>NC_062290.1:41284323-41930156 GCF_902655055.1 Lutra lutra | reverse complement strand
GAATCCTAGAATGCTGACCCTGAAAATGATATTCATTTAGGCCCTCTGCCTCCACTTTATGGTTGATGACCATAGGCAAAGAAAAGTGAAATGACTTTTTTTTCTCCAAAACAAAACTGTGTATTGGTGACAATCAGTTTAGAATCCAGATCAATAATTTTTGTTCTAGAAATGTTATGTAAGTGACATTTACGGTGTTAAATAGACTGAATGCTAAAGTACTGTGCAAAAGAAGAACCATCAGCCCATGTCCTGAAGTGTGATGGACTGGAAAGTTTGTCCTTAGAGAATATCCTTAAATCACCCATTTTGGATTCTGTTGAACCCAGAAGAAAATTCTGCATTAGATGATGTTTATCACAGTAGATTTGGACTAACATATTTGGCCACTAAGTGGTAAGGATTACTTCCTTAATTACTTGCTTGAAGTAATGCTTAAAATGTGTTCTTTTTATTGCCATCTAAGTTGGAAGGAAAATTGCAAAAGAACATTGCAAATGTAAAACAAGAAGAATGTTTTAATTTAAAAATTATGTCCTCAAAAGACAGTGTTTTGTTCTAATCACACAAATATATAATGGTAACGTGTAAGAATCTTTTGCTAAATGATCTGATTATTTAACTGAATTGTTTTCAGGATGAAAATATGATCAACTTCATCAAAGGTGGACTCAAAATTAGGACAAGCTACCAAATATACAAGTAAGTTAAATATTAAGATGTCTTTTCTTAAAGTTTTTTTTCTTAACTTATTTATTTGACACAGAGAGAGATATCACAAGTAGGCAGAGAGGCAGACGGAGAGAGAAGGGGAAGCAGGCTCTCCACTGAGCAGAGAGCCCGATGCGGGCTCAGTCCCGGGACCCTGATATCATGACCCAAGCCTAACAGAAGATTAACCCACTGAGTGACCCAGGTGCCCCTAAGATGTCATTTTTAAATGATTCTTGTATTCTGTCAAATTTGTACTTCAGAATTCTCATAACATATGACTAGGTTTTATTTGGTGTTGGTAAAAATGCACGATTTTTTGGCTTACTGTGTATGTATTCAGTGCTATAGGACAATGGAATTTAAGTTTAAATGCAAACTGGAGAAAAATAGCTGGTAAAAAGGTACTGACAGAATTTCTAATTATATAATCTTCATTTTTCTCTTCTAAAATCAATTTGTATATTTAAAGTTACAGGTATGTCTTTGGTCCAGACTCTAGAGTAGCACTGCTTGATAGAATTTTCTGTAGTGATTTAAGTGCTCAGTTAGGATGGACCATACTGTTGTCCTCACTGATTTTTATCTAGCTGCTCTATCATTTGCTCACAGAGTGAAAAACCTCCAGCTTTGATTCAGGATCACCCATTTCTTTCTTTAGTTCTGTCAGTTTTTGCATTGTATATTTAGAGCCTCTGTTATTAGGTTTATATATATTTTATTTTATCTTCCTAATGACTTAACCTTTTTTTTTTTCAAAGATTTTATTTACTTATTTGACAGAGAGAGTGAGATCACAAGCACGTGGGTGGGGGGGAGGGTGGGGGAGAAGCAGGCTCCCTGCTCAGCAAGGAGCCCGTTGCAGGTCTCGATCCCAGGACCCTGGGATCATGACCTTAGCTGAAGGCAGAGGCTTTAACCCACTGAGTCACTCAGGCACCCCATGACTTAACCTTTTTATCATTATGAAATGTCTCTACTGAACTCCTTATAATAAATATTTGTCTAGAAGTCTGTTTTGTCTGACATTAATATAGCTACTCATGCTTTTTTATAACTAGTGTTAAGTGTAGCATGACATGTTCTTTAAACCTATCTTTGTTTTTATATGTAAATTGCAGTTCTTAAAGATGCTTATAGTTGGGTCTTGCTTTTTTATTCAGTATAACAAATGATATGTTTGTACTTGTGGCTACCATTTTTCTTGTGCTCTTGCCCCGTTTGGTTTTCTCACTTCTTTTTTTGCCTTTTTTGCATTACTAAAATTTTAAATATATATATTCCAGTGTAATCACTCTATTGTTTTCTTAGCTGTAGCCCTCTTTAATTTTTTTAAAGATCATTCTAGTGATTATAATATCCTTCTTAACTTATCACAGTCAACTTAGAGTTACTATACTCCTGCCCATAAGTTCTTATAAAATATAAGAACTTTGTGAAAATATAGTTTCACTGACCATTTGTCTTTTATACTATTCTTTGATACCACACTTAAATATATTAGAAGCCCCACAATGCTGTGTCAAATTATTTTTTCATAAAGATGTATTTATTAATTTATTTGAGAGAGCGAGAGAGCGAGAGCATGTCAGGTGTGCCCAAGCATGGGGGGAGGGGCAGAGGGAGAGAATCTTCAAGCAGACTCCCGCACTGAGCACCTAGTCTGACCTGGGGCTCAGTCTTATGACCCATGAGATCACGACCAGAGCCGAAACCAAGAGTCGGACATTTGACCAGCTGAGCCACCCAGATGGCCCAATAATAGGACTGTGGCTTTCTGTATCAGTTCTAGGCACCCCACGTTGAGTGGATTCAAGAATACCTTCAACTGACTAGCCATGTAAATATAAAGTTGGTGTGAGAGATGTTCCCACCTTTCAAAGTTCAGCTCTTCTCCAGTTTTTTACTACTTTTTGATTTCACTTTCCAGTGCCTGAAAATGCATTTTAAATGTATATTTAAATTCCAAAGTTTATAGTTGTTATCTGGGGGGGAGTTAATCTAATATAAGCTAGTATGTGTATCATTATTAGCAGATCCCCAGGGGCGCCTGGGTGGCTCAGTGGGTTAAGCCTCTGCCTTTGGCTCAGGTCACGATCTCTGGGTCCTGAGATTTGTCTGTCAAATAAATAAATAAAACCTTAAAAAAAAGGCAGGGGGGTGCCTGATGGCTCAGTGGGTTCAGCCTCTGCCTTTGGCTCAGGGTTCTGGGATCGAGCCCCACATGGGGCTCTCTGCTCAGCGGGGAGCAATCTCTGCTCAGCGGGGAGCCTGCTTCCCCCTTCTTTCTCTGCCTGCTGCCCTGCCTACTTGTGATCTCTCTCTATATATCAAATAAATAAATAAAATCTTAAAAAAAAAAAGCAGATCCCCATTAGTGAGAGCAGAACCAAGATTTAGTATCTTAGGAGATAATTTTACCCTAAGTGATTTCATAAAATTATATTTCATTCAAAATCGTGGAGGTAGGGGAGAGTTTTGGGAAATTGACTATTGTTTCTAGTTTTCTTCTTGAAATCATTTTTCTTAAAAAAATTTTTTTTTCTTTTGTTTGACAGAGAGAGAGCGCACATGCACAAGCAGAGGGTGGGAGAGGGGGAAAGGCAGGTTCCCTGCTGAGCAAGGAGCCTGTTGCAGGACTTGATCCCAGGATCCTGGGTTCATGACCTGAGCTGAAGGCAGATATTTAACTGACTGAGCCACCCAAGCACCCCTCTTGAAATACTTTTTAGATGCTATGGACTCCTGGGTAGCTTAGTCAGTTAAGCATCTGCCTTCATCTCTGGTGGTGATCCCAGGGTCCTGGAATCGAGTTCCGCATTGGGCTCCCTGCTCTGTGGCAAGCCTGCTTCTCCCTCTGCCTCTGTTTCCCTCTCTCTTTCTCTCTCTCTGTCTCTCATGAATAAATAAAATCTTTGAGAAAACAAAGAAATACTTTTTAGATGATAATAAAAGGATGTTAAAGAGCTAATTGCTTTTCTAGTCATCAGAACTTAAAAACCAGGATGAATTCAAGTAGTCTTAAAATGGCACAAACGTATCAGTGTGTGCACTCATGTACTTTTGTACATACACACAGACATTTACTTGGGAATTAAAAATAGTGAAATTCCTATGTATGCATAGGTCTCTTTCAGAATAGTGGGAAAAATAGATACTTTTTGGGAAAATTGGTTCTTCATTCTGGAAAAAGAGCATAAAGATAAATTACATGTAGATTTAATATTAAAATTTTAAAAAAGATTTTATTTATTTATTTGAGAGAAAAAGAGAGAGCGTGCATGTTCAGGAGGAGTTCAGACTGTGCTGAGCAGAGCCCAACGCAAGGGTCGGTCTCACAATGCTGAGATCGCGACCTGAGCTGAAACCAACAGTCAGATGCTTAACGGAGCCACCCAGCTCCTCTAATATTAAAATATTTTAAAAATGGTACTATTGAAAACATAAGGAAAATATTTTTATAGTCCTAAAACACAAAAGCCTTTACACTTTTATTTAAAATTTTTCACTTTGAAATAACTTCAGAATTTTAACAACGAATTTTTAAGTATTCTTCAGAGTCACAAATGTTAACATCTTCTAGAACCACAGTAATAATTATTTTTTCACAGTAATAATTATTAATACCAAGAAACTAACATTGACACAGAAGTATCAATTACTCCACTGATTTTACTCTGATTTCTCTAATTGTACCACTAATATCCTTTTTCTGGTCCAGGATTGAATCCAGGATTGGGGATGTTGCATTTAGTTGTTACGTTTCTTCGGTCTGTCTTTTTTAATCTGGAAGAGTCCCTCAGTCCTTCTTTATTTTTATGACCTTGACATTCTTGAAGTATACTGGGCAGTTATTTTGTAGAATATCTCTCAATGGGAACTAATCTAATGTTTCTTCATGATTCCATCCAGATTTTGCATCTATGGCAAGAATACCATACAAGTGATATTGTGTTTTTAGTAGTGTATCGTATCAGTAGATACATGATGTCAATTTCAGAAGCCTTTTTGAGTGTGACATAAAATCAGGAACCAAAAAGACTGACTTGGCCAAATAAACATTTCAGTTTTCATCGGGTGAAATACACCATAATAAAAAATACAAATGGAAATGTGAAAAATGATTTAGGGCAAATGCCAGTGTGAGGAGCTCATAAGTTGGTGGGAATCTAAACTGATAGAGTTTTCTGAAGGATGTTTTAATAATATGTATCAAAATTAAGAAAGTATATCACCTTTGATCTCAGAAGTCCCTTTTCTAGGAATTTATCCTAAGGATAGTTGTGATAGATTAACTATAGTTACAGTACTTGATGTAGGAAAAGTACTTGATGAATGTACAAGCATACTTTTAGCAACATTGTTTATAATATGGAAAATTTGGAAACAATGTAAATATTTCATAATGGAATTTGGTTAAAGAAATTATTCCTTTTATAAAATAGAAAAATATGCACTTGTTAAAAAATAAGGTAGCTCTCATGCATTTTCATAGAAAATCGTCAATACAACCCATAGGATAGTATATACTATATGGTCCTATTTGTGGTTTTTAAAGTTTGCATTCTTACTAAAGCATAAAACCCCCTAGAAGGTTATGTACCAGGCTGTTAGCAGTGACCATCTCTCTGTGGGATAATCATGCAAGGCACTTACACTTTCTCCATGTTATTTGAAGATCTTACAACAATCATCTATGACCAGAACATAGAACATTTATATTTTGATTAAAAACGAAAAGAATTCTGAAAATCATTTCTACCTCCTGCCATCTTATTGATATATTTCATGTTTGCATTCTTAATGCATGCATATGAGCGTATATAATTATCTCTTTATGTAATGAAATCATATTCTTCATGTCATTTTGAAATTTCCTTTCTCACTTCATGTCACAAATTTAGGTCAAATATTCATAAATATTTTTAGTTCATGGATTTTAATGACTATGTAGCATTCCGTTATGTGGGTATACCACCCATGTGTATGTATAAATATATGCAATCCTGTGGCTCTCTTCTTAATTAATTTCCTGTTGTTGCCAGTTTAGCTTGTTTATACATTTTCATTATAAATAGTAATACAGTATCTCTCCTTATAAGTAAGTTTTGTGTTTATCCGTGCTAGTTCCTTAGAATAAAATTAGATTTATTGGGTTAAAGGTACGCCTGTGTTTAAGACTTGATATATATTGGGACGCCTGGGTGGCTCAGTTGGTTAAGCCGCTGCCTTCGGCTCAGGTCGTGATCCCAGCGTCCTGGGATCGAGTCCCACATCGGGCTCCTTGTTCTGTGGGGAGCCTGCTTCTCCCTCTGCCTCTGCCTGCCACTCTGTCTGCCTGTGCTCGCTCTCTCTCTCTCTCTCTGACAAATAAATAAATAAAATCTTTAAAAAAAAAAAAAAAGACTTGATATATATTGCAAAATCATTCTCAAAAATAATTGGCTTGGCAAACTTTTTCTTAAAGGGCTAGATAGTAAATATGTTTGGCTTAGTGGGTCATAAGATCTCTGTTGTAGCTACTCAACTCTATGTGTGGTATAATAGAAAGAATGAACATGCTTATGTTCCCATAGTTTGCCAATTTCCATACTATAACCACCTCTTACCAAAGTAGATGAATATGTCTATTTGTTCTTTCCTTTGCCAGCACTGATTTTCCATTAAAAAAATTAAAATAATGCTTATTATTGTGAAAATGGCACATATATTTAGGAAAATAAGAGAAGGTAGATGAGCAGCTATTAACATACAGAATCCATATTCTTTTCACACAATGATGATGTCTGCGAAACTGAGTATATATTATTTCAGAATATTTTCTATCCAAATCTAAAGATAGGTGTACTTTTTAATGTGCATACTCTTTTGTAACCTGCTTTTTTTAGTTAATGATCTTTGCTTTTCCATGTGAATAAATCTTCATTTCATGTAATACTCGAGTCTATCTTCACGTTTTCCTGGTTTCTTTTACTGCTGGTATGTCTGTACCAGGACATAGCACAGGACTGTCTCCTGCATCCTATGTTTATTTCCATTTAGTATCTTTTTTTTTTTTTTAAGATTTTATTTATTTGACAGAGACCACAGTAGGCAGAGAGGCAGGCAGAGAGAGAGAGGGAGAAGCAGGCTCCCCGCTGAGCAGAGAGCCCGATGCGGGGCTCGATCCCAGGACCCTGGGATCATGACCTGAGCCGAAGGCAGAGGCCTTAACCCACTGAGCCACCCAGGCACCCCCATTTAGTATCTTTTATTCTAGAACCATCTGTCTATTCATGATTGTTGTTGAAAAGCCCAAGCCGTTGTCCTGCAGAATATCCCATGGATTTGCTTGATGGCTTTCTGGAGTTTCTGCTAAAGAACAGAATTTTATTTTCTCCGAGTTCTGGAGGTTGCGAGTCCAAGATCAGGGTGCCAGCGTGGTCAGCTTCTGGAGAGAACTCAGGCTTATAGACAGAGAGCTAGCTGCCTTCTCGCTCAGCCCTAAAAGTGCCAAGAGAGAGATAATCTCTCTTTCTCTTCTTCTGAGGTCACCAGTCTTATCAGAGTAGGACCCCACCTTTTATTACCTCCTAAAAATCCCTACCTTCATATATCCTCACACTGGGGCTTAGAGCTTCAACATATGAGCTTGGAGGGGGCATAATTACTTTTATTCCATAGTGTTCTTCTAGAGCCTTATATTCCCTGTAACTGGAAATTAGATCTGTAGGCTTTCTGGATTCAGGTTAAATAAATTTGGCTAGAATACATCATAAATGAAGTTGTATGCTTTATAATTATATTACACAAGGTGATACCTAATATCTGGTTATTTCTTATTACCTTTAAATATATATTTGTCAATTTGGTAAGCAATTCCTGTTCATTACCAAGTTTTATATCTTTGTCATTGTTTTAATTTGCATTTCTCTGAATAAGTATTTGCCTTTTGAAGACATGAAGGGAAGGGGGGAAAGGCACAGAAAAATTAAAATGAGAAAAAGGAAAGAATTGCTTGGATGGAATAGGAAAAAGAAAGACAAATTGTGCAGTGATAGAATTTTCTGTCCTTTTTCAGTCTTTCCTACTTGCAAGCTCTAATTTATCAGGTCTATTTGAGATCACGGTGATCACACTGAAATTCACATCTTTTTGGCAGTAGCTTCTCGGATACTCGGTAGAAAGTAGGGTTGCTTAAGCGTGCACAGGAACCGAGGAATGGAGCACCCCTGGGAAGTCTTCTGTGAGACATTGCTGGAAAGTTGTGAGGTCACAGCTCTGTGGTCCTGGGGCTCTGGAGTCCTGCGTGCTGATGTTTGAACCCTGGAAGATTGCTCCTGATAAACAGGGCAGAAATGGGTGTGTTAGTTTTTCCTTCATGACTATTTACCCAAGTAGCCTTTAAGGATAAACTCAGCACAGTTGCCTCTGTTGAAAAATCACCTAGCATTTTGGCTAATGACATTTATCTTATAGCATGTCCGTGTGAATTTTGACTTCACATTAATTTTCAGAGTCATAATAAAACTTATGCGATAACTTTTTTCTTCAATCCAGAGAATGTCTTTCTATCCTGCATGTAATTCAGAAGAATAAAGATGAACAACAGTTCTTCTATGAATTTGAAGGGGGTGTCAAGCTTGGAATAGGTGCCTTTAATTTGGTAAGTAAATAATTATAAAATAGGTGCCAGAAGCTTTTTTAACAGAACCTAAGGTTTCCAGAGCCTTCTCTACGGTGTGTGAACATCTGCCTGGGTTTGGTTGACAAATGGCTAGAGTGGGATTGAATTTTTTTGTGTTGTGACCCAGTGGTAACTTTGGCCAGTATGTGTTGTAAAGTTCTGCACATGCTTAGAGTAGGTTTGGATTGTACAGGAGGGGAAGCAGGCAGCACGCTAAATGGACTGGCAACATTTTTGGTAACAAGGAGCCAGGAATCTGGTTCCATTTCCACATCAGAAATATTGTGGCTTTAGCAATGGTAGCTCTGGAATTGAAAATAGGTGAGCAGTAATCATGTATCTTGAGGCATGATTTTGATGCTGTGGGAGAGGTGGAAGTTTGAATAGATATTTGTCAAATTATAATATGTTATTTAGAGATTTTGAAATTTATTAAGGTTTGACTGTAATTAATCAGAAAATGCATTGGAAAAGGGAACAATACACATGAATGTGTACATCACCGTGGCCACTTTGTTCATGAGCCCAGTTAGTCATCGGTAGGGGTGTCTGGGGAAAGAGGCCGGCTGGCTGTCACCTCGGGTCATCCTATTCCCTTGATTATTCAGATCCTCCTCTGCTGAGGTCGGGCTTTGGTGAACATTCACTTGCAACACAAATATCTTCATGTTTTTTTCCCATCTGGGGAGGTTTATACTCTTCCTTAGACTTCCTTGTCATTAATATTCTAATGATATTCCTTTCAAATCCCTGACCATCCAGCCAAACAGCCAAACCATTGGCTCCAGCCGATGAACCCATATAGAATCACACACATGGCCATTTCTCCTTCTAGGCAAAGTGAACAAGCAGGTGACCTGCTTTTGCCCTCCCTGGATTTCCCCTCCCCACTGTTCCCCAGGGATGTTCTAGAAAGCAACTGGAGGGCCATGCTGTTCACTTTTAGGTGGTGCCTACATATTATGCAGAATTCAACAGCCTCACTTTCTGGAAAAGGATGTTAAAAAGAGGTCTTGTTTGCAAGTGGGCACTGAGAGATTCCCTTCTTAGCACTTCATCACTGCACATAAGAGGAGCAAGTATTCTCTCCAGTGTCCTGAAAAGGGCAGGGATTTTGCTGTTCTTGTTGTTGTTTGGTTGGTTGGTTGGTTGGTTTTTTAATTTTTTAGGTTCGTTGTCTTAGGTAAGTGAAATTAATTCACAAGTGATGATTAACCGTATGTGCAATATGTGATGATTGAGATATGTATGTATAGTGGTTCAGACTTGGTTCTAATACTTCCTATTATCGAATCATGAAACCTTTATGTTGTTTGGAGGTTAATATTTATCTGTAGATAGATACACTAACAAATAGACTTTTTTTTTTCTTCTTGCAGATGCTCTCCCTTTTACCAGCCCGGATTATCAGACTGCTAGAATTTATAGGATTTTCGGGAAACAGGGTACTCATTTAATTTTATCTTAATATTGAAGGGAAAGATAAAACATTATTTACTGAATATGAGGACAGTGCAGCACATCTTCATAACTAGCATGACAGTTATTGACAATTTGTTTGCAGGACAGTAAAAAGTCATGGGGGTCTTGATCATGCTTTTCAGGAGATGCGATGGTTTTTCTATTGAAAGCTAATTTTTTTTTTTTTTTTAATCTTTGTTACCTAAGTTCTGGGATTAAAAATTATGTTTTACTAACATGGCTACTTGCTGGACTTTGGTACTCTTGTCTGTTTAAAATATGCTTCCTTAACCTTTTAGCAATCACAGAGTGTTCTGTAAAACCAGGAAATTAGGCTAGTTTTCCATGTCTCCCATTTTATGATTCACGTGGGTCAAAAATAGTCATGGTGTTTTGGGTTTCCTTGCACTTTTTTAAGTTTCATGATAAAACTAAGCAAGGAAATTTTGTTTTCCCTGTTTCATTCATTATATTTCTGTATGGCTGTTTTTGTAGTGTATAACATTTATTAAACCTAACACTCAATATGCTATTACCAGGATTGCCTTATTGAAATAGCCGTCCCTATTAGTGAAGAGGGCAGGTTTGGAGAACTGTATGAGAACAAGTATTTGAAGCTGTTGCTCCCCACCCCACCCCCACCTGCCCCACGGGTCCTGTGCTTTTCTGTTTTCTGTGCTTCTCCTGCCCTCTTATCTTGGATATCCTCCCTAGCCGGCAGCCTCCCAAATAATGTTCTTGTGAGAGCCTCTCCATACATTAGGTTTGAGATAAATGTCAGCTCTTCTTCCATCTGTCCCTTATTCTCTCCCAGTGAGGCTTATGTACTCCTAACTCAGAACCATACATCTTTCTTACGACATTCACCATATTCTAGGACAACCATGTGCTCATGTAGTGTCTTCTCTATTTGATAGAAAGATCTTTGAAGACAAACCTGTATTTGCTCATGACATTAAGGAGGGCATGTGATGTAATGAGCACTGGGTATTATATAAGACTGATGAACCACTGACCTCTATCTCTGAAACCAGTAACACATTATATGTTAATTAATTGAATTTAAATTTTAAAAGTTTTTAAAAAAAAACCTCTATTTTTTCATACCCACCATAATGCATTGCACTTAGATTCTCAACCTGTTTTAATAAATTAATATTTTTATAAGAGAAATTCAACATTTCTATGGAATGAGCAGTGCCTTTATCCTTTCCCTAGAATCACATAATAAGAAAGAATTTGTGAGATTTATCTCATGCCAGTTTAAAATGTAAAGTTTGTTTCTGGTCAGGCATTGTCCCTGTTCTAAGCTCTTGAAAAGTAAACTCCACCTTCTTGGTGGGTGGAGATACAAGAACTTGGCCTCTGTAGTGTCTGAATGTGACTTTTGAGTCAATCATGTTTTCTCCTTCTAAAAGGCATTTGCTTCCCACAGGAGTTGGGCCTCCTGCAGCTACAGGAAGGTGCATCAGGAAGAAGCATGAGATCTCCACTATGCTGCCTAACTATACTAGCTTTTCATACTTACATCTCCCTCATACTTGGTAAGGACTAGATTATGTTTTATGTCATAGAAAGTTGACTACCTTTCATCTGAGTAAGTAAAGAATTTAGATTGTAACCTCAAAACCAATAGAACATTGTATGTTAATTATTTTTCCACTAAAACAATTAGGAAGAAAATCACCAAGAGCCAGTAGTCTGTATCTGTTTACTTTTTTCTCTTTTTTTCTCTTTTTTTTTTGAGTCAAGGTGAAAAATAGTGACATTTGTCATAGTAACATTTGGCAGAGGGTATGGAGGGTTGCTTTCCCTGACTATTTTGTATCTGTTCTCCACTAAAAACATTCTGCAAAATTTAAGGTGACCTGTTTTAGCATATTCATATTAGATATCTTTTTGAGTAGAAAATTAAATTTTTGGCTAAGTTAATATTGGTGTTAAAACCGGAAAACCCAGTTAGGACTCAACAATAACTCCCTCCATTTTTTTTTTTTTTAAGATTTTATTTATTTATTTGACACAGAGAAAGACAGCAAGAGAGGGAACACAAGCAGGGGGAGTGGGATAGGGAGAAGCAGGCTTCCTACCAAGCGGGGAGCCCGATGCAGGGCTTGATCCCAGGACCGCAGGATCATGACCCAAGCCGAAGGTAGACCCTAACGACTGGGCCCCCCAGGGGCCCCAGCTCCCTCCATTTTTAAGAATTAGTTGGTCCTAAAGCTTTTCTTAAACTAAAGTTATGGGAGGGCCCTATCTTGCCAAATTAACAGTTCTTATCTTTTCCACGAATAGGAGTTTGCTATAATTTACTAATATGTAGAGAATTGCTTTTATGTGTCTCCCCTATTTCGTGAAGACTGAGGCTTTTCCTATTGAATTTCTAGGTACAGGAGAAGTGAATGTTGTGGAAGCAGAGAATCTCCTCGCGCCCTTCCTCCAGCAGTTTCCAAATGTATGCTTAGAATTTCAAGTGCATGTTTCAGCCATAAGCAGTCAGGCAGGGCTGACCACTGATCAGTCTGTCTGCTTCCTTTCTCCCCAGGGCTCCCTCATGTTGTTTTATCATGCCCGGATAGAGCTGCTGAAAGGGAATGTGGAGGAGGTAATTTATCGTGGGGGGAGTAACTTGGGGAGCTGTTATCAGGTGGAGTTGTGTCATACTCATTCAATATAAGTAAATTCAGCTATATGCACTAGACAGAAATGTAGACAAAATATGTTATCAAAACGCCCCAATTTAATTTTATGTGTGTATCCTACTCTACGTAGATTACTGAATACAGTCTATTACTTACACATTAAGTATGTGAGGCAGCTCGGAGTAGAATATACAGAATACAAGTGGGCACCTTTAAAGGAATTTCAGAAAGTTTATCCGTTTCTGTATTGCATATTGACTTTGAAATCTCTCCCCTGCGTAAGATACAGCTTCACTGTACTGCACATACTCCTCATCAGAGGAAATTATTCACTAATTCTCTTGAAGAAGACAACTGTGGGGCTTTTCATATAAGTATACTCACAAATAATTTTCTTCTACACAAATGAAATCAAACATATATATTTTTCTTTGATTTTTTTTTTTCCCTACTTACATCTTAGATTTCTTTCCAGGTCAGTATATCTAAATCTCCCTCATTCATTTTGATGGCTGGATTTCATTCCATGAGGAGGATATGTGGTACTTAGTGAAGCAGTCCACTATTGATAGACATTTTTCTACTATAACTGTGCTGTTGTAAACATCCTTATGTGTATGTTTCCATGCACAGATTCTGATAATCAGGATTTGTAGGTCAAAGATGTTTGCATCTTGATAAATCTAGCCAAGCTGACCTTCTAACTAAGGTTAATAACTAAATTTATTCCATCTAAATGCCTATAAAGATGTGAGAATACTTGTTTCCAATGCACTTTGCCAACTCTGCACATTATCTGTTGTATTTTTGCCCATGTTATAACCAAAACATAATCTAAGTTTTAAAAAGATTTTATTTATTTATTTCAGGCAGAAGGAGAGAGAGAGCATGTACATACTTGTGCAAGAGCAGGATGGAGGAGGGGCAGAGTGGGAGGGAGAGGGTCAAGCAGACTCTGTGCTGAGCTTGGAGCCCGACATGGGGCTTGATCTCAGGATCCTAAGATCATGATCTGAGCCAAAACCAAAAGTCAGACGCTCAACTGACTGAGCCAGGTGCCCCAAGAATCCAATTTTTAAATTTATGTTTTTCAGTTTACAAATTTCTTCATGTGTATGTTTATCACGTGTTTATCTTTTTCTCTGATTACCTGTTCATATCTTTGACAATTTTCCCATTGAGTTGTTTGTCCTTTTTATATGGATTTTATTAAATAGTTGTTGATAAGGATTAATTTTAGAGAGTTGTGGATGTAGTAATATCTTCTCCCAGTCTGCCTTTAACTTTGTTTAAGGTATATTTTAAGTTCTGGGAGTTCTGGCTTTATGTTCAGTTCTTTGGTAAAGGAATTCTGCATTTTATATCTTCCTTGGGAAGGAACTTCACTATTCCCACATGGTAAAGTGCCACAGGCCCCTCACAAAGCTAAGTCAAGAGGCAGAACTTAATTGTATCATTTCATGCAGGGAAAGGAACATATCTCATCACATTGAGTGGTTTAATGAGAGATGCTTTTGTTCTTTTTGTACAAAGTGATTTATGTATTTTTCCATTAGGTTATTATCTCCTTGTCTAATATCTGGATGATCAGCTTTATGCAATTGACTTATAGGCACAAGAGATATTTCGAAAGTGCATTTCAGTTCAAGAAGAATGGAAACAATTTCACCATCTCTGTTACTGGGAGCTGATGTGGATATATGTATTCCAACAAAACTGGATGGAGGCATATTATTATTCTGATCTGCTTTGCAAAGAAAGTAAATGGTCCAAGGTAAAATGCTGTGCTTTTGTTGCTGTTATCTGTTTGCTAGTAAGTGTCCAGGATGCTTTTTCTTTGGGACTGTTCAGAAGTATGACTTCAACCTACTTTCTCAATTTAGGGATTTGTCAATAGGCATTAGGTACCTATTTCTTATAGGCACGGTCCTTAGCACAACATGCTCTAACAGCCCTCCAAACAGTCCTCGTCAACAAAAAGGTTTTATCTCTGAGGATGAAATGCATTTACATTTAAAAAATTATCAAGCAGTCTTGATAATTTTTTTGTAGATTTTATGATGCCCTGGTGTGGAGGCTTTTCACAAGAATTAAAATGAATTCTGAACTATTTGTGAGAAGTTGGGAGAAATGAGATGATTTCTTGTTCATTCTATGTACTTTCTTGCTCATAAATGCTACCATTGTATAATAGGAAAATGGCCAAAATTAACTGAAAAGTGTTATTCTCAATAGGAACCAGCAATGTAAGACTTCATTTCCTTTTATTTCTTTGGTGCCTTTTAAATGTTAAATCTAGACGGTTTGTAGGTCATTCCCGACTTGCAAGAGAGAAATGTCACGTACCTAGAGATGCCCTATAACTAGTTGCTTCTCTTCTTTTCCTCCAGGCAACGTATGTGTTCTTGAAAGCTGCAATTTTGAGTATGCTTCCAGAGGAGGCTGTCATAGCAACGAAAGAGGATATAGTGACTTTATTCAGGTGAGCCAGGAACTCTTGCTAGAATGAAGATCCTGAATATATCTTTCTTTTCCCCTGAGTGTTCTCCCATACTTGACCTTCATATCTTCTTTAATGTCTACTCATTCGATGCAGGAACCCTTCAAAACCACACTCAGAGAAGGTCTGCTATGAACTGCTCTGTTTAACTGTGTTTAGATCAGTATCCTCTGGAACCTTGTTTTTGAGCACCTGCTGTGTTGAATAAGTAGGCAGGGCTCCTATCCTTGTGGCATGTATAACCTTGTCGTGGAATCAGGCGTCAGTGAAATTATCACACAAATAATGGCAAAATTGTAGTACATGACTAATTTTTTTCCTTACTGTCTTTGTTGCCATTCCTTCTCAGTATTTTTGTAGGCTCATCCTGTTTTATCCAGCTATTGAAGGTTGATATCTTAGAGCCACAACCTTAGGAAATCTTAGCCAGGCCAGGTTTAAATCCTAGTTCAGACTTTCTGACTGAGCTCCTGACCCATACAGCCAGCTCCCATTTGTCACCTTTCCTTGGATATGTGAGAGCATTTTAAAAAATTATTTATTTACTTATTTTTTAAATATTTTATTGATTTATTTTAGAGAGGGGTGGGGAGGAGCAGACAGAGAAGAAGAGAGTCCCAAGCCGATGTGGGGCTCCATCCTAGGACTGCGAGATTATGACATGAGCCAAAACCAAGAGTGTGATGCTCTACCAACTGTTGCTACCCAGGCACCCTGAAAGCATTTTAAACTTACCGTGTTCAGTCTTCCTGGACAAACTTAGTATTCTTTCCTCTTTTGGTGACTGGGACGACAGTTCTCAAGCCAGAAGCTGATAATACTTGCATCAACAATGCTACCCACAGTGTCCCCAATTCCCCACTGGGAAGAGAAATATGGATATGCACGTGGAGGCAGTAATGGTTGAGATGGTGTCTAAAGGTGGACTAGGAGCTGCCAAGGCAGCAGGGAGCTGTGGTGGTGCAGTTTCAGACCAAGAGAATAGCACAAGAGAGGACCCTGTTGCAGGAAGGAGCACTATGCATTAAAGAATCAGAAGGTGATAATTTGGTAAGACATCATGCTACATTTGAGGTACAGTTGACCCTTGAACAACATGAGTTTGACTATGTGGATCCACTTACATGTGGACTTCTTTTGTTTTTTTTTTGGATCAGTACAGTACTGAAAATGTATTATCTCATCCTTATGATTTTCTTAATAGCATTTTCTTTTCTTTAGCTACTTTATTGTAAAAGTACGGTATTTAACACATACGACACACAATATATGTGTTAATCAACAGTTTATGTTATCTGTAAGGCTTCTGGACAGCAGTGGGGAGTTAGCAGTTAATTTGGGGAGTCAAAAACTATATGTGGATTTTTTTTTTTTTAGATTTTATTTATTTACTTGACAGAGAGAGACATAGCAAGAGAGGGAACACAAGAAAAAAGAAGCAGGCTCCTCGCTGAGCAGGGAGCCCAATGTGGGGCTTGATCCCAGGACCCCAGGATGATGACTTGAGCCGAAGGCAGCCGCTTAAGTGTGAGCCACCCAGGCACCCCATATGTGGATTTCTATGTGTGGGGGAGGTGTTGGTGCCTTTAATATCCATGTTGTTCAAGGGTCGGCTGTTTATAGGTCAAAAGAAAAGAAAGGCTAAGGGTGACTCAAAACATGTGTCACAGAACGTAGTCTTCATTTAAAAATAAGCCAGAGCGGCAGGGATCATTGGTAACCTGAACAGGGGCTGATAAGGTCCTCAAGTAGATGAGGGAGTCAGACTGAGGTAGCTGAGGAAGAGAAATGCAGAGTTGAGCATCAGTGCGTCCCTGGATAATCCTGACTATGAAGCGGGGGGAGGCGAGAGAATGGTGGTTGGAGGGAGATGGCATGTCAGCACCTGTTTTAACGGGAGAGTTGTGAGCATTCTCAAGAACCACTGGAAAGGATCCAGATGAAAAGTTACACACAGAAGTGAGAAATGGGATAACTGATTTGTAAGTGTCCTGAAAGGGCAGGAGGAGTTAGAATCCAAAGCCCTGATGGCATGGATGGTTTTATGTAGGAGGAGGACCCGGTCTTCTGTTGTATCTGAAGGGAAGAAGTCTAGAATATAGGTGCAGAGGCAGGCAAGCTTCTGTGCTGGAGTATGAGAAGGAGGGCACTCCATCTCCTAGCTTGTGTTTTTCTTTACAAAACTGGAGGCAGAGGCATCTGCCTCTGGCTGGTAGTGCGAGGGCCCGTTTGTGGTGGGTGCTGATGAATTTACAGGGATAGCAGTCTGCTCGCAGTGCAGGTGCAGGGGAGATGGTCACTGAACCTCATCCAGGGTTGGGCTTTTGCCGGACCAGTGTGGTGACCAGGCAGTGGACGAGGGAGTTTAGGACTGAAGCCAGTGCTTGCCATGGTAAAGGACAGGCCATCGAAGCAAGAGTATGGAGGGACAGGGAGAGAGAGGAAGACTGTGCATAGGGAGAAGGTTGAAGGGCAAATAGACTGACACAGTCTTACTAGAACAGCCGCATTAGAACGAAGAGAATGGTATTCAGAGTGCTGTGCTGGAATTTGTGCTTCAAGGTAGAAGAAATACAAGTGCCAAAGTGTGGTCTGAGAGGACTGCAGGGGCCGGAGGCGGTGGTAGAGGGGACCTGACCACTGGAGATGAGGAAGTTCAGGAACAGAAAAACTCTGCTACATTCTTCAAACATAACTAATGACAAAATCTTTCACATGGAATCCTGCATTCTGTGCCCATGTTATGAGAGATAATATCTTAGCTGAGCCCTCAAGACTCGTCAGGGCAAATCTGAAGATACGACCAAGACCACTTTTCATCTTCTTTTCTAAAATCTCTTTTTGATAAAAATACCATGTGTACTAACTATAGATAGAATCAACATCAGCGGAAGCCATAGTAGGATTCATGTCACCTCTTACTGTCCTCGCTTCACACAAACAACAGGTGGAATGGAATGGAATAAAATTGTTAAGATACGTTGAAATCTTTTAAATCTCCCTCTGTTTCTTCCACATTAGAGTAAGTTTTCTCCATATCAGAACAATTTCTGGGGTGCCTAAGTGGCTCAGTTGGTTAAGTGTCTGCCTTCAGCTCAGGTCATGATCCCAAGGGTCCTACATTGGCCCCCTGCTCAGCAGGAGGTCTGCTTCTCCCTCTCTTTCTGTCCCTCACCCCACTCGTTCTCTTTCTCTCAAGTAAATAAATAAAATCTTAAAAAAAAAAAAACCCCAAAACACAATTTCGGTGAAACACGTAACCAGTCCTATTTCCAGGAGAAAGCTTGAGGTCTGCTATGTGATAGCATGAATTTGTTGGGATAATGAGAGAAGAGTTGCCCAGTGAATGTTTCTTCATACAGACTCTGCAGTCTTTTAACCACACGATTTCCTGTAAAATAAATCCTGTAATAAAGCCTGCTTCTGTCCCACATCCTCCACCCCCACTTCACATGTCCACTGCTTCTTCCACTGGTGTTACTGATCATCAAATCATGGGTGTTCTGCTTTAAAATTCATACCCCCAGATTGTGCCCAGAAAGAACTGAACACAATTTTGTCCTCTTACTGGAATATTTTTTCTGTTGTTTTGTCTTACTTTTTCTTTCAGTGATGTAATTGGCTATTTATTTTCCTGAATATTGTCTCAGCAACTGGTTTGGTGCAGTTACAAATTTGTGTGTAAGAAAGGGCTATGGGAACATAGTCTCTTTGTCCTACTCTCATTTTTGTGTGATTGTGGATTTCATAATTGGGATTTCTTAGCTTTTAAGAAGGAGTTTGTAAATACGGTGCATGTCTTTAGCTGATTATTTTCAAAATAACCTATGTTTGGGACACCTTTTCTCTAAGTATACATTAATTGACAGCTATGTTTTGAAACACATAATCTTATAGATCTGTGTCCTAGGAAATAGACAGGAATAAGTAGGAATAGATAAGAATATGAAATGTATCATATACCTCTTTCCTTCTCTCTGAGTACCCACAGTGTAAGTAAATACTTTGGATTCTTTTCCTGCTTTCTTATGGAAATTGCCGATTTTTATCTTTATTTAAAAATTTTTAATTTAAATTCAATTTAATTAACATATACTATATTATTAGTTTCAGAGGTAGCACCCAGTCTCATTACTTCAAGTGCCCTCCTTAATGCCCATCACCCAATTATCACATCCCCCCACCACTTCTCCAGTGACCCTGTTTGTTTCCTATAGATCAGTCTCTTATGGTTTACCTCCCTGTTGCCATATTATTTTACTTTTCTTCCCTTCCCCTGTGTTCATGTTTTGTTTCTTATATTCCACATATGAGTGAAATCATGTGGTATTTATCTTCCTTTGACTTACTTTGCTTAGCATAATACCCTCTAGTTCCATCACATTGTTGCAAATGGCAAGATTTTCATTCTTTTTGTTGGCTGACTAATATTCCATCACACACACACACACACACACACACCCCATCTTCTTTTTCCATTCATCTGTCAATGGACATCTGGGCTCTTTCCATATTTTGGCTATTGTGGACATTGCTGCTGTAAACATTGGGGTTCATTGTCAATTTTCTACTTAGATTTCCTTCATCATATTTGATAAAGTCAGAGGTTAGCCAAGTTAACTAGAGAGAAGTATGTGTCAGTCTGTGGTTCTCACATTTGAGCACACATCTAAATCACCTAGAGGACTCACTAGACTCCAGATTGCTGGGCCCAGCTCTAGAGTCACTAATATTAGGTCACTCCACCACTGGGGTGGAGTCTGAAAATTTGTGGTTGTTTTTTACATTTTAAAAATATTTTATTTATTTATTTTAGAGAGAGAGAGAGAAAGAGAGAATGCGCGAGCACATAAGCCAGGGAAGAGGCAGAGGGAGAGGCAGAAACAGACTCCCCACTGAGCAGGGAGCCCAACATGGGGCTTGATCTTGGGATCCTTGGATCATGACTTGAGCCAAAGTCAGACGCCTAACTTACTAAGCCACCCAGGCGTCCTGAAAATTTGCTTTTAGAACACACCTCCATATGACACTGATGCTGCTGGTGTGGGGAGCGCCCCATGAAATCTGCTGGTATCAATAACGTATGTGTTCTAATGACCTTTTGTTGGGATTGGATTCTTCGCAGACAGGTGGATAGCTTGAAGCAGAGAATTGCAGGGAAATCTATCCCTACTGAGAAGTTTGCTGTCAGAAAGTCTCGTCGTTACTCTGCCTCGTTGCCTGCACCTGTGAAGCTCATCGTGCCTGCCCTGGTATTTGTCTTTATTTTATTTACTGTTTGTATTTTTTTTTTTAAGATTTTATTTATTTATTTGACAGAGAGAGAGATCACAAGTAGGCAGAGAGGCAGGCAGAGAGAGAGAGGGAAGCAGTCTCTCTGCTGAGCAGAGAGCCCAACGCGGGGCTAGATCCCAGGACCTGAGATCATGACCTGAGCTGAAGGCAGGGGCTTAACCCACTGAGTCACCCAGGTGCCCCTATATTTGTATTTTAGAAAGAAACATCTAGTCACAGCAGTGGAAAGCACACCTGTGAAGTTCAGCTCAATTTAACGCCATTGCAAGGGTGTTTGTAAGGTGAACATGTATGAATTATTAATAATCAAATAAATAATCATAAAAATTATAGCTAATTTTTTTGACTAGTTGGTATGTTCTAGGCATTATGATATTTAAGAATATATCATTTAATATTTTTTGAAAAACTATTTAAAAATGTGTATCATTTCATTCTTACAGTTACTTTCTGTGAGTACTTTCTCTCTGTAGCCCCATTTTACAGATAAGGAAATTTAGGGAGAGAGGTGAGTTGGCTTAATTAGAGTTGACTTGAATTCTCATGCAAGCCACTTACATGATTTTACCTTTTCTAGTAGCCACATTAAAAATTAAAAGGTCACAAAATGTAAGAAATCAAAGGAAACATGAAAATAATTTTAGGAATATATTTTGTTTAACCAGATATATGTAAAATGTTTGTTTGACATGTAACCAGTAAGAACTTAGTGAGATATCTCACATTCCTTTCTATTGTACTGATTATTTGAAGTCCAGTGTGTATTTTACTCTTAGAGCACATCTCCATTTGGAGTAGCCACATTTCCAGTGCTCATGTGCCCTCAGTGCCTGGTGGTTGCTGCATGGGACACAGTGGTGCTGGAGCTCACATTCTTCTTTTTTTTAAAGATTTATTTATTTATTAGAGAGAGCATGTGAGAAGGGGGCAGAGGGAGAGGGAGAGAGAATCTCAAGCAGATTCCACGCTCAGCATAGAGCCCAAGGTAGGACTCCATCTCATGACCCTGAACTCTCACCTGAGCCAAAACCCAGAGTGGGTGCTTACCTGACTGCGCCACTCAGGTGCCCCTGGAGCTCACATTCTTGATCGTTATGCTGGTAAGACTAGACTTCATGAAAAGCATAATTTCCACAGGAATTTTTTTTCATGAATATTTCCTTCAGAGTACTGAATAGGGGTGCCTGGGTGGCTCAGTTGGTTAAGCAACTGCCTTTGTCTCATGTCATGATCCCAGGGTCCTGGGATCAAGCCCTGAATCGGGCTCCTTGCTCAGCGGGGAGCCTTTCTCCTTCTGCCTGTTCTGCCTGCTCTGCCTACTCCCCTTGCTTGGGCTCTCTCTCTTTCTCTGACAAATAAATGAAATCTTTTAAAAAATATTTAAAATTACTGAGTGTATTATATTATTCTGGTTCTTTGGGGCTTCCATTTTGTAGGTAGTCAGCACAGGAAAACCATTAAATGCAAACTGAATGTCTGCTGTCTTCCTTTGGGGTTTCTTGATTATTTATTTATTTATTTATTTATTATTATTTTTTGTGTTCCAGAGTTATTCAGTGATTCCCCTTTGACAGTTTAGTTTCCAGTTTTTACAGTTACAAATATGTTGCAATGAATGTTCTTTTTTTTTTTTTAAGATTTTATTTATTTATTTGACAGTGAGAGAGAGAGAGCACAAGTAAGGGAAGTAGGCAGAGGGAGAAACAGGCTCTGCACTGAGCAGGGAGCCCAGTGTGGGGCTTGATCCCAAGACCCTGGGGTTGTGACCTGAGCTGAAGGCAGCTGCTTAATGACTGAACCACCAGGCACCCTGAATCTTCTTTTATATTGCTTTTTTTGGGTACATAGTCATATAATTCTCTGAAAAGATTTCTAGAAATGGAATTCCTGGTTGGAGGGTATATGCACTTATTATTTTGACATTGCCAAATTGCCCTCCAGAAAGGCTCTACTGGTTTAAATTTTTACCAACAGCATTTCACTATTTTAATTTATATCCCCCTGTTGGTATGGTTGAGTATCTTTTCATATGCTTATTATTTTTATTTCTTCTCTTGTGAGTTGGTCATATACTAATGTAATTTTTCATTAGGTCGTTTATTATTTTTTCATTGACTCATAGGAGCTCTTTATATATTTTGTGAGAAAGAAGACTGCAGCCTCTATCAGGTATCCGATAGGAGCTAGCCTATACCTAGGTCCAGGTGTTCTGTACTAAAGATCAGCAGTCTCAGAGAGCACCACCGTCAGACCAGGTTATTCTGTGCCTGTGATGGAATGAGACAAAAATAGCACTCTGTCATCAAATCCGAGCACAGACAAAAACAGGAACACCATGCAAATCACAAAGGTGACCAAACATCCCCCTTCCCCAGCTAATGTGGGAGCCTCTTGCTGTTTCACCAATTACAGCTTTTAGATCCATTCCTGTTGATTTCTGTCAGGTGATTTGCATTGGGAAATTTCTTCTTTGTGTCACAGAACTTTTTTTTTTTTTCTTTTTAGATTTTATTTATTTATTTGTCAGAGAGAGAGAGGGAGAGAGAGCAAGCACAGGCAGGCAGAGGCAGAGGGAGAAGCAGGCTCCCCGACGAGCAAGGAGCCCGATGTGGGACTCGATCCCAGGACGCTGGGATCATGACCTGAGCCGAAGGCAGCTGCCTAACCAACTGAGCCACCCAGGCGTCCCAGTGTCACAGAACTTTTGTGAAAAGATTTTAAAGCACAATAGCCCCTTCTGTGCCCTAGAACTTAGATGCTGATGTGTACATAACTACATCCAATTTTGCTCAGTAAGGGTCTTAAGGAAGGACAACTCACTATACTTCTTTCTACAGGTTTAAAAGTGTAGAATCGGTCTGAATTTGTGGTAACTAGGAATTTCACCAAAATGTCATTTTTATAGAATCTCACATATGAGCTTGCCTTCTTCTGATAAAACAGTCTATCAATAAAAATAAAATTTAAAAGATCATCAGTTAATTATTCTATTAATTATTGAATCAAGCTCTTACACATTAGCAATAAGAAACTGTTAGATGTAAAAAAAATTTTTTTAGAGTGTTGTGATCTTAGTTTTTAGTGTCATAGAGTAGAGACGACTTTCTGCCACTTGAATATATTTTCCTTATTTCTACTTCTTCCCTGTAAGAAGCTATTCAAACAGTAGCTTTATCATATTTTAAAATTTGTTTATGTCCAAGAAGATACTGATTACCCTGCCTATTTCATACACTTAAAAATATGAACTGTGCTACCAGGAAGTTAGAAAAATATTTTCAAGCAAAAGCATGTTTACTTTTGGTCCAAAAAATTTCTCATCTGTTAGCCTATGAGATGTAATTTTCAATGAGAAATCATTAGTTTACATTTTCAGGGGCTGTCATTCAGCCATATGGCCTTTAAATGATTGTGCTTCCTGCATGTTGGATTGTATCGCTGGACTGTCACATGTTTGTGGTTTTTTTTTTAAAGATTTTATTTATTCATTTGTCAGAGAGACAGGCATAGCGAGAGAGGGAGCATAAGCAGGGGGAGTGAGAAAGGGAGAAGCAGGCTTCCTGCAGAGCAAGCAGCTCAATGTGGGGCTTGATCCAGGACGCTGGGACCATGACCTGAGCTGAAAGCAGACGCTTAACAACTGAGCCACCCAGGCACCCCCTGTCACATGTTTTTAATGGGATAAAAGAACCATTAAAATACTTTTTATATTCATTTCCAGTGAAGTCCTTGGGAACATTTTATGTACATAACTGGCAGATATTTTAAAAATGTTTCCCTTTACTTAAAAGTAATGACAAAAATTTATATCATATACAACTGTTCATAGTATCAGTTAAAAATATTTATTTCTGTATTTGTAACCCGTTATCTTCCAAAAGGATTGAATACTAGTAGATGCTTAAATGAATGAGTAAATTTTTCAGTAAAAACATAATATACTGTATATATTGAATTACTTCATGGTATAAAAGGCAAAAGGCATATAATAAAATGAGAAATAAAATAAAATGAGAAAAGGGGAAATTATAATTACCACACTCCAAATGAGGAAAGCTAAGGAAAGTGATGTCTGGATGTTACCTTGAGATCTGTAGCAACCAAGAGATTGGTTTCATTATTGTAAAGGACATGAATAACCTCACACAATTGCAAATGGCTTTTCATTCTTCCTTGTTAGGAAATGATGTATGTCTGGAACGGTTTTCCAATAGTGAGCAAAAGAAAAGACCTTTCCGAAAATCTGTTGGTCACTGTCGAAAAGGCTGAGGCTACTTTACAAAATGAAAGTAAGTATGAAAAGTAAAATCCTGAAAATTTTTTTTATTACCTCCTGCCCTTTCCCTGTGTCTATCTGCCCATGTTCATTTGTGTGTATCACAAGGACAAAGCTCTTGGGCTGCAAGGATCTGGGTGATTGTGATCAGAAGAAGGGAGGAATGACACGTGCTGCCATATGGACAAGTTTGGGGACACGAGGCTTTGTGAAAGATGCTCGTTGCAGAAGACAGCATATCGCATGGTTCCATTTAAATGAGATACTGAGAATAGGTAAATCCATAAAGACAGAAAGTAGACTAGTGGTTTTATAACGAGGGATGGAAGAACTGGAGTCTGCGTGTGATAGCTTTTAAAGGGTGTGTGGTATTTCCTTTTGGAGTGTTGAGAATGTTCTAAGACCGTAGTATTGGTTGTACAACTCTATAGCATACTCAAAACCAGTGAAGTGTACTTCAAGTGGGTGAATTGTATGGTAGGTGAATTATATCTGAATAAGTCTGTCGCTGAGAAAGATGAACAATCAGTCGAGTTTTAGAGTGCATTTCTGGTTTTTTATTTGTGATTCGTTCCATCCCCTCTTTTGTTCTGTAATGACTATTATGCTTTTGTAGACACAGAAGATTGTTTTCAAGTTGAAATTTTATCACGATTTAATTTTTTTACTCATTACTGTTGGTTGTCCTAGAGGCCCCTCTCTAGTTTACTGGAAGCTCCATTTCCTGGAAGCAGCTGGCATAGTAGAAGGAAAAATCAGGCCGTCTGGGTTTACAGTCCCAGCTTTGCAGCTGTGAGACTCTGGGAAACATACCTCATCATTTCTGGATATCATGAGATGATGATATCCAAAAATACACAGATAGTATCCAAAGTTTTCTTGATCTGACATTGTCTAATTCTCTAGCTTAAATAGAGGATTTATCTTTGACAAATGATGCTATAGATGCTAGCCTTTGTAGTATTCCTTTTCAACTTCCCAATCATTTAAGTCTTATCCTTTGGAATGTTCTAAGCACAGAAGTAAAATGAAAACTTCTATGGCGACAAACATGGTAAAGGGCATAGAAGTTCAGGTAAAGGCAAAGAAAATTGTAACAGTTAACTCACGTTTTTTAACTGGAAAAAGATGGGCATTGATGGAGTGGCTAGCCCCATATTCAATATATTCTCCACATGGGAAATTAAATACTGAACATAGCTCCAGGGATGAGGGACCTAATTTGTATTTGGAGCTATAGAATGAGGCTGAAATGTTAAATAACATTTTTCTTTATAATTATTGTTAAAAAATTAAGCATATAATTGATACATGTAGGTGAAAGAAATTACCCATGTTTTTGCTGTTATAATACAATTAATTTAGAATATTTGTTTGCTCCATCCTAGCCTTATTTTTACAGTTATAATCATAGTGTACCTGGACATACACTGGACTACTTTTTTTTTTCACTTGATATATCATAAACTTTTTTTATTGAAGTATAATTGACATATAACATTATGTCAATTTCATGTGTATACAATAAAGATTCAGTATTTGTGGACTCTCTAATGATCAGCACAATAAATCTAGTTAACATACATGACCATACATGTTATAAAGTTTTTTTCATGTGTTCGAACTTTTAAGATCTGCCCTTTTAGCAACTTTCAAATATAAAGTACAGTATTATTTTTTAATTAAAGATTAATTAATTAACTTATTTATTTGACAGAGAGAGAGAGATCACAAGAAGGCAGAGAGGCAGGCAGAGAGAGAGGGGGAAGTAGGCTCACCACTGAGCAGAGAGCCCGATGCAGGGCTCGATCCCAGGATCCTGAGATCAGGACCTGAGATGAAGGCAGAGGCTTAACCCACTGAGCCACCCAGGTGCCCCTGAAGCACAGTATTATTAACTATAATCACCATGCTGTACATTATATCCCCATGATTTATTTTATAATGGGAAGTTTATACTTTTGACTCTCTTTACCCATTTCTTCTACCTCCCATGCCCCATCCCCAGAAACCACCGATTTATGAGCTTGATTTTTTTGTTTTGTTCCGTTTTAGATTTCCCATAAGTGAAAGTATGGTATTTCTCTTTTGCTGTCTGACTTATTTCATTACTTAGCATAATGCCCTCAAGGTCAATCCATGTTGTTGCACAGCTGCAAGATTTTATTTTTAATGGCTGAATAATATTCCATGGTATGTATCTATTACATACAGAAAATGTAGTATATATTTTCTTTATCCATTCATCCGCTTACGGCTTCCATATCTGGGCTATTGTAAATAATGCTGTGATGAACATGGGGGTGCGTATATCTTTTCGAGTTGGTGTTTTCATTTTCTTTGGATAAATACCTAGAGGTGGAATTTCTAGATCACATGGTAGTTCTATTTTTATCATAGACTTTTTTTTTTTAAAGATTTTATTTATTTATTTGACAGAGAGAGATCACAAGCAGGCAGAGAGGCAGGCAGAGAGAGAGGAGGAAGCAGGCTCCCCGCTGAGCAGAGAGCCCGATGCGGGGCTCCATCCCAGGACCCTGAGATCATGATCTGAGCCGAAGGCAGAGGCTTAACCCACTGAGCCACCCAGGCGCCCCAATTTTTATCATAGACTTTTAAATTGTTGCTAAATGGCTCATAATAATTTTGAAAGCTTCATAGCACTCCATGGAGCTAATGTATCATAATTTAATCAACACATTCAGTGTTGTTGGGCATTTAGGCTGCTTTCCATATTTAAAATAATTCTGGTTTTAGATTACCATCAATAAGGAGAAGAAATATAAAAAAATGAAAGCTGAATCAGTGGCCTTAGTTGCTAATAAAGTCAAGGTTTCAGGCAGGATACCTGAAGAAGTCAATAGAACAAAAA
Source organism: Lutra lutra (assembly GCF_902655055.1). NCBI lineage: Eukaryota > Metazoa > Chordata > Mammalia > Carnivora > Mustelidae > Lutra > Lutra lutra. The sequence goes on along the minus strand of NC_062290.1, from coordinate 41,902,733 downwards.
GCAATGATGTTCTGAGGCCACAGATCAACACCCCCACCTCCAGATCTCCTAAATAACCATTCTGTGAATATAAACTGGTAATCACAGGGAGAACAGGTAAATGGAATATTCTACTTTATTATTAAAAAAATGTCACCTGCAAAGGTCATCTATTGATGGAGGGTGAGCAATGTCCATCTCCTATATTAAAGGCAGCATTTTTATAAAAGAACCATGGTTCCCTTTCTCTCCTTTTCCCTCCCCCTTCCAGAAAAGTATTAAACCTCAGACCCTATGAACTGGGGCTTAGGTAGAGTAGCTAAAATATTGAGGTATTTATCTTCATGGACTGATAATTCTCTGTGATTTATGGGCACCAGGGAAAGAAGTGGATGAAAAGTCTCAAGAAACTGAAATGAAAGAGAAATCCAAAGTTTGTACTATTTAACAGAGAACAAAGGAGTGTATGTATGAGTACAGACTTACAGGCTCACTATATGAACAGTTTAGACTTTCTTTGTATGTTCTAGACGGTCCATTATTGATGTATTATCTACATAGTTTCTACATACAAAGTTGCATTAAGCTTCTTTATGATTCTTTTTACAATTAAATATTTTTAATTTTTAAAAGTTATTTTATTTTATTTACTTATTTATTTTTTTTGTGGAGCCCTGAGTGGGGCTTGAACTCATGACCGTGAAACCAGGACCTGAGCTGAGATCAAAAGTCGGACGCTTAACTGACTGAGCCACCCAGGGGCCCCTCTTCTTAATTTTAATTGTAGTTAAAATTATATATAATACAAAATTTACCACATGATCCATTCTTAACTCTACAGTTTGGTAATGTTAGCTATATTCACATAACTGTGCAACCAGTCTCCAGAACTTTGCCATACTCATTCAAAATAGCTCTCCATTTCCCTCTCCCCACTGCCTCTGGCAGCCATAGTTCTATTTTTTTGTTACTATGAACATGACTACATTAGGTTGCTCATATGAGTGGAATCCTACATGATTTGTCCTTTTGGGACTGCTTATTTTGCTTTGCATAATGGCGCCTCAGGGTATGGGGCCCCTGGGTGACTCAGTGGGTTAAGTGTCTGCCTTCAGCTTAGGCCATGATCCTGGGGTCCTGGGATCGAGTCCACTGCGTTCCCTGCTCAGTGGGGAGTTTACTTCTCCCTCTCCCTCTGCTGCTCCCCCTGCTTGTGCTTTCCTTCTCTCTGTCAAATAAATAAAATCTTAAAAAAAAAAAAAATGGCCTCAGGGTATATCCATGTTGTAGCATATATGAGAATTTCCCTTTTTAAGGCTGTATAATATTTCATTGAATGTATAGATCATGTTTTTCTTTTCCATTTATCCACTTGCATATTTGAGTTGCTTCCACTTTTTGGCTATTGCAAATAATACTTCTATGAACATGGGTATGTAAATTTTTTTTTTGAGATTGTTCTCAGTTCTTTTGTTTATTTTTAAAGGTTTTATTTATTTATTTGAAAGACAGAGAGTACAAGCAGGGGGAGGGGTAGAGGGAGAAGCAGACTACCCGCTGAGCAGGGAACCTGACAATACCGGACTCCATCCTAGGACCCCGGGAACATGACCCGAGCCGAAAGCAGATGCTTAACTGACTGGGCCAGCCAGGCGCCATGCTTTCGGTTCTTTGAGATCTGTTCCCAGAAGTAGAACTGCTGGGTCATGTGGCGTTTCTCTTTTAAGTTTTTTTGAGGAACTGCCATACTGTTTTCTGTAGTGGCTACACCATTTTATATTCCCTCCAGCAGTGCACAAGGTTCTAATTTCTCTATATCTCCATCAGTATTTGTAATATCCTAGGGTTTTTTTGGTTATTGTGACTTGTTTGTTTGTTTTTGTAGTAGCCATTCTGATGGATGTGAGATGATCTTTACTATTTTCAGTGTGAAGCTCCTTCAAAAAGAAAAATGATTTGATTTGATTGTAAAGTTGACATAAAGTTACATCATTTTGAAATTTAGATGAAATGAAACTCCACAAAAGTTTACTTTAAAAAATGAGATTTCGGGGCGCCTGGGTGGCTCAGTGGGTTAAGCCGCTGCCTTCGGCTCAGGTCATGATCTCAGGGTCCTGGGATCAAGTCCTGCATCGGGCTCTCTGCTCAGCAGGGAGCCTGCTTCCCTCTCTCTCTCTCTCTGCCTGCCTCTCCGTCTACTTGTGATCTCTCTCTGTCAAATAAATAAATAAAAATCTTTAAAAAAATGAGATTTCACAAAATGCACCTTTATAAAATTTATCTGGGCTTTTAAACAAATTTTAGTATTCATTTTTGTTCAACTACTTTGGCTACGTTTCATTAACTTGCTCATTTGAAAACTCGTAGATTTTCCGTACTAGAGATAGAATTGTGATAGGCTGAGAAAACATTGTTCCTGCCAGTAGGGGAATTATCTATGATTAAAACCCACATATCCAAAAACCAGATGGGAAAATGGATATGTTTTTTAATAAGTAGATAATAAAAACTGAGAGGTGAAGGAAAACCTCTTTTTATTAAATGAAAACATTGGTAGAGTACCCCCCCGCCCCCCAAAAAAAAACCCTGGATAATCTTGTTCCTTGTGTTTTTCTACAGCTCTAAGGGCTTTGGTTCAGTTGAATGAATTCTGACATTTGGATGTCTATCCTTTGTAGTATAGACTAATGTTTACCATCACCAGAGAGTGGGGCCTTTGTATATTAAGAAGTCCTGGGGGACCACTGAATTGTTCTCTATTTGAACAGGCTCTTCAGCCTTTACCTCGAAGTTTATTTTGTCCCATTATTGGTTGGGGGGGAGAATGTAAAGTTGTAATATATGTATCAGACTATGGATATACAGTGCAATAGAGGCTTAAAAAACAGACTGCTCTCTCCAGTGGTCTGGAGAGGGTATTCTTACTTCCTGAATTTTTAATGGGTAGGAAGCCATCTGCTTCCTTCTTCTTTTAATGATCTATCGAGATGATCAGCTTAGAGATATCTAAGGGAGGGGCTGGGGAAAGCTCAGACAGATGCACTGTACTTCATACAATTCTACTTTTGTCTGTGTTCCCTCCGGGTTAAAAAAATATTAATAATAAAAGTTTTCTGAAGATTTTGTACACAAAATTTATGATAATCTCTACCAGGTCCATTGCTCTATGCAGAAAAATGACCAGATCCCCATCTCTGTTCCCTCCCTCCCCTCAGTAATGACCTTTTAGTAATTAAGCTCTTATCTTTCAGAGCAAGGGGGAAAAATCCAAAACTGAAAAAATGAAATGAAGTTGTAACCCCGAGGTGACTCCCCTTTCCCCTAGTATTGGGAATTGAATGTATTTTCCCTTCTTCTCCCCTTGGCAAGTGTCTCTTAAGTAAAAGAAGGTAGAAGATATAGTTGGTGTTCTGCTCTGACAATGCGATTATGAAAGGGCCTTTAGGGATACAAAGGGAAGGATACAGTTTAATAAGAGAAGAACACTTGGTGTGATATGCCTGGAGTCAGTGTCTGCCACTAATTCCGTTAGTGTTTCATTTGAAATCTAACTAAACTGAACATGTAGCCAGAAGTTGGTACAATAGATCTTCTCTGACTCTTCGTTGCAGTTAATTTGCTTTGTGAAATTCTATAGCAAACGCAATCAGAGTTACATAAAAGGGAAAATGCTACTTTATAGCTTTTCACTTTCTAAATCTGTTTTTTAATTTTTCCTTTGTTGCATTGCAGCTAGTTTCTAAGAATTTCACTGTGGATATTTTTGTAGTTTGAGCTTCAAACTTTCTTTTTCCTCAGCCTACCCTCTGTTTTATTAAGTTAAGCAGATCTTTTGTGATGAAAATGTGCTTTGGCAGCATTGTTGTATAATTTTCTTGGAATGTAAAGTGGAAATTGTGTGTTGAAATGTTCATCTGTGAACTCACCCAGGAGGTTGAGAATCATGTTAAAGAATTCAGATTTTAAGGGAAAGTAATCATCTGACAGAGAATACTCTGTGGTCTGAGGAAATGATGGTTTGGCTAAGCTTTGGAGGAAGGTGGTGTCTTCAGACCCATTTTCATATCCTTAACTCATGATCTAAATAAAAGCTAAGTGCAGGGCGCCTGGGTGGCTCAGTGGGTTAAGCCGCTGCCTTCGGCTCAGGTCATGATCTCAGGGTCCTGGGATCGAGTCCCGCATCAGGCTCTCTGCTCAGCAGGGAGCCTGCTTCCCTCTCTCTCTCTCTCTCTCTCTCTCTGCCTGCCTCTCCATCTACTTGTGATCTCTCTGTCAAATAAATAAATAAAATCTTTAAAAAAAAAAAAAAAGCTAAGTGCAGATTTACTGGTACTTTAATTTTCCATAGTTTATGTCTGTTCCTTAGCAAAACCATCATTCACTGAGCACCAGAAGTTTATGGTAAGACAAATTGTCATAAAATGCTGATATAGAAATCAATAGAATGCACAAAAATGATATTAAAAACTAGCATCCAGTACGGACCCTAAGGGTTTGGTTCTAGGCCTGGAAAGATATTTCAGTGAACATCCATGATTAGAAACATAGATATCTTTGGGGGGGGAGGGGCAGCAGGGCTGAAAAATGGTAACGTGATATTGATGTCCATGATTTTTCCTGGTGAACGAGCTATTGGAGCTTGGAAGTGAGAGGTGAATATCAGCTGTTTTTAGCCCCTTAGGAGCAAAGTGATCCCCTTCCGTTGGTTAAGTGGTATCATTAACCTCCCATAAACAAGCAGTTTACTAATGCAAACACCGGCATGTGTTAATAGTGATTTCTGAGGTTTGTACTGAAAGCAGGGGAATCTGATGGAATATGAGGACTCCCAGGCCTCAGTGGTCTGGTTTACTAACCCCCTCACCCCAACACCCTGTATTGTCACAGCCTGAAATGTATGAATTATCCGTCTGTCTTGGGAATGACTTAGTTTCAGTCACTTGTGAAAGCACCCAGATTCAAAAGTGGTAGATGGGAAATGTCTACCTTTTTTAGGTTGCTGTCACACAGGGTATGGTTGCTTTTGCTTAAATAGTCCATAGCCTTGGGCTGTAGAAGGCAGAGTCATTTTCGAAAGGGAAAACGTGCTGAAAGAAAACCCTTTCCGTTAGGCTTAAGCACTTGCAAGTTTGTGAGGATTTTAGGTACCTTGCATGTACTTGGGGAACCATTTTGTCTAATTTTATGACAGAATTTTTCCCCCCAAAAGAACAAAACCTGGGAGACTTGATAAGTTGTAAAACAGAATGGTCTGAAGAGGGTATTCTTACTTCCTGAATTTTTAATGGGTAGGAAGCCATCTGCTTCTCCATATGGATGTGTTATCCTCTCCGGTGCGAAGCCAGCAGAGTTAGACGCCAGAACCACAGGGGGAGGCTGCCTTCTTGCTCCTCACTGCTTTACCTCTTATAGAATTAATACAGCTCTTATTTTTTTTTTATTTAAAGATTTTTATTTATTTATTTGACAGAGAGAGATCACAAGCAGGCAGAGAGGCAGGCAGAGAGAGAGGAGGAAGCAGGCTCCCCGCCGAGCAGAGAGCCCGATGCGGGGCTCGATCCCAGGACCCTGAGACCACGACCCGAGCCGAAGGCAGCGGCTTAACCCACTGAGCCACCCAGGCGCCCCTACAGCTCTTATTTTATTTAGAGTTCAGATTTCCTACTCTCACACCTAAGACCACCTAACTCGGAGACTGAGCCCTGAGCACCTGAAGAACAATTTTCAAGTGGATAGAGTGGCAGCCCTTAGTCAAATGGTGTATTGAGGTAGTAAGCTGACTCTTCTTTTGATTTAAAATATTTTCATTGTGTTTTCTTAAGGGAAGCCTAATAAATGTTAGAAATATTTTCCTTATTTCTCAGCGATCCCTCTGAAACCTCATAGCTATTCTTTGTCCCTCTTCCTTGGGATGTTTTAAAGCGATTTTCCTTGTGTGTGTGCTTTCTGTTTGCCTGGCTTTAGACATGAGCGACTACTCTGTGGATGACGAGTGTCTGGTAAAGCTGCTGAAAGGGTGTTGCCTGAAGAACCTGCAGCGGCCCTTGCAAGCCGAGCTGTGCTTCAATCATGTCATCCAAAGGTACAGACAAACGAGGAGGCCGAGCTGAGTGCAAACTGCGGTTCCCAGGGAACTGCTGTGAGAAAGCGACATGTTCTCTCCCGCAGCGAGTGTTCCAGGGTTACTGGGAAGAGAATCCAGTAGTTCTCTCATTGTCCTTCGAGAGCAGACTCAAAGCCCAAGTAGAATATGGCTTTATACATTTCTACATAGTGTTTAAGGGGAATGCTAAGTTCCACAAAATCTAGACACTAGCTTAGATGAGAATGTAGAGGACGGGTGAGGACTGGTGTCCTTATAAAGAGGAAAGGGACCTATTTCCCAAATAGGTAATCTACTGTTATTAGTAAACATGTTAAAGAAGTAGCCATTGATTAAAAAAAAAGAAGTAGCCATGGAGTTTGGTTTTACTGGTGTTTCTGGAAGGATCGAAAGGATTACCCATTTGTGCTACTTGTTAACATTTATCGAATCTACAGTGAATTGTTTGCTCATGTGTTTTGTGATTTTGGACTGTGAGCTCCCCTTCCTTGGGGACTTATCTTGAGACATCTGTGAGGTTAGGCTGGAAGAAGAGTCTCTAAAGTGATTTTGCTTTTATTTCTGCCAGGTTCGTGTTAATGGCATTGCTGAGAGGTCCTTGGATCTTTTGGGCCATGTAAATTCGTAAATTTGAATTGCAAATTCATGAGGTCAGGTCTGTTGATTATTAATTTCCCAAAGAATGTGTTTTTTTCCTTCCAACCTGGACCCAGATTGAGGAGCCAACTGCCCTTGTCTTCCTCCTATGCCAGGGAGTGGGTTTTTCCAATCCGTCCTCCCCCTGTTGGAGAATGGCCCCAGGTTTATATGGAGGTCTCAGGCTCTGCTCTTCTGTGGACTCAAGGCCTCCACTGCACGGACACTGAGAAAGTCCTGGTTGACTCAGGTCGTAGCAGATCCCAGGGCTGCTTTGATGTCATCCACACCCTTAGAGTTCTGCCTTTGTTTTCAGTTTGAGAGTTTATCTTACGTTCTTGTGAGCTGAATTATGCATTTGGAAGTGTGTTACTTATATATATTTTTTATTGCTTCTTGATGTTTTATGGTCAGATTTCATTTTGCTGAAAACAGAAGTGTCGACCACTAATAAGTGGACTTTTATTTTAGCCTTGTAAGACTTAACATATAAAGTAATACAGTGTTCTAATTTCTAAATGGAGTCATTTTCTGAACATACTCATTTTTTTTACGGGGATGACCTTGTCCTTTCCAGGGTTAATCTTTGAAGATCTTGCATGTATTCATCTTCCTAAGGGGTGTAAATAATGCTCAGGACTGGACTTAGATTAAAGAATAAAATAAAAGAGGAATATATTCAAAACAAACTATTTATTGCCATCGTTTATTAGATCCCTCAGCTGTATAATGACAGTTCTCTCTGGTGATAGGCTTAGTGGTGCACCTGTTTTCTGCAGAATGGGGAAAGTACATACTTTGAAAAAGAATGAATGTTTCTTGTTCTGTTAAGACTTAATTGCTTTCCGTTTACTCTTTTAGTGAAAAGCTACTGAAGTATGACCACTACCTAGTGCCATTTACTCTGTTTGAGTTGGCCTTTTTGTACAAAAGCCAAGGGGAAATTGACAAGGCCATAAAGACCCTAGAAACTGCAAGGTAAGTGATAATGGCAGCTTTTCCTGCTTGCTCTGAAGTCAGGAACATCGACACTGGTATAACCACAGCAGTAATTTTATATACTTAGAAGTTAAAACATGAATGAAAAATGAATAATAATGTTACGCTCATAAATTTTGCTCTAGTTGTGCTATTTCTAACCTTTTCAATGGCTGACACCCTGTGACTGTTTACAGGTGTTGTGATTGCTGGCATCGCTATGCCAGATTTTTAACCTGTTCTTTTCTGCATTGGGGTTGGCGGATGTTTTCTATAAAGGGCCAGATAGTAAGTATTTCTAGTTTTACAAGCACAAGGTCTCATTGCAACTTCAGATTGTACTGAAAGCAGCCACAGAAGACAATAAATGGTTGTCTTTGGACTTGGCCATTATTTGGGTCATAATTTGCTGATCCTTGGTGTCTTCAACCACATCTCTCATTTCCTTCAAGAGCCGCTGATTGGAAGAAGCCCTCTGTATATTTCTCTAGCTCTCTTTTCTTTCGGTCTAGTGTAGTAATTCTGAAGCATTTTTATTTCTGCTAGACAATGGCTCTCAGACTTGTGATCATGGCTCACTGTGGTCTGTTTGCACTGAATACTTGTTACAGTAGAGAAAGAATGAGATAATAGCTTTAAGCCACAAATAGCTTAGTGATTCATTGGTTTGTTCATTTACTCAAAATCAGCAAGTATTCACTGAGCACTTATTGTGTGCCAGACAATTGTTAAGGCTCTAGACAGACATCTATACATAAACAGGCAGCGTTTCCTCTTGCTTAGTTAGGGAGAGGTGTTGAATAAGCTGACAAGTAGGAGAACCAGCAATGGTATATGCTTTGCTGAAATTTCTAATATGATACAGAGTCCTTGGGTATTACCTTAGATTGGGTTGAGTCTGGAAGGTTTCCATGAGGAGATGATATTTTAGCTGAAATTTACATATTTAAAGCCAGTCTTGAGATGATCAGTCACCAAAAGACTGGGTGGGGAGCATTCCTGGCTGAAGTCACAGCTAGGAAACCTCTAAACTGGGCTGTTGAGACACTAGATAGTACGTGATGCTCGTCACTGAAATGGGTTTTGCTTAGAAGAGCAGGTTCCAGGAAAGGAGAAAACATACTCTGTTTAGGACCATGGGATTTTGAGGTGCTTGTTGGATGTCCATGTGGAGATGGGGACTTGGCAGTCAAATATATAAGCATGGAGTTCAGTGGAAACATCAAGGCTGAATGTAGACATTTCGAAGTCACCTGCACAGAGACAGTGGTATTTAAAGTCATGACACTTGAAGTGATTCTGGGAAAATAATACAACGAGAGAAAGAGGTCCAGCCCAGAGCCTTGGGATATGCCATCCTTTTAGAATGAAACAATAAGATTAAGAAGAAATGGCCAGCGAGTTAGGAAGACATCCAGGAAAGCAAAGTGAACAAAGTGTTTCAAAGAGAAGAGAGTGACCATTTGTGAGGATAGCTACGGAGAGGTCAAGCAAGGTGTGTCCAGAGAAATGCTGCTGAACTTGGCAGCATGAAGATCCTCAGTGACTTTGATCCATGAGGGGGGAAAATGGAGTCAGCTACTTCTGGCAACTTTTCAGGATGTTTTGCTGTGAATAAAGCCTAGTAATGGGCAAGAAGCTTCAGGGTATCATGGAGTAGAGAGAGGCTGCTGCTGCTGAGTATTTTAAAGGGTGATATCAGAGTGAGTCACTTTTAAAGCTAATTCTGTTCAGAGTGAGAATGACTCATATTTGAACTGACATGTATGTACCTTCAGATCTAGCTATTGGAAAATTAGGGATTCTCATTACTGTTGTTTGCAGTATTCATTGTTTGGACCTGCTTGATGTTATCTCAGCAATGTACAATAAAACAAATTTATAATGATGAAAATAAAAGACTGGTAATTCACTACAAAAATGGAAGACCATCAGTGGTCAAAAGTCACCACTAACTCAAGCCAGTGCTAATGAAGCCACCAGAAACAGACTTCCCATAATTTTAAGATGTTCAGTTGTCTGTACCTTCCTTTATGCAGTTGGAGCTTCACAAAATCATGAAAACTAGTGGCCAGGCATTTAGGAAAATACTCAGTTACATCCTTTGGTAACCCATATGGTGTATAATAACCCTCGTCAATGTTACCAGTGAGTAGCTCTTAGATCTCTGTAAGATGAAGAGCTGTAGAAGGAAAGCATTGCCCTTGCAAAGAAAGGAGTTACAGTTCACCCACGGGCCAAGGCAGCATGTGAACGCAGGAGCCCAAAGTCAAAGCCATTCCATTCTGCTGATTCTTAACAATTCTAGCAGACAGAAGTGAACATGGATGATCTAAGTAAAATTTTTGATCTGTGATTTCTATGGCCCCTTCTGACATTGTCCCACAACTGTTGGCCAAACCATTGATATTTGCTTGTTGGAATCGGAGTAAGTAATTTAGGTGTCACCATGTAATCCTGCTTTCTTTGTTGTAGTTGTTTCATGAGGTTTCAGCATGATTTCTTTGTGTGGAGGGGGCGGTGATTGATCATGTTCATGTGAAGCTGCTTTAAAATTCCTGGTTTAGGAAAGGAAGTCAGCTATTTAGGAAGAGTTCCCAAAATTTGTTGAAACCCTCTTCATAAGCTTGTGGCTGTGTTTGTGAATGGCTTGGTCATTAAATAGGAACTTGCTACTCAAAGTATGACTTTCAAATCCCTGCTAGGGAGCTTCTAGAAGTATAGAATATTGTCATCCTCCTTCGCTCACAGGATCAGAATCTACATTTTAACAAGATCTGCTGTTAATGCATATCCACGTTTGGAAGCAAATAAGGAATGAAGACAAGAAGAAGGGGAGGTGATGGTGTTGCCCTTGGATACAAAGAGATTTTTGACATTACAATTTCACTGTTATTTTCTTTAGAAACAACTACAAAGATTACTCCATGGAGTCCAGGCTACACTTCCGAATTCAGGCAGCGCTTCACCTCTGGAAAAAAACTTCCTCTGATTGATCAGAACATGAAGGATGGAATTTTCCCTAAATTAGCAACAACATTTGCTATAGATTAGACCTTGTATTAAAGTGGAAACTGGTCTTGTGAATGAGAGACAAAAAACTAATTTTATTGTCAATGTTTTTTATCTCTGTGTGGTTTATTGTTGGTCTGTGTAAATGTTTTTTTTTTCTTGTGAAACAATGTTCAATGTTCAGTACTATCTAGAAAATTCTTATATTTTGCCTCTCCAAAAAGAATTTCATATTAGATTTGAATTGGAGAGTGAAGAAGTCTTTTAAAGGACTCACAGGTACAACAAAGTCTGATTAGATTATTTATTTTTTTAATGTGGAAATTAATGTTTAAGTAACAAATGGCTGATAAATTGAGCCACTTTTAGATTTGTTGGTTAGAGATATTTTGTTGTCTACTATTTAAATTTAAGAGGGGGAATAAAAATCACGTACATTCAAAATAGATTAACAATAACTTGAAGTCTCCTGAAAGAGACAGGCAGTGGGTGTGAATAGGGACAGGATGATGTCCTTAACAGGTTGAAGAGAATCGTATCTACAAAGATGGTGAAATTTTAGGTTTTGGGTTTTTTTTTAATTCTTCATGTAAGTTAAAGGTGGTGACATTTTTGAGCAACTAGACTTTTTTTGAATGTACTGAAGTCTATTATAAAAACAAAACTCAAAAAACTGTCTAAAGGGAAGAAAAAGTCCTATTTTAGAAATTATCCTCAACCTTAGCCATGAGAGTCTAAAATACCTACGTTGATTATTTTTTTTATAGGAAGCAAAATTCCTGCTGCTTTAAATATGTAAAATATCAATGATTTTTATGCTCTTGATGTTGATGAGTAAGATCTAATTTTCTAATCTCTCTATCTAGCACTGTGATGGTTCCTTGTAGATATCTGGACCATGCTTCGTCCTTTATCTGGGAAACCCAATCAGGGAAGAATGTGGGGAGAGCCTGGCTCTGCTACTTCATAGCAGTTACTGGGGTGACCTTTAGAGAGCCCCCTGCTCTTTGCAACAGCATATTGTCCTCATCTGTGAAATGGAAAAAGAACAGAGACTTTTCAAGGTCTCTTTCAGTTTTGTAACTGTGAGTCTGTGTATTAGGCATTTTCAGCAAAAGTGTCAAACTGTTTAACCCAAACTGGTACCACAAAGTGCATGTCTTATTCTACAATCTTGTCTACTCCCAGTCCTCCCGTGTGTTGGAGTTAATGACAGGATTGCATCCAGGGTGAGGAAAAATAATTCATGGATCTATAAATCAGGGTGTGGTCCTATTTCATTCCATTTTGAAGAGTAACTTATCATGGAAACTTATGCAGTTTAACAGAACAGCCCCAGATTGGGAGTCTGGAGCCCACCTCTGCTAGTCAGCAGTTCCTTGATGTGGTGTAAGTTCCTTCATTATTTCTGTGACTCCATTCCCCTCCAACTGCCCCCCAGGGTGGGGGGTAGGGGAGGAGACAACACACCACTTGGTGCTCGTGACAGATCAGTTAAATAATCCCTGTGATAGCTTTTGGTAAACTGTAAAAGGCTATGTGAATATATGAGTGCTGTAATAATTATGGTTTTTATGTGCTGATTACAATACCAATACAAAATTATTGGCTGAGTTGTGGTCTCTGATGTAAAATGACAGAAGTGCAGAAATTCCAACACTTCTAAACTTATTCTTGTGTTTGGCACTGACAATAACCCAGATTATGAATTTGCTCCTTACTGTTCATTCCCTGCTTTGCGAGTCTGTACCTGGCAGAAGATATTTTGGTCTTGTTTTCTTTAAGGTACTAATTCTTGACCAATACTGAGGATATGTTTCCAGTGGGAGATGATTAATACAACTTGAGTCAGAGAACTAGCCCTTCAGACAGCATGGGGGAGCTCTCACTATGTGCTAATCATATGAATTACATAGCTTTACTTTAGGTTCAGACAAGAGGAAATAAAATGAACTGTTATTAAATCACCAGTGGAAATATGTTTGATAATTATTTTGTATACAACTTGAAAAATAGTTTTTAAATGCCTTAGAAGAGCTTTGGTAGCATTACTTTTTCAAAATATAAAGACCCATATTGTTTTTGTGAGAGGCTGCAGGTCAGAGCGAAAGTCAGTCAAAACTTCTCTTTCTGGTATAATTTGAAAACAATATGAGGTATAGTGGTTATTTTTTTTTTATTTTATTTTAACTCTGTGTTAACAAACAAATATAAAAGAAATTCCTATGTCTCGTTAAACTTTTTCCTTTATTTTTCTTATTTTGTTTTTCTTTTTATTTCCTATTCTTTGTATTTAAATTCAGTTAACCAACATAGAGAACATCATTAGTTTATATGTGGTTCAATAATTTATCAGTTGCATGTAACACCCACTGCCCATCACCCAGTTACCCCACCCCCTCATCCACCTCCCCTCCAGCAACCCTCAGTTTCATTCCTGTAGTTAAGAATCTCGCATGGTTTGTCTCCGTCTCTCATTTCTTCCCATTCAGTTTTCCCTCCCTTCCCCTTTGATCCTCTACACTGTTTCTTACCTTCCTCATGTGAGTGAAACCATATGATAATCATCTTTCTCTGATTGTCCTATTCTCTTTGTAATTACCTGATAATATGGATAATCATCCATTGACTTTCAGTGTTTAATTGTTGTAAGATCATTAACACTACAAATAGTTCTCTGTTTCCAGCCCTGTTCATGATACCCTGGTGGCACAAGTTTATGTGGCATCATCTAATACTGCTTTTTTGGAGTTCCTTTGGATTCAGGGTGCTTTGTGAAGAATGAGTACTGAAGTGACAATATTTTATCTAATGTTTTGAGGGGCATATGTGATGGGTTTGGGCTGCCAATGTGTCTGACAGTTTGTGCAATTTGTGTCATTTTTGGTAGAATTTTCTTTTCTTTCTTTCTTTTTTTTTAAATGGAGAGCTGGGGTTCTGATTAGTGCTGTATAAATTTTAAGACTCAAGCAGAGGTTCTGCTTTGTAGGATCAGTGACAAGGAAGGCATGACTTCTGCTTGATAATTAATGGAAGGTTGACTACATCACCTCTTATATGGACATATATTTTAATGTTTCTGTGCTTCTCCTGGATACAAGAAGGTCTCAAGTCACATAGGAAAAGGAAGAGCACTGATTCTGTTTCCTCAGCAAGTGGGTAGAAGCTATAGGGAGGTGAATTTCAAATTAGCGTCAAGGAAGATTTTTAATCATTGAAGCCGTCTAAGAGTATAGCTATCTCTTTGGCAAAGTAGGGAGGTTAGCAGAGCTATGTGACTGTCATTCCTACCTGGCCTGGGAACTTAGAGTTGAACTTTGAGGTCACTTTCTGAGTCTTTGATAAGGGCTTCAAATCAGTGGCATGTGTATAAAGGTTCCCCCCTTTTGAAGACAAGTTGAGTGTTTCTTTTGAAGCTACTGTAAATGTAGTTACATTGTGGTAGTTCCTAATAGTTTCTATGATCATTATGCTTCTATTTCTCATCCTTTCTTTATTTTACATTTTTTAAAGAGATCTTATTTATTTATTTGACAGAGTGAGAGTGAGAGCACAATCTGGGCGACAGAGGGAGAGGGAGAAGCAGGCTTTCTGCTGAGAAGGGAGCCCCATGAGGGGCTCAACCCCAGGACCCTGGGATCATGACCTCAGCCAGAAGGCAGCATCTTAACCCACTCAACCCCCCAGGTGCCCCTCATCCTTCCTTTAAAGTGACTGAAAATAATAATTGGAAAGGTCTTTGTGACTAACTGGAAAAAAAGTTTGGTATTACTCTGATTAATTCTTCATTGACTTTTCTTTTTACATATTTCTATTTTTCTCCTATTCTCTCCATCCTTATAAATCATAAATTCAAAAGCACTTAGTTAAAATGAGTTAATGAAGACTCTAGTGATTGTTTAGATGCCCTAAGATTTTGTGATTCATAGGGCCTAGAAAGGGTCTTGGGAAAGTATCTCCTCCCCCCGCCCCGCCCCCAACCTCTGGATGGTTTTGTTTCCCCTCAGTCCTGTTCTGTCTGGTGTGGTGACCACTGGCCACTTGGGACTAGCACTTGAAACATGGCTAGTGGCATGTGTTGGAATGGTGCCGAGTGTGAGGGAGTGCTCTTTTATATGTGCTGCAGTTTTATTCAAAGGAAAAAACCTCCCAAAAGCATGTTTCCTAGAGTTTGGGCTTTTACTTGATGTTGTTGTATATACAACTATATACAAAATATAATATGTTTCTAATACATTTCTAATACAACTATTTTCACTTCTGGTTCAAATATGTGTCTGTGAGGTTTGCTTTTTCTGTTCAAGTGCCCATAAACTTTCATTTCATCATTTTTTTTAAAGATTTTATTTATTTATTTGACAGAGAGAGATCACAAGTAGACAGAGAGGCAGGCAGAGAGAGAGAGGGAAGCAGGCTCCCTGCTGAGCAGAGAGCCCGATGCAGGACTCGATCCCAGGACCCTGAGATCATGACCTGAGCCGAAGGCAGCGGCTTAACCCACTGAGCCACCCAGGCACCCTCATTTCATCATTTTATTCTGCAGATGATCAAGGTCATCTTTGGTCTTTATCCACTCTCCCAGAGCTCCTTAAATACTAGACTGAGACTTTATTTTTAACATTATTATTTTAATCTGATTTTACAAATGTTCCTTGCTTTTTCAGAAGCAGCAGCACAAACTACTAGAGTTGTAGAGTAACTCACCTTTGAGATGTTAGTAGGTTTTATGATTAAAATTATATATATATATATATATATATATATATATATTTTTTTTTTTTTTTTTTTTTTTTTTTTAAGTAAGCTCCATACCCAGCATGAGGCCTGACTTGGGGTTTGAACTCATGATCCTGAGATTAAGACCTGAGCTGAAATTAAGAGCCGGATGCTTATCTGACAGAGCTACCCAGGCACCCCTAAAATAATATTTTCAAGGTTAACATTATTCTGAAGAATTTGGTGTGCAGTGTTTCAACATTGACTCAGCTATGCCAATATGACTATTTAAGGAATATTAGGCACTAGTTACCCACTTATAATTTGGCAGATAGTTTATTTAAAGTTACATACTTTAAGCCTTTTGCTGCCTATTATTAATATTTTTAGTATGTATGATATATTTGAGTGATATGTATTCATGTAATTGACATATTTTTAATCTCCATAGACATGTCTAGATCAGATAGGTAGGTAGATAGAAAATAGCTTATAAATATGAAACAGACAATGTTTTATCCTGTTCTTCCAGAAAGAGTGCTGAATTTTCTCCAGATTGTCTCCCCTCCTGCAGACCAGTTATTCATATGTTTTTCTTTACATATTAAAGTGCTTGTTTGAAACCCTGTTCCCACTTGCCATTGTTGATGGCTTTGTCTTTTTTTGTATCTGCTGTCATATTTAGTTATTTCAGATTGTTGAATTTATCATGAGGGTGAACACCTTCTCTGTTGAGCAGTTGTTATCTGATTTTGATGGCGTGGAAGTCCATTTCAATCTGTTGATGACTTGAAAACTGCAGAAAGAAGTGACGCAAGGACCAGTTAGTGGATTCAGAAGGCTGAGCAGGTTCTTGGCCTGACTCATCCCAAAGGGCTGGGTAGATCTGGCTTCGGTGGAAGTCTAACCCCCATTCTGTCCAGTGTATAAATGTATCAGGCAGTAGTACTGTAACCTGACCATGCATGGAAAAATCCAAGCAGCCGCCTCACTGTATTTAATAAAGAATGACTACAGATGCCTACAGCTCAGCTGTTTAATAGGAAATCTCAAGGTACCTTGAAGTATAATGCTAAGCTTTATAAAGTAAAACTTGTATGTTAATACACAATACACCTTCTATGTTAATCCAGTAGCTCTTAGAAACACACAGCTAAAGTGATGAATGTCAGGGATGCTGGCATATCCCAGTGGGAGCTTTGGTTTTATTGCTACTTAATATTTTCTAGGAAACTTGTTTTAATTATTGGTAGTCTGTTGGATACTATTTAGGAAAAAAAAAGTTGGTCTCGGTGTAACCAAACTGATAGGCGGAGAAATTGGATACAATGAAATGTTTAAGAATATTGCTTATCATTTCAGTTTTAAAGGAATTCTGTTTTTTTTTTGAAATGCTGGAAAGTCTTCCTCAATTTGAAGGGATGACACTCCCTGCTTGGGAAATCATACAGACATTTTAATTCCTTCTTGTCTTTATTGACACCAAGTGTCCAGGTTAGTAAATGAGTTTAAACAATATTCATTTATTACTTCGCCTTTTATCTGAAATGATTTGATTCTTCATAGTAGACAGTTGCTTTCTATACAGTGACTTGTTTTTTAAGAAAATACTTTACATGAAAATAGAGATTATAGTAAATGTAAATCTTAGGCTATTGATTTAATGGTTGAAGAAAACAGTACTGTTGGGTACTTTGATTTGGAAAAGGAGAAGACATGGGTTCCACTGATATGTGCTGTCTAGAAGAATAACTTCATTCTGAACCAGTATGTCACATTCTCATGTTGTCTTAGGGGAAAATTTTATAAGTAGGTAGTTTATTATTTATTCTTTTCTTCCCTTTGCTAACTGTTGACATCCAAACACCTGAATACCAGCTGAGGCATTTATATGCTAGTGTTTTTAGTATTTATTTGCAAATATTCATAGAACTCTTGAATTTTTTGATGCAAGTTGCTAAATCAGATGTAAAGGTAAAATATATATTTCATAAGTGAGAAGTATTATTTTATTACTGAAATTTATTTCTAAAGCAAATTTATTTTGTAGGTATTTCACTTGGGAAATTTTGCTTTGCCTTAAAACACAAACAAAATAAACCTGTCTTGTGATCTGCTTGCCTAAAAACCCTCAACGTTACCTTGCCATGTAGGTGGATTTTGAAATTCTTTGAAAATGTGTATTTTTCGCTTTCAATTGGATTAAACAAAAATAATTAGAGGTCACAGAGTTTGTAAATCAGTGCATGATTTCTTGTTGAATCATCAAAGCTACCTGTATGTACTTTATAATTCAATGTTTCATTAGTAAAAAATTGCCAACATTTTCGCTCCCTCTTTCTCATCTCCTTACACTTGAACTTAGTTTCCTATCTTTCCCATTCCCAATGGTCACAGTTTTACAGAGCAAGACATTTTTAGAAATTAAAGATGTGTGAGTTCTATGTAAGAAGAATGTGTTAGTAGCATCCATCTGCTGATCAAATAGGCATTGGATCTGCCACCAGAAAGTGAAATAGATTGTAGCTACAGAACCATTTTATCAATATAAGTCGGGAAGAAAGAAGAAAACTGTGAACTTCTGATATTTTTAATATAAAAACTGTGTTCCCAATGAGTATTTGCTCTCTGATTTTGTGTTAATGTTACCACCTATGATTTGTAAGCTAATGCTGATATGACATCCACATTCTCAACATGAAGACAACAGTTCCTATAGCATATTTTTAACATTAAGACATTTTTGAAAACAGATGTCATCTTAGAAGTTGTATTTTTAAGTGCAAATAAATCATCCCAACTTGAAGTCAACATGCTTGCTTTTTCATTCTTCAGTATTACAGAATACTCTGTGTTATTAGATGCATGTTTAAGTTTCCAGGTAGTCTCAGAATTTTATATTCTCATATTGCCATAACTCGTTTACCTACAATGTGCAATTGAATTGTTTGATGTTACTGAAGTAAATTCCACTTGATGAAGTTAGTCTTATTGTGGTTGGTCTACACCAACACAACATCTGTTTTGCCGGTCCCTAATTGTAGTATGGTATACACTTAACTTTTTGTTTCTTGGTAAGATTTTTTAAACCCTTTGCAGGTTTAAAAGGTCTCTCTTTATGCCATGTTCTTGACTGAGCACAATGCACAAAGAGATAAATGGGATGGCCCAGTTGTCTTGAGGTAGGATTACCATCTCTTTCATCTTTTTATACTCTATTTCTTAGTTTAGAGGTTTAGATTAGGTGCTAATATGTTCAGTTTAAGGAAGACTCTTTAGCATTCAGTGTAATACAGTGGGAAAAGATTGGCCTCTGGGAATCAGGAAGTCTGTATGTGAGGCTGGACTTGGCTAGGTAGTGGCATGGGATCCTCTTCCCCACAACTTCACTCCTCTGAAATTTGCCTAATCCCTCTGTAGAATGGGGACAATTTCACTACCTCGTTCAGCTGCAGGGAGGATCAAATGAGGAGGATGTAAGAACCACCAACAGGTAACCTAGCATAAACGCTTTCTTCTACTCCCTTAGATGGGTTAGGGTAAGCTAACCTCTGTCATAAAGCAGGTATTCCTGCCAGTGGGTGACTTTTCATGTTGTGATTCAGCAACCCAAGTTCTTTGTCTTGTGGCTCTGGTGTCTTCAGTGCATGGGTGCTGAGGTCACTTAGCATCAAGCTGCCAGAGGCACAGAGGGTTGTGTGAAGGAGATAGTGTGTATCATGTGTTCACATTTAACTGGCTAGAGCTCAGGTATCTCACTTCACCTAATGATGAGGGAGGCAGAGAGATGTAGTCTGTGGGCTCAGGTGCCCCAATTCTTTACTCATTTTTAAATTTCATTGCCTCTTTATTTAGCGGTAAGAGTTCTTTATCCTGGATGTTAGACCTTGTTTTGTTGGGCTTCACTTTATTGTACTTCACAGATACTATGTTTTTTTTACTAATTGAAGGTTTGAGCAACACTGCATTGAATAAATCTATCGATGCCATTTTTCTGACACTATTTGCTCACTTTGTGTCTTTGTGTCACATTTTGGTGCCTCAGTATTTCAAACTTTTTCATTCTTATTGTTTGTCATGGTGATCTATAATCAGTAATCTTTAATGTTACTATTGTAATTGTTTAGGGGTACCACAATCCCACCCCTATAAGATAACAGACTTAATAAATGCTGTGTATACTCTGACTGCTCCACCTACCAGCCATTCCCCATCTCTTTCCCTCTCCTCAGGCCTCCCTATCACCTGTTCACAATAATGTTGAAATGAGGCCAATTAATAACCCTACAATGGCCTCTAAGTGTTCAGATAAAAGGGAGAGTTCACACATCTCTTACTTGAAGTGAAAAGCTAGAAATGATTAAGCTTAGTGAGGAAGGCATGTTGAAAGCTGAGATAGGCTGGAAGCTAGGCCTCTTGTGCCAAACAGCCAAGTTGTGAAGGCAGAGGAGACGTTCTTGAAGGAAATTAAAAGTGCTTCTCCAGCGAACACACGAGTGACAAAACGAAACA
The DNA here is from genome assembly GCF_902655055.1 of Lutra lutra. Classification (NCBI taxonomy): domain Eukaryota; kingdom Metazoa; phylum Chordata; class Mammalia; order Carnivora; family Mustelidae; genus Lutra; species Lutra lutra. The sequence goes on along the minus strand of NC_062290.1, from coordinate 41,882,797 downwards.
GCCCTGCTGCTGAGATGGAGAAGCTTTCAGTGGTCTGGATTGAAGATCAAGCCAGCCTCAATGTTCCCTTCTGCCAAAGCCTAATACAGAGCAAGGCCTTAACTCTCTTCAATTCTGTGAAGCTGAGAGAGGTGAGGGAGCTGCAGAAGTAAAGTTGGAAGCTGGCAGAGGCTGATTCATGAGGTCATGAGGTGGAAGGAAAGAGGCTGTCTCCATGACAGAAAAGTGCAAAATGAAGCAGAAAGTGCTGATGTAGAAACTGCCGCAAATTCTCCAGAAGGTCTGGCTAAGATCATTCATAAAGGTGGCGCCACTAAACCATAGATTTTCAGTGTAGACCAAACAGCCCTGTTGGAAGAAGATGCCATCTAAGATTTTCATAGCTGGCGAGGAGAAGTCAATGCCTGGCTTCAAAGTTTCAGAGGACAGACTGACTCTCTTTTTGGGGCTAATGCAGCTGATGACTTTACATTGAAGTCGATGCTCGTTTACCATTCTGAAAACCCTAGGGCCCTTAAGAATTATGCTAAATCGACTGTGCCTGCGCTCTGTAAATGGAACAACAAAGTCTGGGTGGCAGCACATCTGTTCACAACATGATTTTACTGAATATCGTCAGCCCGCTGTTGAGACCTGCTGCTCAGGAAAAAAAAGATTCCTTTCAAGATATTACTGCTTATTAACAGTCGACCTGGTCACCCAAGAACTCTGATGGAGAGGAGCAATGAGTTTAATATTGTTTTCCTGTCTACTAATACAGCATCCTCTCTGTAGCCTATAGATGAAGGAATCGTTTTGACTTTCAAATCTTACTATTTAAAACAGACATTTTGTAAAAAGGCTATAGGTGCCACAGACAGTGATTCTGCTGATGGATCTAGGAGAGTAAATTGAAAACTTAGGAGGGAGTCACCATTCTAAATGCCATTAAGAGCATTTATGACTCATGGAAAGACATAAAAATATCAATGTGAACAAGAGTTTGGAAGAAGTGGATTCCAACTTTCATGGATGACTTTGAGAGGCCCACGATTTCAGAAAAGGAAGTTAACCACAGATATGGTAGAAATAACAAGGGGACTTGAATAATTAGAAATGGGGCCTGAAGATGTGACAGAATTGATGCAATTTCATGATAATTTTTTTAAGAGAGAGAGATGGAGGAGTGCCTGGGTGGCTCAGTTGGATCCCGGGGTCCTAGGATCGAGCCCCAGTCAGGCTCCCTGCTCAGCAAGGAGTCTGCTTCTCCCTCTACCCCTCCCCTCATGTATGCACGTGCACATGCTTTCTCTTTCTCTCTCTCTCAAATAAAAAGAGAGAGAGAGAGATGGAGGGGGCAGTGAAGTGGCAGAGGGAGAGAGAATCTCAAGCAGGTTCCACGCCCAGCAGATAAGCCTGATGCAGGGTTCCTTCTCACCACCCCGAGATCAGGACCTGAGTTGCAATTAAGAGTTGGAGGCTTGGGACACCTGGGTGGCTCAGTTGGTTAAGCTCCTGCCTTTGGTTCAGGTCATGATCCCAGGGTCCTGGGATCAAGTCCCATATTGGGCTCCTTGCTCAGCGTGGATCCTGCTTCTCTTTCTGCCTCTGCCTGCCACTCTGCCTGCTTGTGCTCTCTCTCTCTCTCTCTGACAAATAAATAAAATCTTAAAAAAAAAAAAAAAAAGAATCGGAGGCTTAACAAACAGCCATCCAGGCTCTCCCCGCCCCCATGATAAAATTATAATGGCTGAGGATTTTTTCTTATGGAGGACCAAAGAAAGTGGTTCCTTAAGATGGAACCTACTCCTGGTGAAGAGTCTGTGAAGATTGTTAAAATGACAAGAAAGTATTGAGAATATTGCATAAACTTAGTTGGGAAGGCAACAGCAAGTTTCAAGGATTATCTCCACTTTTGAAAAGTTTTACCTGACTAAAATGCTATCAAACAGCACTGCATGCTACAGAGAAATTATTCATGAGAGGAAGAGTCAACCCATGAGGCAAACTTCATTGTTGTCTTATCTGAAGAAACTGCCACAGCCACCCCAGCCATCAGCAGCCACCACCCTGTCAACATAGAGGCAAGACCCTCCATCAGCAAGATTACAACTCTGAAAGCTCAGAGGAGGGTTAGCATTTTTCAGCAATCAAGTATACTTTAACTAAGGTGTGTACATTGCTTTTCTTAGACATAATACTGTTGTACACATAATAGACTACAGTACAGTGTAAACATAACTTTTATATCCCCTGGAAACCAAAAAATTCATTTAACTTGCCCTATTGACATCTATTGGTTTGGAACTGGATCTGCAAGGTCTGCCTGTATATGATTTGCAACTATTTTCTCCCATTCCAGGAGCTTTTTCTTTTCTTTTCTTTTTTTGATAGTGTCCTTTGACACGCATTTCTTTTCTCTTTTCTCTCTCTCTCTCTCTTTTTTTTTTTTTTTTTTTTTGGCTGCTTATGATTTTGGTATCCTAAGAAACCACTGCCTAATTCAAGGTCACACAGACTTACTCCTATGTTTTCTTCTAGTCATTTTATAATTGGAGCTCTTATATTTGGATCTTGGATCCATTTTGAGTTAATTTCTTGTGTATGATGTGAAGTTGAGGTTCTCCTTCATTCTTCTGCACATGAGCGTCCAATGATCCCATCACCATTTGCTCAAAAGCACACTGGCTTTTGTAGCTTTCACCCAGATCTTTCACCTGCATCATTTCTATTCCTCTTTCATTTTTCTAAATACATCACGTAGATACACCCAGCTTCAAGGGGACAGGGAAGTACATTTCTACCACATGTGTCCATAGTTTTAAATTTCTGTGTTACATTTCCATCTACATGAGATGACTGGGTTTTTCAGTGTAAGTCCTTGTGAGGGGAAGGAGGGTTTATTTTTCTACCTTGGGAGAGGTTCTGACCCTCCCTTCACATAACTGACCAGGGGAACAGGCTCATTTGGAACAAATGGGGCTGCTGAAAGTTTATCCCTCTTGACTAATGAGAGGGATAGTTAAGGGGAAGGCATCATTATGAAGTTAGACTTACTTGACTTTGTCTATCTCAAATATGGTTTGCAAGTTTGAATCTAATTCCGATTTAGGTTATTTGAAAATTGATCTATAAGTATGTGTTCCCCAATTTTACTTTTGTTTGGCAAATAATTTACTGAGTCCCTGCTATTCCCTTTAGTCACTGCTCCAGGCACTTGGGAAATATTAGTGAATAAAACAGATTTCTGCCTTCATGAAGATTATATTCTAGTGCAATGAGGCAAACAAACAGTAAATGTGATAACTAAGTTATATAATATGGGGGTTGACAATTTAAAGCCTACAGGCCAGCTGTCTGTTTTTTTTTAATTTTTTAAATTTTTTTTTAAAGATTTTATTTATTTATTTGACAGAGAGAGATCACAAGCAGGCAGAGAGGCAGGCAGAGAGAGGAGGAAGCAGGCTCCCTGCTGAGCAGAGAGCCCGATGCGGGGCTCGATCCCAGGACCCTGAGATCATGACCTGAGCCGAAGGCAGAGGCTTAACCCACTGAGCCACCCAGGCGCCCCTAAATTTTTTTTTTTTTGAGATTTTATTTCTTTATTTGACAGACAGAGGCCACAAGTAGGCAGAGAGACAGACAGAGAGAGAAGGGAAGCAGGCTCCCTGCTGAACAGAGATCCCGATTCGGGGCTTGATCCCAGGACCTTGGTATCATGACCTGAGCCGAAGGCAGAGGCCTTAACCCAGTGAGTCACCCAGATGCCCCTGCTGTCTGTTTTTGTAAATAAAGTGTTACCAGAACATAGCCATGCCCGTTCATGTATGTATTACTATGGCTGCTTTGCCACCACAATGGCAGACTTCAGAGAGCGCTCCCTTGACTTAAAATGGGGTTACACTCAATAAACCCATTATAAGTGGAAAATACCCTAAGTCAAAACTGCATACAATACACCAAACCTGCCAAACATCCTAGCTTAGTCTAGCCCACCTTAAACACTCTAGGAGCACTTGCATTAGCCTACAGTTGGACAAAGTCATCTCACAGAGAGCCCATTTTCTAATAAAGTATCGAACAGTTCACGTAATGCATACTGAGAGAGGAAAACAATGGCTGTATGGGTACCAAATGGCTGTGAGCTATCGGTTGTTGACCCACACGATCATGTGGCTAACTGGGAGCTGTGGCTCGCTTCCCAGCATCGCAAGAAAGTATCATGCTGCATTACTGCTAGTCTGGGAGAGATCAAAATTCAGAATTCTAAGTACAGTTTGTACTGAAGGCTCATTGCTTTCGCATCACTGTAAACAAAAAAGATTGTAAATTGAACTTTTGTTAAGTTGGGGACCATCTGTAGTGGCAAGAGAGATCTTTAGGCCCACAGACTTAAAATACTTATTATCTGGCCTTCAAGAAAACATTCGCTGACCCTCTATATAATATGTAGAACGTGATATGTGCAGTGAAGAAAAGAGAAAATAGAGCCAAGTAAGGGGAACCGGGAGTGTTGAAGAAGGGAGGAGGGTCAGTTGCAACTTGAGATGGTTAGAGCTGGCCCCATTGAGAAGGTGAAATTAGAACAAAGCCTTGGCGAAGAGGAAGGAGTTAACTAGATATCTGGGGGAAGGGTATTTCAGGCAGAAACAAAAGCAGTGGAAAGGCCTTAAGAAAGGAGTGTGCCAAATGCAGTCAAAGAACAGTGAGCAGACAGTGTGGCTGAGCCAGTGAGTAAGGAGATTACAGTAGGAGATAGGTAGATGGGTGTCCAGGACTGTGTGGGGGCTGAGATTTTCTTCTGTTTGCAAGCTAATAGATTCAGCCTGCACAGTTTTGTGGATTCTGTCAGAAGGCACGAGGCTCCTGAGTCAAAGACCAAAACACTTATTATTCATGGCACAACCAGGAGCATGACAGCAGTGTATTTCCATCAGTTCCCCTTTCCTCCAAGTCCCAGGGAGGCAATGCAAGGCCCCCAGGTGGACGCGATATAGCAGAGTCTCTTATAATGGTTGCAAGCAAAACTACCTAGCCTTTGCATGGAGGAGACATGATCTTTGTCACACTGGATAGCAAGCAAACTGCGCTCAGCTCTGGAAGGAGATGCTGCTTGCCATCCAAACATTTCTGAAAAGATTGCCTGGAATGAAGTGTTTCTTCTTGCAAGATGTGCAGAAAAGCAAGAGACTCATGGGGAATTTTCTCCCACTGGTAGGTTTATAAGGTACCTTCATGAGGTAATGGGGCCATTTAAAGAACCTTGGCTTTTATCCTGACTGAAATGAGGGGCCATTGTAGAGTTTTTGGCAAAGGAGTACTGTGAGCTGACTTATGATTTGAAAAGATTACTCTGGCTGCCATTTTGAGAATAGGGCGAGGTGGGTAAGGGCAGAAGCAGAGAGATGGGGGGCCATTGCAGTGATGCAGACAAGAGGTAATGGTGGCTCCATGACAGCAACTTCTTGCAAAGGCAAGGGAAAGAAAAGCAAAAATGAACTATTGGGACTTCATCAGGATAAAAAACTTTTGTACAGCAAAGGAAACAAAACAAAGAGAAAACCTACAGAATGGGAGAAAATATTAGCAAATGACTCTGAAATCTATAAAGAACTTATCAAACTCAACACCCCAAAACCAAAAGGCCCAGTCAAGAAATGGGCAGAAGACATAAGCAGACATTTTGCCAAAGGAGACATACAAATGGCCAACAGACACATGAAAATATGCTCACGATTACCCAGCATTAGGGAGATTTGCCACAAATCAAAACCTCCCCAGACCAGTCAGAATGGCTAAAATTAACAACTCAGGAAACAACAGATGTTGGCAAGGATACGGAGAAATGGGAACCCTCTTGCGCTGTTGGTGGGAATGCAAACTGGTGCAGCCACTCTGGGAAAAAATATGGAGGCTTCTCAAAAAGTTAAAAAAAGAACTGCTCTAAGACCCAGCAATTGCACTACTGGATGTTTATCCAAAGGATACAAACATAGTGTTTCAAAGGGGCTCCTGCACCCCAATGTTTATAGCAGCAATGTCCACAATAGCCAAACTATGGAAAGAGCCCAAATGTCCATTGACAGATGATGGATAAAGAAAATGTTGTGTGTGTGTGTATACACACACACACACACACACACACACACACACACACACACACACACAGGAATGTTACTCAGTCATCAATAAGAATGAAATCTTTTCACTTGCAACGGCATGGATGGAATTAGAGGGTATTATGCTAAGCAAAATAAGTCAGAAAGACAAACACCATATGATTTCACTCATGGGGAATTTAAGAAACAAAACTGATGAACGTAGGGGGAGGGAAGGAAAAATAACAAGATGAAAACAGAGAGGGAGGCCAACCATGAGAGATTTTTAAGTAGGAAAGAAACTGAGGGTTGCTGGAGGGGAGGGGAGTGGGGGGATGTGATAACTAGGTGATGGAGATTAAGGAGAGCACCTGATGTAATGATGTAATGAGCACTGGGTGTTATATGCACCCAATGAAACTCCTAATACAGTATATGTTAATTAAATTTAAATTAAAAAAAAGTAGTGATGGTGGCTCAGACAGAGTGTGGGGTTTGGGCTTGGTCGACTGGAAGGATGTAGTTGCCTCAAACAAGATGGGGAAATTGACAGATTTGGGGGGATACTCAGAAATCAATTTTGGATAGAATGATTTTGAGATATCTATTAGGCATCTTGATATCGAGGGGGCAGTAGGATAAGGGACTCTGGAATTTAGGGGAGGGGTTTGGGTTGAGATAATAAATTGGGAGTTCTCAGCACACAGCTGGCATCGAAAGCCATAGGACCAGAGACTTTTATAATGAGGGTTCAGGGAGTGACTCTGATATTTCATCAACAATTATGATTTGGGGTGAATTATATGCTCTGCTCACCGTCAAAGCTAAATTGAGCCTGTTGGGGTTTGGATCGAATAGAATTTAATCCAGATGAATAATATTAAGGACAGACATAAAAATGAGCTCTTGCAGTAAAACAGGGCTGTTATCTGGCTTTTCTGTAGCCTCTTAAAGGGGGCAGAGTGACATTTGAGCTTCAAAGGGGAGAAAAAAAAGAGCCAAGCATAAATCTGAAATTTTAATTAAGAAAATTTGACAATGTTAAACAAGAAGCAGCTGTGAGGGGGAAGATTTGTGTGCATTTTTAGCCTCTTTTGAAAGCCTCAGATTGTCTCTGGAGCAGAATGGAGCAAATTGTCACAAATCTTGTTTTCTGAGAAACCAGTTATATCAACATTATGGCCTGCCACCACAGCCAGCATGCCAAAAATAACATGCAGAGAAATGACTGCAAATCTATTTAGGATTAAGCCAGTAATTATTGGGTTTGTGATCATTTCTAAGAATTGTTCCTACCCAAATATTAAATGGAAATTAAGAAGAGCTCATTCTAGCCCGGGAAGTTTCCATTTTATTTTCCTCCTTTTCTTCCCTTAATGGTTCATGTTAGTAAACTATTAATAGCTTTAAACAAAGCCCTTCTATGCTGAGACTAAAAGTAGAGTCATTTTAATATTTTGCAGACTTTATGTTTTTCTTCATTAAAAGAGGAAACGTTTTTTCTTTTCATTTTGTATTTGTGTCTGGAGCTATTTATAACACTAAAGCTTCTTAAAAGCGAGATTTTAAGTATGATCTTTTGAAGTCTTCAGGCACCAGGTATTATCTTATTTCCCTCCATTATCAAATAAATCTTCATTTGGCAAAATATGTGTTTGGCAAACTGTAGGTAAACATCGAGAGTGGCAAAAATAGAACCGATGTAAGGACAGAGCTAAACCCTTTGTCTTTAGTCCTTAAGATGGCTTCTCTGAAAAGAGATAGACTCCTTTATTCCAGGAAAATAGTTTTTTAGGAAATGATCTGAGCATAATTATTTTAATAATAATAGTATGGTAATGTAATACATTTAGTATATATAAGTATAACAGGTATACTTAAAATAGGTATACTTTTTTTTTAAGATTTTATTTATTTATTTGAGAGAGAGAGAGCACGAGCAGAGAGGCAGAGGGAGAGGGAGAAACAGACTCCCACTGAGCAGGGAGCCCAATGTGGGGCTTGATCCCAGGACTCAGAGATCATGACCTGAGCCGAAGGCAGACACTTAACTGACTGAGTCACCCAGGTGCCCAATAGGTATACTGTTAAACTTAAAACAATGTACTTAGTATCTCTTACAAGTACTAAGAAATCTACATTTACTTAGTATCTGTCCACTTCTCCCACTGTTTCTGTACTCCCCATTAGATCCGTCAGCAGACCATAGAAATATTTATAGTGCTCATTAGTCTAGTAGGAAATATGTATATTCTGACAATTACAGTGCCTTGGGAGAATCTTTTTTCCTAATCTCCGTCAGGGATTTATGTATGACTTTCATCCAGTAAGACTAGGACCTGTTCCTCCTCCATTGCTTCTCCATCAGGCCATCTTCCTAAGGCCAAACTGGGCAAAGTGCCCCCCCCACCCGACTCCCGCCCAGCGGACTTACTGACTGTCAGAAAGATGAATGCTTCTTTTTATTCTTTGATTTTTTATTTTATTTTGTTGAATCCTTTTAAAAATAGCTGCATGCTATTCCCTGTCAATGAAACTGGCTGTTAGAAAGGAATCTTCTGTTGGAGCTGTCTGGAAAGTTTCAGCTTACCTGTAGAACAAGGACTGTTCTGCCACCAGATTTCATTCATTGTTCAGGACCAGAAGTTGTCCCTCAGCTAATCCATGTGTGGAGAACTGCCCACGGTATGGTTTAGGATAGTAGTTCTGAGCTTTCCACATCTTAAATTGACTGTGTGTTTTGTTTTGTTTTGTTTTGTTTTGGTTGTGCAGTGGAGAGGAGGTACCAATAAGCAGAAAGTGAGATGGCGGGGTTTGTGGGAGGGGTGGTATTTCAGATCAGTGTACCTTTCTGTGCCTCCAAGATACCTTCCTCATCTTTTTTTTTTTTTAAAGAGTTTATTTATTTATTTGCCAGACAGAGATCACAAGTAGGCAGAGAGGCAGGCAGAGAGAGAGGGGGAAGCAGGCTCCCCACTGAGCAGAAAGTCCGATGCGGGGCTCGGTCCCAGGACCCTGGGATCATGACCTGAGCTGAAGGCAGAGGCTTTACCCCACTGAGCCACCCAGGCGCCCCACCTTCCTCATCTTTTCAGATGAATTTTGCATCCCTAGCCTTAGTTTATTCAAACACATCAAAGAACAATAAGCATCTGAGATTTTAACAAAATCCATGTCATTGTTGGGTACAGCTAGTGATGGCACTCATTTCAGTCACTGGAAGGTCAGAATGTATGTATTTCTTACTAGATTAGTGAGCACTATAAATATTTACATGGTGTGCTGATGGATCTAATGGGGATACAGAAACAGTGGGAGAAGCGGACAGATACTAAATGAAGGTAGATTTCTTAGTACTTGTAAGAAATACTAAGTATAAGAGAACCCAAATCATCAGAATTTTCAGACCAAAGGAGCACAGATTCCCAGTAATTGATGTTAAAGCCCTGTGTCTGCCATTGGTTATCAAGCAACAAGTCAATGTCAGGTCCACAGAGTCTTATAGAGAGAAGTCATCTTCATGGCTCTCACTTAATAAACATCAAGCTACAGGAAAGTACACGTTCAATGACTGTGTCTTCTTTCCTTCTAGATAAACTCTTTTTTCATATTCTTTATACTGATTTTTCCATTAATAGTTAATGCTCAATATTCATTTCCCCGAAAGTGATTCCTGGAAGTCTTCCAGAATCTTAGGAAGCATCGGATATGTGATTTGTGTCCCTAGCCTTGTGATTTCACCTCTTCCTTTCTCACCTGTTTCATCATAAAGTTGGCTTCTTGATTTAGTTGAGCAATCTTCAGCCCTCTGAGGAATGGTAGTTCATAAAGCTTAATTCAATGGGAAAAGCCTTCTGTTCCAAGAGCAGCAATTTCTTTCTCCAGATGGCCTCTAGCAGACAGCCAGCTTCCAACTGTCCTCTCATTGCTGCCTTTTGTTGGCTCTCCCACGAATATGGTGAGCAATCTCAGACTCTCCAGCTGCTCTTCGCTCTTCTGGCAGTGGCCTTCCTGGGGGAGGACCTGGAGAAGAAGCTGAGGCTGTTTCCTTTCCTGTCTTTGTGGGCCATAGCTACAGAATGCACAGATAGTTCATGGGTAGGGCTGGTGATGGTACTCATGCCAGACTTCCACACTGTCTCCTGGGCTTCCTTGTTCTGGGTTATAGCTCAAACATTTATTTAGTAAGAGCCCTGAAAACAGGATGTCTGTAGGACTGAAGGAGATTCTGCTAGATCTTGGCCTGGTACTCATGTTCATGAAGTCAGGCATCCAGTCCTTACAGGCTGTGAATGGTGAATAGAGGCAAAACTGGGAACTTTTTAGGGCCTCTCATCCCTTCCTCAAGTCCCTGGGTTTGGTTAGACTCTAACTCATACCCAGTGGCTGTTATCATTGTGTCGTTAAGCACATGTACACTTTCTTCTCGACAATATATTTTGTTCTCCCAAATCCTTCAGATAATGCTGAGTATGAACGACAGACATCGACTGACACAGGAGGGTTTCAAACTGTAGGTAATGATGCATCATCAAAAGACTGAAAACTGTTATTTACAAAAGAAAACACAGACACCAAAACTGAAATGTTAAGAAAAGAATAGACAGTCTACAACTAGGATATTCCTAGTTTGGTTTGGGGAAAGGCCATCATGGAACATTTCCTGGCTGTTGCCTTTAGACATAGCTGTTTGTTTTTTAGTTCCAAGCCTTCTTTTCTGAGTGGGCTGGACTCAGAGAACCCAGATCATCAGATATACATTAAATAAAACAAATTTTACCATCATGGACCTCTACTCCCTGACTCCGTGAGGACTCCTGCTAGTGGGACTTTGGGCAGGTCGCATAACAGCCCAGACCAGAGTGAGAGTCTGCTACTTCAGAATGCCCCAGGGGAAGGCTGAGGGGCTCCTTCTGAGTGGGACAGACTAGGGGTCATCATGGCACTTCTATAGAGTGGCTGAGTTTTCATAGGGTTAGACCATAGGGATATACCCAGCCAAGCCTCTCAAAAACCCAGGTTCAGTCCTAATTTAACAAACTTGAGGTATCTCTAATACTCTAATACACACACACACACACACATACACACATATATAAAAGATTCCTAATATAATTACTAATATATTTTATTTATTTATTTGCTTGTTTGTTTATTTTGTATATTAAAGCCTGTAGACTTAAACCAATTCAGAAGACAGCCTGTTGGCCAAAGGGAAAAATCTCCATTGCCAGGTAGCATTTGCTTAGAATTCCTGTGCTCCAGAAGAGATCCGCCCCCCCTGCCTTTTTTTTTTTTTTTTTAACTTTGTATTTATTTGAGAGAGAGTGAAGAGTAAGAGAGAGAAAGAGAGCAGAGAGCCCAACGCAGGGCTCGATCCCAGGACCCTGAGATCACGACCTGAACTAAAGGCAGATGTTTAACCAACCAAGCTGCCAGGGTGTCCCCCTTTCTCTCCCCTTTTAAGATCCCTACCAAAATAGTGTGTATACATGCATGTGTTCTTGTGTGTACATGGATATACATGCACACACACATGTGGAGAGTCTGCCTTGTGCAGAAACATTTTATTTCAAGATTAAATGGGCTGCCCTATGGCTTTCCCCTGTTCCCACGTTCCACCTGCCTTAAGGCTGCCTGATGTTCCTCTCTTGGGAGGAGGCTGCCTTGCTGAAAGTCTCCTTTGGGTTTTAGAGCTGTAGGAAAGGCAGCAGGATCAGGCAGGCACGGAAGCCCACTTCTGATGTGCTCGTTTCTTCTTTCAGTGTTAACATAGATTTGATCAGCAGGGACAATTTGGTGGCTCCCTTCTGGTCTTTGGCATGATTGTACCTTTACTTTGGGGACTTCAAGAACTTTTGCAGTCTCTTGCAAGCAGCCTTGACAAAGTAAGGGCATTCCTTATGTAGCCAGACAAGAGAAGCTTGGAGGCTCCTTCAGACTTGATCCACAGCTAAGTATGAGTGTAGAGGAGAGGCGGGACGAGTGGGCACTTTCCTCTCTAGGACAGTAGTCCTTGCAAAATCGATGAGCTGGTCCAGTGAAAACGCTGCACGGACTGCTAAGGGGATTGCTAAGGACAGAAACCCCTTGCTGGTTCTCTCCTGGTTGCTTGTCTGTTTGAATATCAGTTGGGGTTTGACAGAAAACATTCTAGGTACTTTTTTTTTTTTAACATATAAGTGTTTTTATTTATTATTTTAAAGTTTTTATTTCAATCCCTATTAACATCCAGTGTTATGTTAGTTTCAGGTGTACAGTATAGTCATTCAACTCTTCTGTGCAATACCTGGTGCTCATCACAAGTGCCCTCCTTCATCCCTATCGCGTATTTCACCCAACCCCGCACCCCTCTCCCCACTGGGAACCATCAGCTTGTTCTCTATAATTAGGAGTCTATTTCTTGGTTGTCCAGGAAACTATATGTTTACAAAATCACTAGAATGGTTGGACAAGAAGGTTCTAGGATGGCACTCCAGGAATGACTCCAGAATATGAAAAGGAGCAGATCCTCACCAGGGGACACAATCAGGAAGGTGGAGAATTAAGAGGCTACCACATTTAACCTTGAGTTGAAAGTCCTGCCATGTGGCTATAATTCTGGTATCAGGAAGTACCTGCTCTTTAGATATGTACACAGAAGCCTTCTCTCTATGACCTTGCTTGCCAGGGGAAACAGCCCCAAGTTGCAGGAGGATGGATCAGCCTCATCTCTGCCTTCAGGCATCTCACGGAATTCCCGCTTAGCTAGAGCAGCAAGGGTATCTGGGAAATGTAGTTTTTAACTTCTACCTGTCTTCAGTTCTGGAAGGCCCCCTGGAAGGTGGTTGGGATGGATCTGAGCAAAGGTTCTCTAGAATTTGAAACCTGCCCAACCGTGGATAGGCCTGCTCAGCCTGGCAGCAGCTTCAGCTTCCTTGCCAGGGGAGAGGATGTGAGCTCCGCGGTGTTTCTACGCCTGGTTGCCTGCTGGGGAAACAGGAAGGTTGGAGGTCAAGGCTGTAACTGCTATGAAGATGGCGACTTCCAGCTAAATAAAAGGCTGTGATGAACCCCTTAGGGCTTGTGGGTGATTTCAGTGACTCTGGGTCATTTCTCTGTATTGGAAACCTGCAAGGCTCTTTCTGGTAGCAGCTCTGAGGGAGAAGCATGGAGAAGTAGTTGAGGGGCTGGTGTTTGCTGACTAGCATCTTTCCAGATGTGCTGGCGGTGTCTGTCGTTGTGTGGGCTTTTTCTTTTTCTTTTTTTAAAAAAGATTTTATTTATTTATTTGTCAGAGAAAGAGAGAGAGAGAGAGAGCAGAAGCAGGGGGAGCAGCAGGCAGAAAGAGAAGCAGACCCCTGACGAGCAAAGAGCCCCCTGCTGCGGGACTTGATCCGAGAACCCCCAGGATCTCGACCTGAGCCAAAGGTGCTCAACTGACTGAGCTACCCAGGCACCCCTGTGTGGGCTTTTTCATAGGAGTTTGAGTGGGCAGATGGGGAATGGGTACTCCTGGAACCCCCAGTTCCCTCTGGTGGGTGCTGGTGGCTTCAGGTTCAGCCTCCAGCATAGTCAGTGTATGAGCAGGGCTTGGTGGCCTGCGTCTGGGGAGGGGGATTAGCAGTCCTGAGAGGAGCCCACTCAGAAAAGGTGAGTGTTTATGGACCAGCTTCTCCCAGCACATGGAGTCTCTGTGGCTCTTCAGTCTTGGCCCTAGTCCCATCAAGAGAGTCACTTCCCAGCTGGACTGGAGGCAAACTGCCTTTATTGGAGATCATGTCAATGCCTGCTTTAAAATCTCCCAGGGCTCCCTATTTGTGTGAGGTGTAAGTCCAAGTTCCTTATATGACCACGAAGGCCTTATTAGATCTGGGACCTGAGGAGTCTGACTTCATTCCTTCTACTCTTCTTGCTCGCATTGTCCCAGCTATACCCACCTTCTCTCGTTCCTTCCGCGTGCTAACTTGTGCGTACCCGAGAGCCTTTGGCTTTATCATCGGCTGTGCCCACAGTAGTCTTCCTCAGGTCTTTGCTTGGTTAACTTCCTCTCAGCACCGGAGTCCCACTGTCGCCTTCTCAGAGTTTAGAGTTATCCATTTATTCCATTAACAAGAAGTGGGTGCATCCTGTGTGAGGGAAATTGGAGAAATAGTAGAAGATTTAAATAAAGGAAGGGGGTAACATGGTTGGTGGATGGAAAGATGAGATATTGCAAAGGATATCACTCAGTTTTCCCAAATTAATTCCCCACTCCCAATCAAGAGACCAGTAGCACGGCGTAATGATGGTACAGTTGGTAGTGAAGAGTAAACAGGCAATAGTCGTTGAGAAATTAAGAAAAGAAAAATTAAAGGTGATTTGCTCTATGAGGTAATGAAACATAAGGCTACTGAAACAGAAAATGTGCATCTTTGCAAAAGAAGTGACAGGACAGTAGAAGAGATTAGTGCTGAAACTAATCCTTAAATAAATAGGAATTTAACTGTAAGAGCAAAAATAAAAAGTTGGTGGGAAAGTTATTATGAAACAAAATATTGGAGTTTCACTCTTAGGTGTATGTCCAAGAGAACTGAAAACATGTGTCCCTGCAGAAATCTGTACCTGAATGTTTATAGCAGCACTATATAGTCATAAAGTAGGAACAACACAAATGTCCATCAAGTGATGAATGGCTAAAATGGATAAAATTGAAATATTACTCAAAAAAGGAATGAGGTACTGAGACATAGACAAATCTTAAAAAGATTATACTAAGTGAAAGAAGCCCAACACAAAAGCCACACAAGACGTGATTCTTATATGACAAAGTGTCCAGAACAGACAGAAAGTAGCTTGGTTGGATGGGCGGAGGAAAGGCGGACTGGGGAGTGTCTCCCCAAGAGGGTGAATAGAGTGTCTTTTTGGGCATGAAAATGTTTTGGAATTAGATAGTGGTGATAGTTGCACAACTTTGTGAATATACTAAAACCCACCAAATTGTACACTTTAACATGGTGAATTTTATTTTTTTTTAAAGATTTTATTTATTTATTTGACAGAGAGAAATCACAAGTAGGCAGAGAGGCAGGCAGAGAGAGAGGAGGAAGCAGGCTCCCCGCTGAGCAGAAAGCCCGATGTGGGGCTCGAACCCAGGACCTGGGATCATGACCTGAGCCGAAGGCAGCGGCTTAACCCACTGAGCCACCCAGGTGCCCCTAACATGGTGAATTTTAAAGTGATAAATAGTTACAAGAAAACTTCCAAGACCCTCGCAGAAGAATAAATGCACAGAGGCAATACACAGAGGAAGGAGTGCAAGTCACCGATGACATGTGAAAAGTGAGTGCAAGGCAACACTTACACTCCGAGGCACTCTTTCCTTTTGCCGCATTAACAGTGACTCTCTTTCTCAGCTAAAGTGATGCTTCTCTCATCCCCAGCATCAGAAGCAAAATATCAGTCAAATTTACAACGAAGGCATGAAACAGGAGATACACCTGTGTGGGTGCTCTGTGGGTGTGCACCAGGCTACCTGTAAAAAAAAAAAAAAAATCCAATGTGCATGTTTCCTACCTTTTAGATGTAAGTTATACAAATTTTTAAAGATTTAATTTACTGGTTTGTCAGAAAGAGAGAGAGAGAGAGAGAGCATGAGCAGGGGGAGTGGCAGGCAGAGGGAGAAGCAGGCTCACCGCTGAGCAGGGAGCCCAATGCAGGGTTTGATCTCATGACCCCGGGATCATAACCTGAGCCGAAGGCAGACACTTAACTGACTGAGCCACCCAGGTGTCCCTAATTATTATAATTTAACTTGCGAGAAACTTGAGATTTACTTTTAAGAATCCTCACTTTTGTGTTATTCGTGTTTCATGAAATGTAATACACTTGTACTCCGTCTTGCATGGTTTCACTTTCTGCATGTTTAGTTACCCACAGCCGGCCATGCTCTGGAAGCAGACGATCCTCCTCCCGATAATATCGTCAGAAGGTCCGTGGCAGCCAGCGGGGTGCTGGGTCACAGCACTTCTGTCCTGCCCCTCCCCTCATCTCAGGCCCCCACCCCCCGCATCTTACCATCTCACTGAGTCACTAGAAGGCGGAGTACAGTTTGATGAGATATTTCAAAAGAGAGAACACATTCGTATAACTTTAATTACAGTATTTTATTATGGTTGTTCTACTTTAATATGAGATATTATTGTTAATTTCTTGTTGTACCTAATTATGAATAAAATTTTACCGGTATGTACATATAGGAAGAAAACATCATGTAGGTAGGTTTTGGTACTGTATGGTTTCAGGCATCCATTGGGAGGACTACTGTCTATATATTTTTTTATTTTTTAAAAAAGATTTTATTTATTTATTTGAGAGTGAGAGATAGAGCATAAGCAGGGAGAGCTGCAGGTGGAGGAGAAGCAGGCTTCCCGCTGAGCAAGGAGCCAGATGTGGGACTCGATCCATGTACCCTGGGATCATGACCTGAGCCAAAAGCAGATGCTTAACTAACTGAGCTACCCAGGGGCGCCCAGGACTACCATACAGATTAACAATGGTTTACCGTAACTTAATTGATTACAATACTTATATATTTTATCCTCATGAAATCAGAGAATCTCACCTCTAAGAACTTCTAAACCTTGACAGTGATCTCAATATTTGGGGGGTTCCTATTTTGTTCTTTCTTGTTTATGTTGGCAGTTGGCTAGCCATATGAGACATATCTTTAATGGAGACAACCATGAGGCACAGTCCCCATTTTCCAGTTATCTTCAGGCTCAGGAGGAGTGGAGGACTGGTGTTGGATTAGGAATGCAGAATTTCAAGCCAATAGAGATGCTGTCTCTCTGCTCTTCCCGCTCTGATAGATTCACCTCTGGCTGGGCCCGCCGCGACTCAGACAAGTTCATGGCAGACCCTGAAAATCTGGGGGATAGTTCTCCACTGTCTTAAAAGCAACTCAGGAAAATACAATTCTTATCATTCCAAGGGAGACACTCGGTGATGCATAAACATTGTATTATTTGATTTGAGCATTGTATCGCGAATGGCCTGCGAGTTTCTCCATAAAAGCAGCGATTCCCAGCTACAAATGAAATATCCTGAGTCCCGCCTGACTGCCTGGTTCTGGGAAAGGGGTTCTGGGAAGATGTTGCAAAGATCCACGCAAAGTTGGGGAAAAGCAAGAGGAAACCTTTTGTCTGTTCCTTATCCTTGGTGTCTGGCTAAGGCTGCATCGGGATAATAAGGCTGTTCTATCAGAAAACTGCACTAATTAATGGCAATTTCTCAACATCTTTGGACTGCACCTGAAAACTAATTACTGGGAACCAGGGAGTGTAAGAGAATACACACCCTGTGGATATGTAGTTAACACACACCTCTCACAGGCGCTGATGGGACAGGCTGCTTAATTTCCCCAAAGAGGATGCACTGGGTTTTCCCCTCCCCATCTTTTAAGTTTTTCTCTTTTAACAGCTTTGTTAATTTAGGTTAAGTGGTTTGGTTGTCACGGAAACCAGTTTTCCTCTCAGGCTGATTGTGTCAAAGGCATCATTAATCTGTTTTCTCAAATGCCTCTTCCTCATCCATCTAACTGCAGCCCCCCCCCACTTCGGATGACATCATTTTGGACATTTTTAGGGCACCATATGTGAGATTCAGCACAATTTATTTTGTATTTAAATTCCATATCACTTTGTTAATTGTCGTATTCCCACCCCAGGGGAGGAAGATGGCTCCCCTACGTCCCCAGAGGTGAGGTCAGAAGTCACTTGATTTAGTTCACCTCAGGCTCAGTGTAGCGTCCCAAATAAAGAAGACTTTTGACACTTTGCCTCTCCCTCCTTCACTTCTCCTGGGTTCTTAGGATTCTAAGTTTTTGGTGTACTAGGCGCTGTGATGTTTGAAAGAGTGAAGACGATGTGCTGTTAGAATGTTCTGGGAAGTCTGGGATGACCTAGGTAACATCATGGCCAACATCCTCCTTGGACGGCCTTGAACTGACGAGAGAATATGGAGCACGGTATGGTGTCTGTTTCTCTCAGAAAATGGTCTTCGCGCAAAAATGCTGTGTTGTTTGTGTCCTTTGCTGTGGCGTCCATTTTGACATCCCTGACCAACAAGGCAAAGACAGTGTGACAGTGGTCATTTGCTTCCTGTGGCTCTGATCCACAGAAAAATTCTCACTTGATTTGTTCTGGTCCACCTTGATCAGTGGGCAAGATTCTTCCTACCAGATCCTCTACCTGCCATTATGATGAGCACGTGACCGTAGAGGACGCTTGGGCTGTGGGTGGGGCACCTGAGGACAGGTCAGCACACAAACTACCCACTCTGCTCCCAGGTCCTCTCATTGGGAGAACTTCAAGAATTATTAGCCTTACCACCTTCCTCTTGGAAAAGCCAGACCTCATTTTTCCCCCTATTTTGCTACTGTTTCTATGGGATGGTGCTGAATAGCTGTGAAAGAATGCTTTTTTTACATTTTACATGCAGTCGGTCACACCTCAGATAAATCATGTATTTGGATAATTTTTTCTGTCTTAGTTCATAACAGCAGACACAAATCATATTCCTAATAATTTTTTTTGTGTTACCTTCTTGATTCTAACCATGGACATTCTTTTCTCATCTCTATTCTTTTTTTTAAAAGATTTAATTTATTTATTTGATAGAGAGAAGTCACAAGTAGGCAGAGAGGCAGGCAGAGAGAGAGAGGGGGAAGCAGTCTCCCCGCTGAGCAGAGAGTCTGATGTGGGGCTCAATCCCAGGACCCTAGATCATGACCTGAGCCAAAGGCAGAGACTTAACCCACTAAGCCACCCAGGCACCCCTCTCATCTCTATTCTTTAGGTAGAATTCTTTGTTTCTTCCTGTGTTACCTGGTATTTTTCACCCAGATATTTCTTACAGCATGCATACCGTTTAATTGTAGTTAATTTGAAAGTGTGTCTCTTTAAAACAAGTTATTTGAATCATATTTGTTACTTACATGCCCAGGAGAGTGCCCGGTGCATATTAGTTAGTTCCATTATATGTTGGATAAATAAATGTTGACTTGAGGCTGAAACAATTTTGACCTATTGTTGTATCAGTTTATGATAGGAAACAATGCCCACTGGTCTTGACTGGCAATGATGGTGGTAGAACTGAGTAAGTTTTTGTGTTAACTGTCTTTAAGAAGCACTTAGATCAAGGGAATGAAGCATTATGTAAGAAAACGACACAGAGCAAGTTGGTGGCTATCATAGTCTGTTTGGACTGCTGTAACCGAATAGTCTAGACAGGGTGGCTGATAAACACAGAAATTCATTTCTCATAGTTCTGGAGGCTGTGAAGTTGAAGATCAAGATGTCTATGGGTTTAGTGAGGGTCTGTTTCCTGGCTCATGGAAAGCTAGCTGTCCTTGTGTTGTGTCCTCACAGGGAGGGACAAGGGAGCTCTCTGGGATCTCTTTTAAACAGTTTCTTTCTTTCTTTCTTTCTTTCTTTCTTTCTTTCTTTCTTTCTTTCTTTCTCCCTCTCTCTTTCTTTCTTTCTTTTTTAATTTGAGAGAGAGAGAGTGAGTGAGAGGGAGAGAGCACAAGTGGGGGAGAAGCAGACTGCCCACTGAGCGGGGAACCTAACGTAGGACACGATCCAGGACTCCGGGTTCGTGACCTGAGCCAAAGGCAGACACTTAACTGACTGAACCACCCAGGAGCCCTCTGGGGTCTCTTTTTAAAGGGGCACTAATCCTGTTCATGAGGATTCCACTCTCATGACCTAAGAACCTCCCAGTAGCTCTATCTCCAAACACTATAACATTGAGGATTAGGTTTCAACATGTAAATTTTGGGGAGAATACAAACTTTCAGTCTACAATAGTGGCTAAGATTTCTGCTTCTGTGATTCCAAGTTAAAGAGATTTGGTGACACCAGAATGGATGTAGGGCAGGAGGGAGAATCTAGAATGAGTCCTCGTTTTCTGGCTTAGGTGCTGGGGAGGAAGTTGGCAATGCGGGGGAGAACGGGTCTTCAGAGAGGGACAGGAAAGATGGGTGAGCGGACTTGAATGTGTTCGGTTTGACTCTAAACCAGCACTGGTGCCAAACTGAATTGGGCCTTTGTCAGTTACAAAGAAATCCTTAGGTTATATTTTTCTTAGGTGGATGAGTCTTTAATGCAACTGCTTGGAAGCAAAATGTCCAATCTTGTTCCAGTTGAAAATTCCTCTCTATCAGCACTATTGGGCATCAGAGACAAATAAGGAACACAGGCAACAGGAGTACTGAGAATTAGTGCGGTACAAAAAGCGATTCAGATTTGCAAGAAAGACTTGATATTTTAATTAAGAGATCCAGGACTCCTTTTGTGCCTTGGAAATCACTCAAGTTACCTCTGTGACTTTTTTTTTTTTTTAAGTAAAAAAAAATTAGGCTTAGGGCACCTGGGTGGCTTATTCGGTTATGCGTCTCACTCTTGGTTTTGACTCAGATCATGATCTCTGGGTCGAGGGATGGATTCCCGTGTTGGACTCACACTCAGCGTGGAGTCTGCTTGTTCCTCTCCCTCTGCTCCCTGCCCCGCCTCCTGCATGCACTCTCTCCCCCCCCCCCAAATAAATAAATAAAATCTTAAAAAAGAAAAAAAAAAGAAAAATTAGGCTCACAGGAGGGCAGAAACCAAAGGTAGCTGCCTCTATCCACTTCTTTCTCCACTGATTTCCTTTTCTTCGTGCTTCTTTTTTAAATTTTTATTATTTTTAAAGATTTTGCTTATTTATTGACAGAGAGACAGCAAGAGAGGGAACACAAACAGGGAGAATGACAGAGGAAGAAACAGGTCCCCACTGAGCAGGGAGCCTGATGCGGGGCTCGATCCCAGGACCCTGGGATCATGACCTACACTGAAGGCAGATGCCTAATGACTGAGCCACTCAGGTAGCCCTTTCTTCATGCTTCTCTTTAATTAATTAATTTATTTATTTATTTAAGATTTTCTTTATTTGAGAGACTGAGAGAGAGAGAGAGAGAAAGTATAGGAGGGGAGAGGGTCAGAGGGAGAAGCAGAGTCCCCACTGAGCAGGGAGCCTGATGCAGGACTCAATGCTGGGACTCCAGGATCATGACCTGAGCTCAAGGTAGTCACTTAACCAACTGAGCCACCCAAGTACCCCTCTTTGTGCTTCCTGACTCTTTGCACACTGTTTACTTTCTTCTCTCTCTTGGCCAGCTTTGTCTATATCTTCCTAGACCCTGATTCCACAAAACTTCTTTGCATACAGGGCCCATTTGGGCTATCTGTCTACCTTATGGGATACTCTGCCTTCATCTTTCTGGGTAAATGATGTTATTTTTTTATTCTCCCACTTTCATAATTCTCAGGAAAGAATGCGTGTTGTCCATTTAATTTTTAAAGTCGCAGTGCACGGGCAGCATTACCTGGCTGTGACGCATTTAGCAGGTGTGTGGGTGAGGCGTTCTCTAGAGCAAATCATGGAAAACAAATCTGGCTTCAAACATTGCTTGGAGACAAGCTGTAAATCTCTTCTGCCTTGAGGAGGTGCAGTAAGACATAGCAGCCACCAGGTGTCACTGTTGCAGGTAACATTTCAAATTCCCGTGTAGCATCTGATACTGCCTGTGCAAGTATTTTATAACTGGGGGACAGGCTCCAAGGAATCACTTCGACTGCCCCTCCTGCCAGGGAGCCACCGTGAACAGGGGAGTTGGTGGTTTACCTTTAATGCTCTCCTGATAAAGAACAATGTTTACACACACCCGTTTCTGAGGGCCACTTGCAAAGACAGTCACCCAAACAGGCTTGCCTCTGAGGTCCTTCACACTCTGAATAGTTATGAATCTGAGACTCTAAAGCCCAAAGGTCATGGCCTTTGTCTGCCACTCAACCTTTGTGTGCTTTCGCCTTTGTCAAGATCAAATCATTTTAGTAAATGGTACATTATCCTTCAAAATAGCAGAATCCCTGATAGTGAGAAACATTAGGAAGACATCACAGGAACGGTAAAGGTCGGCTGTGTGTGCAGCTGGCTTCCCTTGGCTCAGGAGGAGAAGGCTGAGAGGCTGAGGGCTGAGGTTAAAGGCTCCCCATCAGGCTGCTCGCTGGTCAGCTGCCCCTCCGGGAATACCCTCTCACTGACGGCTTCAGTTTAACTCAGCTCTGGCATCACCTTGTTAATGTGGAAGGTGGGTGGTAATTTTTTGTGGTTTCACCTCCCTTCTCAATAGGTATTCCTTCTTATGTTGTCTTTTCTTTTTTTTCTTTTTTCTCTTTTCTTCTTCTTCTCCCATGTTCTCCTCCGTTTTCCTTGTCTCAATTATCCTGTCATCTTTGCCTCCAAAGCATTTCTTGGCCACCTTAGTAGAAACTGGTGCTCAAAAAGAGACAATTCTGGAACACTCAGTTTCTTACCTCTTCTAATATTCAAGACCACAAGCAAGAGAGTCCCAGGGACTGCAAATGGACGGCCAGTGAGGAAAGTAGAACCAACGGAGTACACTGGAGACGCAGGTGGAGAGGCACAGCTGACCTGGGCTGAGGCTTCCTGTAGTGGGTTCAGGAAAACATTGCCCCTCCAGATGTATCACAAAAAGGAAGTTGCCCGCATAAGGAATCTGAGAAAGGCCACAGCCTGGATCCTCTTTTTGGGAGGTTTACAATGTACCTAGGGCCATATAAAGATTCCAGTATGTCTTCCAGCAAAGACACTAGTTGACCTCCTCAGCCCACTCTCACTTGACACAGAACCCATTCGATGGCATTGCTGGTGGGGCACACCCGAGTGTGTGTCCACGAGTGACCCTTAGGATTGGAGTTCCGTGGAAGCTACTTGGAGGACAGCTCCTGCTGTGGAGAAGTTGGACAAATCCTCTCTTAACAAGGAAGTAAAATTGAATACTGCTCCTAGAATAGGCTCGGGCTTTGATTTTTGTATTTCGAGATGGCATATTTAAAGTAAATAGAATAATATACTCTAGGGGATATAATTTTTCTATGATGTCATTTATATTACTAAAAATAAATACTGAATGACTGCCAAAATTGTAAGACTTCCTTCTCTCTGGAGGAATTTTCACTGCTTGAATTTATTATAGCTCGAGATCATTTAGTTTAAGATTTACTGAGCGCTCACTGGGTGCCCAGCACTGTCTCATGGATGCAAAGGCAATTAAGACCCACTTCTTGCCCTAAAGGAAATCCAGGGAGAGTCTTATATAGCTTTATACTACTTAGCTCTTATACTCTGCTGTTCTTGATACTTAGTAAATGAGATGTTACTCATGAGGGCTTACCTTCCACTAGAGGAGTGGAAGCTTTAAGCAAATAACGGTAGGCATGATTAGCCATGTACTTAAGATGCTTCAAGTTGAAGAGAATGTTAAGGATAATTTATAATTTCAAATTTCTTTTCCTTGTTACTTAGGAACACTGAGAACAAAACTCACATAGGTGGCTTTCGATCTTGTGGTCCAGGTTCTCTTTAGAATGTGCAACATGATACCCTAGAACAGTACGAAGTAGCCCTTCACACACCCAACCCCATCTTCCCTTAACTCAGGCAACACACGTGCTTTGGGAGGGGCTCACTACGATCACCTCATTTGCCACAGTTCCCACTGGCATCGAGACCCAGTGGAAGTTTGATTTTATTGTTGGGGATGGGTCAGTGGAGGGACCCAAGCAGATGGCAGTCTTTCCCTCACTCTGTCTCTTGGTCCTACCACCTCTCCAAGATAATCAGCCCCGTTTGCTGAGGTTTTACCTGCGTTTGGGATCCACGACTTGTCATTTCACAAATATGCTGCCTTTTTGCCTTCACAGTGGAAGTGTGTTCCCCTCATTTGAACTTATATGAGGCATTAAAAATAACTTCATCTGCTTGCCTTTCTCATGGTTGTGCTTTCTAGTCTAGAAAAAGGAGAGTGTGAGAGTGAGGGCCCTCAAAGACTGTGTCTAGGGTCTCTGTACCAAGCCTGGAACAGCGGTCCACTCTGATAATTAACCACAGCATACACCTGGCTTAGGATTCTTGGTCTTTCCAGGAGCTAGCCCTCCATGTCAGTCTTGTTGGAACTGGGAGGTAACTGTTTTCTTATTCCTGTTGGGTCAAAAGTCAGAGAAAGCTTGATAAGTGCTTATTGAATTAATTGACCTGCTTGTGTTTCCCCTTGAAATATGGTGAGTAACTTCTTAGACACGATCTCTTCTTTGAGAACAAATGTTTGTAAGACGTTGGCAATTTCTTCGTATATAGATCTGTGATGCTATAAAGGCATATTCCTACTTGGGACAAAAGCCAACTTCAGTATCAGTGGAAGTTTAGCTCATGCATGGGATTGGGCAAATTCTAAATATAAGAAAAAACCTTTTCAAAGCTTCCCCTTGATTCATGGACCTTATAAATATGACCGCTGGATGATAGCATGCAGGATTATGGGATTTATTTTGTATGTTTGCCATAAGGATGAAATAGAGTTTTGGAATTATTGAGGCCAGACGCAAAGGGAAATTAAATAAGCCCTGTGGATGAAAAGAAATTTTTTAAAAGTGCCCTATAAGACATATCAGGTAATAAAGCACTAGAGCCAGATGGATACGCAGCTGTATTGTACAGAACATTCAGTCATAAATTACTTCCAATTTTAGAAGAGGTTTATAAACCTGCTCCAGGAACGAAAGAAACTTCTCCTTGTTTCAGTTTTACTGGCAAGAAAAAAGAAATGTATAAGCTATAAACTTAACTTTATTCCTTAACTCTAACTAAAAAGCTATGACTGTTAGATTTATAAAGCTATTAAGTAGTATATTTGCCTGGATCAAGTGGATTTATTCTATGGAAAATTTCTGAAAAATAGTATTTACTACTTAGTTAACCTTACAAATACAGTACAGGATAATTGAAAAATAGGTATGGATAAGGCCTTTACCTAGTGAACTGAAGTATTGAATAAAAGCTCTCATTTCCAAAAGACAGTCATAGAAGGCTTTTTGTAGAAATTTTAGGACTAGCCTGAATCCAGGCAGAATACATGCGACTTTCTCATTTTTAGGAATATATCCTTAGGGGTGCCTGGGTAGCTCAGCTGGTCTGCCTTCAGCTCAGGTCATGGTCCCAGGACTCCAGGCTCAAGCCTGGCATCAGGCTCTCTGCTCAGCAGGGAGCTTGCTTCTCCCTCTTCCGCTCCCCCGTTTGTGCTCTTTCTCTCTCCCTGTCAAATAAATAAAATAAAATCTTTTAAAAAAAAGGACTATATCCTTAGAAGAGTCATGTATATATCAAACTATTTAGTATTCTACTTGTTTCTTAAGGTGTGGTTCAAAATAGCAGAAAAACTGGAAAAAAAAAACCTTTATATCCAACACAAGGCTTAGTAAATTATGGTGTATTCAGTCAATGAATATTATGCACTTATTGCAAATAATATGGAATATTTAATATCAGAAAGATGGCTATCATATTTTTAAGGGGTAAAAATGGGCCAAGGCAAGCCTTGGCATTGTGATTCGCTTTTTGTAAAGTAATAGAAAAGCCTTTGTCTGTGTGTCTGCAGTGTCCATCTGGGGGTCTTGTTAGAGTCGATCAAACACTGAAAGTGAAGGCGATCAGAGTTTGCACTTGGCCTAGGTGACTGCAGAGGTTGTCAGTCCGGAGTCACAGCGCATCGGGGCAGCATCTGGCGTTCCTCTCCAGTAGGAGACCTTGTAGAAGTTCAGTTCCGGGCAGAAGACGGGAGAGACATGCCAGGCAAGGTCCCTCAGTCTGTGGGATCTTTGTTACTGATGCCCAAATGGCAAACACTTAGTGTCGTAATTCCCATCCCACCTGTTGAGGAATTCATGGTGAGGTGGTCCGTTTCAGACAGGGAGCCAGACGGAGAGTGACAGTCCAGAAGAGGCAGCTCCCTCCCAGTGTGGTTTCTGTCACACGGAATCAAACTCCTTCCCTTGATCGGGTCTCCAGAAGATTGAGCTAGAATGTTAACCGAAGGGCCAGTTTCATAGATCAGGGCTATTTAACCCTTTACCTGTAATGCCTGTTATGTTAACCCTCTTTACTTCCTTTCTGGTTCTTTTCTTTTGTCCCTTTGGATTGAAGTTACTTTCATGTTTCATTTCTTTTTTATTTGTTCAGTGACATGGCTGGAAGTTTCCCTGCTCCAGGGTAAAGCCTTTGACGTTGCACCTTGGGCATGCCTGCAGGTGCTGTGGGATGACAGTAGCTTGAACAGGGCTGGCTTTGACTGTCTCTTTCCCTCATCTCTATTAGGCCGTCCCCCTCTGTTGGTATCACACCCAGCCATTAGTCTTCACTAATTTCTCGCTGGTTGCTCTACCATTTTGGACAGTGCTCTGGGACCTAAATTGTTCTACAATCTTGTCCAATTAAATTTGGGTCCTTTTTCAGGAGTAAAAGTCTTTGAGGTCAGTCTTTGAGGTTTGTTTTGATCCCAGGAGTGATGTTTTTAGCTCTCTTTTCCCTTAGTTCTCTCTGTTAACCTTCCATTGGTCTACAGTTTAGCTTATTATTATTTTTCTAAAGATTTTATTTATTTGTCAGAGAGAGAGAGAGCACAAGCAGGGGGAGCAGCAGGCAGAGGGAGAAGCAGGCTCCCCGCTGAGCAAGGAGCCGGATGTGGTTCCGGATCCCAGCACCCCAGGATCATGACCTGAGCTGAAGGCAGACACTTCACCGACTGAGGCTCCCAGGTGTCCATATAGTTTAGCTTATTATTCTTGTAAAGTTACAAGCTTTCTCTTAATTGCTTACCATTAAAATCTCCATTGGTTCAATAGTGCCCTTACGCTTAAACTTCCCCATATCTTGTTCCAAATAAAATCATTCCTTTGAGGAGAGATTCAAAGGTCTCTGTTCTTAGGGCTTGTCTCTCTCACTGGGCAAATCTATGGTCAAGCGCCATAGAGCTTGGGACAGGGACATTCTTGTCTCAAAATGATATTCCTGCTTGCTGAGCAGGGTGCTACCTGGGGGTAGGGGGTAGCCTGTGTATCTTCTCAGTTTGCCTCTCCTGACATGGAATCTGTCCATGAGTGAGCTGGGATCAAGGGGATTTGGGTCCCAGGATTGTTAGCTGCCGAGCCTGGGACAGGCAGAGCTTCTGTCCCATGACTTGAGGGTGATAGAACATAGTCCTGGACCTCTTGGCTATTCTTGCTGGGATAGAATTTCTGCAACATGAACCTAGTGCGCGATGAGAAATGCTGGTGGCCTGGTCCTCCGGGAGAGATCCTGTGGCCCAGACTGAGAGCTGGGGGAAGTGGAAGCCCCATGCTCTGGGTGGCCCCAGCTGGGTTAACGCCTCCATCGTGCTGAGCTGGAGTGAGGGGCAATGCCACCAACTCCTGGGTTTCTTCCTGAGATTTAGCAGACTTTCTTGAGTAACTGTTTCTCTAAGGGTTCTCTAAGTGCTGTATACCCTTAGAGAATTTCTAGAGACTTAAAATTATTAAAAAAAAAATCTTGACTAGTATGGTAGTTTTGCTGGGAGGTTTGCAGAGCTCCTCACATTGCTCTTCTAGAAAATCTAGAAATCTATCCCCCACCCCACATCTTGTTTATAATTTATATGTGTCTCAAGAACCCTTAGCCTAATGTTATTTCATTAATTCTATGCATTTATTAAAAAGGCAGAAAGAACAACAATCTATTAATGTATTAATAATCTATTAATGTTGTTTAATTTAGTTAATCCAGAGGGATGAGGGATTATGTTGATTTAAGTAGTTTAAATATTTTAAAATTATTTTGCTTAGTGGTGCCTGGGTGGCTCAGTCCTTGAGACTCTGTCTTCAGCTCAGGGCATAATTCCAGGGTCCTGGGATCCAGCCCCACATCAAGCTCCCTGCTCAGCGGGGAGCCTGCTTCTCCCTCTCCCACCCCACCTGCTTGTGTTCCCTCTCTTGCTGTGTCTCTCTCTGGTTAAATAAATAAATAAATAAAATCTTTAAAAGATAAAAAAATTTTTAAAAATTTGCTTATCTGTATTTTTTGTCTCAAACATTTTTTTTTTTTTTGAAATGAGAAAGAAAAACTTTTAGTAAGAAAGAAGCCAGTAAATACAAATTATGTTTCTTTCGGCGGCTGGGAAGGTGGCATCAGGCATGCAACCCATTCTTTTTACCAAGAGAGATGACTTGGTTAAATCTCTTTATAAACATATTAATGACAGACTTCTTGGCGGGCACTCTAATGGCTTTCTCTGATGGGAGAGTCCCTAATTGTGGAATATTTTTAGCAGAGCAGAAAGTACCTGGTCTGTCTAGAATTGATCATGATCAATAGACCCGGGACCTATGGATTTATGGGGCCTGGCTTCCTGGAAAAAGTCACATAAGCTACTGTTGGGGGAGGTCATCAGGAGGACACCACTGTGGGTTGACCCTCTGGCTGCCCCTGGCAACCACAGGCTCGTTGCCCTCTACCCCGTCCTCAGGGTGCTTGGTCTGCCCACCATTCCCACAGCTGGAGCTGTGCGGCTGCCGGAGACAAGCCTGGTAAGTTAGGTTCCCGTGCTTGTTGAAGCCACCACCCATCGGGGATGCTCTGCCTCTTTCCTCAGTCTCTCCCTGCCTTCCATGTGCCAGGGCCAGTTTGAGAATCACAGCTATGTAACTATAAGAATACAAAAGATGTTTTATGGAAGAAATAGCTCTGTGTTTACGTGTGTGTGTCTCTGTGTGTGTGTGTAATCGATGATCGCATATGTTAGATACTAGCAAACAACACAGGCCAGGACTTGGGAAACCGGGTTAGAGGTCCCGGACCTCTCCTTGCTGTTTGTAACAGCTGAGACAGGCTAGGATCTCTGAATCTGGCCCTTCTGATCTGGGCATCAAGTGCTTTGTATTGTTCCCACCTCAGATAGGAAAAAAGACCTTATTTCTTAGGAGCCCTTGTGAGTTTCAACACTTTACTGAAATGGTCTTAGAAATCACTGCACTCTCTCTAGGTAAATAAGAAATAGTTAAATGCAGGAGAAGCAGGGAGTGTCCACTCACTACTAGTACTGCTGTTTATAAGGTGAATTAGGTATATTTTATCAAAGAATTGGGTAATGCAGCTTTAGGTCCTTTTTTTTCTTCCTGAAAACCAATTTGCTGTAATTTGGCAATTCACTGAAATAGTTTTCTGGGAATTGATTTTCAGTGAATTGGACTGCTTCCAGGTGATATGATTAAAAAAATAAAAATATTTACCCCAGTTCCTCTGGCATTTCCATGGTGCCTGAGTATAAAGAGAAATTACTGAGAGTTGTGGAAAGTGAATATTCTTTGCCCCAATTAAGAGAAGTTTCATGGTTTTGGTCTGTTATCTTTTTTTTTTTGGTCCCATGTAGTAAAAGGTTTTCCTTTATTACGTTAAACTTCTACATCCCCTGGAGAAAATATAAAAAATGGAGAAAACATATTTTTAGTGTTTTTATTTTTAATTCCAGAATAGTTGACAGTTATATTAGTTTCAGGTGTACAATATACCGATTCAGCAATTCCATACATCATCCTTAGTCCCCATCACCTGTTTAGCCCATTCCCCATCCACCTCCCTTCTGGTAACATCAGTTTCTCCTCTATAGTTAAGTCTGTTTCTTGGTTTGCCCCTCTCTCCCACCCCCGCCCCATGCTCTTTTGTTTCTTTAATTCTACATTTATGAGTGAAATTGTATGGTATTTTTCTTTCTCTGATTTACTTATTTTGCTTAGCTTTATACTCTCAAGCTCTATCCACATTGTTGCAAATGGCAAAATTTCATTCTTTTTATGGCTGAATAATATTCCATTATATATATATATATATATATATATATATATATATATATATATATATATATAGTACTATATATATTTATGCCACTTCTTTATCCATTCTGCAGCACCCTTGGGCTGCTTCCATATCTTGGCTATTGTAGAAAATGCTGCTGTAAACAGTGGAGTGCGTGTATCCCTTTGAATGATTGTTTTTGTATTCTTTGAATTAATACCTAGTAGTGCAATTGCTGGATCACAAGGTAGTTCTATTTTTAACTTTTTGAGGACCCTCCATACTGTTTTCCACAGTGACTGCATGAGTTTGCATGTCCACCAACTGTGTAAGAGGGTTCCTTTTTCACTACATCCTCACCAACACGTGTTTCTTGTGTTTCTGATTTTAACCACTCTGACAGGTGTGAGAAGCTAGTGCATGTAGGTTGTTTTGTTTTGTTTTACTGGTTGTTTGGAGTTTGTTTTTTTGCTGGGTGCAAGGCACACAGGTATGGGGTATGGATAGTACAGAGTGGGGTTCCCTTAGCGTCCTTTTTGGTGTTTTGCGGTTTTGCTATAAAAGAGTCCAACTGTTTCTGCTCGCTGCAGTCTACTGAGTCTGCAGGCTACAGCCTACAGGACAGGGAGGGGGTTTCTGATGAGCCTAGTGCCTGGTGGAGCCTGGTGGTGACCACTCAGGACTGGGGCCTGGTTTTGGCTTTGCCAGGCTGGCCACCAGATGGCTTGCTCATGGTGATCATGGAGCTGGAGGCTGGAGGGGACTCCGAGTGTTCTGGGGACTCCAACACTGCAGCCATGAATGGGAGAGTGGACTTCTGGAAGAAGCAGCTTGCCCACCAGCAACCCAAGTGGGCCATGGGGAGCCTGGGGTGGCGAGGGGCAACTTCCCCAGGATACTCTGCACTTCCTGTTACTGGAAGTGGAGCCCAGGCAGCGCTGGTCATACTGGGGAGTGACCACAAGCCAGCTGCTGGAGGGGATGGCTGCTATGTTGTTGTTTGTGGGCTCGTGGAAACCCTGGTGATGTCCCCTTACCCCCTCCAAGCCTCTGCCGGCAATCACGGGTGGGTGATGGGGTCAGGACGTAAGACAGTGGAACCTCACTGCAGAGGAGACTGCTGGAGGCAGCTCTGGGACCGAGGGACAGGTGGGGGTCTGCATTGGAGGTTTGATTTGCATTTCTGTCATGATGAGTGATGCTGAGCCTCTGTTCATGTGTCTGTTGGCCATCTGGATGTCTTCTTCGGAGAAATGTCTATTCATGTCTTCTGCCCATTTTTAAATTGGGTTATTTGTTTTTTGGGGTGTTGAATTGTATCAGTTCTTTATATATTTTCAATACTAACCCTTTATTGGATATATCATTTGCAGATATCTTTTACCATTCAGTAGGTTGTCTTTTAGTTTTACTGATGGTTTCCTTTGCTGTGCCAGAGCATTTTATTTTGTTGTAGCCCCAAGAGTTTATTTTTGCTTTTTAGTTCCCTTGCCTCTGGAGACACATCAAGAAAAAAGTTGCTACAGCTGATGTCAGAGAAAGTTACTGCCCGTGCTCTTTTTTATGGTTTCAGGGTCTCCCATTTAGGTCTTTAATATTTTGACTTTGTTTTTGTGTATGGTGTAAGAAAGTGGTCCAGTTTCATTCTTTTTCTTCTTTTGTATCTCTCCAGTTTTCCCCATGCCATTTGTTAGAGACTGTCCTTTTCCCATTGGATACCCTTTCCTCCTTTGTCAAAGATTAATTGACCATATAATTGTGGGTTTATTTCTGGGTTTTCTATTCTGTTCCATTGATCTACGTGCCTACTTTTGTACGAGGACCAAACTGTTTTGAGGACTATAGCTTTGTAATACAACTTGGAGTCTGGAATTGTGATGCCTTCAGGTTTGCTTTTCTTTTTCAAGTTTGTTTCAGCTCTTCAGGGTCTTTTGTGGTTCCATACAAATTTTAGGATTGTTCTAGCTCTGTGAAAAATACTGTTCGTAATTTGATTGGGATTGCACTGAATATGTAGACTGTTTTGGGAAGTATAGACATTTTAACAATATTTGTTTTTGCAGTTCACGAGCAGGGAATGTCTTTCCATTTCTATGTGTCCTCTTCACAGGAAACCAGTGAGTTTTCATTCATTTTAATACTTTTCCCCCGATCTTCTCTTTATATGCATAGGTTTTTCTCACGTTTGTACATCATTCCGAACAGAATTAAAACATTTTAATATTCCAGACTTCAATTTAGGTAGAATATTCACTTAAGT
This sequence comes from Lutra lutra, assembly GCF_902655055.1. NCBI lineage: Eukaryota > Metazoa > Chordata > Mammalia > Carnivora > Mustelidae > Lutra > Lutra lutra. The sequence continues at coordinate 41,850,718 of NC_062290.1, read as the reverse complement.
TTACTAAAAAAAAATAAGCAAATATCTACCTGAATCACCCAATTATTCAAATGGACCGAGTCATCAGGAGCTCTCCAAATTGCTTGTTTTTGTTGCTTCCTGACCTATACTGGTCCTGTGAACATAATAAAAGGCTTAGAAAAGAGAAAATATACTCTTTAGTTAGGGGCTGCTCTTTAATGAGACAAAGGAAAGGAAACTGATTAAGAGAATTTAGCCCCAGGTGCATTTACTTGTCCCTGCGTAAGTCATGTAACTTCCATGACAGTTTCCCAGTGGACATGGTATCACTATGGTCCTTTCCAGGTGGAATAGCCAACAGCCATGGAAAGGCATTGCCCCATGTTTCAGGAGATTTCCACTGTATGTAAAACATCACTCTCACCTGTAGAACTCTTCTGTGTGAAAGAATGGACAGTCACCAGTATACAAATGCATTGTATTCAAAAGGATTTTTTGGCTAATTCAGTTTGGATTGGAACACGTTTTCCCACATAAACGATGTTAAACATAACGGTTCAATTTCCAGCTAGATGGCTGAGAGTTCTAATTGTATTATTTTTATTTGCTTCTGTGTCATAATGGATCTTGTGTTCTATCTGGAATCTAAAAGTCCAGTAACATATCACATATAAATAGCATTTAGCCTTTTAGTCTTTAAATGCAAAATCTTCCCTTTACCTCTTCTTCCTCATTGTCTAAACTCCCACTTGAAAGCAGAGATTAATAATAACAAAAATAATATCAGCTAACATTTATTGTAGATATACTATGTTCCAGTCATTTCACTGAGCACATCCTGTGTATTTTATCATTTAATTCCCACTACTTTCCCCGTTTTATACATGTGCAAACAGACCAAAAATTCAAGTGACTGTACAGGGAAAGAGAGTTGTTGAAAGGCAACAGCAGGCCTGAGGCCTCCAAACCCCGTGCTCCTGCCTGCCCCCTTGTGGCAGCAGGTGCTCCTGAAGGTGACCCCGCTGCCATTACCAATGTCTATTGGCCGAATGTGCCTTAGTGAGAATCCCTTTCGGTACCTTTCCCCACTCTCAGACTCACTCAGTTGCCCGTAGTGAGGCTCTCCCAGCCTTTTTAGATTACTCATAACTTTTATACTAGCATCTGTGTAATTATCTAATTAACTGGCTCCATGCTTCACTAGATGGCAAGTACCATGAAGGAAGGGACCATATCTGCCTTCACCTTTGTTCCTATGCCAGGGACATGGTTGGGTCTCTCTTAATATATTTAGAACAGATGAATGAAGTAGAAGTGGGAGCATTGCTTTTCTGGGAACAGAGAAAGAGGAGCGAGTGCGGGCAGAATCCTGGCTTCAGTGTCTTGGGGGCAGGCGTGGGGCTCCCATATTGATGGATTGATAGGGCAGCCATAGGTGCTGTAGCTCCTAGCGCTGGGTGGCCCAGGATGGCAGTAGAGTCACTGTTTTACCTGTCAGATCACGATGTCCATCTTTAATCTAAGTAATTTCCTTGGAGACAATTTCCAAACAGTCCGGAGGTTTACTATCAGCACGGTAATTTCTCACTGAGCCCTGTTACCACAATCCATTGGTTCTTCACATGTTTTGTTATTTATTTTACATTTCCCCCAGCTTTATTGAAGTATAGTCGACAAATAACATTGTGTGAATTTTTTTTTTAAAGATTTCATTTATTTGACAGAGATCACAAGCAGGCAGAGAGGCAGGCAGAAGAGAGAGGAGGAAGCAGGCTCCCCGCTGAGCAGAGAGCGTGATGCGATGCGGGGGCTCCGGGCTCGATCCAAGGACCCTGGGATCATGACCTGAGCCGAAGGCAGAGGCTTTAACCCACTGAGCCACCCAGGCACCCCACATTGTGTGAATTTAAGGTGTACAACACGATGACTCGCTACCCGTAGGTACTGTGAAATGGTTACCCCGGTGTTCTTAGTTGAGGCTCTTTTGCTGAGGCAGGGGGTTCCTTTTTTGCTTTGGGGAGGAATCCTGACGTACTAACCCGAGGCCCTCAGCATTTCCTCTCCTCTCCTCCAAGTGCCCATTGTAAACACTCTTGTCGGGCCGGTCTCCTCCCCCTCACCGGACTCCATCCTCATCAGGGCTTCCCCCATCTCTGCCTCCAAACTACTTCCGCTTCCGGGTGCTCCTCCTTTGCTAAACCCTAGGGACCCCGTGAGGCCCAGTGACTACCTTCTCCACACAAAGCCTTCCAGACCCAGAGCTGTATCTGCTAAGTCTGTGCCATACCCACTTCTTGCGTTCTCTAGGGCAGAAGTCTCACCAGATGGCCGGATTCCCACCTGCTTCCTTCCCGGTCCCTCTGTCGCGGCCCTCCCAGCCTCGGAAGCTGGCTGCAGTACCGCGAGTTCTTCGGTAGGTGGCAACCTGCACAAACAGAATTCAGGCAGTTTTTGTTGTTTTGCTTTACAGGATGGTGTCCCTAATGAGAGGCACAGATGCCCCAGCAGCTACCTCAGCTGATCTTGTTCACTAATTAGAAACATTTGCTTCCTTGGAGTCACAGAAATGTTCCCACTATTATTCTGTTTTGTGAAGGGGAAACAACCCGAGTTGTTATTTAACTGATTCCATTTTCCAGAGCTCATGTGCATAGAAAATCAGAAGATACCAAAACAAAGCTCTTATTTATTATTTTTTTTTTTCAGAGAACGAGGGAGAAATCATGATTCTTTTTTTTCAGTTTTGATATGGAATTTTTCTTCTCACAAGATGAGAATTCTGTGTAGGGATCTTTATTGTTAAATATAATTAGAAGGGGAGAATGTTTTTGGAAACACAATGGTTGACTGCTAATTAAAAGAAAAATCAAAAACTGGGCATATCATTTGGAATTCATTCCCTCCTTAACAAGAATATTTGAGAAAGGGTGGCTTTATGAAATGGAGATGTTTGATACCTAACCCTGGACACATCTGGTACCTGACTCTTCTGGAAACCTTGACCTAGGTGTTGCCCTCCCTAAGGTGGCTTGCTCTCTCTGAGATCGTACCTCGAACCTTTGTTGTTACTTACTAAAGCATCTTACTTAGAAAATAGATACACCCCCTTTTCCTGTAGTATTCTTCTAGAACTTTGGTTCACCACTGGAAATTGTACTTCCCATGGGGTGCTCCTCGGATCATCCAATCCCTAAGATCACTTTACCCTCAAACTATCTTCATTTGTGTGTACAAAACAAGTAGAGTATAAGGAGGTGAGATTGAAATTCAGCAAGCAAACTGAAATGTGTACTTCTAAATATATGTGGTGCTTTTCAGAGAAACTCATGTGGAAGGGCCATAGAGTTATTTTAGTGATGAAGCAGTGTCTTAAAACATTTGAAAACTTCTCCTTGGGTTTTATTTCCGAAACTGTTATGGTGGGATAAGCTCTGTTCTGAGGTCATCCCATGGATCCTTAGTTCGTAATTCGTCGTGCACCTTTGCATTCTTGTACTGTTCAGATGGCATTAATCTCATGAGCTTGTATCTAGGAGGACAGGTCTTGAACTTTCTCTCATTTACAATTTCCATATAGAAGACCTTACTCCTTAGAATATTGGTGTCTGTCCTGAAAAACGAGTAACTTCCATGGCCTCTACACCACTAGCGTGTGGATCTTTAATTTCCTCTGGAATCTCCTCATCTCCGAGGGCTGGAAATGTATTTTCTTTCTTTCTTTCTTTCTTTCTTTCTTTCTTTCTTTCTTTCTTTCTTTCTTTCTTTCTTTTTTTAAAGATTTTATTTATTTGACAGACAGGGATCACAAGTAGGCAGAGAGGCAGGCAGAGAGAGAGGGAGGCAGGCTCCCTGCTGAGCAGAGAGCCTGATGTGGGGCTCAATCCCAGGACCCTGAGATCATGACCTGAGCTGAAGGCAGAGGCTTTAACCCACTGACCCACCCAGGCGCCGCTGGAAAGTATTTTCTAATTTAAATAAAAATATACAGAAAAATATCCCTGTAATATCTCTCCATTTTTAATTTTCTCATTCTTTGTAAAGGCTTGTCACTTTTGTTAGAGAGTGTTTTGCCTAAATATCAATTATCATACAGAATTTAGGTTAATTCCAATCTTTTCATAATTTCCCATATCCCAAAACTGTTTTAGTTATCGTAGTTACTCTCAACACCTCTTTTTTTTTTTTAAGATTTATTTATATGTTTGAGAGAGCGTGTGCGCACACACACTCATGCGCATCCTTAAGCAGACTCCCCACTAAGTGCAGAGCCCTTTGAGGGGCTTGATCTCAGGACCCAGAGATCACGACTGGTGCTGAAAGCCAGAGCTGACCACTTCACCAACTGAGCCACCCAGGTGCCCCTCAGTACCTTGTATATTAATTAAATTTTATCTGTATCTATTGCTTTGGAGAGATCAATTCAGTGAAATCTCTTGTTTGAATATCAGTTTGTAAGGGATGGCACCACCCATAGAAACACATGCTTTGCAAATATATTCACTCACTTATTAATCAGTAATGGCCTAACATGTTCACTTATTCATTCACTCAACTGCCATTGACTGAGCATATAGTCAGCGCAACTGTTTATTACTGCGCTGGTGACAAAGAGCAGGAAACAAGACACTTGCGCTAACTCAGTCCTAGCGGGGGCTTGCTGTCTGGTAGATTGCCACTTTGTAAGGGAATCAGAAGTAAAATACTGTTCAGGGAGCACCTGCTGGGTTATTTTCACTTTCAGCTACTTTCACTGATGGAATTTTATTTAATCCTCACAGCCCCCTTTTAGGTTGGGTATAACTAGAGTAATCTGTTTTGTTCCAGTGACAAAAATGGGGGAGGTGGGATTTGAACCCAGAGGTGCCGCCTCCCTGGCCACCCCAGTGTGGACATGACCGTCCTGGCCTCTGAGTTTGGTTGCCTCCACCATAGTCGGTTCCCTTTCCTTTATCTGCTGTATTTCAGTTTAGACTTCACGGTAACAAAATATAAACATAGAATAGTAGCGATAGCCATCTTCATGTGTTTCTTCTATGTGGGGCCCTGTTCTAAGTGCTATGTATGTGCTCAATGAATATTCACAAAATCCTGTGAAGGAGATATCGTTCTTATAGAGTAGGTGAGGAATCAGAAGCACGGACATCAAGTAGGTGGCTGAGCTGGGATTCGAGCCCAGATTGAGTGTCAGGATCTGGGGCATGTATCACAACGTCCTCCTGTCACTGAACAGTTGAACCCCCACTATATAACCATCCACACGAGAACTCCCTCCTTCCACACTCCTTAGCCAGATAGGGTCCATGTGTCCACATATGTGTGGGTACTCTGGGAGCCGCTGCACGTGAGGTACACGCTTTGTTAGGGTTGCTCCGGAATTATTCACTCCCAGCTCTGCACAGGCTACTGGCAAGAAGTGACTGACATGGCTTCTCAAGACCTCAGCAATGTCAAAGTCACCGGACTCTTTGTCACGGTGAATGGGCCTTGATAATGACTATTGCAAAATGGTCTTTCTTGTACCCATGGAAGGAAAGATTTTAGAAGCCTCCCTGGTTTTAGATTTAAAAAGTGCTTACAAGTTCCCCAGTCTATTTAGAAATACCTCCTTCTGTGTCTACCTGTTTTCTTTCTAGCGAGGGTTTGCTGGAGACTTAGTGTGGGCTCATATTCTGCGCTTGCCGTTTGATTTTTTTTTAAATTGCCATTGCCTTTGGGTTACACAAGCAACTCTTTGAACATAATTTGATTTTTTAAAAAAAGTAACTGCATTATTTTTAGACAAAGTTCTGTTATTTTTTTAAGTCACAGTTCATTTCATGGACTATATATGGCAGGCCTTCAACCTTGGTGGACTATTTCAACAATGAATACATGTTTATGAATATGTTGCTTTACAACAATAGCAAGCAGCCTTAGCTCTAAGAAGTCTCCAATACAGCAAGATCCTTTGAAATCAGAGCAGTTTCCTAGTATGGTTAAGTTGTTTTTGTAGTCTAGTTTTGACATTATCATAATCTGTTGTTCCAAATCATGCTATGGATGAGAATATTCTGTGCCTTTGCTCAGCTCACGTAACGCAATTTACACTTCATCATTCTACTTAAGATGAAAGTGGATGTTCAGTTAAAAAGTTGTGCAAGTACTGAGTAAAAAAACCCTAAGGCAGCAGTTAAAAAGAAAAAATCTCTCCCCAAAACACACTGTGTGTGTATGTGTGTGTTTGCATGGCTAAGATAGTCAATTCTAGTTGTGCCCACAGCTTTGGTTAAATCCTTGCTCGGCGTTGACATTATTACCATCCTATAAGTTGTTCTCTGCAGAAGCAAGTAATGTTTGAACATTGCATTTCTTTTCTTGTGGGACTTTTTCAGCTTGATGTTAATAATTGCCTTATTTTTTCATTTTTTCATTTGCTTTGTTTGCGATGTATGCATTGATGATTTGTTTTCCAGATGCTCCGACAGATTTGTCAAGCATCTTTCAATAATTTTATGAAATGTGTAAAACAGTTGGAAAAAAATCTGTGGGCTCCATTCACCTCCATCTTCCCTGTCTCCATCTTTCTCCTCAGCCATGCTGAGACTCGACTCTCTGGGACTACACCATAGGAATCATTGCAGGACTTCTCTGGTCTTGGATGAGTCGTTTTCTGCATTCCTTGTCTTTCCTTTCCATATCTTGATTTCCTGAAGCACGGCCTTGCTGCAGAAGCATGTTTTTGAATTCTTGGGCAGTGTGTAAATGTCTTTATTGTATATTACACCTCAATTAATTAAGAGTGTTGCTGGTATGGAATTCTGCTCACATCTCCCAGGATTTTGAAGGCCTCATTTACAGTCTTTCATAAGCTAGTTTTTTTTTTTTTTAAGCTTTATTGAAGTATAATTGAGAAAATTGCAAGGTGCTTATTAGAGTGATGGGTTTTTTCATCAGGAAGACCCATGTCCTTCAGTTTTGGAAAAGTCTTTAATTTTATTTCTTTAGCAATTTCCTCCCTTCTTTTCCATTCTCTCTGCCTGGATCTTCTGTTAATTGGATCATGGGTATCCAGTGTAATTTTGAGTTAGAATTAGGAATCAGTCCTGATTTTCTTATCTTCTGTATTATTCTTGGCTTTTTCATTGTGTACTTTTCCAACTCTCATATTGTTTTTAAAAATTTTAGCTGAGCTACTTTTCAATTTCAAAGAGCTCTTTATTTTTATTTTTGATTTTTAAAAAGATTTTATTTTTTATTTATATGCTCTTTCTTACAAAAATAAAATCTTTTAAAAAAGCATAATTTCCATATAATAAAATGTACCTATTGTAAAATATACAAGCTTGATGAGTTTTGTACACATGGGTAACCACCAATGCAATCCAGAATTGTAACATTTCCATCATCTCCAAAACTCCTTTGCAGTCAGTCTGCCCCCAGGTCAGGCGAACATTGATTTTCTTGGTCACAGTGGATTAGTTTTACCTGTTTTAGAATTTCATATAAATGGAATCATCCACTATGTAGTCCAGTTTCTTTTGTTCATCATAATGTTTCTGAGATTCATCCATCTTTTAAAATAAAATCTTATTTATTTGTGAAAGAGAGAGAGAGAGCACAAGTGCACAAGCAGGTGGAGCGGCAGGAAGAGGGAGAAGCAGGTTCCCCGCTGAACCAGGAGCCTGATGAGGGCCTCGATCCCAGGACCCCAGGATCATGACCTGAACCCAAGGCAGACGGTTAACCCACTGACCCACTCAGGAGTCCTGAGATTCATCCATTCTGTATCTACATCAGTTACTTTTTATTGCTGAGTGGTATATAGATATATCGCCTTTGATTATCCACTTATCCATGGACATTTGGGTTATTGGGACATTCCAACTTGGAGCTATTTTGAACAGAACTGTAACAAATTTCATATACAAGTTTTTGTATAGATGCACGTTTTCATTAATTTTGAGGAAATATTTGGGAGAGCAATTGTTGGGTTCTCCATGGTATTTTACGGTTAATTTTAAAAAGTATATGATCAAATGATAAGTGGGTGTACCATTTTACAATCCCACCAGCAATATGTGAGAGTTCCAGTTGCTCTACATTTTTATCAGCACTTGGTGTTGTTACTTTTTAAAATTGTAGCCATGGGACACCTGGGTGGCTCAGTCAGTTATGTGTCTGCCTTCAGCTCAGGTTATGATACCAGGGTCCTGCGATCAAGCCTCGCTCCCTGCTCAGAGGGGAGCCTACTTCTCACCTTCCTTCTGTCTGCAGCTCCCCTTCTTGTGTTCTCTCACTCTCTCTTTCTCTCTGTCAAATAAATAAATAAAATCTTAAAAAAAAAAAAAAACTAAAATTGTAGCCACTCTAGTGAGTGGTATCTCATTGAAATTTAATTTGAAATTCCTTAATGACTAAGGACGTTCAAAATATTTTCCTGTGCCTATTTTCATTTGTTTAGCTTCCTTTGTGAATTGTTAAAAATATTTTGCTAATTTAAAACAATGGGTTGTTTATCATATTGGGAAGTAAGAGTTCTTTTCTGGGTACAGATCTGTTTCATATTTTCACCCAAATTGGCTGGCTGACCTTTTCATTTTTTAACATTTGCAAAAAAAAAAAAAAAAAAATCATGTTATCAGTTTCTTTTAAGGTTTGTTTATTTGTTTGTTTTTAAGTTTTGTGTATGAAAAATCTTTGCCAATCCATGGGAGTGAGAAATTTTTCCTAGGTTTTATTCTTGAAAGCTTTATGGTTGTAGCTCTTATGAGTTAATTCCATGCACACAAGGAGGTTAATTTTTGTTTATATGAATATCCTTCTGTTACTCTTTTCTCAGAGCATAGCCTGATCTAGTTTGTCAAAAGTCAACTGGCTGTATTTATAGGATTCCTTTTCTGTTTCATTGTTCTGTATGCTTATCCTGTGTAAACACTACTGCAGCTAATCCTAGGTCTTGAAATCCAGTAGTATAAGGCTACCAACTTTGCTTGCATGTTTGAGGACCCTTGTCTGTCTTCTCATTAAAACAATAATCACTTAAAAGCACATTGGAAGCTGGGGGAAGAGTACATGGGCTTAGGGCTGTGATCTAAGGTTTTCCTTGAGAGAATCCCTATTAATATCTGTTGGGTTTTCTCCCCTCTTGTGATGTTTAATTTATTTAGATCAGTATATGTTACTATCTTTCCTGTACGGTATATAGCTCCCAGCAGCAGAGTAAGTAGACCCAGTGTTTACTATGAAGGCCCTCCTTAATCCCCAAAGCTCCATGCTTCAGCCTAGCCCCCTGTTACCTGATGGTTTTGAGTCTCTCTGGTCTATATTTTTCAGAGGCTAAATTTCCAGTCTCCTAAGCAAAGGGGAGAAGGCCAGGGCCTGGCTGCAGGGAACTGGGGAAAGGGGAGAGGCCCTTCGTGTTGATCACTCCTTACTTTGTGTACAGATTTTCCTTCCTTCCTTGGTCTAGGTCCACTTCCTGGTTCCTGGTGCATCCACTTCTGAGCCTTTTCGTGGTACTGGGGGTGATTTGGCTTTGTATTTTAAAATAATTTTTCTCTGTCTTAGATACTGGATCTCTTCCCTTTGCTAGAGTTGCTAATACTCCCCTGTCTAATTTCCATTGTTGAACATTTGTTGACCTCACTCTTTGGCAGTCATCTCCTCCCCGTTTTTTCTTTGTCTTGGTGCACTGGTACATTTTTATTTATTATTGTTTTATTTTTAAAAAATTTTGTGTTATGTTAGTCCCCATAAAATACACCATTAGTTTTTGATGCAGTGTTCCAAGATTCATTGTTTATGCACCACACCCAGTGGTCCATACAATTTTACGTGCCCTCCTTAATACTGACCACCAGGTTCACCCATCCCCCCATATCCCTCTCCTCTAAAACCCTCAGTTTGTTTCTCAGAGTCCACAGTCTCTCGTGGATCGTCTCCCCCTCTGATTCCCCCTCTTTACTTTTCCCTTCCTTCTCCTAATGTCCTCCTTGTTATTCCTTATGTTCCACAAGTAAGTGAAACCATATGATAATTGTCTTCCTCTGCTTGACTTATTTCACTCAACATAATCTCCTCCAGTCCCATCCATGTTGATGCAAAAGTTGGGTATTCATCCTTTCTGATGGCTGAGTAATATTCCATGGTATATATGGACCACATCCTCTTTATCCATTCATCTGTTGAAGGGCATCTTGGCTCTTTCCACAGTTTGGGTATTATGGACATTGCTGCTATGAACATTGGGGTACATGTGGCCCTTCTTTTCACTACATCTGTATCTTTGGGATAAATACCCAGTAGTGCAATTGCCAGGTCATAGGGTAGCTCGGTTTTTAATTTGCATTTGTACATTTTTAATGCCTGTAATTTATTTTAGTGGCACCTCAAGAAGTGGTGGATAATTGCTGTTCTTCATTCTTCATTCCACTGTTATGTCGGATGTGCCCTTTAAGGTATAAATAAATAAATAACAAAGATTTCAGGAATGCAATTCCTAAGGAGGTTTGTTGTCCATGAAAGGATGCTTTGTAAAACCCCTGTTGCTGACTACCTTATAATGGCCCATGTTTCTACTTGCTCATGGTCATAGTCTTAATCTCCAACCTATGCATTCTGGACTGGGCACCTTCAGGCCCTGCCTCTGGGTCCCAAGTTCTTTGTTCTTCTCCTGTTGCACCAATGGTATTGCATGGTGGTCACAGAGGTGGCGCAGGGATTTCTATTTTTTCTGATGTGAAGAGTAACTTCGTAGCTAGAAATGATTTTTCCGGAAGTATAGATAACATTAAGCATCACCTTGGACTATAGCAACTCTAAAGGACTTTTCCTACTTTTGTGGCATCTACACATGTGTATTCAAAGTTATAAACAGTGTGTGTAGGTCTCACATCAACCAGAGACCTTCCTTTAATGCCTAGTAAGTTTACATTAGTGCCTTGAAACCATGGCCTGTAGAAGCCCATCCCCATCAAGATTTCTGAAAATTCACAAGGAACTTGCATTTGAATATTCCTCTCTGACAACTGTGCATGTGTTTTTCTTTGGGCTATGCTGCTATAGCCCACGTGTGGTGTGAATTCCAACTCTTCAAATTCCAAAAAACTACCCTCACTCAAAGCATCTGTCAGTATTGAATTGAGAGGGTTTTTAACCGAGTAGAGATTTGAGTAGGGAAGAATTTGATTTGAGTAGATGTTGAGTGGAGAAGAGTTTAAGTTGTATAGAGACTCAGTTTTATTAAGGTTGAGTTGAACAGAGATTTAATTGGATGGTGTGGCCGCAGATTTGGGTAACATACAGAGCTGGGGTCATAGTTCATGTAGTAGAGTAAACAAACAGAAGTTCATAACGAATTCTCCAGAATCCTTTTGGGCCCCTCCTATTGGGGTCATCTTTTGTCCCTTTCCAAAGGGAAAGGGGGAAGGGCTTTATCACAAGGTAAATCTTGCTCTGCTCTCTTTCCCCTTCTTTCTCTCCTCCGCCTCCCTGACTCCTTCTAAAACAACAAAGAAATTCCTTTCCTTGTTGCCCTCAGAGCAATTTCAAGCTCTTCTTGGATAGCCAGATCCTTACTGTTTCAATTTACACTCCAAGTGCTCATCAATTTCTCAGAGCCTCTTTTACTCCTAGGAGGGTGTGGCAAAACTGCTAAAATGATACATTTTTTCCTACCTTGCTTGTTACATCGAATTTAACTAAGGATAAATTGCAAAATGCCTTTTCTTTCTCTTTCTTTTTGGAGTGCATTGAACAGAATGCCAGGAGTATATGAGTCCATATTGACAAGGAAAACAAAAAGGAAAACTCAGCGTATGCTCCTTAGAAAACACTAACATCAAACTCTTATTTATTTATTTATTTATTTATTTATTTATTTTTGAGAGAGAGATCACAAGGAGACAGAGAGGCAGGCAGAGAGAGAGGGGGAAGCAGGCTGCCTGCTGAGCAGAGAGCCCAATGCGGTGCTTGATCCCAGGACCCTGGGATCATGACCTGAGCCAAAGGCAGAGTCTTAACCCACTGAGCCACCCAGGCACCCCTAACATTGACCTCTTGTACATCAGCCCATATTGGGATAGTTGTCTATGGTTCTAATCAATGAATTGGTGAAAATGGCAATGGTAGTTTTTTTTTTTTTTAATGGAAACATGTCAAATGGACTGTAATGTAAAGCTGCTGCTCTGCCTTACTGTCACCATATCACACATGTAAATCGCTGCATATGTATTTATGAAATCCCACCGGGTGAGCACACAAGTAACTGAAGTGCCAGTTCCCAGGTTAGATCTGAAACTCCAAAGCAACTTACAATAATAACAGGCAATGCTTGGGTATCAGGTGCTTAGCCCTGTTCTGGATAGAAAAGATGGGTGAGTCACAGTTCTTTTCTTGAGGCAATTAGAGAATCTTATTAGTGGAGTAAGACCTAAGCAGAAATAATTTTTAGGTAATATGCAAGAGCATCAGCTTAAGGGTGGAATTGTAGGGAGTAAAGCTGTTTGGGGACTTTGGAGAAGGGAAGGTTGTTACAGCTTAGTCAAACTGAAAGCCTGTGGGAGGGGAATGGGGCTTTAGTTGTGCCCCAGCCCGAGGTGGTGGGCAGATCAGAAGAGGGCTGGGTTTGGACAAAGCTAGGGTTGTGGGAATGGATGAAAGAGGGCTAGAAGAAGATGAGAGGAGTATTTCTTAGGTAATGCTAACCACTGAGGTCGGCTAGGTACGATGGGCATTGATTGGGTTCTGGGGCAAAGAGACAACTTTGTCTCCCAGAGAGGAAGAAGCCACCACAATCTGACTATAGACGAACAAAGAAAGACCAGAGTAACTGTGAGTACATTTCACAGTGTTGCACAATTCTGTGTGTGATTCCACAGTGCTTACAGGTCTTTCTCTGTAGAAAGAGGGAGAACAATTTTTTTCTTTCTCAATGAGAAAGCTGCAAAGGGAAACAGTTTTGTGAGAAATTCAAATTAAATTGTTTTGCATAATGTGGATGAAAATAAAAATTTCTGTTGATGCTGTACCATGTCTGTCTGTCTGTGTCTGTTGACTTGCCTGTCCACCTTGAAATAAAACCCATTTAAAAACTTATTTTCTCCGACTCCTGGGAGGCTCAGCCAATTAAACATCTGCCTTTAGCTCAGGTCATGATCTCGAGGTCCTGGCATCAAGCCCTTGTCAGAGGTCTGGCTCCTTGCTCAGTGGAGAGTCTGCTTCTCCCTCTGCCTCTGCTCCCCTTCCCACCTCACTTGCTCACATGTGCTCTGTCTCAAATAAATAGAATTTAAAAAAAAAGATTTATTTGAGATAGAGTGAGAGTGAGAACGAGAGAGAACCCATGTGCATGAGCCAGGGGACAAAGGGAGAGGGAGAAGCAGACTCCCTACTGAGCAAGGAGCCTGACACGGGGCTCGATCTCAGGGTCCTGGGATCATGATCTGAGCCAAAGACAGAAGCTTAACTGACAGAGCCACCCAGGCATCCCAAATAAATACAATATTTAAAAGAAAACTTATTTTTTCTTCAAGAGGAGCAGGCTCATGAAACTTATTATATGAGGGTTGATGAATTCTCTGTGGAGTTGCTGGTGTCCACGAAGATCACCCCATTACTCTATCAGTGAGGAAGTTTCTCTGGCTTGCTGCATTCTTTTGTGTATACTCAAACACTTTCTAACAAAAGTTCTCTTTTGTCGAAGCACTAGAGTGTGCTTACAATTGCATTTCAGTCTTCTCAGGCAAGCCTGGTGGACTGAGGAGGCTGGAGATGGTCTGAGGAACAAAGCCGCGGGGAGCAATGGCTGATTTTGACCCTCAGAGGCTCTCAGAGCGCTTGCTTTTGAAGAACCCATCCCGTGTCATTCTAATGTGTGAAAATGCACCCATGTTCTAGGATCAGCTTCCTCGATGTGGAAATATTACTTGAAGTGATGTAATGTCACATTTGGTAAACATTTTAGTTGAATATTTATTCATTTTAATTTTGCAGGGTTTAAAAAATTTTGGAACAAATGCTTTTTTTTTTTTTTTTTTTTTTTGTCTGTGCTAGGTCTCCGGATTTGCCGAGGTTGTGGAGCAGAGAGCTGGAAGGCTGTGGGCCCTGTGTCTCTTGTGCCTAGTGGCTAAAAGTCCTGGAGGGAGGGCCCCTTGAGAGAGTTTTTGGTGGAGGAGGAAGGGGACTGTCATCCCAGTGTGGTCGGCGTGAGAACTCCGGGGCGGGCGCTTGTACCCGGAAAAAGAAACAATAAGGGTTATTAGGAAACAAATGTTTTTTAAGATTTTATTTATTTAGTTGAAAGAAAGTGAGCCATGGAGAGCATGAGCTGGGGAAGAGCTGAACAGGGAGCCGGATGTGGGGCTTGGATACAGGGCTCGATCCCAGGACCCTGGGATCATGTCCTGAGCGAAGGCAGACGCTTAACTGACTGAGCCTGCCCAAGGGCCTCAGAAAATAAAAATTAAAGCCCCGCCCGTAGGGGCGCCTGGGTGGCTCGTTTGGTTAAGCGTCGGATTCTTGGTTCCAGCTCTGATCATGATCTCGGGGGTCATGGGATTGAGACTCAGGGTGGGATCCGCGCTCAGTGCAGAGTCTCTCTCTCTCCCTCTGCCCCTCCCACCTCACTCCCATGAGCGAGCATGCTCGCACTCTCTCTCTCTCTAATAAATAAATAAAATCTCAAAAAAACAAACAAAAAACCCACCCCACCCAGGTAGATTTTCAGTCTGGGAAGATGAAAATATTCTGGAAATAGAACCCAGCTCCACTTCTCTGAGTTCCTGTGGGCAACCCAGGGAGAAAGGGAAGAAGTGGCTGCCGTGTGTGTGTGTGTGTGTGTGTGTGTGTGTGTGTGTGTGTGTGTGTGTATGTATGTATGTATGTGTGTTCCCTGAGAAATCTGCTTTAGCTCTCCAACCCTTTAGCCCACCCCTGTCCTCAGCCCCCATTCGCTTCCTAGAGTCCCAGGTGTTGGCAAAGGGCACCTGCTTCTCCCTTCTCCCTTCTCCAGACACTCTGGCTGTTTTTGCAGCCAGAACGGAGAGTGTGTGCTGGGTAGACCCCCAGGGATCTGGGCTTGGGCAGGGGGACTGCTCCCAGTGCTGCCATGGCGTTGCTGGAGGCAGAGGTGTCGCTGGGGCATGGGGGTGGGGAGGGGAAGGATTGGGCTTAGATTTAGCAAGGAGAGAGGGAGATGGTGATTAGAATGGATTTGAGCTCACACGTGTGAGAGCCACTGCAGACATAATTCAGAGGAGCTTTGCAGAGGATTGGATTCCTGCCTGAGCAGTGTGGTCAGTGGTCAGGCTTGTCTCTCTCCCTACCGAGGTATTAATGTTGGTGAGTGTGGGGCACATTCAGGGCGCGTTCCCACCGGCCCGCCTTACCTACTTCTTTCCTTCCAGTGCCTAGGGCTTGATCATTCCCTGTTCAAGTTATGTGTTAGATGTGCGGACGCTTAGACAAGTCTACATTCCTCCCTTTTCAATTATTCTTGAATTCATGGGAGGGGGATCTGAGTAGGTAAGACCAGGCTTGGAGAGTGCTGGCAGAGTAGTTCCTAAGGCTGCCTGGGGTGGGTGGGATAAAGGTTTTCAAGAGGAGAGTTGAGTTGGATCTTAAAGGAAGGGTAGGAGCTCAGGGCGTTCGTGGGTGCGCTACAACAGACCCAGGAGCATAGTTTCATCTCAGTGGCACCCACAGTAACAAGCATGTATTAAAAATTTAGTAGGTTCTTGGCATTTAAGTTCTGGCACTTCACAGACACGATCTCATTTCATCTCTCAGAACCCAGAGACCGGAAGGGGTTTACAAATCCTGTGGAGTGGAACTGTGTTCAGGGATTGTCTCTCACTTTTGTCTTTTGAACCCTTTTATGTGGCTTCACCAAGGCATGACTTTCTCTGTTACCTGCCTAAAGTAGAGCATTTCATACCTCTCGGCACCAACACGCTTACACGTCCGTGCTTTGTTCATTCCCGTCTAGCCCGCTCTCTTGGTGACGAACCACCCTCTCTCATCGCCTCTTTCGGGTGATGGCATTTGTCGGGTGTGGGTCTTTTCCCTGCAGTAGGACCCCGGGCTCCCTCCTTGGTTCCCCAGGACCCCAACTCAGAATCATACCTGAAGTGTTTTTGTTGTTGTTGTTTTTGTTGTTGTTTTTTGTTTTTTTGACTTTTTATCATTTTGTCAAATTTCATCTAAAAATTGTAAAGAAAAGGAGTGTGATTTTTTTTTCTTAAGGCGCGGAACAAAAACTTTGCATGTCTTACATGGCGGCCATGTGGTGTACATCCAGTGCCCAGTTTACAAACTCTAATATAGAACATATTTGAAAAGACTCCCAGCTCATCCACACCGAGAATATCTATGCGCTTTTAGGGGGATTTTGGCATGGGCGTTTCTTTTCCGGAACAGGTGGCGAAGCTAAATTTGTTTGGTGTGCTTGACATACTTGGAGCCTGATATTAAAAGATTTCAGGGGCTGTAATGAACAGCTTTTCCCTTCTTTGTTTATGGGGGGATTGGGACTTTCTCTGGGGGTCGGGTTTCTGTTTCTGCCTGCCGGGCTGGCTGGAAACCATTCTCTGCCCACGTTCTTCCAGCAGGACAAACAGCTGGGCTGATTTGGGGTTTGGAAGCCTTGTTGCTTGGCTGTGACATGGGGTCCTCCGTTCCCAACATTTGGTTCGGAATGGATTTTTGTGATTTTCCTTTAGGTCCACAGACACAAAAGAAATTTCTGTCATTTCTTCA
Source organism: Lutra lutra (assembly GCF_902655055.1). NCBI lineage: Eukaryota > Metazoa > Chordata > Mammalia > Carnivora > Mustelidae > Lutra > Lutra lutra. Next base: position 41,834,023 of record NC_062290.1, on the reverse strand, counting down.
TGATCCCACGCTATACGAAAGAGCTCCCTGACAGGGTTTCAGTGTTACGGGGGGCAGGGAAGGGGTTGGGGGTGCATGCAGGCAGGGCATCAATATAGAAACACAGGAGGGTGCCTGCTTGCTGGATGTGAACATCTTTCTGGTCTAAAAACAGGTCAGTGTTTGTTTGTTTCAGCTAAATCCAACAAAAGCCTCTAAATCACCTTTGTTTATTTGTTTTTTTTTAAGATTTTATTTTTTATTTGACACAGAGAGAGAGAACATAAGCAGGGGAAGCAGCAGAGAGAGGAGGAGAAGAAGGCTACCCACTGAGCAGGGAGCCCAACATGGGTCCTAGGACCCTGGGATCATGACCTGAGCAGAAGACAGACACTCAGCCGCCTGAGCCACCCAAGCGCCCCTCCAACTCATCTTTGTGATGGACAGTGAGGCTTCCCTCCTGAGGAGGAGGGCCGCTTGCTTAGGTCCTTGAAACAAGCCAGACTCGGGTCTTTTGAAGTGTAGATTTCGGACTGACTACTCTCCGGTATCGGGCTCCTGGGTGTCCCTGGGATCTGGGTGGCAGCAGTGCCTTTGGTGAGTGGGGGTGGCAGGTGACCACAGCCACTGTCCCTTGGTACTGCCTCTCGGGGCTCCAGCTGGGACATGTCCCCGACAACATGTTACTTCTGTGGGGTCATTTGCCGTGTTGCTTCCCACAGCAAACCTGAATCTGGCTCTTATCTGCAACGGTCGGCATTGCGCTTGCATATCTGGGGTTTGCAGAATGCCTGTCCGTCCTTGGAGCTCTTGACTTGTTCAAGATCAGGGGGCCTGAGCTTTCAGGGGGATGTGGCACAGGCTTATTTGAGGCACCAATGGGTGAAACTCGGTTTGCTTTTTTGCCCTCTCTTGCTGCCAGCTTGACCTCCTGATACACTTTCTCCTTTCGGTTTCTGTGGGCAAGACTGTATGGTCAGTAAGAGACTGGCCTTTAGATTCATACAGATTTGGGTTCAAATATTGAACTCTGGTGTTTATGCATGATGTGACCCAGATAATGAACGAATTACCATATACATCCAGCTCTTGTAGCCAAGGACGCAGCAAGGCGGCTTCACTGGAACAGAAGCTTGTCTATCTCACGTAACACAGCACCTGCTGCAGGACTGAGGAGACGACGGTATGGTGTCTAGTTTTTTGTTCTGTAACCTTCTCTCCTGTGGTCCAAACTGGTGGCTCCAACTCCCCCTGCCAAATCCACAGCCCAGACAGTGGGAGGAAATGATGGGCTCTGAATCTCAGAGTCAGAAAATGGATGCTGGAGCATCTAAGAAAGAAGGAGGCGGCTCCTGGAATCCTAGGCGTGGGATCGTGGCCTTCAGCAACTGGGGATGGACGCTGACCTTGGGTGGGTGATAATGCTAGATGTCTCCTACTTCTGAGTTGCTCTGATTTTTAGAATGAATACATTAGTTGAATCTACATGCTTGTTGTAAAAATCTCTGCCTCTTTCCTGAGGATTTCCATCATTTCAGTTGACTATAGCTGCCATCCATTCTCACTGCAGAAGTTTTGCCTTTAACAGTTAAGGATTGGTTCTCACTGGATGACTGAGAATCACATGCCAGACCGTGACACTAGGAGACAGGTTACCAGCTCTTGCCTGGATCCGTGGTCTCAGGAAATCGGGGCACAGCAGTGAGACCACAGGGGGCGGAGGGATCCTCCACAGACGGGGCCTATGTGGGAGGGAATCGTGGAGAGTCAAGGAAGGTCACTCCACCCCTGAAAGGTATGGAAGCTGACAGCTTCTGAGGCTGCCATGATGCTGGTGGGCCAGTTCTGCTTTACTGAACTGTTTTCCAAACCTCATGTGGTGAGATAACGTGGTGTGTTGTGAAGAATGTTCTAGAAAGCACCAGAGTGCATCACAAACGGTTAAGAGCAGTGCGCAGTATTTAATTATGTATTTCTATATAGGTTTGTGTGCTCTGAGTCATGATGTAAATGTTTTTCCTATCGTGGGTCATGGTAAAAAAAAAAAAAAAGTCGGAAAGTTATGGTTCTAGTATGAAATGTACCACGTTATCACTGCAGAGCTTTTTTCCTGTGGTTTGTTTAACTTTTTTCCCTGATCCAGATAATACTATGGTGATGGGGAGGTAGGCATTTCTGGGTTTTGTCATCTGTATCTGCCTCTTTCACAAGATGGGTGGATATCACCAAAAAGTCTGGATAACACCATCAGCTGCATTCCACAGATAACTGTTGAGCATGAACTGCATACAGAGTTTGTGCTCAGGGGTGGGGGGTAAGGTGGGGTGGGGGGGATGGGAGTGTGTAAAACCCTTTGCTGCCCTCCAGAGACTCCTAGACTAGGGATGGTGGCAACAGAGAATTCAACCCCAAGACCAATCAAAGTAGAAAATACAATTAATGTTGATCTAATCGTCATGAATTCACTTTCACATTTTAGTGGAGGTAATGAGAACTTTAATGTAGGTAACTAAAGTATTCTTTTTTTTTTTTTAAGATTTTATTTATTTATTTGACAGACAGAGATCACAAGCAGGCAGAGAGGCAGGCAGAGAGGAGGAATCAGGCTTCCTGCTGAGCAGAGAACCCGATGTGGGGCTCGATCCCAGGACCCTGGGATCATGACCTGAGCCGAAGGCAGAGGCTTTAACTCACTGAGCCACCCAGGCGCCCCTAGGTAACTAAAATATTCTTATTGCCGAGATATCAATTATTTGTAGGAGATACTCTTTCAATTGGAAAAGTTCTGAAATTTGGTGTGGGCAGAGGTTTGGTAAAGTGGGGACTAATGCATTTCTGATGGGAATGTAAGCTGGTATCATTTTTTTAGAAAGCAGTCGATGGACAATCGTCCATTCTTTGCAGTGATTCCATTTCCAGTTATCCATCTGTTAAAAAAATCAGAGATTTGGACAAAAATTAATACGTAAAGATGTTTATTACAGCTTTATTTTTTTAGAGTAAAAAATTAAAAACAACTAATGCTTCATAGGTGAGATGTATGTAAGGGGTTACCATATACGTTAAAGTCACATTTTCAAGAAATGTGTAAAGATACTGGTGTTTATAATATAAATGGAAATATAATATAAATGGAAAAGAGTAGGATCAAATACTAAATAGGCAGTATTGTCACAGTTCTGAAAACAAAAACAAGAACAACTCTATTTGTGCATGGGAAAAAACTAGGAAGAAACCCAGCAATATACTATGTGTTTAACCTCCACAAATTGTCAGATTTGGTGATTTCTGTTCTTTTCCTTCAAAGTTTAATGTATTTTTTTACAATATGTGATTTTTACAATAATCATAAATAACAAATGCTATTTTACAAAAACTTAAAAATCACATTAGTGCCGACATGCTAAGTTGAGTGTATTAATTTTATAAGAGCCTTCCAAGTACTATAACTCCATTTTTTTAAATTTTGTGGATGGGCCTAGTACTTGCCTCCTCCCTTCACTTTGCCACTGGTGGAAGAGGTTTATTATGGCAAGAGAAATGATTAGGACAGTCACTTATAAATTTGGTTTTTAAGAAGAATAGAATGTGAAATGTTTGCTAAGCAGTTGGCCCCATCTGTGTATTACTTACATTTCTTGGAGTCCACTGGACTTAGATGGCAAGACCAGGACTAACCAGAGACCTTCATGCTCGGTCATGGACAAAAACGAGCACTTGGACTGAATTATGGATTATTTAATTCATCCATATTATATATACATAAAACTTGGCGGGGGCAGGGGCAAACTCTCCAAAGACAAAATGGCATCCACTAACAACAATTAAGCACTTCTTTGGTGTTGATATCCTAATATCAACTAAATTCACTTGCATTATTTCATTTAATTCTCACAATAACCCCATTATGTAGTTCCTCTTGTCATCCCTGTTTTGTATACAGGGTGCCTTATATCTAAAGAGGTTAACTAACCTGTCCAGAGTCCTGTCAATAGTAGGTTCCAGAGCTGGGCCCAAGCCCAAAGGAGGCCAGAGACCAAGTTTTCAGACTCTTTGCTGTTCAACATTCCTGGGTGATCCCTCTCATGCCCACTGAGACCCACGGCAACATTTGCGTGTGGCTAGGTAATCATTTTTAAGAATTCCAATGTCAGAAGAGACTTTCTATCGTGAGGCTCTTGCCATTATGACTAAATTACTCTGAATTGATTAGGAATGCCAGATGCCTTCAGGTTCATTCTATTAAAATTAGCTTTGCATATTTCTGCCCTACACTCAGTGAAACTCATGTTTTAATCTCCTTGCAAATCCAGAAAGAAAAAAAAAAGGCAAAATCATTTTATTGCCAGCAAAAATCTTCTAGGTTTAGTCAAAGCAAGTTATAATTTCTGGTGCTCCTGGGCTCATTAGTTCTTCCAGATGGTGCATGAAAACATGGCAGGAGCTGCAAATTGTGTGGAGGCTAAAATGTAAATCAAGAAATAAGTATTCATTATAATCTGTATGACAAATGGAAAGGCTATAAAGCGAAACAGTGCGTTGCTCGACGAATTTCATCCCATTACTTTTGGGATCCCCCAGAGACTATTTTTGGAAATGGACTTCCCTGATTTTGTCAAGGTCAATTGTCATTACAATTTAAAGGCGTCCCCAGCACAGTTCAGATATATTTAGGATATTGTGGCTGCTTTTTTTCTGCTCTTGATGCTCCATGGGCTGATTGTAGTTCTCCGAGAAGACGGAAAGGGAGAGAGGAAAGTGTTACCTTAACGTTTTGAGGGTTATTTGAAAAGGAATAATAGGCTAGTGGCAAGTGTCCCCAAGCCCACTGTGGAGGATGTGATGGTGCCCTGTCCAGAATCCTGCCCCCTCTCCCCCACCTTCTAGGACAGATGTGCTCATTCTGCTGTCCTGCTGGAAGTATTGAAGGCTGGTAACTCTCCATGGAGGCCCTGAAAAGGTCTCCCCGGCCCAAGGTCAAATGTCCTCTGGGCAGTCCATGTCTCTTGATGGGTGGATGTGGGAAGATGAGTGCTTAGGCTACCCATCTTCCCCTCTGCTCCTGCCTCAAGTCAGGACAACTCTGAGTGGCCACTCTGGGTCCTAAGTGGCTCGCAAGGTTGGCCAAGCCTTTGTTGCGACTGAATCACAGTCTCCACTTTCTGCCCAATTTTTTTTTTTTTCAAAGATTTTATCTGTTTACCATGTCAGAGAGAGAGAGAGAGCGAGAGCATAAGCAGGGGGAACAGGAGGCACAGGGACTATGAGGGACTCCAACCCAGGACTCTGGGATCATGACCTGAGCCAAAGGCAGACGCTTAACCAACTGAGCCACCCAGGCATCCCTTTTCTAACCAAAGTTTTAGTAACAGTTTAGCCTCCAACATAAGCAACACCACTACGAGGAGGTAAAAAGGGACCCAGACCAGGAATCAGGAGACCCAAGGCATAATGCAAGTTTTGCTGCTACTAAACATTAAGATCTTAGGACATGTAATTTGTCTTTTATGTTCCTTATTTTTCTTCTCTCTCAAGTGTAAAGCTTGGCCTGGATCAGCATTCGTCCCCGTGAGATTTCCTCCAGTGGGTATCTTTGGACTCTGAAATTTTACATGCACAGTCTATGCATTTTTTTCTGGCAAGAGGGGCTGTAACTTTCTTCTGCTTCTCGAAGGGCTCCACAGAAGTTTAAGAACCAAAGCATTAGGTGATTATCAAATCATCCCTGACTCCACCTAAGAACAGATGCCTCTATGAATTTACCATGTGAATTAAGATGGAAATTATTCAGCATCAGTGATTCTGGGTAGAATCTGTGGCAAAGAGGAACCTTTACCGACTTGGGCTCTGAGAGAAAAGGACTGAGTAAGTGGACCAGAAATTTCAGCCTAGGGGTGCCTGGGTGGCTCAGTGGGTTAAGCATCTGCCTTCAGTTCAGGTTATCATCCCGGGGTCCTGGGATCGAGTCCTGCATTGTTGTCGGTGGAGAGCCTTCTTCTCCTTCTCCCTCTGCCGTCCCCCCCCCACCTCCAGCTCATGTCTCTTTCTCTCAAATAAATAAATAAAATGTTGAAAAAAAATTTCAGTCTAGAGGAAGTGGGAGTGGTAGAAATGGGCAGTTTTTTGCCCTTCGTTGGGGTGGGGAATTTGTAGAGAAAGCTGCAGAGAACTCCGGTTCACTTGATCCTCGCGAAGTGGGCATTTTGAGGGATCTGCTCGGCAACCTGAGTATATCTGACTGAGTGTATCAGCAGCGACACCCGTCAGGGGAGCAAGCTGGCGCGTGTGCCAGGGGAGATTTGAAGAGCACCTCCTTGCCTGGTAGTCTATTGGAGAGAATGAATACTCAACAGAAAGTCGCATCTAAAGCGATAGAGGTTGTTGTACCAAAGGGAAAATGTGAAAGTAAGCGAAGAGTGGAGCCCAGGTGGGCTGTTTCCCATCTGCAGAAGCGCGGAGCGGAGGCAGAGAAGTCGCTGGACAGGAATGTGGCCGGGGGTGGGCGCAGGAATTCCCACCCTGGCAGAAACGCTGGACTAGGCTGTCTTACAGTTGTCTGTGTCTGTGTTTCTCTGAACCCCGATTCTGATCCCTGCTGATTGCGTGGGGAACCTACAATCAGTAGAAGGGCTACTACACATTTAAAAGCCACGCGATGAAGGAAAAGAGATAATGAAGCCAGTGAGGAAATCCTACCCAGCCTCCCCAGGTGGAAACATCTGTCCATGTCTGCAGGACACAAACCTGATGGATCCAGCTGCCAGAGTTTTCCCGTGTTCGTTCGTTTTTTGTTATGTGTCCGTACGTTGTGAAGAAAAGCTTCAGATTCTGAGAGATTGCTGTTCACACCCAGAAGGTGGCTGACGGTATCTTACTGAAATAACAGAGGATGCGTGGGGCAAAATAGATGAGAAAAATAACTTTTGGGGGATTTTTCTACGTAAAGCACCTCTACGCCCATGGTCAAGCCCCAAGATGGATATGTCTGTGTTTATCTTAAAGAAACATTTCCTGCCAGTATGGACCATGAGCTGTATTTGTGATTCCTGTCAGCCTCCGGGTGACTTCTTCACTTACTTTGAACAATGCAGTGAGCCTGTAGGAACTTATTCTTTAAAATTGGAGGTTTGGGTCTTAAGGGTCCCCATACTGGTATCATCCCCTTGGTGTGCACTCTTGGATCTCCTGTGGTCTCCCAGAGTCATTGTATTAGGCTTTCTAATTATATCAAACATGCATAATTAGTTTGTGTTCCACTGAAATCAAACTGTCTTTTTATTTTTATGAATTTCCAATACTGCTGTCCATTAATTTTCTCTTAGCAAATTCATCTAGGAGCAGGCATGAGTGGTTTTCCTTTTCATCTTTTTGAGATGAGAGCTATAAGACTCTCTAGAAGCCCATTATTTATTTTTACCAAACTTGATTCTTTTATCCCTGGGTATTACTTTACTGTAGCTTAAGTTAATGAAATTATCTTAAAAACAAATGCTCATCAGTAGGATGCTTTCCCTCTAAATTATGAAGTCATTACTAATATCACATGACCGTATATAACAAGATGATCATGCTGGCAGATTTGGAAAGAAATTCCTTCCTGAAATATTCATCAGATCAATTCCTATTTTAGTAGCTCTTTTTGCAGGCTACCTCAAAATGCATCAGGCAATGCTGGAATAGAAAGTGACTGGATAACCGCTTGCAGAGCGGAAGGCACCAAAATAGAGTGGTTACAGCTCAAGTTATCTTTTACATAGACCCTGCTTACCGGTGGCTCTGGAGGCATGCTTTTATGTGTCTCCGCTCATCGGATTCTCACAACTCCCTCCTGGAGTGGTATTTTCCCCATTTTAGGTACAGTAGGGGAAAATACCTTTTAGTAGTTACATGAAAATTTGCATAAATCTATAGGTTCTTTTCTCTTTCACCATGAATCATCTCCCGAACCCCACAACGATGAGGCCCTTTTCTCCCTCCCTCTCCCTCCCTCTCTCTCTCTCTCTCTCTCTCTCATCACCCCTGCCTCCTCTCTGTCTCTCCTCCCCATCCCCACTGCCTCCGTCTGGCTTTCCTTATTTCTCACCAGCATGACTGACGTGGGCTTTGAGACTGTCCCATTCTCTGCCTCGCAGCCGGCTTGGTTTTTCTAACTTACAAGAAGGCTCCTCTCTTAGGCTGTTTTGTTTGCAGGTGTGTGAAACTTCACTCAAATGATAAAAAGCAAATCAGGAAACTTACTGCTCACATCAGTGGGAAATCCAAAGAGATGAGCTTGATTCAGGGCCCAGCTTGACCTGGAGTTTCAGACACAGTCACTGCTGGCTACGTCAGTCACTGGCTGGCCAGCACGCCCATTCTCCCAGTGGCACAACCCAGCAGAAACAGAACGTCTTCCCCCAGGGTTTCGGCAGAATGGTCCCAGGGAAGATCACAGGCCTACCCACGAATCAGTCGCTCATGCTGCCATCACTGTGGCCTCTTTGGGTTTGGGTTGACCTGGGGATCCATCCGTCCCCTGTGGCTTGGAGTATGGAGTCAGCCCTACCCAAACCCCACGAATGGGTGCTGCTATTAGCTAAAGAGGGATATGGAGCCTTGGGTGGCAAATGCAACAAATGCATGTGACTTCCCACGTTTAAAGTCTTGCAGTAGCTCCCAGAGGTCTTTGGATAATCACCAGATTCCTTGGCATGCTATATACATGCCTTGTCTACGTGGACAGGTTTTTTGTTTTTTTTTAATTTTTTTTTTTAAGATTTTATTTATTTATTTGACAGAGATCACAAGCAGGCAGAGAGGCAGGCAGAGAGAGAGGAGGAAGCAGGCTTCCCGCTGAGCAGAGAGCCCAATGCGGGGCTCGATCCCAGGACCCTGAGATCATGACCTGAGCCGAAGGCAGCGGCTTAACCCACTGAGCCACCCAGGTGCCCCTTAAATGTTTTTATTTATTATTTATTTGAGAGAGAACAAGAGTGCACAAGCTGGGGGAGGGGCAGAAGCAGAGGGAGAAGCAGACCGCTGGCTGAGCAGGGAGCCCGATGTGAGACTCGATCCCAGGATCCCAGGTTCGTGACCTGAGCCAAAGCAGACGCTGAACTGACTGAGCCACCCAGATGCCCTGGACAGTTTTATTTCTGCTTCACTTTTCTTGGACAACCTGCCTTTGGGCCAATCTAAGCATCGTATCACAACTTCCTTCCAGCCTGCCAAACTGGGTTAGAGATTCCTTGTCCCTGATTCTATGGTATCCTAAACCTCTGGTATCCTAGCCCTGAGCACCCCTTTTTTGCATAATCACTGTTTATCTACCCTGAATTTACTAGAGTACGCTCTTCCCTGAGCGTTGACTGTCCCTATGCCCTAGCCCTCTCCTACTTCAAGTCCACCAGATGCTTGGAGTGGGGAATGGGGGGGGGGACTGTCAGTTGGTCTACCTATGTACTCACTCCCCTTAATCTCTTTAAATAAGTCTGAGATGTGACTAGGCTTGAGAACCACTGATTTATACCATTAATATTCCATTTAGATGGAACACTCTGTGATTCTAACCCAAGATTTGGTATGATTGGCTCTTCCTCTTTCTTCTGTTCTCCTTCCCTCTCTCTCTCTCTCTCTCTCTGGCCTATAGGGAAGTCAAAATCATAGTTCGATTAAAAAATCAATGCAAAACAATTTCATTTTAATTTTAATTTACCTGAGGGGCTTTGAAACGCTCACCAACCCGGATGCTGCAATGATCTGAGTTATTCAAGAAGGGGTTACTTTGTTGCCTCTTTGTAGGGGCTCAGCCCAGCCTCTGCTTGTCTGGGGCCAGGCTCTGGAGCCGTGCCTGTGGCTCTTTATAATTATGTCTCAACAGCCCGGCCAGTCGGGCCTCCGGTGAACAGAGTCATGCAAGACGCTTCCTGTAATGTTTCAAACTGTTGTGTTGTTGACATTCAGTGCATGTGTTTGTCATTGACACATAGGCTCCCATTCCAGCTGGAAAGCCTTGCCTTTCATGTAGAAACTGTTTAAAGGAAATGTTCCTACTTATCTCAGAGCCAGAGAGAGTGGATGGGAGGGAGGAGTTTTGTTTGCCCACATCTTCAAACACCCAGCATTTGGGGGATGGCAACAGGACTGTTTTAATTTGCTCCCCACAAAGGCAGACTTCTGCTGCTTTTCCTGAGATCCTGACAGAAGAGTGTTTGTCTTTAATGTCCCCTGACGAGATAGTGCAGCTGTATTTATGGTGGGAGTTACCTGTAATTTATGTTCTAACTTGAACGTTTAAGAAGATTAGCTGTTTCCTTTCATTTAAAGACCCGAAATGGATTTCTCTATTCTTTTCTTCTCTTTTCTTCCTTCTTTTCTTTTCTTTCTAAAGCTCAATGCTCCTGCAAATTTTTAATCACCGGGAAGGTGGTTAGAAAATCAGGACTTCTGTTCTCTGGTGCCCAATCGGAATTGTTACAATGGTAGCATTTCAGAATGTGAACATATACTTAGTTTAAATCCAGGAAAGCATAAGAAAATGAGGCAAAGCTAGCCAAATTGGCTATCGAAATGAGGGCAGGATCTTTCTTAGGAGGTTTATGAGAACCAAGCTGAGATCATAGCATGTGCCTTTCTTCTCATGGTTTTGTTACAGTTCAGATCATAGTAAATTTTATTATCCTGAAAACTTGACTTCCAAGGACCTTAGGGAAAGTGAACTGGGTCAGCACCACTCAGGTTTTGGGACTGGGAACAGAGGGGCAGTGCATAGTGATTGTGGACTGATTGACTATAATGGAACCCCAAGTGTTTGTTTTATAAGCACCAATAGATTCCTTCCCTCATCTGACCCAGTGAAATATGTTTTTATCTTACCTAGGAACTTGAGAGGAAAACTCTATTTCCCTCTCCAATGCTAAAGGAATTCAGACCCCTTTGTTCACGTTGATCTTTTAGGAACTTTTCTTTAAAACTAACCTTCCATCAAGAAATGGGCAGAGGATATGAACATACATTTCTGCAAAGAAGACATCCAGATGGCCAACAGACACATGAAAAAGTCCTCCACATCATTCGGCATCAGGGAAATACAAATCAAAACCACAATGAGATACCACCTCACACCAGTCAGAATGGCTAAAATTAACAAGTCAGGAAATGACAGATGCTGGCAAGGATTTGGAGAAAGGGGAACCCTCCTACATGGTTGGTGGGAATGCAAGCTGGTGCAACCTCTCTGGAAAACAGCATGGAGGTTCCTCAAAAAGTTGAAAATAGAGCTACCCTATGACCCAGCAATCACACTAGTGGGTATTTACCCTGAAGATGCAAACGTAGTGATCCGAAGGGGCACGTGCACCCAAATGTTTATAGCAGCAATGTCCACAATATCCAAACTATGGAAAGAACCTAGATGTCCATCAACAGATGAATGGATAAAGAAGAGGTGATATATATATACAATGGAATACTGTGCAGCCATCAAAAGAAATGAAATCTTGCCATTTGCGACGACATGGAATGAACTAGAGGGTATGATGCTGAGCGAAATAAGTCAACCGGAGAAAGATGACTGTCATATGATCTCCCTGATATGAGGAAGTAGAGATGCAATGTGGGGGGTTTGGGAGGTAGGAAAAGAATAAATGAAACAAGATGGGATTGGGAGGGAGACAAACAATAAGAGACTCTTACTGTTACAAAACACACTGAGGGTTGCCAAGGGCGGGGGGGGGGGGGGTAGGGAGAGGGTGGTGGGGTTATGGACATTGGGGAAGGTATGTGCTATGGTGAGTGCTGTGAAGTGTGTAAACCTGGCGATTCACAGACTTGTACCCCTGGGGTTAATAATACATTATATGCTTATAAAAATTTTTTTTAATTATATATAAAAAACCCTAACCTTCCATTGAAGAGTTTACTAGAATCGCCAACTAAAATGAAAATGTAGCATCATTTTTACTCATCAGCAGCAAGCATTTATTGATTACTTTTTCTATGTGGGCTCTGTGTAAGGAATAGAAAGATGAGAGTAGGCTACATTGACACAACTACATTTAATAAACTGTGATAAATGCTTTAATAAGGCAACTAGCTGCTGGTTAAATAGTCCATTGCCGCTGGTTACAGATCTCAAAAAAGACAAAATACTTTGATGAGATCTAGAGTTAGTGGGTCTATGATAGTTTCCTGTTCTATGAATCTTGAGGCCCTTTGACAAAAGTCAAAGAGGTTAATCTGGCCTGACTCATTTTTGTGAACCTATGCACAATAGTGATTTTCTTTTCTATTTTAAGGTTTTATTTTTTATCTATTTCTTTGAAAGAGAGAGAAAAAGCAAGCGTGGGGTGGCGGGGAGAGGGAGAGAGAGAATCTCAAGCAGACGCTTTGCTGAGCATGAAGCCCCACCAAGGGTTGGGGTGGTGGTGGGCGGGTCTGGGTCTCACCACCCTGAGATGATGACCTGAGCTGAAATCAAGAGTCAGATGTTTCACTGACTGAGCCACCCAGGGGCCCCATGATGCTATTTTCTTTAATAAAAATTTCCAAATTCTCAATAGTCAATTCTAGAATTTTCCTGGACATTTTCCGTTTCATTAGTTTGTATTTTCAAAATTTTTATCTGAATATTGTTTGATCATTTATATTTCTCCAACTTTCCTCTACAGGCAGCACCATCCACAGGAAATGGAGAGTCAGTGTTACTATTTTATAACTAAGCCATCAGCAGTATGAGGCTTACAGCCCTACATTAATCTGGTCAAAGTCAATATGACAGTTGGGTTTCTGAGCAGGTACAGAAGTGTACTTTGTCCACACTTTGCACACACAAAAAATACCAGAATTGGTAGACAAGTTCCCCTTGGCCAATTAGAAAGCTCCAACCACAACGCCTTCCTAGATTCTGGAAGTTTAGTCTGTATTTGTTTCAAAGATATTATTATAAACCTCTCTTTGAGGTGTTACACACTTTTTGATAAGTTTTAAATTATTTCAAAATAAAAAGTTCAGAATAATTCAGTAACTCACTGATTGATGGACATTTAGATTTTTTCTAAATTTTCTTTTTTTTTTTAAAGATTTCTTATTTATTTATTTGACAGAGAGAGAGATCACAAGGAGGCAGAGAGGCAGGCAGAGAAGGGGGGGGGGGGAAGCAGGCTCCCACTGAGCAGAGAGCCCGTGTGGGGCTCGATCTCAGGACCCTGGGATCATGACCCGAGCCGAAGGCAGAGGCTTTAACCCACTGAGCCACCCAGGTGCCCCCTAAATTTTCTTTTAAAAATAACTTTAGTGAATATCTTTATCATGAATTTTTGTGTATATCCTTATCAATTTCCTCACAATACATTCCTAGAAGTGAAAATGTTGGGTCAAAATGTATACATATTTTGATGCCTATTATCAAATTATTCTGTGAGGTCTCACTTAATACTACCATTGGGTATTATAATTTTTAAAGTATTTTTCAGTTTGACAGAAAACAGTGGTACTTCACTGTTGTTTTAATTTATATTTCTTCTAGTACTGAGGTGCTTATTACACATCTGTACTTTTTTGTGTGTGTAAATGACCTATTCATGACTTCTACATGTTTTACTTTTGGGAGCATTCCCATTTATCATAGTGATTTGTATCAAGTCACTGGTGTATTTCCAACTCTTGTCCTTATGTGGAGAATCTCTTTCAGTTGACAACCTTGGAGATTTTATATTTGACATGTTAAGAGAGTGTGAGAGTTTTGTTTGTCTTTAAAAAAAAAAAAAAAACCAACAAACATCTTCTCTTCAAGAATTGAAAACATGAACAACAGCATCCAAGTACCATCCAAAATTGACTTTCTCCACTGGTCATGACACTTATGCTCACGTTTAGCTCAAGCACTTCAGCTCTTTCTGATCAGAGGGAGAGTTTCTGGTCCATACTGTTCTCTCAGGGAGGGCCAGGGCGTGAGAATGAAACATACAATCTATGATCTAGTAGCTCGTGTCCCCCTTAGTGCAAAATCCAACACAGTATGCTTCTCTCTTGCTAAGCTCCCCTTGCTCTCACCTATGGTTTTCTGGGAATTCAAATAAGACCTGCTGTCTTGCTTCCCATCAGTCCTTCTCATGCCTGGACGCCCTTTGTGGGTCAGGCCTCTTTTTAATCCCTGAATCTGTTCTTTTTTTCTTTTCTTTCTTTTTTTGAGAGAGAGGGAGAGAGAGAATGCATGAGTGTGTGTGTGTTGGGGGAGTGGGGGAGGGGAGAGACAGAGGGAGAGTGAGAGAGATAATCTTAAGCAGGCTCTACGCCCCAGCATGGAGCCCAACTTGGGGGTTCGATCTCACAAACCCAAGATCACCTCAGCCAAAATCAACAGTCAGACGCTTAACTGACTGAGCCGGCCAGATGCCCTTCTCTGAATCTTTTCTTTAAGAATTCTGTGTTGTCTTCCCTTCCTTCAGTTAGCTTGTCCTGAAAAGTCTTCTCTGCTCCTGGCCTACCTTATCCTCTTAGAAAGTTCCTGCACAGTCTTAGGACTTAAACTAAAGGCTCAACCGGAGGTGTGATAAGAGGTGATTTGATTGCTGGGGACACATAGAAATGGTACTTGCAAGTCTGAAGTCCCTTCTAAATAGAAGTGTGACTTACAGCCCATAGTCTATGCAGCTACTTTTGTTACTTTTGACATTCTATCATAGTATAGTTGTAATCTATTTTTTCCCATGAGAAGTTGGAGGATAGGTTTCCTGACTACCATCCCTTTCAGTGTGAATTCTTCTCTTGCTAGAGACTGGGCAGGTCCCCAGGCTCTACTGGGCTTCTAGAATATTGTGTACATGTCTCTCTCAAAATATTCCCTTGTTGCCTTGATGGTTCTCCCTTTATACTTCTTTTTCCCACCTATTTTTTTCCCCATTTAAAAAAAAAAAAAAGGTTTTATTTATTTATTTGACAGAGAGAGATCACAAGTAGGCAGAGAGGCAGGCAGAGCGGGGGGGAAGCAGACTTCCCACTCAGTAGAGACCCCCATGTGGGGCTTGATCCCAGGACCCTGAGATCATGACCTGAGCTGAAGGCAGAGGCTTAACCCCCTGAGCCACCCAGGGGCCCCTTTCCCTCCTATTATACCATAAGCTCTCTCAGAGATTCTTGTATGTCTTATTCATTTTTATATTTTCCTCAACCCAAATGGTGCATGATAAATGAAATGTTGTTGATAAAAGTTTAGCATTGTTAGCAGTATGTCCATCTTTGTAGAAATTATTATATTTGTAGCATGCAGCACTTGAGAAGTGTGGATTTTATTTTATATCCAATAGTTAACCACACAATACATATATATTATGAAGTAGGAAATGCTCTTAAACAAGAAGAAGAAAAGGAAAGTCTTCTGTAATTATACTTTGTAGAGATTACCACTGTTAATATTTGGGCATCTATTCTCCCAGAATTTGAAGAAGGCAGAGAAAGAAGAAGAAGGGAGAAGGAGAAGGTGAAGGAAGGAGGAGAAGGAGAAGATTTATTGAGTACTTATTGTGTGCGTATTACGTAGATTTTCTCTCTCAATCCACGCTTTAACAATTTGTAATAGGTCAACTACTGTTTTCTGCATTTCAGGATGGAAGATGGGAAGGCTTAGGGAGGTTAAAGAACTTGCTCAAGATCACATGACTGACAAGTAGCTTAGCCTGGATTTGAACTCAAACAGTGTGACCTTAGCACACATGAATCAAAATAGCATGTTAACCAAAGTGTGCATGTCCAGAGCTGAACTTACTGGGTTTAAAGATTTTATTTTTATTTATTTATTTGACAGGAAGAGACACAGAGAGAGAGGGAACACAAGCAGGAGGAGTGGGAGGAAAACAGTACGGGGTTCGATCCCAGGACCTCGGGATCATGACCTGAGCCAAAGGCAGACGCTTAACGACTGAGCCACCCAGGCTGAACTTCCTGTATTTAAACTGTATTTAATCTGTATTTAAACTGTATTTAAATCTCAGTTCCTTCCCTAGCAAGCTGTATGATTTTAGGCAAGCTAATCAGTCTCTCACCAATCCCATCCTCTGATTTTAAAAATGGAGTTAAGTTGATATTAACCTTGGCACAAAGTTGGAATGAGGATAAGAGAAAATAATTTATGTGAAGTATTTGGAATACTGCTACCTACCGTGAAATTTGAATAATTTTTTTTGTAACCAAAACTTAAAGCCCAAATATTCTCACAAATAATTCTTATTACTATATATATTAAATAAAAATGATCATACTGTAATCCTCTTTATTATCTGTCTACTTCACTGTACTATACTATGAATGTCATTTTAGTTAATAAATATACTTGTACCACATCATTCAAAGGACCATATTGTATTCTACTCTTTGAATACATAGTAATTTATGTAGCCAATTTCCTGTTTCTCTACAATGGGAACTTCATGAGATGGGGACTGTTCCAAGTACTGTCCTGTGGTTTTCCTGTGCCTAGAAGGGAGCTAGCACAAGGTAGGTGCTCAAAAAATATTTATCGAATGAATGAATGAGTATTATTGAATTGCTTTCAATTTTTCACTATTAATAATATTTTTAAAATTATTTACTTCCAGGAGGGGTTTTGACATTTTAACATTTTCTTGTGTAGTAATATACAACCTTCCAGTCATTGTTTAAGCACCAAAATATAATTCCTATGCTGATGTAAAAACATGCTGTGTCTAAGGGTACCCGTTTGGGTTAAGAGAAAAAACACTGCAGCAAAAGTAAGGATGCATGGTTATGTTTAAAATAATAACTTTAGAAAGTCTCTTTCATGAGATGGTTTTCAAAGAGTGTTTTACCATGTGGGTAAATTTTAACAAAAATTGCTCCAATTAGCTCCAAGTACAATGACATGCATAATGCTTTGATTACACATGTGAAATTCATTTAGCCAAAAGAGAGTTTGAGTAGGAAAAATGCAACTTCGTAAGGAAAAAAAAAAAATCCCCATTACTATAATGATAGAGCAGCCCCCCCCCACCCAAGATCTAATCACGTGCACGTTTAGAAGAAAGTGTTTTATATCCTCCATAACAGTAACATCTGGTGACTCTCGGACTGTTCCAAGGCAGCCCTTTTCTGCTTTCACAATTCTTTTTTGTTTTATACAAATCCATAAAGTTGCCTGCAGAGATGTAGGGAACTTGGAAAATTTTCAACCTCACTTAAAAAATGGGCTACTAGGGGCGCCTGGGTGGCTCAGTGGGTTAGGCCGCTGCCTTCGGCTCAGGTCATGATCTCAGGGTCCTGGGATCGAGCCCCGCATCGGGCTCTCTGCTCGGCGGGGAGCCTGCTTCCTCCTCTCTCTCTACCTGCCTCTCTGCCTGCTTGTGATCTCTCTCTGTCAAGTGAATAGATAAAATCTTTAAAAAAAAAAAAAAGGGCTACTATTCCTCAGTACCTTGAGCTTGTGTGGAGCGCAGTAATGAACCAGAAACGAAGATGAATGAGGCAAGGAGAGCCACCTCGAGTATTGTTACAATGTAGTTAACGCCTTGGAGAATTTCTTCAAGGAGGTGATGAGCCTGGCCAACAGAACTTCCTGAATAGAAGGAAGATTAATAGATTATGACTAGCTTGAGGAACAGATGCGGCAAAGGGAGGAAATCTAGAATCCAGCCCAGGGTATACTTTTTGGTGGAGAACGCTTTGTAATAATATTCTGTTTCTTGATGGCTTGAATTTAGTTTTATTTTTTGGCATTGGAAACCACGTGCTTCCTCGGATAGGATTCAGGTTGCTTCAGACTTGGTCAGTTTGTCTTTCGTTTTGATTTTGTTCAGTGTAAAAGGGATTGTCCCCAGCTCCTTGCAAGTGGTGGGAATGATAGTTTGTCCAAATGGCTACTGTCATCATATCAGTTGGAGCCAAGTCTCTGAAAACCTCCTAAGAGACACTGGAGAGCTGTGAACAATGGTTCAACCGTTCAACAATGGTTCAACCGCCACTGAACTGGAGGCTCGACTGGCTGAGCCACCCAGACACCCCTCACTTTTTCTGATCTTTGTTTTATTACCTAATTTAAAGCACTTGAATAAAGTCAGGCACAGAACTATCAGCACATTCAATCTTAGCAATTAGTATTCTCTTGATTCCCCTTTTCACGTTGAATCAGTTGACCTTGAAAGAAAAAAGATTTCCTGTGTTTTCTCTAAACAACTTCAGATGGACGGTGGCTGTTGCCCTTGAAAGTGCTCTTAAAGATGGGGCATCCACCCATTTCCCAGCTCCCTGTTTCACTGGATCATGATCAACTTTACCCCCATTTTTTTTTTCAATGCAATTTATACTGCTATTGTTTTGTTTGAGCCTTAGCGGAAAGAACAAATGTACCATGTCCTCCATGAAGTAGTGGTTTAGTTCTAAAAAATGGTTCTTAGGCCACCTTTGAAGGTGGACCAAGGATCCAAAAGTGGACCTTTTATAGCATAGTCCGTGGACAGAGCA
This sequence comes from Lutra lutra, assembly GCF_902655055.1. Classification (NCBI taxonomy): domain Eukaryota; kingdom Metazoa; phylum Chordata; class Mammalia; order Carnivora; family Mustelidae; genus Lutra; species Lutra lutra. Next base: position 41,815,594 of record NC_062290.1, on the reverse strand, counting down.
TGGGCTTTGGAATATTTCACTTGGGTCCGTGGACAAGACGTTTACAACCTCTCACCATCTGACTCCTCCATTAGAAAACATTGGGAAGACTGTTGTAAGAATTAAAAGAATTTAAACCGACAAAACCCAGCATAGCGCCCCCATGTGGAGAGCTTCTAATAAATGGCAGCATAAACCCTAGGAACCCCTAGTGTAAAAGATTCTTCTCGTAGGAATGCTACTAATTCCCCTTCCTACCTCTCTCTGACCCATAAATAATGAGTATGATCTGGGAATATTAAGACTGGAGAGATCAAAGAGCATTAGATATTGAGAGAAAGGGAGAAACAGAGACAGCCAATTGGCCTACTTACCTTGTGCCTCTTTGTTCAGTTGTTGTGATTAAACTTGGAGCTTCCTACTGTACAGGTAAGGGAACTAGTAAACCTATCATTTGCTGAATTAATTTTTTTCAAACACATTGTAGAAGAGGGCCTGCCTCTGGGGTTGCCCCTCCTCTGCACCCCCAGTAAGCATCCCACAGCTGAGCAAATGCTATAAATTCTCTTGTTCAAGTGTAATAGTTACACAAGACAATGTCTTGTGTGTCGATGTGTTTTTGCATGTGGACATGTCTTTTTCAGAAGCTAATAGAATCAGATCCTTCTTTTAGCCAAGCTTGAAATGCTTCTAAGACTTAAAACAAACAAACAAACAAACAAACAAAAAAACAAACTCAGTTACAGGTTCTTGGGTACTTTCTCCAAATTGACCTTAAAATGCAGAGACCAAAACCAATCCAGTCAGGAGATGTTTTTATGAAAATTTTTACTGGCCACTCTCTGAAGGTTTCAATAACTCTTAATTACAGGTCAGTGTTCACTGTGAGCTGGGTTGCCAACAAGTTTCATAGTAACATCATTAGTAGTTAAAGTGGTCAGCCTTGCAAGCAATTTACTTTCTAACCAAATAAATGAGAATGAATTAAAAAATTTCTCTACAATGACGTCACTTTTACTTTTATTATGATTCCCTGGGTAAAGAAAGGAGAGTGGTATTATAGCTGGCAGGTAGAAATTTTCCCTGACCCAAGATGTGAACATTATTGGTCACAGCTCCTGGAATAGTTTATATGAAGATAAAACCGGCAGAAAATAGGATGTGTTGGGCCAACATTGATGCTGAAGTAGAACCTTAATGCTCTACTAATTCAATGTTTTGTTTATTGAAATTCATCCTTCCCAGAAATGCACAGGGATACAGGGTCTTGATGAGTGATAGAGTAAGAAAAAGGGATCTTTCAGGGGATCTGTATATGGTGTAGTGTAAGATAGTTCTAGTGAGGTCAAGATAATAAGGAGAGATGGGAGTTAGACACCAAAGGGGTTGTAGATTAAAAATCTAGTCTTTAAGGAAACCAAGAGAATGAAGAATAGGTACCTTGCCTCTTGGGTCATCATGGAAGAGGATGACACTTATTTCTCAGCATCTGAAACGGTATAAGAAACTCTGAGTTTGAGGGCTTTTCTTCAGGCCACAGACCTTAAAGATGCGATGAGTCAGGCTGGGGAAAGAGTGTGAGTCCATTCATTGAAGGGTCCTTTTCTTCACAGTTTCAGTTTTGTAGCTAGGTTAAAATCAAACCTCAGACCTAAAGGAAGGGGACACAATTATTTACAGAATTGTTTAGAAAGAACATGAGTCGTCACCAGCATGTTTTCTTTTCCTCTGTCCCTCATGAAGTTGTTCAACCATCTTTAAAAACCATTCGTAAACTCTGAGGTTCTTGGCAATGCTCTAGATAGAATTCTTGGACTCCTTAATTTTGACCTCTAAAAGCAGTGAACTTCCTGAATTCTTCTGAAGCACATGAAAGACTTGATGAGAGCGCTGATGTGTTTGATACCAGACTGATGGGGTCTTGGAGGTGGTCCAGCCATTCTTGCGTTTAGGCTACAATTAAATCAGGCTGCTTTTCAAATATTCTCCACAGAGTGAGTTTAGCTCCATTCCTTCAGGAGCCTATTTAATTTTTTTTCCCTTTTAGGACATTTCTCTCTGCTTTATGTTTAAATAGAATAAAAAAGAGAATGAAATCTTATCATTTAAAATTTTTCCTTTTGTGGGTTAGGAATGGATCATACCCTGAAAGAAAAAAAAAAATCTTGAAGTTCACTGTCATGGTCTTTCGTCAAGGCTGAGTGGTGGTCCAGTTTTCTTTAAAATATTTCACTGTGAATCTCATTCCTATAACTGTTTTCTGCTGGTGTCCTTGGAGAAAGTTGGGAAAGAGCTTTACTTGTATGTTCTCAAGATCTTTTGACTTTGCTATACCTTATGTGCATTTTCTTTCTGCCAGAGACTTCTATGAGTACCATTTTCTAGGGGCTACATTAGGCCAATTCCTCAATTGGGTCATTTGGATGATGAAGTTCTAAGACTACTTCCAACATAAGTTTTTTGAGTTTATGTTATTTGGGGATCATATATCCACAGTGTGTGTACTCTGTAGAATATCATCACCTTCTATCCATTCTACCCAAAATTGCTCCAGAGTGCATGACCAATTTGCCATGATTTGTCTAAAAAGAACACGGGCCTTAAAGGATGCTCTTTGACAAGAGACACCGCCATTTTCCACAGCCTTTCCTTACAAATATTCCTCGTCTGTGCTTCAGTGTTTAGTCAGCTCATTACCGTTGATATTGCTATCTTACAGTTAAGAAAAATAGATCTTTATTTCGAAGGTCACAACAGAGCCCATAGGTATAGTGGTCCATGTATTAACATTGTCTGATAGAGAAATACTGTAACTGGTTTTCCTTTTGACTTTCTCAGCCATTTACTTATTAGTCAACAAATGTTTATTTGAGACTTAGCTGGTGCAAGCAGCTGAAATTTAATTATCTGATTGAGTACAGTAACTGATTTGTAGCTGTTTGTCATCAATTTGTTCTTTTTTCCCTTTAATTCCTTCGTGACGTTTCTGTGGTATAGGATTTCTCGGATTAGGGTGGAGTTAATGTGAATAATTGGGCATGTGTGTCCTTTGAGACAGTCTTGAGAGAAGATCATTAAAATTCTGCTCAATTAGGTACTTAGCAGTGAAGTTTCTTTTTTTTTCCTATGAATTTTATTTCTGCTCTTTGAAGCCTCACTTCGACTGTTACTGTAATCAACAGTTTTAAGTGTCCTGGCTATCAATCTGCCAACATTAAACCTTATATTTTGCCTGTGAATCATATTTAGCTAAACTTTAAGAGTTTAAGCAGAATCAGAAAAATGATGCTGTAGAATGACTTTTGTTTATGTGCAAAGATATTTACCAGTGACGGTTTTCATTCTCTTCCTCTGGCTCCTGTTCATTTTCTGACTGTTCTGTTGTTAATAACTATAAAACCGATGCAGGATCTGTTGCTTAGAGTTGAAAGGGCCAACACTTCACAATAGGGTATACTGTGACCTTGCCATATTGCAAAAAACCCAGTGTCATGGATGTTAATATTGGCTTATGTTGGGGGGGAAAAAACAACCAACCCAAGTTCTTGTTGATATTTTGGCCACTATTAGAAAAGATGGCCAGATGTGGGGTACTTTTTTTTTTTTTAAGATTTTATTTATTTATTTGACAGACAGAGATCACAAGTAGACAGAGAGGCAGGCAGAGAGAGAGAGGGAAGCAGGCTCCCTGCTGAGCAGAGAGCCCGACGTGGGACTCGATCCCAGGACCCTGAGATCATGACCCGAGCCGAAGGCAGTGGCTTAACCCACTGAGCCACCCAGGCGCCCCAGATGTGGGGTACTTTGACCAGACCCATGCAGGTACAATCTGACTGCACCTCACCCAGGCCCTTGACCATGTGCCTCTTACTCCCTGACCCATAGATTCTCTGACACTGCAGGCTGGGACACCTGTGGAAACCCCCTTGATGTTCACGGATATGTAAGGTGTTAGGGTGAGGCAGTCCTTGCCCCTAGGAATGTGACTCACGGTTGATCTAGCTGGGCATGCCAACCTAGGACTTTGACTCTTTCTTTTTTTCCCCAGTATTCATTTATTTGATTTTGGTGAGGTACAGTTGACATACAATATTGCATTGTTTTCAGAAGTACAGCATAATGATTCTGTATGTCTATATGTTATTTTATGCTCGTCACAGCTCTAGCTACCATCTGTTACCACATGATATTATAATAACATTGGCCATATATCTTCTGTTGTACCTTTTACCCCCATGACTCACTCATTCCACAACCAGAAGCCTGTATCTCCCACTCCCCTTCACTCATTTTTCCCATCCCCCCACCCCCCTCACCTCTAATAACTATCAGTTTTTTTCTCTATATTTATAGGTCTGTTTTTGCTTTTTTATTTGTTTGTTTTTTAGATTTCCTTTTATAAGTGAAATCATATGGTATTTGTCCTTCTCTGACTTATGTCACTTAGCATTATACCCTCTAGGTCCACCCATGTTTGTCGCAAAGGGCAAGATCTCATTCTTTTTTATGGCTGAGTAATAACCCCATACACACACACACACACACACACACACACACACACCATCCCTGTTCTGGGTATTAGTGATCACCAAGGCAAAGCATATATATATATATATATATATGCACACACACATACCATATCTTCTTTATCCATTCATCTGTGAAGGGACACTTGAGTTGCTCCCATATATTGGCTATTGTAAACATTGCTGCAGTAAACATAGCAGTTATATATCTTTTTAAATTAGTGTTTTTGTTTTCTTAGAGCAAATACCCAGTAGTTAAATTACTGGATCATATGCTATTTCTATTTTTAATTTTTTGAGGAACCTTCATACCGGTTTCCATAGTGGTTGCACTAGTTTACGTTCCTACCAACAGTGCCTTTTCTCCATATCCTGTGTTTTCTCCTAAGAGTTTTATGGCTCTGTGTCTGATTTTAGGTCTTTAATCTATTTTGAGTTTATTTTTGTGTATGATGTAAGAGATTGGTCCAGTTTTGTTCTTTTACATGTAGCTGTCCAGTTTTCCCAGCTCCATTTTTTGAAGAGACTTGTCTTTTTGCTGTTGCATCATCTTGCCTCTTTCCTCAGATATTAATTAGCTTCAGGACTTTGACCCCTGAAGGTGTGGTACCAAGATGCCAAGACAGCCAGTGATTATTTAAGTGGTGGTAGATGTAGGAGTCCAGTGGTATAATGATGAGCGTCCATTTTTGGCTCCTCCAATGGCAGAGTCCAAAACCATTCCCATGAAATGATCTTGACTGTCTCTCATTTGTCTACTCCCTTGGTTTCTGATAATTTTCAGTTGTTTTTTTAACCTTCATATTGATTCTATGGGCTATCCAATAGCTTTCCAGTTCTTCCCTCTTCTGCTTAGGTGGTTCCTACTATTTGCAACCATGAACTCTAGCTCTGTAAAATGAGAGTTAGGCTAAAAATGGCCTCTATCTCCTCTGCTTTACCACCCTATTATTATGTTGCTTCTGTTTTATCAGTGTGTGTGTGCTCTTGGGAAGTTTTTACTTTTTTTAAGAAATAAAAGCAATGTGGGGCGCCTGGGTGGCTCAGTGGGTTAAGCCGCTGCCTTTGGCTCAGGTCATGATCTCAGAGTCCTGGGATAGAGCCCCGCATCGGGCTCTCTGCTCAGCGGGGAGCCTGCTTCCTCCTCTCTCTCTGCCTGCCTCTCTGCCTGCTTGTGATCTCTCTGTCAAATAAATAAAAATTAAAAAAATCTTAAAAAAAAAGAAATAAAGAAATAAAAGCAATGTGTGAGATTAAGCTCAAGCTGCTGGTTCTCCTCGGGGTTATCTTTTGAGAAGATGAGTGTGAAAAGCAGAGAACTAAATATCAGTATGATTCTTACTAGCCACGGAGCTATTTTATGAGTGTTTTAATTAATTTTATGAACGAAAACTCAACTGGGTGATTTATTATAAAGCTACCGGAATGTCTTTCTGTCCCTCCCTGTTCTGGGTATTAGTGATCACCAAGGCAAAATATAAAAATTTCCACATGTGAACAGGGGACACAGGAAGGCTTGTTGCTGTCATTGTTGTTATGTACTAATAACTCAGCTCAAAATGTGGTGACTGAAGGATCCGATGTTTGTTGGTCTTTCTCATCTTGAAGATAGCAAGAAGGATCTGGGATGGATCTAAAATTGGTCCGGTTAAAACAGGGGAGAGATATAGGAAGGCCCAGATGAAAGATCCACAGTCATGCGCTACAGCTTGAGGAGGCTTCAAGTCTGTATGGTGAAGGGTGGAGAGGCAGAGAGGATGTAGCTCAGGAGGAATTTTGGGGAAATGGAGATATCTAATGGGGAGTTTTGGAGAGAGATACTTTGTGTGAGATAGAAACCATCTCCATCTCACCCGAGTCATCACAAAATCCATATCACTGACTGACTGTGGGGTAGATGGTCTCTTCATTATGGAGGAGGTGACGTGTAGGGTGAAAATAGAGACAGTGTGTATATGTAGTTGACACTTGGGTTATAGAAATCATTTTTGTAAAATCCCATAAATGTCATTTCTTACTGTCCTTAACTGGGGGCTCAGTTGGAGACATAGCAAGATTCATGACCAGTGGCTTTTGTCTTATGCTAGATCTATTTTCCCACAGATTTGGCCTAGCATTTCCTGAGGACCTCTTTGGCACTGGTCACTAAGCCAGTTGAGTACCGGGGACACAGTGGGGGTCACCTGCCCCAAGCGGGAGAAGTATTCAATGACTGGGTTCCTTTAGATTCGTCTGTGGAGTGTAATAACAAAAAACAAGTCAAGTGTTAGTGGGTTTTATTATTGTTTTTAAATTCTCCGTGGCAATATATTGTTTTTTTACCTGTACCTGGATGAATAGCTCCTTTCCATAGCCAGCCTGGTATGCCACGTCTTTGAGCTTTTCATATATTATACGTTTCACTGCTTTGAATAACCCTATAAGGATTCTAGAGGACTCTTGAAGGACACTCACAACTCACCCAAGGATATTGCTGGACAAGAGCTCAAGGCAGCCTGGAAAATCTATCAGAATATGGGTGGTTTTTTTGTTTGTTTTTGTTTTTTGTTTTGTTTTGTTTTTTCTATTCTAGGATTTGGCAGATTACCAAAGCTCTGTCTTCAGCTTCTCCCCTCAGGGAGGGTAGAGTCCCACTTTGGGCAATGAGTAGTACTTCTTCTGTCCCTAGTGACACACATACTTTGGTTATCTCTGGTTTCTGAAGTTCTTAGGATGTTAGCTTTGACAGTGAAGAGAACCATATACAAGCATCGACTAAATTCGGACCTACAGGACAGTACAGCTGTCTTACTTCCCTAACATGTTTGGCTCAACCTCAAGAAATAAACATAAATAGCCTTGTGCTTTGTGATGAAAGGCAAGTCTCTTGCATGAAGAAGCCTCTCTCTTAAAAAGTAGCTTACAGTAAACTAACTCTCATGATGAGGTATCAAAACTAACTTACTCTTAATTAAAATGTGCCCTTTTTATATGCCCATAGTCAAAGGATACACGCACAAAAGCAGTAAATTATGAGTTCAAAGCAGTTGAGATTGTTTGCTTTGGAGCGAATGAAAGATTAAGCAGCTACAGAAAAATCCTCCTTGACTGCTTTTGAGTTGCAACTTTCTTGTTCCCTGTCCCCCATTTTTAGCCCCCCATCTTCAGTTCTGAATATCTGTTGTTAAAATATATTTACCAGGGGCACCTGGATGGCTCAGTCAGTTAAGCGGCTGCCTTCAGCTCAGGTCATGATCCCAGGGTCCTGGGATCGAGTCCCACATTGGGCTCCCTGCTTACGGAGAGCCTGCTTCTCTCTCTCCCTCTGCCTGCCGCTCTGCCTGCCCCTCTGCCTACTTGTACTCTCTCTCTGTCAAATAAATAAATAAAAATCTTAAAAAATATATATATACATATACATATATATGTATATGTATATATATACCAAAGGTAGATTCCTCCTTGCAGTTTTCACGGTAAAAGGTTTTTCCTGCTTGTAAATTAAAAACATTAAACATTAAAAGCATTTTTGACACAAGTCTAAACAGGACAAACATGTGGATTCTATTTGTTTTGAAATAAACATGGCTTTAAGGCTTTCAAGTGGTAGCCCAGGGAGAGGGAGAGAAAAAGGCATTTTGGCCTTTTGCAAGATCCAAACACTTAGAAATATTCTTTGGTCTGTCACCCCCAGCAGTACGGATGTCCTCGTTCTTTGAACAATACCCCCATTCTATCTGAATCCTATGACTGTCGTGAGTTTGGGGTGGGGGGAGCTGGTGATAACCTTCCTGTTTGTTTTCCATCTCCCTCCCATTCCCTGGACCTCTCCTCTGTATTTTAGGATGTAGGTTGACTATGGGCTATTAGCCTCTTAATCTAATTTTTTTGCCAGCTCAATTCTGCTGCCTTTAGTTTCATTTTTGACCAAGTTTGGGTCCCAGACCACCTGCATCAGAACCACCCAAAGTGCTTGTCAGAAATTCAGAGTCCCAGGGGTGCCTGGGTTGTGCAGTGGGTTAAGTGTCTGACTCTTGGTTTTGGCTCAGGTCATGATCTCTGGATAGTGAGATCGAGCCCTGCATCAGGCTCTGGGCTCAGCACAGAATCTTCTTGAAGTTCTCTCTCCCTTTCCTCCTGTCCTTCCCACTGTGCTCTCTCTCTCTCTAAAAGACATCTTAAAAAATGCAGAGTCCCAGGTTCCACACAGGCCTTTATGAATGAGTATCTTCATGCATAGAGCTCAGGGATCTGCACTTTAATGAGATTCCAAAGCACACCGGGGTTTGAGGTCTTTTGTAATCAGCACTAGCTAAAGGTTTAGCCATGTTAAACTGTTACCAGGCTATGACACTCCAGAACAAGATTTAGGTAATGGTGATTTTAGTTAGCACTGCTTGAAGTCTCAGTTCCACTAGGACTTATTGATACCCTACAATGATGCCAGCCTTTTTCATGTTCATTCTTCCACATCCCAATAATGTATCTGGTGAAGGAAGTGTTTTATCCCACAGTGAAGGTGAAGGAATGGAGACTTCCAGACAGTAGGTGTCTTGTCCACCCAAGCTTATACAACTAGTTAACAGTGAAACTAGGATTTGAATCAGGTTTCTGACTCCAGGACCCAACCTCTTCCATTCCTACCATAGCTCTTCTTTTGCTGAATTCCGGGTCTTTCTGGAGCTTCTGCTATGGGCCAGGCCCTGTTCCGAGTGAAAGGAGACAAGAACTTTGCTTCCCCAGACCCAATTTGAACCAGGAAAGATAGACAATCAATGGCTCAAATGCACCTGAGTGCCTCCACTCTAGAGAAAATGGAATAAATGAAGATTTCTAAGCCAGAAAAATGACATTCTTATCATCCTATTGTCACATGGAACTAAATAAGACAGTATTAGTCTGAAGGGCTAACAGAACCCTCAGTTATATCTAGCAGAATGTGAGAATTTCCCATAAAACATTGATTAATAAGAATTGTCACAGGGAAATGCATCATCTGGAAATTCACTTCTGTCTCCTAAATCCTCGTGGCTGTGATCCACCGGTCAGATTGAAAAGAATTGTCGAGCTACTTAAGCGCTTCCCCATGTGACACATTAGGCGAACACTCTTCACCCATCATCTTGAGCATCTCAGCCTCCAGGGAAATGAACGGATTCAAAAGGAAACAGAAGTAACCACCTCCCTTCTCGGCTTAGGTCACAGGAGCCCCATGCCCGTTAGATTTCAAAAGAAGCTTGGACAAATGTCTTTCTGGCATTCACCAGAGAGCACTTTTTATTGATTTATTTTACTTTAATAGTGGTTCCGCCCCTTCCTGAAAGCAGAATTAAAAATGAGTGGCTGGTGTGAGAGAGAGCCTAAGGCTTCCGCGTGCCCCATGTCTTTCCTCAAATCCACTGAGCTTGCCTGAAAACCACACACTTCGGTTTCCTTCACCTACTTCCCCGTACAAGTGCCTCCCTTGACCTTCACTTCTCAGGGCTCTTGAGGGAGTTGATAAAAGAATTAATCCTGTGAGGACTACATGTGCATCCCTCAACATGGCTTTGGAGACACTCTTCCTGGTTTCCTCTGCTGACCTGAGAGATCTTTGAATCTGGGGCTCTGAGGGGTCTTGCTCTCCTGACCAGTTCCGCCTGGAGGATCTTTCTTGCTGGGGATGCCCGGCTGACCCTCTGTGCGTGTGGTTCAGATGTTACTACTTCCAGATCGCCCCCTCTTATTCCTGCCCCTCTTCTCAGGAGCTAATCGTTCTGCCTTCCCTACCTGACCTCTGCATCTTGGACGAAGCTTCCACACTGCATTTTTCCCTCTTCCTAGTATGCTGCTTTGGAGTCATCATGAGGATAATACTCACGACTTAGCCATCTCTATGTCCTTGGCAATGGTCACAGTGAGAGCCATGTATAAAGTTTTTTGCATCCAGTCGAAACTGGCATAAGTTTGAGATTAGTAACAGGAGTATGGTGACTACAACTAAGCCTTAAAAAAAAAGATTTTATTTATTCATTTGTTGGAGAGAGAGTGAGTCACATAGACAAGCAGGGGGATCCACAGGCAGAGGCAGAGGGAGAAGCAGGCTCCCCGCTGAGCAGGGAGCCCGATGTGGTACTTGATCCCAGGACCCTGGGATCACATGACCTGAACCGAAGCTGGACACTTAACTGACTGAGCTACCCAGGTGTCCTAGAACTAAGCCTTTATTTATTTATTTTTTAAGATTGTATTTATTTATTTGACAGAGAGAGAGATCACAAGTAGACAGAGGCAGGCAGAGGGAGATGGGGAAGCAGGCTCCCCATTGAGCAGAGGCCCGATGTGGGGCTCCATCCCAGGACCCTGAGACCAAGACCTGAGCCAGAGGCAGAGGCTCAACCCACTGAGCCACCCAGGCGCCCCCAGAACTAAGCCTTTAATACCGAAAAGGAGTTGTTCTAATAAATGAAAGTGGTCAGGAAGTTATGGAGTCTCTCTGGATGTTCAGCAAAATCAGGGACCATCTGCTGAAAGACATTAATCTCTTTCCCGCTATACTGCTAGGGCATTAAAACCCTAGATAAACTGGTGGTACCTGGGATGGGTATGAAGAATGTCTTTCCCATTGCAGCATCCATTCTCCCTTCTCTTGGTAACAGGTCCCTGAATTTGCTTTGAAGAGCTACCTCTCCCTTGTCCTGTATTCCTGTGGGACCATCAGTGAAGGCACCAGTTCTCTAGCCAGTTAGCCAGGAAGGAGGCATGTGGTGTGAGTAAGGCCAGAAGGCCCATCTGTCATGGGAAATTCAATCTCGAGAAGAAAGACCCCTGACTTAAAAGCATGGAACTCCTTCATGTGTGGGTCCCACCCTGAAGAGACTGTCCCTTAGCTTCTGTTCCAGATCCCGAGTGGCATTTGTTCCTATCTCTCCTGAAGCCTGATGCATTTAGTCATTGATCATCTATTCAGTCACTATTTAGTGTATATTACTTGAGGTCCTGGGGATTTGGGGTTAAACAAGACTGGTAAGTCCCCACTGTCATTGGTTGGACTGGCATCGTGTGCCGTTCTTCGGCTCTTCCTTACTCTTGGAGCTAGCACGTATCCTTCCAAGAAATTCCTTTTCTGCTGATCTTAGCCAAGCTGGTTTCTGTTGCTTGCCACCACAACCCTGGCTGACCCAATGTTCATGTCGGCCCTCCTTACCTTCCGGATCCGATCCAGCCCACGCTCATTGCACCACATTGCCAGGCACACCCCAAAATCCACTAATACCCAATTGCAGCAGACCCTTGGCATTTGCTGGTTGTTTTCAGATTTGATTATTTGAGAAGGACACAGTAGAATCCAAATCACAGGTATTTTCATGGCTACAGCCCCGGGTACTTTCTCCTGCCTTTGTGCTCTTTCATGGTCAAATGCTCTTCCCTTTCTATGACTGTCTGCCCAACAAAATTCTGTCCTTTAAGATTTAGTTCAAACATCAGTGGCGTCTCCACAAACCATAAGAGACTCTTGATCACAGGGAACAAACTGAGGGCTGCTGGAGGGGAGGGGGAGAGGAGATTGGGGTAACTGAATGATGGGCATTATGGAGGTCACGTGATATGATGAGCACTTGGTATTATATAAGACTGATGAATCATTGACCTCTACCTCTGAAACCAGCAATACATTTTGTTAATTAATTGAATTTAAATAAAGAAAAAAAAACCCAAACAACAACAACAACAAAACACAATTCAGTGGCATCTCCAACTTCTGCCTTACAAATTATTCTGTAACAGAAGCAAGAGCATGGGCTTTAGAACCAGTCAAATTCATTCACTAGTTCTGCATCCTTGGGCAAGTTACTTACACTCTTTGAGTCTCAATTTTCTCATATGTAAAATGGGAATAATAATAGCTGCTTCATTGGGCTCTTATGAAGATGGAATGAGATGACATATGTGACATGCTTAGCTCAGTGCTTGATACAGAGGCACTGCTCAAAATAGTTTAGTTCCAAGGGCACTTGGGTGGGTCAGTCTGTGGAGGGTCTGACTCTTGGTTTTGGCTCAGGTCATGATCTTGTGGTTGCGGGACTGAGCCTTTCGTTGAGATCTGTGCTTAGTGCAGAGTCTGCTTCAGATTCCCAATCTCTCTCTCTCTTTCAAATAAATAAAATCTTAAAAAATATTTCAGTTCTCTTTTGGCAGAAGCAGATGACCCACTAAAATTAGGATACTATACAAAACCGGGCAGCATATATGAGAAGTACAAGGAGCAGGTGCAGTGGTCTGGGGCCAAGAACAGTGGAGAGACAGCTGATACCAGGCTGAAGGGATGAGGGGAGGGAGAGGATTCAAAGCAGAGAGTCTTGGAGAGAATGTGGGAGGACCAGTAACCTATGGTGGAGGGGCTTAGCAACGTGACCTTGCAGAGAGGAAAACGGGAATAGATACCATCATTCCATTCTCCTCCCTTCCCCTGTGTTCCCAACGGAAGGCTGGAGGGCCAGGAACCTGTTGATAAAGCCCACAGAGGTCAGCTTTCCAGGCCATAGACCAGGGAGAAGAAAGGAAGGAGGATAGGGAGAAGAGGACCAACAATCTCTTCTACGCCTGCCCTTTATGGAGCAAGGTTAATCATTTACTCTCACTATACTCATGTGCAGAGAACTGAAATGTTATTTAACTGACCCGATCTTCCTTATGAACCCCTGCTCCAGTTTTTAAGGTAGAACCATACAAAATTGCTCTTTTGTCGGTCAAAACATGTTGAATATTAATATTTTCTCGTGGTCAACCCAGGAGTAAATTTATCCAGGTATAATAATTTAAATAGTCTCCTTATGCCTGGTCTGTTTATAAGCTCCAACTGACACCCCAGCCCAGCTCCCCTTTTCTCATACCCTAAATTGAATATTATGCATAGCTGAAGGCTAAGATTTCACCTCTGGACCATGACTTCCCCAATGTGATGCTGCATGAGATGGGCCACCAGTTCCAATGTTCTGGATGTTTCTGAACTCACCTCATCTTCGAGGTAGCTGGTGGAGAAAAAAAAGGTATCTGGAGCTTAATTGTCTTGCTTTATCTCAGTTTCCCCTTCTGTTCTAGCCCTTCATCAAGGAAGGGCAAGCGTTTTCTGTGCCTCTCCTCTCTGACTGGCTGGGACTTTGCCTCTGTCATTTCCTCCTCCTTCCCCGCCTCATGGTTTAGCTACCTTTTGTGATAAAAAGGAATTAGGAAGGAAAAAACTGGCTTCTCCTTTAAGGAACAAAATCAGAGGCAATTAAAAATATTTGTTATATTTGTCCCTGATTAGGAGGCAGGAACCTCTAGAATAGGAAGCATATTGGGTCACATCTTTAATTTTCACCTTAGTGGGAACAAATGAACAAAATCCGTTTTTTTTTTTTTAAAGATTTTATTTATTTATTTGACAGAGAAATCACAAGTAGGCAGAGAGGAGGCAGGCAGAGAGAGGGGAGAAGCAGGCTCCCTGCTGAGCAGAGAGCCCGATGTGGGGCTCGATCCCAGGACCCTGAGATCATGACCTGAGCCGAAGGCAGAGGCTTAACCCACTGAGCCACCCAGGTGCCTCAAACAAAATCCTTTTTTTGAGAGTGGTTTTTGGTGGAAGGAGGGGAAAAGAAACATTGAAGTGAAAAGTATCTCTGATCAAGAAGAAGAGTGGAAGTGAGACATTAGGGAGATAAACTTCACTCCACTTCCTGTTGAGGATACTGAATGGGCCTGAGGGACTGGTAGAAGTCTTGTTTTCCGCTTTAGATTCAGACACAGTGTGGGAGCAGCCATACTAATTTATCTGTTGGTGACCGTGCTCCATCCTGGTGTCTGGAGCTAATTCAGCAGTTTTTATTCATCCCCTTAACATGTCATTGATAAGAACACTCTATTTCCCTGAAACTGGTTTTTACAGCTATTTCCATTCTGTTCCTTGCCTGGTCTGGCTTTTGTCAAGAAAAGACAGCCCATTCCAGCTCTCTCCAAATGTCAGATAATGGTGGCTGACCTTCCTTATGTTCCTGGGGGCTAGTAGTTTGAGGAGACTCATGGGGGAGGCATGACGTGTGTGTGTGAGCATTTGCACGTGCGCACACACACACACATGCACATGTGTGGTCATACACATGAAGCCTTTGGTTTCTCCATTCTTTAAATCTCATTTTAATACTTTGGTTGGGGAACGAGGGTGGGAATTTCCTGGTCATCCACGGGAAGGTAAGGAGGCTAGGAAAGTAGTCTTCATGTGTTTGGGAATAAATGAAATCCTGACAGCTCTTCATGCACTTAGTGGTGGCTTACTTTTTCTGATCAGGAACACCCCTACAGGTGGAAAAAGCTATCTTTCATCTCACCAGTGGGTAAAAACCATCTTTCTCTGGGAGTGAAAGGGAATAGTGCATCGCTTTAAAAAAATGTGGGGTCATGGCTAATACTTGTCACTTGAGAAGAGCAGAGTCTTTGGGGTCAGACCTGGATATCAATCCAGGCTACATTCCACACTAGCTGAATGATTTTGGGAAGTAACTCACCTCCTCTGGGCTTCAGTTTCTTTGTGAGTACAAAGGCGAGAATAATACATACCTCACAGAGTCGTAAAAGAGAGCTAGTTACAGAGCCTGGGACCTAGAAGGGGTTTGGCCAACTCCTGTTCTATGATCAGTGTTGCTTTTCTTTGCAAAGAAGGAAAACTAACATCCAGAAAATTAGTAAAGACAAACTCACAAGAGTTGATTTTTCTCTTACTCATCACACATAGTACATGACAGGTGACCATTTTCTCAAAAGAGGGAGCTTCATTTTAAGAGCTCCTCTCCTAATAATCTTCAAGCGGTCACTCCAAGAAATTTAATGAGACACTTCATATCTCGTAGAAGCTAGTTTTAGCAAAATGCAAGTTGCAGCTTGTGCTAAAAAAGAAGAAAATGAGAAAGAGCGAGTATATACATAAAAATGGTGTCTCGGTTCAGACTCCCAAAACAAGGCACCATAGACTGGGTGCATTCTGGGCGTGGAAATTATTTTTCACAGTTTCGGAAGCTAGAAATCTGCGATTAGGGTGCCAGCATGGTCGGGTGTGGTGAGACCTCCTTTCCCGTCTGCAGACTTCCATAATCTGGTTGTTTTATCTTTACATGGCAGGAACAGCCAAAGAGCTCTCCGGGGCACCTCTTCCGTGATGAGCTGAATCCCATTCGTTGAGGGTTCTGCCTTCATGACCTCATTACCTCCCACAGGCTCTACCTCTTTGTACCACAACACTGGGTGATGGTTGGTCTGGGATTTCAGTATCTGAATTTGGGGGTGGGGCAGAGGTTTCTTGGAAAGGAAACCACCAATAGCAGAACATCTACTCCATGCTATGCATTTTCATATACATACCCTCTTTCTAATCTATATAAAATATGTACAAGAATTGTTTTTAAACTTTGCCTGTGATCCTTAGCAAGAAATACATTTTAATTATGTCTACATACACACATATATGTAATGTATATATATAACATAATTATACAGAGATAAAATGGAAGAAAAATGTCATGAAACAATACTTAGTTTATGAAACTCACACTATGATATATTCTCTTCTATGCTCTTTCATTTTGTGAAAATGTTGAGTGTACCTCAACATAATATTATGACCTGCTAATGTATAGCAACTGGCATTTTGAAACGTTCTGCCCTACATTCTAGGTACTAGGATCTACATTTTGTGTTTTACCTCAAAAATGGAGATTCAAAGAGCATGTGGCCACAAGCAGGAAGTGTCGGGTTAGGGATTTGAATGTAGAGTCTTGATTCTGAAATCTGCATTGCTTCCATCACACTACAGGCCTTTCCTCTTACTTTTGGTGTGTGTGTATATCTATGTCCCAAACATTAGCTGTTCAGAGCCCATGAAACCATTTAAGTCAGTCCAGGGAGCAATTAAAACATGGCACTAGACATGAAAGGCATAGCTTCTAGAACTCTCTTCTTTGCTGTGTTCTCACTGAGTACACTCTACCTGTGGAAACCTGGTCTCTTTAATCAGGCATTTTAAAATTATAGTTTTGTCTTTCTTTTCCAAAGGGAGGCACAAGCTTCTGGCTGAAACTGAGGAGAAAAATATCTATTCAGTGTTTGCCTTTCTATTTTGCACCTATTTGGCCTAGAGAATGAACGAAAGGCAACGTAAAGAAGGCAATGTTGGGTGCCTGGATTCATTCTGATGATTTTTTTACTCACACTAAAGCAGACGAGAGAATGCAACATGACCACATGTTATGGTCTATCGTGTTTTTCCAGTGACATGTTGCTTTCTGGAATTCTTAAAAATAATAAACTTTGTGAATCCAATGTAAAGAATAGCTAGTGTGTTTATTTTAAAGAAACCTTTATTCGAAGAGTCTGGAAAGACTGCTATGTGGCCTTGCCCCCACTTGTAGTTAAATGGGGGGACTTACCTTATCTGAGATATTTTTTCATTGACGAGCTCCAAGAGCCTGACAAGGCAAAGCTTCCAAGGCCTCACAGAGAGCAACTCCTTCGAAGGTCCGTTATGTCCAGCGCAGAGGTAAGCCTACCTAAGCCAGGCATCTGCTTTGACGTTCTAATACTAAGCCTTCTTACTCAAATTGCCAGAATGTGTAAGTGATTACTGCACAAGTCTGTTGTTTGTATTTTTTAAAGGGAACAAAACAAAAAGATTGCAGGCTTTGATATAACTCAACAACCACGAAGGACTGGACACTTGCCCGGAACACCAGAAAAATCTCCCTTTTTACAGATCATGCATTTGACCAATCAGTAAATATCAGGTATGTACTGTGCGCTGGATACACAGGCAAACCATTGACTCTCCTCTCTAGAAGTGTGTTCATTGCAAAATTAATTTCTTTATATGTCCTCTGTTCCAGAAAGCATTTGGGTGGCTGGGAGCGCCCTCTGAGCCAAGTTTCAGGTTCTGATACAGTAGGCAATGGTATTTCGTGGAAGGTCACTGGAGGCAGTGTTGTGGGGATGCCAGACATGGAGGTGAGCAGTCTCATGGTCTTTCGTTTAAGGGGTAGTTCTGGGGATATGGAGAAATAGACCTAGTTCCCTTTCTTCATGCAGTTGACAACAGTGACTGTTGAAATTTACTTGGTTCTGTAGAGTAAGAGCCCTTTTCTTAGGTTTTTAGAGCCCAGAGAGGGTTTGGCATTATGGTTATAAACTAAAAGGGATTCTAATTACTTATAGTCTTTGGTGTGTGTGTGTGTGTGTGTGTGTGTGTGTGTGTGTGTGTGTGTGTTTGTTCGTGTATGTGTTCATTCATTCATTTTTTTTTTAAAGAGATAAAAGCTAAAAACCAACCATCCCTGCCTTTAAGGAGCATCCATTCACGTTTGACACAGTAGTGCCTAATCCAGGAGCTATATTCCTTGAGAAAACTATTTAGCAGGCTCCTTCACAGACATTTTTTTTTAAGATTTTATTTATTTATTTATTTGACAGAGAGAAATGACAAGTAGGCAGAGAGGCAGGCAGAGAGAGAGGGAAGTAGGCTCCCCGCCGAGCAGAGAACCCGATGCGGGGCTCAATCCCAGGACCCTGGGCAGAGGCTTTAACCCAGTGAGCCACCCAGGTGCCCTCGCAGGCTTGTTTTTCCTGGAATACAGGATTCCAGAAAAGCGTGGGCATGTACAAGAGCTCAACAGGTCTTATAAAGGTCTGCTGGACTAGCCATTGTGTTGCAACCGAGTTGTAGGGCCAGGATTGAGAGCTCTTCTTTTAAATAAAAAAGTGTTTTGAGCACCTGCCTTATCTGAAATAAGCCACTACACGGGCTAGAAGCTGGATTGCCGCAGACGCCCGATGAACGTCTTTTGAGAAAATGCAATGAAACTTGAAATCTAGTGTTGGAAGCAGACCCTGACGTTCAACGAATCCGTTATTCAACAAATATTTATTAAGTGTCTGTTACTGACAGGCACTTTCCTGGATTCTAGAAAACAAGCTTATGGTAATGGTGAGAAATGCATCGCCAAGCGGAAGCCTCATGTCACAGTAGCATTAGTCATAGATGACTACTGGTTGGTGCTTATTACAGACCAGCTGCCATGCTGCTGCATAATGTAATACGTGATTATCTTGCCGAACCCTCAAGACACTCCTGGGTGGTATTGTTATACTATTTTACTTATTACTTTATTTGAGAAAACCGAGTCTTGGGGAGGTGAAGTCACTTGCCCAGAGTCATAGAGCAAAGAAACTGTATAGCCAGGATTTCAGTCTTTGTGGGACTCTCTCTCTCTCTTTTTTTTAATAATTAACTTATAATGTATTATTTGCTTCAGAAGTACAGATCTGTGAACCATCATTCTTACACAATTCACAGCACTCACCACAGCACATACCCTCCCCAATATCCATAACCCAGCTACCCTATTCTTCCCCCCCACCCCCCAACCTCAGTTTGTTTCCTGGGATTAAGAGTCTCTTATGGTTTTTCTCCCTCTCTGGTCCCATCTTGTTTCATTTTTTCCTTCCCTAGCTCCCATGACCCCCCACCCTGACTTTCAAATTCCTTATATCAGAGAGATCGTATGATAATTGTCTTTCTCTGATTTATTTCGCTTAGCATAATACCCTCTAATTCATTCCATGTCGTTGCAAATGGCAAGATTTCAGGGTTTTTGATGGCTGCCTAGTATTCCATTGTATATATATACACACCACATCTTCTTTATCCATTCATCTGTTGATGGACATCTAGGTTCTTTCCATAGTTTGGCTATTGTGGACATTGCTGCTATAAATATTGGGGTGCAGGTGCCCGTTCAGATAACTACATTTGTATCTTTAGGGTAAGTACCCGGTAGTGTGATTGTTGGGTCATAGGGTAGCTCTATGCAGGAACCTCCATGCTGTTTTCCAGAGTGGTTGCACTAGCTTGCATTCCCACCAACAGTGTAAGAGGCTTCCCCTTTCTCTGCATCCTTGCCAATGTCTGTCATTCCCTGACTTGTTAAATTTAGCTATTCTGACTGGTGTGAGGTGGTATCTTATTGTGGTTTTGATTTGTATTTCCCTGATGCCGAGTGATGTGGAGTACTTTTTCATGTGTCTGTTGGCCATCTGGATGTCTTCTTTGCAGAAATGTCTGTTCATGTCCTTGCCCATTTCTTGATTGGATTATTTTTTCTTTGGGTGTTGAGTTGGATAAGTTCTTTATAGATTTTGGATAATAGCCCTTTATCTGATATGTCATTTGCAAATATCTGTGGGTTGTGACTCTCTCATTCCTAATTGTTTTTAACCTAAAAGTTCACAATATCCCTTTGTCATTAAAACGTCACGTAATATTCTTTCACTGAAATGATTTTGTAGGAGAAATGAACAACGACTTTGTTGACGGTTGATCTTGCTCAGGCTTACTCGTATGGGATTCCTGGTCAGGCCAGAGCCTAGGTCCAGAGACCGTGGTAATCTGTGTGTTTTACTAATGACCACTCTTCAGTTAAATCTTAAGCATCTATGAATCTTATCCTAAATGAGACTGAGACCCATTTTGAAATGGTCCTTGTTTTTTCAAGTTCTTAAAGGCTTTTTCTGCTAAATCTAGAGCTCTTGATTAAAAGTACAGCTCCCTGGAAAGGATGAATGCTCTCCCAGGCCCTGCTCAGACCCACTGTTTACCCTTGGTGTGGAAGAGAGGGTGACTAGGCAGCTGTGACAGGAGCCAGTGGTGGTCAGAGAGAAGTGGCCTTTGTTTCCTTCACTACATACTCTTCTAGTCCTCAAGCATGGGGTCTCACCGCCGTGGTGGCTACAAAGAGCCACTAGGGTCGAATTTACTGGATGGTGAGAGGCTGATGCAGGAGGCTGGTCTGGAGACTGGGGACAGTATTTGGGACTCCACCGTGGTCTTGCTTCTTGAGAAACAGAGGGAGTGTGTTATCAGGATTTATCATCCTCTCTGCTGGGCTGATAATTCCTTCCTTGGGTTAAACTCTCTGAAGCCATTTACTCTACCTCAATGCTTCTTTCCTTACTGAAGGTCAAAGAAAGAAAGTTCCAGCTGCATTTTCATTTGGGATGGGTCAGCTGGGCTCAGCCACCTCTGCTTCTTGTCCCCATCTCCTGGCTTGCATCCTGTGCTGGTTATTCCAATAGCCCCTTTCCCCCATTCATTGAGAGCAAAGCCTTTCTTTGTTCACTGCTCAGATATCTCATCTGTAGAAGTGTCTATCTCAGGCAGCTGCCATGAGAATGAATTGAAGTAAATGAAATGATCAAAGAATTTCGTAAGAGTTCTGCAGGTGTCAGTTGCGGGACTGAAGGGGTGGGTACACCACCCACACCTTTGAGCAGGGACCTGTGCTTAGAAGAGCTGACACATGATCTAATGCCCTGCTGTCACTCTCAGGAAATTCCTTATTTCTATTTTTATTTTTTCAAAAATTTAATTAATTAATTAATTAATTTATGAGAGAGAGAGAATGAGATGGGAAGGTCAGAGGGAGAAGCAGACTCCCTGCTGAGTGGAGAGCCCGATGAATGACTCAATCCCAGGACTCTGAGGTCATGACCTGAGCCAAAGGCAGTCACTTAACCAACTGAGCCATCCAGGCAGCTTTCTTTTTATATATATATTTTTTAATTATATATTTGATGACAGAACAAGTGCACAAGCAGGGAGGAATGGCAGGCAGAGGGAGAAGTGGGCTCCTCATGGGACCTTATCCCAGAACCCTGGGATCATGACATGAGGTGAAGGCAGATGCTTAACACACTGAGCCACGCAGGTGTCCCACTCTCAGGAAATTCTTAATAATTCCTGAGCAGGGGGACCCTCACTTTCATTTTGCACTGGGTCCCGCATATTGGTCCCTGCTTAGCTGCGAGGAGGCCGGATCATGCTCTTCCCTAGTACTGCCCTTCAGCGAGAGCTTTGTCTCTGACAATAACACGGCGCTTAATATCCTAAACATTTACTTTGCGAATGTATGTTAGGACACCAGCCTTTCTTTCCAAAACTCTGTTGCTACTGTAAGAAAGCTAGAAATTAGTTGCCGGATGGTGGGCTTAAGACCTACTGGCTTTCACATACCACAAAGAAATTTGAGCTCCTTTAAAATCAAAGGATCAACGTTATTAGGGGATTTACAGCATTTCCAGAAAGCACACCACCAGCTTTCATCTGCTTTTCTGATTCCTAGGACAAAGGAAATGCTGGAGAGAAGCAGGGAGACCCTGTTCTTATGTTACAAAGAGAACCGTTGTGGAGTGTCATCCTATTCATGAATCCATAAATCCTATGAATATGTCCATGGTGTCTATGGGTATGAAATACTCCTTACTCAACATGCACACGACAGGCATCCCACTCTGAGCTCCCAGTCTAGTGGGAGCTTTACACAAAGGCTTGTGTATCGAGTATATGAGGAGCCTCAAGCAAGCTGGGAATCGGGGGGTTCTGGGGGAGGGGACTGCTTAGCTGATACCTGAAGGATGAAAGGACAAGAGGAATATGGTCCCTTTAGAGCTGACTTCAGTGACATGTAGCCCAGGAACATGAGAGAACTTGGGTAGAGCTGACTAGAGTTTGAGTATTCTTTCTGTGACGAACTAGTTATGTCACCTCAGAAAAGTTACTTGGCTTCTCTGAGCCTCTATTTCTCATCTGTGAAATGGGGATAATTATGGTACCTACTTCACAGGCTGTGATGAAGACTAAGGAGTTGATTTGTCCCAAATCTAGCACAGGGCTTGGCAAGGCGATGTCTTGATGAGAGGGTTGGTCGAGCCATGAGATTTGCTGTGGTGGGGAAGAAATCCCAGAGAGAAAGCCCAGCCATTGTGTTCAGCAGAGCTACAAACAGGAAATGATGCGGTCAGTCTCGTAGGATTAAAAGCAGGGATCCTTATTAAGCTGAATATTCAGGAGGCTGAAGTCACAGCCCCGGGGAAGGAACTGGGAACCCTTGTCACTGGGGAGACGCGCTGTATTCGCGGTTAAAGCAGATAGCATCAAGAGGACGCTGAACACGTCAACCCCAGCTTTCACCCCCCTCGCTCTGATTATTGCCATCTGTTCTCACCACTGAGATCCCCGTGACAGAGTCGCTCCCACTCCACGATGGCCTGACCAGGTCAGCCTGAACAACAGCAAAAACCATGACTGTTGTTTGCAGCGCTCAGCGTAATAGTCTGCTCGTCAGAGAGTCGATTTCCTCTCAGAAACAGGACGCAGGACTGTTTGGTTTTTCTGGCATTTGGTTTAAAGACATCCCGAGCATGGGGCCAGAGGCCCTTGGCTCTGATTTGGATCATCTCCCTTGCAGAATTCATTCTGAGATAAAACCCGGTTTCTTAAAGTCCTTTGGATTTCCTGTCCACAGCTTTTTTTTTTTCTTTTTCTTATGCCTCTCATTTATCCCTCGATACATAATCAAAACCTCTCTCCAAAACACTCTAGAAAGAGGCGGCTCTAGTCTCTGTGATCAAGGAGTTACAGTCTGATGGTAGAGAAGGAGCAAGCTCATAGGAAAGCTGGACCTGTGCATCTGGGCCTGATAGGTGGGACATTAAACCTCTCCATTAATAAAATGGAGGATGGGGCATGCCTGGGTGGCAAATGGCCGCCAGTGACTGTTGCCACCAATATATAATGGAAAATTTTGATGCGTGCTCTAAGAGGGAAAAATGTTATTATGGGAGAAAGCTAAGAGGGTAGGCATAATTAAAATGGGTCAGGAAGTAACTTTTTGAGGAAACGATTTGTAGATTGGAGATGAGTGGTGGAGGGGTGGTTAATTGGGTGCAGAGCAGGCAGAATGTTCCAGGCATAAGAAAGAGCAAATTTTAAGGCCCAGGGAAAGGAAATAATAATAATAATTACAGTAATTATAAAAGCTAACATTTAATGAACTTGTATTATGTGCCAACAACTATACCAGGTGTTTTATTGGTATTCTCCCATTTTATCCTCAGATGCCCTCTGGGGTGTAGACGCCATTTTTATTCCTAATCTATAAATGAGAACATCAAGGCTAGGGAGATTAAGTAACAGGTCATGTAGCATGGAAGGGCCAGAATGGGGGTTCATGTTTAGCCAGGATGATTAAACACTCACATTCTAAACTGCAAACTTTATTTGAAAATGTTTTTCTATTAACATATAATGTATTATTTGTTTCAGGGTTACAGGTCTATGATTCCTCAGTCTTACACAATTCACAGCACTTGGTTCAGCTAAATAACTAAACGTTGGTCAGTCCATCTGATAGAGTTCAGTTGCTAACAACAAAAACCTCCTGAGCTAGTTTAAGGAAAAAGGGATTTATCAGGTACGCAGTGGTGTACAGAGCACTGAAGGGACCAGAAGACAGTCTCCTGGGCATACAGTCCAGGCAGAGTTTCCAGAGACAATGTCCTGCTCCCAGAACCACTTGTTTCTTCTAGGAAGTGAAAGAGAGGGAAGAAATGTAGTCAGGACCACAGCAGGAAGACCATGTTAAGGGATTTATATTCTATCTAGAAAACGATGGGAAGCAGGGGACTAGCATAGTCTGATGTTTTTAAAAGAAGGTCAGCTTGGCTGATGTGTGGGAAGTAGGTTGGAGAAGACCATTTACAGCCTATAAGATGTAAAGAATTTGACATTTTTTTCCCCCTGAAAGATTTATTTATTTATTTGAGAGAGAGAGAGAGAGAGAAAGAACTAGCGGGGAGAGGGGCAGAGGGAGAGAATCCAGAAGCAGATTCCCTGCTGAGTGCTGAGCCGGTGGTGGGGCTAGATCTCACGACCCATGAGATCATGACCTGAGCTGAAACCAAGAGTCAGACACTTGACCCCCCGAGCCACCCAGGTGCCCCAAGAATCTGACAGAGTTTAAATATGCTTTGGGTCTTGAGTCGATATGATACGGTGCTGAGTTATGGGAATCTGTGAAAGATGTCCAGGATGACTCTGGTTTCAGGCTTGAGAAACTGGGAAGATGGAGAAGCATTTACAGAGGCAAAAAAGACTGGGGAATGATTTGGTTACCTGGGTATTGGGGAAAAAAATGGGAAATCAAGAGTTCTGTCTTGTAGATCTCAAGTTAGAGACGTGTCATGGATGTGCTAGTGGGCATGTTAGTGGGCCGCTGTAGATGACTCTGGAGCATGGAGAGTCAGAACCAGAGACGGGAATTTAGGAATCACCAGCAGATATCTTTGAAGTTGGGAGATGGGTATGATCACCTCTGCCCTTGGTGCAGTGGACGAAGAGAAGGTAGCATAGGCTGAGCCCAGAGCCACTCCTACAAGTAGAGGTTGGGTAGAGCAGGTGGGACCAGCAAAGGAGACTGAGCAAGAACCAGAAAGGCAGGAGAGAAACACAAGGGAGTTCGAGGAGGCGAAAGAGAGTATTTTGTGAAGGAGAGTGTGGTCTTTTTAACGTAAAGGTTTACTGGACCCGACAGGATGGATGCTTTGGTGACGGTGTTCTGGAGGGGGCTGAAGGGCAGAAAAGCTGTGTAAGGCCCCATTTCTGAGTCTTGGCTGAGAAGGAGCACAGCTGACGGCCACAGGGGACTGTGACGTCAAGGGAATTTGTTTTGCATATTTTCAGCTGGATGATAGGAAAGCTTCTAGAATGCTCCTGGGGATGGTCCTGTGGAAAGGAAAGTGGAGGATTCTGCCAGATGAGGAGCAGCGTCGTGAAGGACTGAAGTTCCTGAAAGGGGCAAAGGGGACGGGGTCCTGGCCTAGCGTGGGAGCTCTCTTACCAAGAAGGAGTTAACAAAAGGGATCTGCAGCCACAGGCAGCCTGGGGATTTGGTGGCAAAAGCATGTTGGAAGTCTTGTCTGTTGGTTTCTGTTTCCCCACTGAAGCACGGGGCAAGGCTGGGGTATCAGTGACTGGAGGAAAATATCACGGTCTGTTTGTCCAAAGAGTCATAGCCTGGGGCTGCTTCCATCCTTCCGGCCAGAATAATGGGTGTCCTTTGGTTTAATGTTTAGGTAACTAATGGACCATTCTGGTGCCCAACTCCGATAAAAGACTTTCTACATTGCCATGAGTTATCCTTTCCATCTCTGGAAACCAGAAACGCCCAGCAGAACCCAAACAGTTGTTTCCTTGCCATAATAAAAGAATTGAGGTTCTCTTCCCCGGGCACACCAGGACACGCGTAACATGTATTTGAAACACTCATCTAGGGCTCCCTTTGGGGTGGGGAGAAAGAGGAATTCACAGAACAGCACAATACAGTGAGATGGGAAGTCCTGGGGTGGGAGTGGGTGAACGTCGAGGCATCTAGAGAACAAGGGGGAAGACAAGTGCATTTATCCACGAGCATATTTTGGCTTCCCCCCCATTTCCGCATTCTTTCTAAAATCTCCAGCTGCATTATTCACAGCGTCCTTCTCCTTTCTTGCTGGGTAGAGATACTTGCTAATGAGAAATACTAGAATATTCAGAGCAGAAGGCTCGTAGCACAGAATCTCCTGGCAGTGGGTCCTAATTCGAGGGCATGCCATGTCTCCCATCACTGGAGGCATTGAAAAGGAGCATGTAACTAGACGATCTAGGGTGGGGGCACCCTCTCCCGGCCCCAGACAAGAGGTCCGAATGACTGTTTCCAATTGGAGGTTTCCAAGATACTGCGATTTAAGCGCTCATTAAAAGGCCCCCGTCAGTTGTGATTGAATGTGAAATGGGACACATGGTTTGCCTTATAATCCATCTGAAGCCCTGACAAAGGCCAAATGTTTTGGAGGATGTTTAACGTTCTGGCGAAGGTCACAAAGCTCTAATGGGCAGGAAGCTCAGGCAAACTTTTTTTTTTTTTTAAGATTTTATTTATTAATTTGACAGACAGAGATCACAAGTAGGCAGAGAAGCAGGCAGAGAGAGAAGGGCTGGGGTGTGGGGGAGGGAGCTGAGCCGAGAGCCCAATGTGGAGCTCTATTCCAGGACCCTGGGATCATGACCTGAGCCTAAGGCAGAGGCTTTAACCCACTGAACCACCCAGGCACCCCTCAAACTTTATTAAAATATCCCTTCTTATTTCGTTCCCTGATCTAAAAGAAACAGTGGGAGCGAGAATGGGAGGAGCCCCGGTAACTGCATTTCCTTGCTTTTACCATTCTCTTTCTCTGATTGAGTGGTCAGTCCTCTGCAGAAACTGCTCCTGCTAGTGTGTTAGCAGTTGGCTTGTACACTTAGCAATTGGTGCTGGGCAGACACCGAATGCTGTCTCACTCTGGGTGGTTTCACAGGTTTTTCCCTCCCTCCGTTCCCCACCTCCTCCCCACACGCTGTGACATTTGGCATCAACTTCTTCGCCACTTTTCAGATTTGTCATTGTTTGGTATGTGAATTTGAAAAAAAATCCTTTTTTTCTTCTTTTTTTTCCTTTTTCTAGTGTTTCCTTCCTTTGGTGTCTATAATTCTTGCTGTTGAACATCTCTCTGGGATTCCTATTTTTGTATTTTCGCCCTTTATAATGCACCTTGCATAGGTTTCTGTTGAACAGAAATCCCCAGAAACTGGAGTAGAGGAAAATTACTTTTTTACTTCTTTTCAAAGGCCACGACTTAGTCCTTCTTTCAGCTTGATCTAAAATGTCCAACTTTATTTCAGATACTCTGAACATTTCTCTGAGGGTATATCAGCCATCTTTTGCCATCGAATGAATGTTTTAGCAACAAGAACCAAGGGACTTTGATTATCAAGGTTTTATCCATTGGTATAGATACTACCTTTTGTGAGCCAAAGAGTTTTCTAGAATCTTCCTAGAAGGTTGATCAGGACTTTAACTTTGGATAATGCATCTTGTAGAGTCTCCATGGGGAGAGGATTCCCTTTTCCAAGGTACCCACCTCAGCAGGGAGAATTCATGGTTGAGTTCAGAGTTGGCTTCATGACCTTGTTCCCAGACCTTGCCATGTCCATCACAGGGTCCGTCTCAACAATATCCCTCAAACCCCTTTCCCACAAAAGCTCACCCAACTCTGTCCATTGGAAAATGGCTAGGTTTTGAAACTCGCAGAAAGGTTCTGTGGTGGGAAATGTTCTTTTCCGTAATCCTTTCAGATAGGGGCCATCTTCTGGCAGATGGGAGGAAGGGCAAGGTGACTCAGGCCATAAGACATGTTTCTGTCCCTATCTTTGAACCCAGTTCTCTTGTAGTGTCAGGAGAGTGGCCTGAGTGCTACTTGAAGGTCTGTGGAGACTTCCTTGCCAAGCTGTAAACAGCATGTGCCCCTTCTGCTCCAGGCCTTTTCTGCCTTCCCTTGTGCCTCCTCCTGTCCCTGGTGTGAAACACAGAGGCAGGCATTTTTCATTGCCTCTTGCTCCACAGCCTGTCACATGGAGATAAGACAGTGAGGTGACAGTCAGCTCTACCTTTTCATTAAGGCTAAATGAGGAACTGGGGAGCGGTGCTCATTTCCCCAGCCTAAACCAGGAATGGAAGAGGGTCTTGGGGCAGGTGGAAGCTTTCTACCAACAGGCTCGGGGCCTTTGGAGGTTTCTTCTTACTCTTTGGAACTCAAGATCTCATCATCTCCAAGCTTCCAGTTTCGTTTTTAGGGTATGTGAGGTTTTCTGGGGGCTAAGGGGGTCATTCTTGGCCCTTTGATGTCTGTGCAACCCACCCACACTCAACCCACCCCACAGCTGTGTGGTGTTCCAGACAATGGGGGAGTGGAGGAACGACTGAGTGATCTAGGTCCTGAGGCCTGGTCCTTATCGATTTTTTCCATTGCTTAAAACTGTGCATGTGTATATGTTTTATAATAGTAGCATTATAATTACTCGTTTTGAAAATGAGATATCCTCACAGGTACGCATGAAGGAACGGGGTATGCATTGCCATCGTCAGACTTCCTCCCAGGCCCTGGTGGCCTTTGAGAAGCCAGAGCTGCCTCCCCAGAGGAGATGAAGCAGAACTCTTGGTTTCTCTTGGACTGAGCTCCTGGAATTCCCTAAACCTCCCCCCAAAACACACCACAGACAGAAGAAACAAAAAGACAATCATAGAATGAGAGTCAGCATTGCTGGTTGGGGGAAACAGACCATCCTCTACAGAGGATGAGAAAGAATTTATTTTCTCTAATTGCATTTCTTGGAGAGAAATTTTGCTGGAGGTGGAGGGTAGAGGAGAATTTTCTGGCTGACCATAGGAAACACCCCCACCCCCACCAGGGTCTGGGGCTCTGATGCACATGGCCTAATGGCTGGGGTCTCCTTGGCCTTGGCTTTCAAGGCCTAGCTGGGGGCATAAGCTTCTGGGGAGCACAGAGGAGGTTGCCTCAAATGCAGTTGCTTATTTGGAATTGTGCAGTTGTTTTGGGTGTTCTGACTTTCTCTGTGACCTGCACATCAAGGCTTATAGCTTCAGAGCCTTGGAATTTGTCTATTTGGCTTTGTAGGTTCCTGAGTTCCTCCCCAAGTGGATGGACTCCCTGTCTTTACAGGACCTCCACACACAAACCCATTTCTTTTTGAGGATCTGGCCAGTGATGGACTTGTTCTTTGTGAGCTTCAGTATTTCCTCGTATCTTGTGGTCTTGGGCTCTGCACAGAGATGGACACTCTTTAGGGTTTGTGCTATAGATCTTTTTGTCCCTTTGCTCTTTTCCAGGGATGACGTCTCTGCTGCAGATGTCACTGCTCTTTTAAAATTTGCTCTTTGATGGAACATCTGGCAGGAACTGGGCCTCATGCTGGGCTTTCCTTGTTACGTGCCTCTCCCTGAGGACCTCTGCTTTCTGAGGACCAGCTCTAGGAACTGACGTCCTAGGGGACCTGGGACCTCATGGAGAGAGGAAAGATGAAAGTTAACCCTTTTGGAACTGGCGATTGAATAGCAGAACCTTTCCTTTTCCAGCTCCCCTTTGTTCTTACTGCCTCTACACTGATGCAAAGAGACAAGAAGAATGAGAGTCTGGGACCCATTTTTCGCTTTCCTCTTTCTAAACAAGTTGAAGGTCTTCATTATCGAATGAATTACGTGACTGTCTACATTGATTTGATTGTGGTCTGTATTCTGTCTGTGTTATTCATTGTTAAGGTGGATGTGTGCATTTTCTATGGATCTTTCTGGGAAACTCAGAGGAGGATTTTCTGTATGTCATCCTCAGAGAGTATTCTTCTGCTGAAGAAGGATCCAGGATCTCAGATCTCTAGGAACATCTGTGCTCCATTCCACAGGCTTCTGCTTTCTTAGGAAAGATGGGCAGTATCTGATCAGGCTTTTAGGGACTCAGCATGACTCATAGATCCTTCCTAACAAAATGGGGACGCTGGGCCTCGTGAGCCCTGACATGGAAAGACAGCTGTTGAGCCATGCTGAGGACCTGTTTGTCTCACGAGTTCTGAATTGTCCTAATGAACTACACTGAAGCGTGGTGTTTGAGGTTACTCTGGAGCACTCTACCAGGTAGCCCTCTTACAGGTAGATGGTCTGTGAGCTCTGGAAAGAAGCCCAGGTCTCCTTTTGTCTTGCCCAAGCTGTTCTCTTAACTTAGATGTCTTCATTGTTCGTTGGAGTTCCCATTCCTCATGTATATCTATTTCAATGATCAATTTAGAGAATAGGGAAGGCAGAGGAGAAACAAAAAAACAAGTGTCATTATCTTCTGTGAGCAGCACCTAGAGCTCCCCTACCTGAGTGGTATCATGGCCTTTTTCAAGTATTGGATTCTACTCAAGGCAGTAACAAGACAGAAGACCCCAACCCCACGCACATTATAGAAGATCGAACCAAAGCCCGAGGACCCACTAACAGGCGGAAGAAATCAGCCAATGTGCTCCACCATCTGCAGAACACCCTTGTCTCGGGCAATGGGGCCACAGAGAGTGCATGCTCCACTCTAAGATGCCAGGCTCCCATCCGAGTGTTAGGGGACAGCCACTAAGGGCCCTTGAGTCCAGATGAGGGACAAAAAGAGGATGGCGAACCCACAACCTCTCTCCCACCATCCAGCCAAGCAGGATGCTCCATGAGCTCATGGCCACCAGATCTCTCCCCTCCCTTGGTCTTTCTTCCTTTCCTCAGTATATCATATATATGCATATAACTTAGTGTAATTCCCGCCCCCAATAACCCAATAACCCAGATATTAGCTGGTTCCCCTTTACTTCTTAGAGATACAGATGTGGACACCATCACTGCCACAGCCTTTGATGGTCTGAAGATCTCTCAGGCATTTTTTTTTTTTTTTTTACCAATTCCCAGGAACTATTTAAAAAAAATTTTTTTTTTTTAAGTACAATATAGTTGCAATGTAATCATGCGTAAAAGCTGCAGTGTATTTACTTGGAAATTGATCCCTACCCATTAAATTTGAAAGGGTCTTGTATCCATCTTAATAATAGCCCTTTTCAATTTCCCCATTTCTTTGTAATGTTTTTCTTCTCCCACAGCTAACCTCTCCAACGTTCCCCACCTCTCCAGACTTTTCCATTATAGGCATTTCTTTAATTAGAAAGACAAAAACATTTTCTTCCAAAACAGAGTAAATTTCCAGAAGATTTGGATATTATCGTTACATTTCCCTGGGTTGGGGAATAGAAGTAAATATTTGCAGGTTGTGGAAAAGAACTAGGAACGAATCGCTTTGTACAGATGGAGAAATGTCAAGGATGCATTCAGTTCTTTCTGGAAGAAGGTGGACGTGCATATGCACATACATAAATACATACTGAGTGAAGTGGGGATATCTGGCAAGTCGACGTTTTCCTTCCCATGTTTCCTAACTCTGTTATTTCACAGACTCTGTTTTGTAATGACAAGTATCCACCCAGATCCCATCAGAAATGAGCAGTTCGGAGTCGCTCCCCAAACTCCAGTTACTACACGAAATTATATGGGAGGGGCAAGACTGGCTAGAGGGCTGTCATTCAGGTGTTTAGCCGGTGGCGGCTGGTTGAGTCTTTCTTCTTTTTTTAAGATGGTATCCTTTATCACTGAGTGACAAGACAATCAGGAGACTATAAGCCCCTAGAGATAGTGAAACCTTGTACGTCATGAAGAAGACGGTGAGCCAAGATCACATCCGTCATCGTGGGTAGAAGGTCTTTGATACTGCCTGTGCACCACGTACGTGACTCGAGTTTATGCTGTACAGAGATCGAATTACAGTCCTCGGCTACACGCTTAATAGAGTTCTTATTGTTGTCTGCATCAGAAAGAAATGTTAAAGTTTGTGACTTGAATACTACGTTCCATTAGGGATTTTTTTCCCCCCAATTTATTTGTGTGCATAACCAGCTCTAGCGATCGAACAGTTTGTTTCTGCTTCTATTTCTTTGTATTTGCCGGAACAGGCAATTGTCTCTTGCTTAAATCCAAGAAGAAGAAAATTGTTTGTATTGTGGGGAAACTCTTGACCATTGTCTGGATTTATTATGGTGTGTTTTCCGGTAAAAATTATTAAGGCACGTAGCTAATGCTGGCCAGTGGTAATCTGAAAAGTGAAGAGTCACTGTTAACAATTATGGTCGAGTGACGGATCTCTTGGTTTATTGAGCAGTTTTGGAGGCTGCAGCACTACTCCAGAAGCTTTCTAGCCAGTCGTGGCAGTCGTAATGGGCTGGGGATGTGGAAAAGAGTTTGTGCAAAATTGTATGCAAGAATAACGACAAGGGCAAGAGAAAGCTCAGGAAGTCAGCAGGACGCGGGTGAGCGCACAGAAATCAGGTTGACTTTTTCAGGGATTCTTCTATTGATGACATTTTGAAAAAGAAAAAAGAAACATGCAAACAAGATAGACAAACCACCGAAAATCCCCCAAAGGAAAAACAAAAGTAAGCAAAACAGGAACCTTCCCGGGCATCCTCACCACCACAGGAGACGAGGCGCCCCTTGGCTTGCGGTCCCGTAATTCCAGTGTCCGTCTGGTTACACTGCCTGCTCCTCTTCTCATCTAATCTCCCTTTGCCTGCTTTTTAGAAGAGCATTTGTGAGTGAATTTAGGACCTACCCAGACGATCCAGATAATCTCTTGATTTTCAGAATTTTTAAAAAATTTTATTTATTTGACAGACAGAGATTACATGTAGGCAGAGAAGCAGGCAGAGAGAGAGGAGGAGTCTCTGATCAGTCTCTGATCAGTCTCTGCTGAGCTGAGAGCCCGATGCGGGCCTAGAACCCAAGACCCTGAGATCATTACCTGAGCGAAAGGCAGAGGCTTTAACCCACTGAGCCACCCAGGCGCCCCTTGATTTTCAGAATTCTTAACGACACTCGCAAAGTTACTGTTTCCATATCAGGCCACATTCAGGGGTTCTAGGAATTAGGACCTGAATATATTTGTGGGTCAGTCCATCCCTCTATCTTTGTTCTTTCTTTCTCAAATAGGAGTTGGATCAACTCTCTATTTTCTTTTCTTTTTTAATTAAAAAAAAATATTTGTTTATTTGAGAGAGAGAGAGTGAGAGAGGGAGAGAAGGAGCATGAGCAGGGGGAGGGGTAAAAGGGAGGGGAAAAGGACAAGCAGACTTCCTGATGACTGAGGAACTTGATGTGGGCACGATCCCAGGACCCTGAGATCATGACCTGAACTGAAGTCAGGCACTTAATCGACTGAGCCACCCAGGCATCCCTCTACTTTTCTTCTCTCTCTTCTTTTCCTCATCCATCTTTGTCTATTTTTTCTTCTCAATTATGTTTTCTAAAACTTCTTTTGAAATTCTTTTTTTTTTTTAAGATTTATTTACAGGAGAGAAAGAGAGAGAGAGAGAGAGGGAAAGAGAGCAAGCATTGGGCGAAGGGGCTGTTTTCCATTCTGGTGAGTCATTGTGGTGCTTGAATGGGAGCAGTTAATACACATTTGAGGGGGAAGGACCCTATTTATAGAGCGTAGGCTTTGTCTCTGACAAGCCTCGGATCTGTTGTGTTGGCTCAGCCACACACTCGGTGGCCTTTAGTGATCTTCCTTTTATTTATTTTATTTAATTATAATACTTGATTGCAGTCTCTCTTACATGTAATAAGATGTACTTTACATATCTCGGGCACCTGGGAGGCTCAGTCAGTTAAGCATCTATCTTTAGCTCAGATCATGATCCCAGAGCCCCAGAATTGAGCCCCGCATTGGGCTCCCAACTGAGCAAGGAGTCTGCTTCTCGCTCTGCCCCTCCCACTGCTCATGCTTGCTCGCTGTCTCTCTCAAATAAATAAATACAAAATCTTAACAAAATAAATAAAATAACATGCCCAGATCTCAAATACGTGATGCTGGATTTTACATATGTATACATCTGTGTGATGGTATACCTGCCCTTTTCCCTCATGTAGAACCGCTATTCTGATTTCTAGTGTGACGGACTCATTTTGTCTTCCAAATTCATATAAATGGACTCATACAGTAGGGGCTCTTCAGTGTCTGTCTTATTTTGTTCAGTGGAATGTCCTTGAAATTCATCCACACTGTTGTGGGTATCAGTTGGGGAGTCTGTCCTCTTTAATAACTGAGTAATATTGCATGGTGTGGCTATCTCACAATTTTTTATCCCTTGTGTTGTTTCTACTTCAGGGCTATTATGAATAGAATTGCTACAGTTGCTGTAAATATTTGTATACGTATCTTTTCTTAGACACTGGCACTCAGTTCTCTTGGGAGTGTATCTAGGAGTAGAATTGCTGTGTTATAAAGTAGGGGTAATTGGTGAGGTTGATAAGTGTGAACAATGTGGTGTATTCACAGTACTGACTGAGAGGGAAAGTATGTTAAGACCTGACTTGAGGGGCACCTGGATGGCTCAGTGGGTTAAAGCCTCGCTGCCTTCCGCTCAGGTCATGATCTCAGGGTCCTGGGTTCAAGGCCCACATCAGGCTCTCTGCTCAGTAGGGAGCCTGCTTCCTCCCTCTCTCTGCCTGCCTCTCTGCCTATTCTTGATCTCTCTCTCTGTGACAAATAAATAAAATCTTAAAAAAAAAAAAGTCCTGACTTGAGTAAGTCTTTTGATTTTTCTGAACCTAGTTTAATGAATCTAAAGTAAAGATAATAATAATACCAGATGCCTGCGTGATTTGGTTGGCTAAGCCTTTGGCTCAGGTCATGATCTCAGGGTCCTGGGATCGAGTTCTGCATTGGGCTCCCTGTGCAGTGGGGAGTCTGCTTCTCCTTCTCCCTCTCCCCCTCCTCCCTGCTTGTGCACTCTATTTCTTTCTCTGTCTTAAATAAGTAAAATCTTTTTAAAAAAGTAAAGTAAACAGTAATACCTGCCCTGAAGAATTGCTGTAAAGATTAGAATATGTAAATAGCACACAGTGCCTGGCATAGGATCTGGGGTCTCATAGGGTTATCACCAAATCAGAACGATGGTGGTGGTGGGGTGATGAAGACGAAGATGATGGTTATGTAATCTCTTTATACCCAACTGATGGGTTGACTTGTTGAGTTAAAGTATCAACCTAACCTCTTTCTTTTATCCTTGAAAGAATATTCGGAAACTTCCAACAAGGTCCCTCTTGTACAGTGAGTAGACCTCTGCTACCCAACGGGATTCCAGCATCCCGTCCCTGAAATCCTGATTTAATTTCAGGTGGGGCGATGAAATGGGCATCAGGTGATGTTAATCTCACAGGGCTCAGAGCCACTGCATTGCAGAAGAATCCATTTACCTCTCCTCTCCTGAGACTTGGCCGTTCTTCAGTTCCCTATGGTAGCAGATTGGTTGCATTTCTTCTACATCCTTCTCCGTGCTGAGAACGTCACCTTAGACCCTGAAACCCTCTCCAAGACTTCTGTCTTCCTGGGGAGCGTCCTCTCTTCCCTTCCTCTTGTTTCTCCAACAGATCACGAGCCACTGACCGTGGAGGACATGCCTCCGCTCCCCCTTCGCTGCTGGGTTTCCGTATGCAGTCTCAGGCTTCTCGAATGTCACCTTATCAATATTTTCTTCTTGTGTCTCCCTGTGTTGTTACTTTCTTATTTAAAATAAACACAAATATGGCAAACTCCTACAGCCTCTGACAGCTGGCAGCTGACACGCTTGGCTGCCTCCACCTTCGAGCTGCCGATCGCTCCGGCAGACTGTTGAAAGTTGTTGTGACTTAGGGAGCAGCTGGTTTTTCTTCTCATTCTTTCTTCCTTCTTTTTTTTTTTTTTAAACTTCAGTGCATTTTCTCTCAATCATCAAGGTAATCTATGTTTACAGTGGCTGAAGATTTGAAGAGCTAAATCTAAAGATCCAAACACAACGGCAAATATTTTTCATGCAATTTTCTACTCATATGGTCGGTATCCAGATTCATCTCCTGCACTTCCTACATTTGTAACCTTGGGGATACTCCTTTTCTCTGAGTCTGTTGCCTCATATGTTAAAGAGGGATAATAACAAAAACTCGAGACGACAATGGGCAAAAGATGTGAAAGATAACTCCCCAGGAAGAGATTTAAAATGTCCATGAAACATATAAAAAACATTCAAGTTCCCTTGTAAGAGAAATGCAACTGAATGGCAAAAATTTTAAGGCTGGATACTCTGTTGGTGAGACAAGAGAAACACTGGACATTCTCACACATGGCGAGGGAAAGTGCAGAATGGCACTCCCTTCTAGAGGAGAACTTGGCAATTTCTAGACTACTTATAGGTTTGCATTTTGATCCGGTAATCCCACTCCAAGGAATTCACTCTGAAGCTGTATCTCAACAATATGAAAATACATATGTAAAGATTACTTATTGAAACATTTTCATAATTGCAAAATACTGGAAATAACCTAAATCTCTAAATGTAGGAAGGGTTTATTGAAGAAACTATGGAATAGTCATATCAAAGAGAATTACATAATTGTAAGACAAAAGGAAAAAAGCTCCATAAACCAAAATGGAGTAATTTTCTGTGAAAAAAGCAAAAGCCAGAGGAGTATATATAGTCCACTATCTTTTGTGTAAGAGGTAAAGTCAATAAGAAAGTATTTTATTACAAACACATACACACAAAACAACAACAACAAAAAACCCAGAATTTTGGTTTTTAAATATCATACCACATTAAAAATAGTGCTGCTTGAATTTATGACAATGGCTGATTCCAGGGCCAGGCAGAGAAAAACCAAGATGAGCCTGGACCATCTAAGTTAAAAGGAAGAATGTACTTTAAAAATAATGGGAAGGACAACTGGGTGGCTCATTTGGTTGGGTGGCTGACTCTTGATTTTGGCTCAGGTCATGATCTTGGGGTCATGGAATCAAGCCCCTCAGAATCTGCTTGAGGTTCTCTTTCTTCCTCTGCCCCTCCCCTACTCAGACACTCACTCCCTCTCGCACTCTCTCTCTTTAAATAAATAAAATCCTAAAAAAAAAAGCGGGGGGGGGGGGGGACTGTATTAGTCAGTGTTCTGTAGAGAAACAGAAACAATAGGAGAGAGAGAGAGACAGATATCCAGGACAAAACATCACATATATAGTGTTCTTGCCAAAAATGAAGACAAACCCAAATTGAGAAATCAAATGTTTATATATTTGTACATAATATAAAAATTATATATTGTAAGGAACTTAAGAATATAATTATTATACAGGGTTGATTCATGTGCTTATGATGAGTCCCAAGATTTGATTATGATAGTAAGTCCCAAGATTTGGAAGGTGAGTCAGGGAGCTGGATATCCAAAGAGCCAGTGTTGTAGTTCCAGTCCGAGTCTGAAGGCTTAAGTGATTGTGTTCCAGTCCAAAGGCTGGCAGGCTTGAAACCCAAGATGTACCAATGTTTCAGTTCAAATCCAAACTCAGAAAAAAGCTGCTATCCTAGTTCAAAAACTATCATGCAAGAATAATTCTTACTGGGAGAGGGTCAGCATTTTTGTTCTATTCAGGCCTTTAACTGATTGGATATGACCCACCTATATGGAGGGTAATCTGCTTTACTCAATCTGCTGATTTAAATATTAACTTCATCCAAAACACCCTCACAGAAATATCCAGAATAATGTTTAACCAAATATGTGGGCATCCCATGGCCCAGTCAAGATGATACGTAAAGTTGACCATCATAGGGCCTATGAATAAAATAGAAATTGTGTGTCCATAGAAATAATAAATAAATGATAAATAAGGAAAAGAAAATCTCTTCCTTAAAGGCAAAAGTCAGGAATGATAGAGGTAGTTCACCATTTTATGACCTTTATTGTAACAGCTGATTCAGACAGCTATCTATAAATGGTACAAAAGTTGATGAAAGTTTAATGAAGTGATGCATATGTACACACTTTTAAGGAATCCAAAAAATAAGTAAACAAGAAAGGTAACTTCATAGTAGAGAAACTTGACACTACCTAATGGCTTGGGCCACATTTAACCCACCAATAACATGATAAACTGACATCATGTTCCTCCTGATGTGATGGGCTGAGAAGGACACACTATACCCACACAATGTTTTTGCCAAAAATGAAAACAAACACTAATTGAGGGGAAATCTGCAAAATGCATGGCTTATTCACTTAAAAATGTCAATGTCATGAGAAACAAAAGCTGAGGAACTGTTTCAGATTAAAGGAAACTAAAAGGACTAACATCTGAATGTAATGAATTCAGATGGATTGGATCCTGGATCTGAAATAAAGTTGCTATGTAGGACATTATTGGGACAATATAGTCTATAAAATGTTAGCACAGAAGCATGAAATTTCCTGATTTGATCATTATATTGTGGTTACATAACAGAACGCTCTTGTTCTAAGGAAACACACAGTGAAGTACTTAGGAGTAAAGGGTCATGATGTATGCACTTTACTCAAATTACTGAGAAATGTATGTGCATGTGTTGAGAGAGAGACAAAATAGTAGAGAAAGAGAGAAAGATAAAGTAAATGTGGCAAAATGTTAATTGGTAAGTCCACGTGATGGTAGAGAAGAATTCTTTGCAGTGCTCTTACAAGTTTTCCGTAAGTGAAAAGTTACACCGAAATAGTTTAAAAAATTAAAATAAAAAGGTGCACCTGTGTGGCTCAGTTGGTTAAGCATCTGTCTTTGGCTCATGTCGTGATTCCAGGGTCCTGGGATTAAGCCTCACTCACATCAGGCTCCCACTCAGGGGAGTGTCTGCTTCTCCGTCTGCCTCTTCCTCTGTCTCTCCTTTGGCTTGTGTGCCCTCTCTCTCTCTCTCTCTCTCTCAACCTCTCTCTCAAATATTTAAAATCTTTAAAAAATTATAAATTTTTGCCCCATTTCCTGTTTGCATAGAATAGGGTCCTCGAAGTAATATTGCGAAGTCAAAAGGACAGACTTCTAAAAAACTCTTAGTTGCCAAGTACCTTTCCAGACTTTCCCCATTTTCTTTTGCACTAGCAGGATATGAGTGTGTCTGCCTCATCTCTCCTCACCAAAACTGCATATTATCAATTATTTAACTCTTTAGTAGGAGCTGATTTTCAGCAACTAAACTGGGTGGGAGAATTTTGTTATTTTTAAAGCTTTCAACTTTGCACTTTAATTGTTTGATGTTTTTCAAAGATGAGTTATAAATAAAAACAATGACATATTTTTCTAAAAAGAGATGATTTAGTTGGCCAAAGTAATAAAGGAACCAACATGGGTTGTATGGTTTCCATATATACAAAGAGAATCGTGGTGTCACCCAGGAAAATTAGTTTCTTTGGATGACCAGGCCTAAGATAGGTTTCCCATGAGGACAACTGGTTTTCGGCATCAGACAGATGTGGGCTCAAGTCTTGATTCTTTCATCTTTTAGCTCCTGACCTTGGACAAGTTAAGTTATTGGACCTTTCTAAGCCTTTCTTTTCTACTGGCAAAATGAGAACAAACGTACTCTCCCCTCGATATTCTTGGGAGGCTTACGTGAGGTGATTTTGGAAAGGTGCTTGGAAACTTATTAGGCACTTTACAAATATTTTAAAAATTCATTATGCAATTAACAATGTTGTGAACAATCTGATTATAAATAGAATAATGGGTACTGTATACGGATACAGTGTCCTTTTATCTAAATCAAGAGGAAAATATGGCCAAAGAACAACCCACAGAAAGTAAATTATCTGAGAGGTTAAGAGCTGTCCTGGGATTTGGATCTATGACTACTGTGACTGTAGCATAAGAATGAGCCGAACTAAGGGTCTGCAAGTTAAATGACCACATCCTAATTTCTTGATTATGTTCCTCCACTTGCCCAGAAGGCCACCACAGAACACAGAGTTTCCTGCTGATTAGATGGTAAGCTAAGCCTTTTTAGATAGGAGAGCCCAGTTTGATTCTGAAGGTTACGAAACCAAGTTTTGTTTGTATATAAAAATGCTGTACAATGGAATTTAGGTTACTGAGGATTTAGACATGTTTGAAAAACCATGGCCATTTTACATTTCTTTAAATTGGGGTAGATTGAAAAAAAAAAAAAGGCATTATATCCCATCACCAAAAGACCTCCAAATAGGGCAATCCTCTGCTTGGAAGTGGCTGTAAAGGAAATACATCTCCCCCAGCACTAGGTCATCATTGTAAAACTGGATTGTTAGTTGTAAAAGTTCTGTTAATCTAAGGTCTAAAGGAATGGATATTGAAAAATTAAGTTTTTTGTCCCTATTTATCTCTCCAGGAAAGAGTCATCATAAAACGCATCCCCTTGCTTCCTGATAGATAGCAGATGCTACAACATCCCCCAAGATGCCTAAGCCTGTGGGGCAGAATCTGCCATAAATGTCTGAAGTTATTTACTGGGTCAAGATTTATGTTACACATTGAAATTAAGCCTAATCTTAAAAGAAATAATCCTTGTAATGAATACTTAAGGCATACCAGTGGCTAATTTGAAAGCATATGCTACAAATTTCTAATGTAGAGTGGTAAGTCAATGTACTAAAATTATGCATTGATGCATAGAGATAGAGCTCAGATGGAAGAAAGAAGAAATTCCAGCCCTCTTTGGAGGGCGCCTTTTTTCTAAATTCCATTTCAATCTGTGGAGTGGGGGCCATTAATTTACATGGATGATAACTTTTTAATTCCAAGAGAAACTCGGGGATGCCTGAAAATAACCATTGTGAAGGGTTTTACTTTGCAGGGGTCTGTGGAAAGGGATGGGGAATTTCCTCAGGTCCTCTGGTGACATTGCTTTCCCTCACTCTCCAGCTGTCCAGGACTGCTTTATCGTGGCAGGAGCTTGGGGAGTGTGCAAAAGCACTGTATGTCGCATTTTCAAAGCTTGCTTTCTCTTTGAATTCTTTGACGATCAGATGGCTCAATCTGTTCACTGTGATGGTTAGGGCCTTTTGAGAAAGGGGATGTCTGATTAGTTGTGCTAAAGCTGAATGGCTGCGGACATGTCCAGACTTGCTTAGGAGGAAGTCCAACATGGTGTTGATTTGCCATTCCCTTGCCGTCCAAGGACACTTCATTGAGAGATTGAGGGATTTTCCCCTTTCCATTCACTTGTTTTGTTCCGTCATTTGCTTATAAAAACAGCTCCAAAGCATCAACATTTGGCCAATTTGTGATCTTCTGTTTTAATCATGATGGAGTGGTTTAGGATTCCCTAGTCAGATTTAAGAAGGTCATTTCAAAAGAAAAATTCTTCTTCTTTTTTTTTAATATTTTGTTTCTTTATTGGAGAGAGAGTGAGCGAGCACAAGCAGGGGAAGCAGCAGGCAGAGGGAGAGGGAGAAGCAGGCTCCCCACTGAGCATAGAGCCTGATATGGGACTCAATCCCAGGACTCTGGGATCATGACCTGAGCCGAAGGCAGACGCTTAACCGACTGAACCATCCAGGGCCCCCCCCCAAAAGAAAAATTCTTACCTCACTATTCCAGCTCTCAAACCCTGTCTCTTCTCCCTAATTCCACATAGTTTTAATGATAATAACAAAATAACTAATAATCATCTGAATTTTTTCAAATGTAAAAGTTGAAAACTCACACTTCAAATGTCTGATACTTATTTGGAGAAGTCAGAAAAGCTCCTTGTTAGTCCAAGGCATTGATGTATTTTAAAAGTGGTTGATTATTCATGAATAAATATTAAAATTCTTTCATATTTGTGAATACTTGCTGTCTTCCTAACAACCATGCTGTTTATCTACGTTAAAGATGCTTTTAATTACCTGTTTCAATCATTGCAATTTATTGGTACTCCTGTGAATATAGAAATAACGGAACTTGTCTTCATGACTTAAATTTCTCATTTAACTACCCCCAAATTAAAACTAAGATCCTTCTCTGCTTAAAACCAGATCACTTAATTTGGCAAAGAGAATTAAAGTTTTACATTTAAATGCCATTTTTGATCTATTCCTTAAATTAAGAGTTAGCATGCCATTAGTCTATAGCAGAAATGGAGATGCCAGGCATCACTTAATCAGTTTAAGAAAGTAATCAACTTGTGGGAAAAACCCATCATACTGTGGAGAGCTTTTAAAGAAAAACATGAAATTATCAGTAAATCACAAAACAACCAATCAGCGTTTGATCTTAGGAAACAATGACAAAATCTGTTTTTCTCTCCTTTTTAAGGAATTTATTTGCCAGAGAGAGAGAGAGATATGGAGAGAGCACAAGCTAGGGGAGTGGTAGAGGGAGAAGCAGGCTCCCCGCTGAGCAAGGAGCCCAATGAGGGGCTTGATCCCAGGACCCTGGGATCACGATCTGAGCTGAAAGCAGATACTTAATGGACTAAGCCACCCAGGCGCCCCT
Organism: Lutra lutra; assembly: GCF_902655055.1. Classification (NCBI taxonomy): domain Eukaryota; kingdom Metazoa; phylum Chordata; class Mammalia; order Carnivora; family Mustelidae; genus Lutra; species Lutra lutra. The sequence continues at coordinate 41,773,502 of NC_062290.1, read as the reverse complement.
CTTTTTTTAGTTTAAAAACTCACTTGTTCCTTATAAGGTATTTAACTATGATCAGTTTGTTGTTTTAAAGCAGCTTCTAGTGCTTTCATGGGTTCCATAAGCTTACCTCTTATTTCTGTCCCAGCAGATATAGTTGCTTCTAACCTGGATTAGAACATGCTTACTTTTAATAAATACAAGGACAAAATGGATATCTGACATTTTTGTCCTTGAAAGATAAAGGTATTTCCAGAAAATTAGCCTCTCAAGTTACCCTCAGGTTTGGTGAAAGTAGGTTTTAGAGAAAAGATGATCTTGACTTTTTTGAAGGAAAAAATGTCAGAGAAATAATAAAAATCATGGGTTTAGGGGTGCCTGGGTTACTCGGTCGGTTACGCATCCAACTTGTGATTTCGGCTTAGGTCTTGATTTCATGGGTTGTGAGATCAAGCCCCAAGTTGGGCTCTGCGCTTAGTGGGGAGTCTGATTGAGATTCTCTTCCTCTCCCTCTGCCCCCCTCCAATTCTGTCTCACTCTCAAATAAACAAATAAATCAAAAAAAAAAAAAAAGAATCATGGGGTTAGGGGCTCCTGGGTGGCTCAGTCAGTTGGACGTTGGACTCTTGGTGTCAGCTCAGGTCATCATCTCAGGGTCATGAGATCCAGTCCCAGATCTGCTTCAGATTCTTTCCCTCCCCTCTCCCTGCTCTGTTCCTCCCCGACTCCCACACCATTTCACTCTCAAATAAATAAATATTTAAAAAAAAAGAGGAATCGTGGGGTTATAAAATGTTCAGATTCAAAGTTTATTTGGAGGCTACTTAGATACAATGCTTTTATTCTGCTACATGGAAAGCATTCTCGATAGGGAGTTACAACATCTATGTTTTAACCCCAGTCCAGCCATTCGGACTTGTGGTCATGGACTGATCATGTAACTTCTTTACGTCAGTTTCTTCATCTGTTAAATCTGACGAATACTGCCTTTGGTATTTAAGGATTAAATAAATCCATGAATGTAAATATGGAATCATGAACTATGACACTATTTGTGGGGACATAAAAAATATATGCCCAGTATTCTTTGAGGAGAAAGTATTAGCGTTATATTCTTTAATTCACTTTTTGGCTTTCATAAATCCTATTTTCTTTGATTCAGTCTTGGACTAATATTATTATGGCTAAAACCAGACTGTTGATCTGGGATTTGTTACATAAGGAGATTGAGAATGTTTGCAAGATATTTGCTTAGATCAGTAGTTCTCAAGGTTTTTGGTTTCAGAGTTTGTTTTACACTCTCAAAAAATTATTGAAGATCCTAAAAAGCTTTTGTGTATTTGAGTTACATTTATCTATATTTAGAGTACTAGAAGTTAAAATGGAGAAATATGAAAATATTTATTTTATTTCAACAATAAATTTATACATGTTAATATGTAATATACATGTAAATATGTTGGTGGAAAATAACCATGATTTTGAAAACAAAAAAACAATTTAAAAAGTGGTGTTGTTTTACATTTTTGTAAATCTCTTTAATGTCTGACTAAATGGAAAACAGCTGGATTTTCACATCTGCTTCTCCCTTCACTCTCTTGCAATACCACATGTCATGTAGTCTCTGAAAAACCATGTTCTATACTCAGGAGAGGATATGAATGAATAAGAGAAAAACATTTTCCTATTATTACAAAAATAATTTGACCTCCTGGAGCCCCTGAAATGGGCTTGGGGCCCCCAGGTATTCCTGGCCACTTTGAGGACTGTTGGCTTAGAAGATACTAAAGACATACATTACATCCTGGGTTGTGATGAGGGTACCTCCCATCAGAATGATACCTGAATCTCATTTAGGAATTGTAAAAATGTTTCTAGGTTGTTGTTTAAAGACCTGATGAGTTAATGATAATCTCCCATGAGCTCAACAATTATTCTGTTTAAAAAGTTGAGGTATAGGGACGCCTGGGTGGCTCAGTTGGTTAAGCAGCTGCCTTCGGCTCAGGTCATGATCCCAGCGTCCTGGGATCGAGTCCCACATTGGGCTCCTTGCTCGGCAGAGAGCCTGCTTCTCCCTCTGCCTCTGCCTGCCGTTCTGTCTGCCTGTGCTCGCTCTCTCTCCCTCTCTCTCTGACAAATAAATAAAATCTTAAAAAAAAAAAAAAAGTTGAGGTATAATTGGGATATAACATTGTGTAAGTTTAATGTGTACAATGTGTTGCTCTATGTTGTGACATGATTGCCACCATAGCATTAGCTAACAATTATTCTTCTAACTAAACATGCTAATTTGTTTTCCAAAGAAATGAGTTTTCTCTACTTCCCTTTTATAGGAAGGGATTAAAAATATCTTTTTATAGTCAATATTTTTTATAGACTCCTCTGATTTATTTCTCTATTGGCTTATTTGTATAATTGGTAACTAGATTGCCAACTTCTTCAGACAGCTTAAGAGGAATAATTTAGTTTGACACAAGTGAAAGATGGTAAGCTGGGGGGGAGCAGAGGAAGAAGGAGAGAATCTCAAGCAGACTCCCCACTGAGCACAGAGCCAGACTCAGGGCTCGATCTCATGACCCTGAGATCAAGACCTGAGCCAAATCAAAGTCAGACATTTAACCAACTGAGCCATGTGCCCCCTCAGAATATGTTTTTTAAATAACCTAAAGCTAGTACTTTTTCTGAAAAACTTTTGTATCTGCCTTGTAGAAGAAAATTTACCACACTCGATTTTTCCAAAGTGTCCTGTTTTCTACATAAATTGGTAGTTAACATCCATAGAGAATTTGTTAGGCTGGACTTACCATGTGAGTGCTTTGCACGCATTAGCTAATCTAATGGCATTGGCTTGTCACTCTAGAGGTTACGATAAGACTCTCTGAGCATATTGTTCCAAAAATTCATGTCAACTCCTGGAGGTGTCTAAAGGGTTAATCCTTGTTGTATACACTGGGTAATTCAGATTCTGAAAGATGAGGACACTTCTCCAAGGTCACACTTCTTGTAAGTGCCAAAGCTTTCCTGCTGTCCCTGATTCCATGCATGGCTAAGCCACTCTGTTGTTCTTTTTTAGATCTATTATATAACACTAATCTGGTGAATTCAAAATCTCTGGCCTTCTTGGAGGTGCTTCAGTTGTGAACCAGTGATGTTTTATGCTGAAGATAGAGCTTTGAATGTGAGCGTCCACAGCAGGAGTAGTTAGAGCTGGGCTGTGCAGTGTACAGACCATTCTTCAGCAGTTTGGAGCAGCAGGGACCCTGACATGCTGAGGACTACTCGAAACCACTCCACATGGAAATGCTGAGATCGATGAGCCATACGGGAATTAAAAGTCACAGAATATATTGCAGAAGCACAAGCTACATAATATGGAACTCTGGCTTGGAGTCAAAGGACCTGGATTCACGCTTCATTTCCAACATGAGTTCTGGGAACTTGGACATACCTCTGGGTTTTGAGTTTCTCTTCTGTAAAATGAAGACCCACCACCGGTTCATCTCTGTCATCCCTTGAAACTCTGTAAGTACATTCTGTGATTAGAAGCCGCAGAGACAGCCTCTTGGTACAGAAGCACAGCTAAAAGTCATTGATTTTTCTATCTGTGAGATGGACAGAAGAATAATGTCAAAATTACAAAGTTTATAATGATCAAATGTCTATGAATTAGCTTTGGAACTGGAAGAAACCTCCAAAACCTTGTATTATGGGTATTATGTGCAATATTCAGTTAGAGTATTGTGCGCTTATCTGAAGTCAGCCACACTGGAGTAAGTTAGAACATTCACATCTTTTTTTCTCATGTTTTAAAAGTGATGCATGTTGGATGCTGCAGTTTATGCATTTAAAACCTTCAGTAACGGTCACTCTAAGAATCCAGGGTTATACACACTTGATAGAATACACTTTTCTTTTCTTTTTTTTTTTTTAAAGGTTTTATTTATTTGAGAGAATGAGCAAGCAGTGAAAATGAGTGGGGAAGGAACAGAGGGAGAAGCAAATTCCTTGCTAAGCAGGGAGCCCAACCTGGGGCTCGATCCCAAGACTCTGGGATCATGACCTGAGCCAAAGGCAGATGCCCAACTGACTGAGCCATCCAGGTGCCCCTACAATATACTTTCTATTAAAGATGGTGAAGAATCAATTCTACAGATGTCACTATTTAAGAAGATGAAAACATTTAGCAAAATATCCCCTTGGTTCTAAAGTGCCTTTGTAGAAATTGAGCAAGGTAACCCATCAATGGAAAAGCATGGACCAGAGAGGTCATAAATTCCTCCTCCACTCGCCGTGGCCACGAGCATTGGTTTTGCTGAAGTATGGCTGGTCAGATATTTCATGAAAAGAGTGTGTTGAAGAATAAATTTAGGTTTTGAGTTTTTTTTCTGGGATGGAGTTTCTGGGATCCATTCAGGTCTTTTTGATCCCTGGCAATCATAACTGTGACAGATTCAGGCATCATTTGTAGCATTTGGAGATGATAAAGTATCTAGAGTACGTTTTAGGTTCAAACGATTGCTGGTGATGGGTAGCTAAATGTCCTACTAGATTAAAGTTCAACAATTCTAGAAAGACTTACATTCCCATTCCTAGGAAATAAACGATTGAAAATTTGAGCATGAAAATAAAGGATAAAAAGTTATTTTTCATCCATGATTAGAAGCTAGTGTTCGTACTCGTCGCAGGCATCCAGGGCCTCTGTCAATAACACTTACCCTAAAATGCTCTGGAGGGACCATGGTAAGAGAAACAGAAGATGTCAGGAAATTCTGTTATTTTTCAGTGACAGCTTTCTTCAGAGGAGGAAATCAGATAATAGGAAGATAATGAACTGGATACCTTTATCATTGACTGTTACACCGCAGGGAACAAGATAAAACTACTCTGAAGACAATGACATTGATAAGGAGGCTGCAGAAAACACCCAGGGTGCCTGCGGGAGACTGGGGCTGAATGTGTGAGTGATTGCAATTGACCAGGGCCAAGAAGAGCAAGGAGCCAAGTTGGATCATCCAGGACACATTGGTGAGGGTGGCTGACGGCGACCACACACGCTCAGTATTGGCAGTGTGTCGCCAGGGATTGGAGGGGACCACTGAGGACCTGCTGTAGCCTACCCAAATCACAACAATAACCAGAGATGTGGGCTAGCAAATGCAAATTTGCTAGCCATTTAGAGTGATCCCATTTAGAGTGATCTAGCAAATGCAAATCCAAGATTTGTTTAAACCCTCCAGCATATCTCCAATGCCTGCAGCCCAAAGCCCACGCTCCTTGGCAAGGCATAAAAGGTTCTCCTAACTCTAGGCCTTGCCTGCCTATCTCACTTCAGCTCCCATTACCCTTGGCCTCATGCTTAAGCTGCCCTGATGTCCAGCTTCTTTTACTTTTCTCCTTGCAGCACACTGCTCTCATCTCCATGCCTTTGGTCTTGCAGAGCGTTCTTGTTGAAATGATCTCTACCTCTTTCTCTATCTGCCCTGTGCTTTTCCTCATTTGAGAGTCAGCCCCGGCATTTATGTCCTCTCAGAAGGCTTCTCTGAATGTTCTTCTGCCACATCTTGGTTCAGAGCACGTCCTAGATTCTCCCATAGAAGCTTCTGTACATACTATCATTTTACCTGCCTTCTTCAATTATTATTATTATTATAATTTTAAGTTGTCCCTCTTTTAGATTCAAAGCTTCTTGAGAGCAGGGACTGTACTTTGGGGAGATAATCCTCCATGAGCGTCTTGTGTTTCTGCATGTCTCATGAACAAAGGTACTGACTGCCTTTATTTTTGTACGCCCCTTTCAAGATTGTTGGAGCAAATGGCCTTTCAAGGTAGACATAGTGTCTCCCTCTAGAGCAGAGGGCAGATTTGTTTATTGTCCAGTAAATTAAAGATACTATCTTCTTCCAGAACAAATGGCAAGTAGGCTTGCCACCCATAACAAAATATTCAGGTTCCCTAAACTTGAGATTCCTCTTTTGTAGTGTACATCACTGCAGATGCAAGTATCATATGACCCTCTTTACACTGTCTTGCAGGTGCAAATGTTCATACATGGGTGATAGCTATTGTTGTAAGTAATAGACTATCCTTTGCCACAGACCCATGAGTCTTCTGTCTTCCACCAGCGTCCATGAAATTGTAGTAGGCTAACTTGTTAGCTTTCAAGGAGGATAAAATCCAAGACTCTTCATAATTCTTAACCTATATTCATCGTTAAACTTCCAACACTGAGATGGTGCCCAGCATATGGTGAGTACTTAGTGTTAGATGAATGCATGAACTGACCTCATGCTAGAGAGAAAAAGTAAGAAAGGGTAGCACAAAGTGATCCTCCCACTCAGATCCTATCTCGTAACTACATCTCTGCTTTCTGCTTATCCGTCTCATCTCCATTATGTCTGCAGTGGACTCCAAGATGGCTCCCAGAGTCTGTTGGTTTCCTAACTACATTTTTATTAATGCCAGGAGAGAGGGTGCAGACCCTTCTGTGATACTGTCTTGGAGCACATACCTAAGTTTATCATTGTCATCAACACCATTTCTTTTTTTTCTTTTTAAAGATTTTATTTATTTATTTATTTATTTATTTATTTATTTATTTATTTTTTGACAGAGAAAGACACAGCGAGAGAGGGAACACAGCAGAGAGAGTGGGAGAGGGAGAAGCAGGCTTCCCACAGAGCAGGGAGCCCAATGCAGGGCTCGATCCCAGGATCCTGGGATTATGACCTGAGCTGAAGGCAGATGCTTAACCCACTGAGCCACCCAGGTGCCCCCATCAATGCCATTTCTTACATGCTTACCAGGGCAAGATACAGTGGTAAGTTTTGTATAATTGAAGTTAAATAATTTATATAATTCCTTTGAATTATTGGTCTTAAAATAGACAATATCAAAAACATTGTCTATCAAGCATGCTCTAAAAACCACAGAATTGTACGGCACGGGGATTCAACTGAGGAGAGGCCATAACTAAAAACTTGTAGCTTCTTGTGAACAGGGCTGGATGTATGTCATTTACATCGCAGATGCTAGAATGGCTTTCTGAAATTGCGTCTTCTTACCTCATTCCCATGTAGTATGGCAAATTTTGTCACGAGTTTAGAAGGTGAAAGGACATGGATAGGGGCAAGTGCTCATAGCTAAGGAACCAGAGAAAGTATCAGTAGACTCCAGAAAGGCTAACTTTTAATTTTTTATCTCTTATTTGAAGCCAAGTTTATTCTGTGCACTTGAATATCATAATTGCTCTTAAATAGTACAGGCTGTCAAACATTTTGAGGAGTGTGTTGGTCTTATTTTAGGGAAGATCCCCAAAATGTTCTTAGACATGGGGAAATGTTTCCAATTTTTAAAAAATTGATTTTAGAAGAACTTTAAATAAGGGCTATTAGTCCTAAGATTCAGAAGAGATAGTCCTAAATTCTGAACAAAGGAAACTTTAGGAAAAACAACTTTTCATTATATATCCTTCCCCGATCTCAACGGATTTAGTTGGGTGGGTTGATTGTAAGCAGGTTGGGAACCTGTAATTGTACTTGTCGGTAAAGACATGAGGGTTTTTTCCCTAAACAATAACAAAGGATGTTCCTTGCATGATTAACCATTCTTCAAATTATGCTAAATCTTTAGTGATTTTAGGCTTGTGGGTAAGAATTAAAAAACAAAACAAAACAAAACAGTGGATTAAAAAAAAAACCCCACAAATACTGTTATTCTTTTTTTTTTTTAAGATTTTATTTATTTATTTGACAGAGAGAGAGATCACAAGTAGGCAGAGAGGCAGGCAGAGAAAGAGGGGGAAGCAGCCTCCCTGCCAAGGAAAGAGCCCAATGTGGGGCTCAATCCCAGGACCCTGAGATCATGACCTGAGCGGAAGGCAGAGGTTTTACCACTGAGCCTCCCAGGCGCCCCTTATTACTCTTTTTTTAAAAAACCAACTTGACCATTGTTGAGTAATACAGTTCAGCAGTGTTAAGTATATTCACATTGTTGTGAAATAGATCTCCAGAACTTTTTCATCTTAAGTGTGTGAATTACTTTACCCGTTAAATAGCAACTCTTCTTTTCCCCCTTCCCCCAGTTCCTGGCAACCACCATACTACTTTCTCCTTTTATGAATCTGACTATTTTAGATAACCTCATACAAGTAGAATCATATAGTATTTGTCTTTTTGTGTCTGGCTTATTTCAATTAGCATCATGTCCTCAATTTCTATTTATATTTTCATATGTGGCAGGATTCCCTTCCTTTTTAAGGCTGAATAATAATATTCCATTGTATGTATATACCACATTTTATTTATCCATTCATCTGTTGATGAGCAGTTTGTTTCTACCTTCTGGCAACTGTGATATGAAATATATGTGTGCAGGTATATTTTTAAGACCCTGCTTTCAATTCTTTTGGTTATATACCTTGAGGTGGGATTCCTGGATCATATGTTTTTTTAATTAATTATTTTCATTAACATATAATGTATTATTTGCCCCAGGGGTACAGATCTGTGAATCATCAGGCTTATACAATTCATAGCACTCACCATATCACTTACCCTCCCCTCCCCAATGTCTATAATCCAATCACCCTCTCCATAAACCCCATCCCACCAGCAACCCTCAGTTTGTTTTGTGAGATTAAGAGTCTCTTATGGTTTGTCTCTCTCCTGATCCCATCTTGTTTCATTTTTTCCTTTCCTAGCCCCCAATGCCCCCCCTCAAATTCCTCATATCAGGGAGATCACATGATATTTGTCTTCCTGTGATTGACTTCTGTCACTCAGCATAATACCCTCTAGTTCCATCCACGTCGTTGCAAAATGCAAGATTTCATTTCTTTTGATGGCTGCATAGTATTCCATTGTATATATACACCACATCTTCTTTATCCATTCATCTGTTGTTGGACATCTAGGTTCTTTCCATAGTTTGGCTATTGTGGACATTGCTGCTATAAATATTTGGGTGCACGTGCCCCTTCGGATCACTACATTTGCATCTTCAGTGTAAATACCCACTAGTGTGATTGCTGGGTCATAGGGTAGCTCTATTTTCAACTTTCTGAGGAACCTCCATGCTGTTTTCTAGAGTGGCCACACCAGCTTGCGTTCCTACCAACAGTGTAGGAGGGTTCCTCTTTCTCTGCAGCCTCTCTGACACCTGTTGCTTCCTGACTTGTTCATTTTAGCCATTCTGACTGGTGTGAGGTGTGGTTTTGATTTGTATTTTCCTGATGCCGAGTGATGTGAGCACTTTTTCATGTGTCAGCCATTTGGATGTCTTCTTTGCAGAAATGTCGGTTCATGTCTTCTGCCAATTTCTTAATTGGATTACTTGTTCTTTGGGTGTTGAGTTTGATCAGTTCTTTATAGATTTTGGACACTAGCCCTTTATCTGATATGTCGTTTGCAAATATCTTCTCCCATTCTGTCAGTTGTCTTTTGGTTTTGTTAACTGTTTCCTTTGCTGTGCAAAAGCTTTTGATCTTGATAAAGTCCCAATTTTTGCCCTGCTTCCCTTGCCTTTGGCTATGTTTCTAGGAAGAAGTTGCTGTGACTGAGGTGGAAGAGGTTACTGCCTGTGTTCTCCTCAAGGATTTTGATGGATTCCTTTCTCACATGAAGTTCTTTCATCCATTTTGAGTCTATTTCTGTGTGTGGTGTAAGGAAATGGTTCAATTTCATTTTTCTGCATGTGGCTGTCCAATTTTCCCAACACCATTTATTGAAGAGGCTGTCTTTTTTCCATTGGATATTCTTTCCTGCTTTGTCAAAGATTAGTTGACCATAGAGCTGAGGGTCTATTTCTGGGCTCTCTATTCTGTTCCATTGATCTTTGTGTCTGTTTTTGTGACAGTACCATACTGTCTTGATGATTACAGCTTTGTAATAGAACTTGAAGTCTGGAATTGTGAATTGTGATGCCACCAACTTTGGCTTTCTTTTTCAACATTCCTCTGGGTATTCAGGGTCTTTTCTGGTTTCATATAAATTTTAGGATTATTTGTTCCATCTCTTTTAAAAAAATTGATGGTATTTTGATAGGAATTGCATTAAATGTGTAGATTGCTCTAGATAGCACAGACATTTTCACAATATTTGTTCTTCCAATCCATGAGCATGGAACGTTTTTCCACTTCTTTGTGTCTTCCTCAATTTCTTTCATGAGTACTTTTGGATCATATGTTAATTCTATGTTTAAATTTTTTTTTTTTTTTTTTAAGGAAACTTCAGGTTGTTTTCTACAGTGGTTGCACAATTTTCTGATCCCACCAACAGTACATAAGGGTCTCAGTTTCTCCATGTGGAATTCTTTTCTTTTTTTAAAGATTTTATTTATTTATTTGACAGAGACAGAGAGAGAGAGAGAGATCACAAGTAGGCAGAGCAGCAGGCAAAGCGAGGGGGAAGCAGGCTCCCTGCTGAGCAGAGAGCCTGATATGGGGCTCAATCTCAGGACCCTGAGATCATGACCTGAGTCGAAGGCAGAGGCTTAACCCACTGAGCCACCTAGGCATGTGAAATTCTTAAAGACTATCTTTCCTCCTTGAAAGATTCTCTGGAGACCATGACCAGAGTTACCATTGTTTTTTTTTTTGTTTTGTTTTTAGCTTTTGAATTAAAAAAAAATGTTCAACTTTATTTTTTAGAGCAGTTTTAGGTCCACAGCAAAACTGAGTAGAAGGATGCTAAGTTTTCCCTTATACCCCCTACCTCCACACAACTGCAGCTTCCCCATTATCAATATTCCCCATCGGAGTGGTACATTTATTAAAACTGATGAACCTATATTGACACATCATATGACCCAGAGTCTATAACATACTTTATTTTTAAAATATTTAATTTATTTATTAGAGAGAGAAAGTGAGTAGGGGGAGGAGCAGGGAGGAAGAGGGACAAGCAGACTCTGTGCTGAGCTTGGAACCTGATGTGGGGCTCAGTCCCACCACCCTGAGATCATGACCTGAGCTGAAATCAAGAGTCAGATGCTTAACTGACTGAGCCACCCAGGCGCCCCATCCACGGACCATTTTAAAGGTCATTGGGGTTGTATGTTCTGGGTATTTGAACAAATTTATAAAGAAATGTATCTACCACTAAAGTATCACACAGAGTAATTTTATTGCTCTAAAAATTCTCTGTGCTCTATCTATTTATCTCTCACTACCCCCAACTTCTGATATTTCACTCTCTCCATAGTTTTGCCTTTCCAGAATGTCTTACAGTTGTATTAGTATAGTATGTATCCTTTTCAGAATGGTTTCTGTAGCTTATTAATATGTGCTTAAATTTCCTCCAGGTCTTTTCATTTCTTGATTGCTCTCTTCTTTTTTAAGCCCTAGAAGTCTAATGCACGATATAGGGAGTATAGACAATATTGTATTATAATCCTCAAACCTGCTAAGACACTAGAACTTATTATTATTCTAAACACTAAAGAGAAAGGATAATTATGGAACATGATAGAGGTGCTAATTATCACTACAATGACAATCATATTGTAGTAAATAAATGTATCGAATCAACAGGTCATACACGTTAAATGTACGCAAAATCTTATGTCAAATATATTTCAGTTAAAACACAATCTCAGTGGCTCCTACGGCTTCAGAGACTAACTAGACTTCTGTCCCGAAGCCTGACTCTCCTGTCCAGCTGCTCTCCCATCTCTCTTCTGCCGTTCTCATTTGGAAAACGTTTCCCCATACCACATTGTCCTGATATGTCAACCATCTAAAACTCCTACTTCTTCCTCAGTCATCCTCAGCTTTTTCTGCTAAAACTGATATGGAAGATTACATTCTTCCTTTTGGATTGCAAGCCATAGGAATGTAGGTCTGGGTTGCTGGCTGTCTTCTATCCCTTGAAAAAGCCTATGCAAGAACACCGATCATGGTGAGCATTTCATAATATATCTACACACGTTGAATTGCTGTTTCACACACCTGAAGCTAATATAATATTATCTGCCAACTCTACTTCAGTTAAAAAAAAACCCAAATAAATAAAAATTTTAAAAAGAAGAAGGAAAAGCTTGTACTTACTAGGAGAAAATAAGGTTACTAGACTAAGTGAAACAAAGCAGAGCTTGTTAGTGGAAAGAGAGACAACTGATGGTATGGTTTGAGCCCCGAGATCCACTCAAGTTATTAGAGTTGTCAGGACTGGGGTGCCTGAGTGGTTCAGTAGGTTAAGTGGCTGCCTTTGGCTCAGGTCATGATTCCAGAGTCCTGGGATAGGGCCCTGCATCGGGATCCCAGCTCACTGGGGAGTCTGCTTCTCTCTCTCCCTCTGCCTGCCACTCTGCTTACTTGTGCTCTCTATTTCTCTGTCAAATAAATAAAGTCTTAATTTAAAAGAAGAGTTATCAGCATTAGATGAGTTAATAAATACAGGTATGGTGAACATGTTCATAAAAGGATATATGTTCAATAGATATTAGTTATCCTTAATCACATCTCAATATACGGTATTTCTCTATATGTTCTTATCTCCTCCGGTGGTATTGTAAGATTTCTGAGTGCAGGCACTTGGTCCTCCCATGGTCTGTGCAGAGCCTACCTTATACTAGGTTCAGTACCCTTGTTGCAGAGAATTTAACAGATCAGCTCATTCCGATTCCTGCAAGACAAGTACAAGTGTGTGACTTCAGCCCCATATTTCTAAACAAGTTTGGGGTTTTGTTAGTAGATTTGTGCCATTTACTTCTAAGATGTGTAAAGTATCTTTTGCCTGTGGGTTTGTTGTTACTTTCAGAGTACAGAATTCTGACTTGGCCTAAGTTGCCATGATCTCTTTTTAAAAATGTAACAGCTATTTTTATTTTGATTCTTTATGATATAAAATTCATCATCTTTTGAGGGAGCTGGAGTTAAGATATTTTTCCAGAGTCAATAAGTGAAAACTCCTTACTCCTTATGTTATGCTTGGAAAGATAAAATTGGTCCTGGTGATAAGCTTTGAAAGACAAAATCACTCCCAAATCTCAGACAGTTGAAATGCAAAACATCGTAAAATTAAGTTGTTTATGTTGCCTTTGGTGCATTTTGCCTTGTCCTATAAAAGATGGACATAAAAAGGATTCCTGATGATTTTTTCATGTTTTTAATGTGTGTACAGAAATCCTAATGTCTGATTACTTTAATACTAGCATTTGAAGCTGTGTTCAAGTTAAGTATAGAAAAATGCATTGCCTATTTAATTTTCAATTGTGAGGGCACAGTGGAATGGAATGAGTCAGTTTATTCAGATTTCCTGCTGGAATTTAGTGGACAAATGTGGACATGATAATGTGATAAGTAGAACTTTTAGTTTGACCTTTCCATTTCCATAAGCAATAGACTTGAGATGAAGGATGGGAAACATTTACTCTAATAGATTCAGTGAAGGGCACTTGGGTGGCTCAGTAGTTTAAGCATCTGTCTTTGGCTCAGGTCATGATCCCAGGGTCCCCAGATTGAGTCCTTTTTTGGGCTCTGTGCTCTACAGGGAGTATGCTTCTTCCTTTGCCCCTCTTCCCACTTGTTCTCTCTCCCTTTCTCTCAAATAAATAAATAAAATCTTAAAAAAAAATTAACAGACTCAGTGAAGCACATGATTTGAGTATCAGCCATCATAAAATGAAAGGTCCCAAATCTTCTTTCAGATCTCCAGCTGATCATTGGCTCCTAACATAAAGTGCTGGGAGGATCCCTTTGTTAACAGGTGTATTACTTAGTGTGTGTTTGGGAAAGTCTGTTCCTTCCCGCTGAGAAGATTTTTTAAAGATATTTTATAGAGAGACTCATATCTTTTACAAATAATAGGGTTATTTTCTTCCTTTCCAATCCTCATGCCTTATTTTTTATTCTTGACTTATTGTATTGGCTAGGATCTCCTATCCAATGTTGAATTGTGAGAAATGTAGCAGGCATTTTTGTCCTGTTCCTTCTTTAGTGGTTGCTAAAATTTCCCCATTAAACATAAGATTTCTGATTGATGTCTCTGATCATGTAAAAAGACTTCCATTCTATTCCTAGATGCCTAATAATGGTTTTTGTTGTTGTTCTTAGTGAATGAGTGTTGAATTTTACTGAGCAGTGCTCTTCTGCATTTATTAAGACAATCGTTTGGCTTATTTTCTCCTTTAAAATACAAAACTGAAAACAAAACAAAACAAAACAAAAAACCTACAGGGCACCTGGGTGGCTCAGCTGGTTAAAGGGTTGCCTTCAGCTCAGGTCAGGTCATGATCTCAGGGTCTTGGGTTTGAGTTCCGCATCAGGCTCCCTGCTCAACGGAGAGCCTGCTTCTCCCCTTGCTCTGTCTGCCACACTGCCTACTTGTGCTCTTTCTCTATCTCTCTGTCAAATAAATAAATAAAATCTTCAATTAAAAAAAACAAAAACAAAACTGCTAGATGTGTTCATTTTGAACCATCCTTGCCATCCTGAAATAAACCATATTGTCAAAGTATCTTTCCAAATAGATTAGATTTGTAAATATCTTAGTTAGGATTTTGCACTTATGTTTAAGAGTGGTATCTGTCTACACTCTTCTGATTTTGAGCAGAGCACACCACTCTTCCTGCCTTGCTGTGGCGGTGGGGGCGGGGGAGGAGGGATGGTAGGGGGAGTGTGAGGGGGGTGGAGGGGGAGCTGGGGAGCTGTTTCATTCCCTATCCCCCCTGTCAATTCTAGACCCTGAGCTCAGCAAGCCTCTGCCTCCAACATTCTTGCTAGGCTGTGTTTCTGTTCTTTTCTGTTGTATAGGGTATTTTATTTTGTTTTTATTTTACTTACTTTTTTGTTTTAAGTTGATCTATTTAGAGTATAACCCTTCTACTCTTTGTTGCAGTATTGCTCCCTATAGTCATCAGGTTCTATAGACTCAGGGGAAAACAATTTTCACAGGGCAATGTGCTGGTGCCCTCAGCAATGTTTAATAGGCACACTCCTAACCCATTCATGGGAGTTGTTGGTGAGGATGGTGGCTGTGCTTCTCAGACTGCTACATTCTCTAACAGGTCAGCAAAAGTTATACATGTTACAGTCCAAAAGAGAATGCTAATCTCCAAAACATTTTATGCTTTTCACATCACTCCAACCCTGAGGTTAGAAATAGAATGATTTCTCTGAAATGCATTTTGTTCTGGCATAAGAGCACATGCTTTTCAGGGAGGGATTCTTTGTTGTTCCTTTGCTTGTTCTTTTAAAACATTTGGCTTTGCATTTCAGCTTTTCAAGGAGTATTTTATTGAAGTTGATAATTGTGTTATTTTAACGGCCCCTATCCATTTGTGGGAGATTTAAGAGAGAGGGGAACTTCTTTGTATAAGCAGGTACTTCAGATTTCAAGATGTTTTGGCGAGCCTGACTCTATCTCTGTCTATTCTGGAATATGTTCAGCAAAACATTAGGCCAAGCATCATATGTATACAATTGTCTTAAAGAAAATTACATCTCCTGCAGACATTCTGAAATATGTTTCAATCTAAGTTGTTTGTTATTTTTTGCTTAGAATGCTGAAGGTATTTTTTTTCCCCATAGAAGTGATGTAAAACATTTATTTCTGTTTTTCCACTAATCCATAAACTTTATTCAGCCCAGATGTTGGGAGAACCATATTGACGCAACTGCCTATTGTCATTCCTTTATCAAATGGTCTCAACTAATAGCATCTACAATCATTTCTTTGCAGTTAAGATATCCACAAGCTGGTAAATTTTTAAGTTCAGTCTGAGAGCAAAATCATCTATCACACTGTGTTTCCTGTTATTAGTAAGGCTTTATTTCTTGCCCTTTTGAGATTAGTACTCAAATCATACATTGTCATTATATTTTGTTTCCTAATGAATGTTTAGTGAACAATGTTTGTTTACTTATGGAGAGCCTTGTGTTTCTTCAAGAAGTTTCATCCATTTATTATCGGAGCAAATGCAGTGAAACAAGACATTCCTTTTTTTTTTTTAAGATTTTATTTACTCATTTGTCAGAGAGAAAGAGAACACAAGTACGGGGAGCTTTTTGTTTTTGTTTTTTAAAAGATTTTATTTATTCATTTGTCAGAAAGAGAACACAAGCAGGGGGAGCAGCAGGCAGAGGGAGAAGCAGGTCCCTGCTGAACATGGAGCCCAATGTGGGACTCGATTCCAGAACACTGGGATCATAACTTGAGCTGAAGGCAGATGCTTAACTGACTGAGCCACCCAGGCATCCTGAGTTGAGAGATTCTTGAAGATTTTAAAGTTCTGGTGACTTGGAGTAAGTGTATCTATACTCCTCCTTCCTAAAGTATCCATAAAGCATATTGTAAAATAAAATAATTGTTCTTCTCTTTTCTTCCTTCCTTCATCCTTCCTTCCTTCCCTTCATCTCTCCTTTCCTCCCTTCCTCCCTCCCTCATACAATTTTTTTCCCTTTCTTTTCACTTTCCTTCTTTCTTCTCATTGTTTCCAAGGAAGGGGATATGGCTTGTCACCTTGTGACAGGGAACCACAATCTAGGGGGAACTGGGTTTCTTAGCTACAGCGCCTTGTTCTTTTCGCTGAAGTTTAGAACAACCAGACATGTCTCAACAGAAACCTTTCCCTCAAAGTGAGATAATACTTCGACTTCTCTATTTATGGTCAATTTAAAAGTTGGGACAGATGGCGTGCTATTACTTTTTTTTTTTTTTTTTTCCTGGTGGAGATGAAACACAGGAAGACATTTCATTATGCAGTTGTTAGGGAGCAAGACTTCTACCTGCCCGCTGAACCCTGACAAGTTTAATGAAATGAATTTCTGCAGGGCTGTTTCTTGACCTGTGATGTGTCTCAGTCCACGGGGTCACGCAGCCTATGTCAATGAGATGAGATGACTGGAACGTTTGTGACTTTTAAAAAAGAAGTCCAACACGTGGAAAGCTCTGGAGGCTGAACCCCGAAGGAGGGACTTAGAAACAGAAGCTCCTCTTTTTCTTTAAAGGCTGTGACAAGAGTTAAAAGGGGCCAGTTCCCCTGCCTCCCTCTTTCGGGAGTGCCAGCAGAAGCATCTTGCCTGAATTTGAATAAAAACCTTTCCGGGGAGGAATGTGTTTGAAGAAAAGAGGTTCAGGGGGGGAAAAAAAGTGTTTGAAGAGTTTGAAGGTCCGTGAAAAAAAGCTTGTGCGTGTGCTTACGGCGGGTGTGTGTCTGTGAGAGGACGACTGTGGGTGGGTGTTAGTGCACGGGTGTGTACTATGTGTGTGGCATGTGTGAGTGTGCACACACACGCGTGGGGGGGCTGCGTGAATGTGTGCACGCCCGTGAGCGTGGGTCCGTGTGTGGGTGGCCTGCGGGCGCCGGTGCGGGGTGTGTTTGGGCGACCGTGTATATGCCGTGTGCGTCCGTGTGTCCGCGTGTGTGCGAGCGCGTGTGCGCGTGTGCCCGTGTGCCTCGGGCGGGAGAGGCAGCTTGGGCTCAGCCGTGGCGGAGCAGTTAGTACAGAACTAAGAGTGGAAGGGGAGGCTGGGGAGCAGCCAGGAAGACCAGCAAGGGACCTTTTTAACAAAAGCTCAGTTTGGTCCCTGCGGGGCCAGCCAGCAGAAGGGACTGGGGAGCCCTGGCTCCGCGCCAGGGAGGTCGGGCTCCCGCCAGCTCTGCACGCACCCTTTATCATGCCCTCCGCAGGGGGAGTCCTGAGGCTTGGCCGTCTGGACGTTTCCGCAGCCGCAGCTGCTGCCGCCGCCGCCGCCGCCGCTGCCGCCGCCGCCTTGGAGAGGACCAGCAAGGACGGCGGAGTGAGTATGTGAACTTCGGGTCTGTCTTTCCCTGCTGGGTGGGTTAAGGGATTTCAAGTACAAAGAAAGCGAACACTCCGCTGACCTGAAAGACTGGAATTTCAGCTCTCTTTCCTTTCCTGGGATCTAGTTCCTCCCCGCTTCCTCTCCCAGCCCTTTAAACCAGAGATTACTGGGTCAGTGACTCGCCCCCGCCTTCCCGCCTGCCCTGGGCCCCGGGTTTCTAGCTTTTTAGCTTGGAAAGGAAAACCACTATCTGTAAGTATCTGCTTTATGTCCTTCCTCTCATCTTCCGAATGTTCTGTTAGCTTTCTAGCTCCAGAGGTGGTTTGCGCGGTAGCGTTCGCTTCCAGTCTCCTCGCAGGAAGTGTGCAGAGTCCGCTTGCCAAAGTTTAGTTCTCATGTCAACTCAGCAAGGTGGCAGTTTGCCCTGTTAAAAACCCATATGCCCACCACGGGAGTCTCTTTATTATGGACCACAATTTATAAGGTTTCTGGACCCGTCCCCATGGCACTCACCAGTGAAATCACCATTTTAAATTTTGTAACCCACCCTCGCCACCCCAGATCAGAAGGTTTCTTAGCTACATGACATGGCAAAGGGAAATGAAAAAACTAACACGACGGGTGCTATCCTCACGGTATACAGAGAGAGGGAAGTTTGCCCGAGATTGGGTTTTGGATACCTGACTTTGGTTTAGTTCTATTTGGAGATATATATTTTTTAAAAGCATGGTTTCTATTTTTATGGGGATGAGAGGGAGTGTTGGAGAGGCAAAGAAATCATTTTGTTCTGAAGTTTAAACTTCAGTTTAAACTGATATTTAAGTTCTTTCTTATTACCCAGATTTGGTGCTGTAGTGAAGAGTTTCTTTTAGTTTTCATCTGGATCACAGAAGTAATTTTCAAGGCATTTAATTTTCCTCTCTGTCTTTTTTTTTTTTTTTTTTTTTGGACTCTTGTACTCAGTCTTGTTGCCTGGTGTGAATTACAAAGCTTAAAAAGAGCATTTCCGGAGGCTGGTTGGAGTTTATGGCCTGGGAATCTTGCTGGAGAGATTAACCTCTTCACGGCTGCTTTGCAGCCCAGACCTAGTGATCCAAACGTTCCCCAGGTTTCTACTCTGGAAAACTGACAATAACCATCCCTGGCGTCATTAAAGCTTGAAGAATTGCTCCCCACCCCCTGCTTATACTTGATAAAAGTGCCGTTAGTATGATTCTAGGAAAATGTTGACAACTTTGCTCTTTCTCTCTCTCGAGGATTCTCAGAACTTGGGGTCATCGGAACCACTTGGGAGCTTGCTGAAAGGCAGGTGCTTAGGCTACACCCTCCCACTTTAGGCCTGGGGAGGGCCTGAGAGTTTATCCGGGTGATTCTGAAGCAGGTGCGGTCCCATTTGGATAAACACAGCTCTATGTTGTCCTGGGAAATTAAATGCTTGTCCTGTGGTTGGTTAATATTAAACCTCATATCTAAATGATCAACTTGAATTTCAGGTGATGTTGCCCATAAGTTATATGCAACATGGCTCTGCATGCTTGGCTGATAGAGCAGGGCTTTCGACCAGCTTTCCCACCAACCTCATCACTGTTTCCTTGCTCTTCTTTCCATCCACACCTTTCCATTCCCACAAGTGAGGAAGGGACTTGGGCAGAACCAAAGGTGCTCACACGCCATGTTCCCTCCTCCATGTCATGGGATGTGTGGTCTGACCTGACCTAGCACACGACCAAGCAATGCTCGTCTTAGAATCTTTCCACCCAGGGCTGTTCTCAATTCTTTATCAGCCTCCCAGGGATTCTCTGCTTCTGGGGATGGGCTAGGCTGAGTGGGCCTGAACTGAATTATTTCTGGATTATTTCTTGGGACACTTCAGGAGCAGTCTAATTCCTAGAAACTGAGTTTAGATTAGGCCATCCCACAGAGATTGGGAGAAACAGGAAGGGATTCCTCTAGTATGCTGAGGTCCTCGTTTGACAATATATGAAGGTAAGAACTCAGCCTCCATCCCCATCCCCAATGACGTTTTATGCCGTTGTATATTTATAGGAAAAAGAAAATAGGATGTGGTCATCAGTTTCCCTTCCTTTTTCCCCCTCACCTCATTCCAAATGTTTGCAGGTGCCTGCTACATGCCCGGTCTGGTGCTACTTTCCAAGGATTGTGGAAAGATCAGCATGTATAGTGTGGACAGAGCCCTTGTCCTCATGGTGTTTCAAGTCTTGAAATAAACTTGCTACCCAATCTTGGATGAGCCAGCTAATCTCCCTAAACTTCACCTCCTCCATCAATAAAACAAAAGAGTTGACTTAAGTGAATTTGAGTATCTTTCCAGCTATGATATTCTGACATTGGCGGACACGGTTCAGTCTTTTAAGCACAGACAAGGGGGAATAGGAGCTTTTTAGCATTTGCTTTGAAAACATGCCCAAAGATTTGGCTTCCTGCTTTTCTTACGATTTTTCAAAAATATCTTTTAACTCTTCTTCCTCTCGTCAGAAACCAAGACTGCCGGTAGAGTGAGTTAGACAAATTCTGCCTTTGCAGAGCACACAGTCATGCCCCACAATGGGCTCCTGTAACTCTCTGGAAAGGCTGTTTCCCTGGGCCAGGTTACCTAGGACAGCAGCCTCTTATCTTGTCTGAATCTGGTGTTGCTCCCCCTGTGGAGCGCTGGGTGGTCTGAACCGGGCTGGCCAGCTCTGGCCCCTGACCCTTTCATTCAAGTGATTTAATAGCTTTTGTGATACTAGGTGAGAGGCTCCAACAGAGACCTTTGAGGGTCTGGGAAAGAAAAAAACCAACTCCCTAATGAAATCCGCATTTTGTCTGTACTGTAGTTTCTCTTACTGCTGTGACAGCCGACTGCTGCATTTCAAAAGGTTCTAAAACTTGGCCATCAAGATAAGAAAATATAGCTGTGATCTGGGCGCTTCTGGCTGCCTGCAGATACTATGTTTGGTGGGAAGAACTACTCACTGGAGGACAGTGTACAGGGATACTGCAAAGTTAGGATATTTTTGACCAAAAGTTCTTGGCCTCTTGTTGGTAGGGTTAAAGGAGGTAACAAAATAGTCTTTGGTTTCACTCTTATCCCTCCCTATTTACAGGGTTGCTGATACGATGTCAAAAATACTTATTTTGTGCCTTATGCAAAGGCTTCTTAGATTATATGTCACTCTTGACTCTCAATTTTATCGTTGAAATGATCCTAGTCCTAGAGACCAGGACAGATAACACTCCAGGACCCACTGAGCTCTACGTCCTTCCGGTAGTTTTCCAAGTCCCTAGGATCCTACCTCTGCCTTCTGCAAGCATTATCAGCTGCTCAGGACTTAACAAATGCTCCCTAAATTCTTCCCACAAAAAATGACTTCATATCTTGTGAAGTCGCCCTCAATGCCATGCCATTTTCATCTCAGGGTCTCCATTTCCTATTAGCACACAAATTCTTCATTTTGTCAATTATCAGCCAAAACTACTGTGAAGTTAGGAGAATTTCAGAAAGGTCTGACATTCCCAGATGAGAATTCATCTACATATTTCAAAGTTGCTGGGTGTTTCCTGTCCAATCCCTATCGTAGCCCAGATTTGTTTTTCCCGTTAAAAGGATTCCCCTCCTGGGAAAGGCCAACACAGCAACACACAATAGCAGAACACTAATTCTGTTTTATGTAAATCTTCCTCTTTGTTATAACATGGTGGGATAACTCAGTTTCATCCAATAAGCATTAGTAATTGTTTTGAAACCAAAAGGAGGTATTAATAGGAGAGCTCAAATATTAAATTGGTGTAATAGGAAAAAAAAAAAGATCTTTGAATAAATTTCAGCTGGGTTCCAGTCCTTGGCTACAATATTCTTTGGTTCGGTAATGCTGGCCCAGTTAATTTCCTCTGCGTCAAGTGAGGGTACGGACACTTACCAGACGTTCATGGGGCTAAAGCACCTTTGGAAAGCACCTAGCATGATCCGTGATGAATGACAAGGATCAAGGAGTATTTCTACTAACACAGGTGTGAAGGCTGGAAAGAACCATGCCTGTGGCAAGCTGCTCAGTCCACAGGTGAAAACAGAAATGGGAAATCAAGCTTTCTTCCAGATTTCATGGACGAGGAAGAATAGATGTTATCCCACCACTTCCCTGGCTTTGGTCCCACTCGATTCCTTCTCCCAGCTGGACCCGATCCATGAGCTCCCGGACCAGCCAAGCGATTAGTACAGAGAAAGCGAGGGCAGTGTGAAAATCAGTCTGCTCTCACTTCTTCCTGACCCTCCAGAATGGAAGACTTTTATAGCCGTTTCAGATATAAATACATCAGGAAAGACATCACTTTAGGTTTTTGGCGGGGAGGATTTTGCTCCATTGTGGCCAGGGGTCCCACTTCTGGGGCAAATGTTTAAGAATTTGAAACTCAGGGATTGTACCATGGGCAGCTTGCGAGCTGTTTACCGAAGAGAAAACGAGAAGACATAGCCATTCAGACGCGCACTGCTCACCCCGCACTCTCCCCTGCCCCCAGCCTCGGTATTTCTCTTCCACCAGTGTTTTCTTATAGGTCCGGTGTTTACACTGCGATAAGCCAGTCACTCAGCTAATATTTACTAAGTTTCTCTGGGCCAGAGAAGATGACCAGGAGAGGAGGGACCTGAGTGAGCAGAACAATCATGGTTGTTGTCTTCGAGAAGGTTACAGACTAGGGTAAAAAGGTTGACTTTTTTTTTTTTTTAAGATTTTATTTATTTATTTGACAGGTAGAGATCGCAAGTGGGCAGAGAGGCAGGCAGAGAGAGAAAGGAGGAAGCAGGCTCCTGGCCGAGCATAGAGCCTGATGCAGGCCTTGAACCCAGGACCCTGAGATCATGACCTGAGCGTAAGGCAGAGGCTTTAACCCACTGAGCCACCCAGGCACCCCAAAATGTCGACTTTTAATCAAATGACTGCAAAGAAACAATGAAATACCACATGCCTGAGGGTATTCCAGGATTCTATGCAAGCAGATAAAACTGGTCTGGGAGACCGAGACCTGAAGGATGGACAGAATTTAGCCAGGCAAGTGGGAGTTTCGTAGAAGTTGGGGAAGGGCATTCACGGCAGATAGAACAGCACGGATAAAGCATATTAAGACTCGGAGTGGACAGTGCAGTGAGTTTAAGAAGGGAAGAACTGTGTGACCAGCTTGCCAGGGGATGGAGGAGAGTTCTGTGAGAAGAGGCTGGAGAGAGAGGTAGAGGACAATCATGCAGGGAAATTCTGTCTCACAGTTAAAGGGGACCCCAGAAAGCACTGAATCCACACTCCCTCTCTGGGACAAGAATCCCTTCCTCTGTCTTTATCTAAGCCCTTGCCACTATCGGACAACTCGGAAGGAGAGTTCTGTCTGAAAGTAGGGTGCAGGGAACCTGGGTGGCACAGTCGGTAGAAGTTCTGACTCCTGGTTTCGGCTCGGGTCGTGATCTCAGGGTCATGAGACAGAACACTGTGTTGGGCTCTGTGCTCAGCGCAGTCTCTCCAGGAGATTCTCTCTCTCTTCCCCTGCCCCTCCTGCTCATGCTCTCTCTCTCTCTTAAATAAATAAATCTTTAAAAAAGATTTATCTCTCTATCTATCTGCACCCTGAACCCCGAGAGTAAAGTCTCTCTTTTTTCGAATCATTCGAAGACAGACTATTTCTTTCATAAATTACTGTCCAAGCAGGTCTGCACTTTCCCGTTCACATGCAATCAGTTCTTGGGAAAGCGGTTTTACATTTGTGCTATGGAAAGTGAACTTACTGGCTTCAGTCTATTATTTTAGCCTCTGATTGTTGAGAGCATGGATCTTGATTGTGTCCTCACTGATAACAGTTAACTTTTTTGGATTTGTGCTGTTTGTGAATTGGACGAGCTTGTCTTCTGTAACTTTGCAGAGGAATTTGGGAAGTTATTTAACTGGAGGAAGCCAAACATGGAGCTATGGGCACCCCTGAAGATGTTTCTCTTAAGAGAAAAGGTGCCCCTAACCTCTTTTTATTTTGTTTTTAGAGAGGAAACTAGACACAACGTCTCTATAGCCAAGACTCACAGATATGTTCAAGTTTAAATGAAAAGAGTTCAAAGACATCAGTGTGTGAAGGCACAGTTTGACTGTATTTGCTGATTTCATTTACCACTGTCCTAAGGACTCACCGGTGTGGCCGCTTTTCTCTTTTGGGCTTGGATTTGGGGAGGGCCACTGGCCTGCCCATTAAAATCCATTTATCAAAGTAATAAAATTTTTAAAAAAAGCACACAAGGATGGGAAGGCACTTGAAGAACTAATTTCTACCAAGTACGGGATAAATCTCTGCCTAATTTCTGAAAATGCAGTATAACCTTTTGTAGCACAGAGTCATTGCTGTGTAACGGGCAGAACGTAGTTGTGTGGTGAACCCATCCTGCCGCGGTCCCGGTACCCGCGGCTCTTTGCAAATTCCAGATGCAAGGGCATTTTCTCTTCCTTTTCTCTCCTGTCACTCCCCTTACTTCCTTCTCCTTTCCTTTCAAAATTGCCTCGTCTTAAGAAAATCAGACTCTAGGACACCTGGGTAGCTCAGTCGGTTCAGGGTCTGCCTTCGACTCAGGTCATGGTCCTGAGGTCCTGGGATCCAGCCCCGCGTCAGGCTCCCTGCTCCACGGGAAGTCTGCTTCTCCCTCTTTCCTCTGCCCCTTTAACTGCTCATGTTCTCTCTCTCTCTTAAATAAAATCTTTAAGAAAAAAAAAAAAATCAGGCTCCTCCTACCCATCTACCACAGCTCGGTAACTTTGATCTCCTCCCTGACTGCAGCCTCCACTAAGATCCACTGGTTTCACACAGTAGGTCGGCGTGAAGCACCGTAGCATTTTATTAAAACAACTTTGCTCCAGTATTGGAGAACGGTTGGTGCTTTAAGCCCTTAGAATCCTGTAATAATTAAAAATAGCCACTGCTGGAGGTATTGATTGGTGATTAAGAGGTCACTGGAGGTGGGGCGCCTGGGTGGCTCAGTGGGTTAAAGCCTCTCTCTGCCTTTGGCTCATGTCATGACCCCAGGGTCCTGAGATCGAGCCCCACGCTGGGCTCCCTGCTCATCGCGGAGCCTGCTTCCTCCTCTCTCTCTGCCTGCCTCTCTGCCTACATGTGATCTCTGCCTGTCAAATAAATAAATAAAATCTTAACAAAAAAAAAAAAAGGGGGTCACTGGAGGTAGCTTTTCAGTATAGAAAAGGAGCAGGAGTTGAGTGGCCATTGGACTCTATTAAATAGCTACCCAAGACTTTCACACTCTTCATACCTTGTGTATCATATGTATGAATTTGCTATGGCTGCCATAACGATGAACTATAGACTTGGTGGTTTAAACAATACAAATTTATTTTTTTACAATTCTTGAGTCTAGGAGTCCAAGATCAAGGTTTTAATAGGGCTGTTTCCTCATGAGGCCTCTCTCCTTGGCTTGTGGAACTGATTTCTTCTCCCTGTGTCTTTACATGGTGTTTCCTCAATTACCCACCTGTGTCCTAATTTTTTCTTTTTATAAGGACACGAATGATATTGGATCAAGGGCCACCCTAATGACCTTATTTTAATTTAATTACCTCTGTAAAGACTCTGTCTCTAAATATAGTCACATTCTGAGGTACTGGGGGTTAAGACTTCAATCTATGTATTTGGGTGGAACAAAATTCCACCCATAAAGACCATGCCTCCATATCAAGCCTCTGCTTGTTGTTACTTAACTGATCTTCTAAATTCTGAGGACATTACTGCAGCAGAAGGAAATAAAATAAAACCCGTGGACATATAAATTCATGTTTAGACATCCATTTGTAATACACTCTGGATTTAGAGCTTGACTTCAGGGTAGCGGGTGAGGAAACTTCCTTGGGCAGGACTAGCTTTGAACTTTTAAAAATTCTAGGTGAAACCCATTTTGCTTTTCTTATTTGGCTAAGAAGCCCGCACAACGCCAGTTTAACTGTTCAGGTTAGGAGGGAACAATGTGCTGTGTTATCGTTTGCCTTGCAGATGCTATGAAGCCTCCTATGTTGGTTGTTGCTGGATTGCTTTATTGGAAACCAGTGGCCTTTATTTACCCCCAATACAGAGACATTTCCTTTTTTTTTTTTTTTAAGATTTTATTTATTTATTTGAGAGAGAGAGAAAGAGAAAGAGGGAGCATGAGAGGGGGAAGATCAGAGGGAGAAGCAGACCCCCTGCTGAGCAGGGAGCCCGATGCAGGACTCGATCCCGGAACTCCAGGATCATGACCTGAGCCGAAGGCAGTCGCTCAACCAATGGAGCCACTTGGGCGCCCAACATTTCCTGGTCTGTAACTTTGTAAGTTGCGCTGGCATGAAACTCCTTGTAGTGTGTGGAAATCACAGGCTATGAGATTCGATGGTAGGAATGCTCAAGTATTCGTACATCCCTTCCCCCACTGAAGTGTTTGTCTGCATTAAGAATGGCAAATGATGGGATGCCTCTACGGCTCAGTCAGTTAAGTGTCCGGCTCTTAATTTTGGCTCAGGTCGTGATCTCAGGGTTGTGAGATTGAGCCCTGCATTGGGTGTCACGCTGAGTGTGAGGCCTGCTTTAGGCTTCTCTCTCTCTCCCCTTCACTCCCCCCTCTCCCGCTCTCTTAAAAAAAAAAAAAATCTAGCGCTCTCTCTCTCTCTATATATATATATATATATATATTGCAAATGATGACAACCACTTGAGCTAAAAGAGACATAGTCAGGGATGATCTGTGGTGTTGCACAGCAGACTTGCTATCACGGACAGCCCAGGGCTTGTAGGTATCACCTCTGAATCATTAGCTCTATGGCCAGAGAGATCTGACATCAGAACTTCAAAATCTAAGACCTAGACTTTTCAGACTTCTTAAGACCAAGACTGAAGACTTCAAGGTGATGACTTGGTAAGGAGCACACAGATGCCCAGGAACTGAGAGCATTTGAATTTGTTAATTAAGAACAACAACAAATGCAATCTTTACAACAACCTTGTGAAATTAGTGTTATAGATCCTCACTGTGCAGATGATGAAAGGAAGTCTGAGAAGGTTTAAGTAACATTTATTTTGTAGGTTGAGGTTCTTTTGAACCTCTAAAGTATTCAGAAAGTGAATGGCTTAGTCAGAGTGCTTATCCTTAGTTCAAAGGCTTAATTGAGGTCTGTCTATGAAGAGATGGGTGAGCTAGAGAACATGACATAAACGTTGTGTAGTTATTACCCGGCTTTCTATTAATATAAAAAGAAAAAAAAACAGTTTTATTTCCTTCAAAGGATCGATATTTTTTATTTTCTTTTTTTTTAAATTGAGCAGAAAAAGCTCAAATTGTGAATCCTAAGCAGAAGGCTGGAGGTAGTGAGATGGGCTCCAGCAGACAGGATCGAGGTTCATGACCTTGGTAGCAAATGTTAGAAGAGGCATGAAACGGTGGCTCCTGTTTCATTGAAGAACTGACGAGAAGAAACTGGTACACTAGGAACACAAAAAGGAATTAGACTTTGGTCTATGGCCATACCACTCTGAACGCACCCGATCTCATCTTATCTCGGAAGCTAAGCCGGGTTGGGCCTAGTTTGCACTTGGATGGGAGGAATTAGACTTCGGAGTCACGTGAGGGATTTTTAATTTATAGACCAGAAGGTCTGAATGTTTATATTTTGCAGCAGATGATTAAGGAGAGAGCCTCAAATCCCCTTTTACTCTGATCAATAGTGACCGCAAGTAATGATCTCAGGGAGACCTCCGACTTCCTGCCTAAACCCAAATGACTATTTCTATCATAATATGAACTATCATAATATGAGGGGAAAAAAAAGCATGGAGAGATATTAGCCTTGTGGGTAATAAAATTTGTTGTTGTAATACACGTATTTAACTGTGTCTTTAAAGATTCACAGCGAGGGAAAAGTTGGAATGCAATGGAAAGTAGTCCTTGCCCAAAATTTTGCTGGCTAAACTTGATGTTAATTTCTTTTATTTTAGAGTGTTTCCTTTCTAACAAGTTTGCTACTTTGGGAAACCGCTGCCTCATGTCTGTACTTGTCACGCATGTGACTAGCTTCCTAGGAATGGCCTCCCACCTAGGCTGTCTGGAAAGTTTCCCTCATTTCCTCTCTGTCTGGGGCCATCCTGTCTCCCTCTCCTTTTCCCCATTGCTCCCCAAACTGGATCTTGCTTTTAGCCTCTTCCTGGTGCTGGTCTTCTGGGTGGGACCCCAGCCCTAGACCACTCTGATGGTTTTCAGATATGCCAAAAAACCTACCTTCTGTCTTCGGGCACTAAAGCCCCCTTTACCTCCTCTACTCCGAGGTGAAGAAAATAAAGTGCTGTTGTTTACAGCATTGATTCTCAAACCTGGTGGCTGATTAGAATCACCAGAGAACTTTTGATTTCAGATGGCTGGACCCCACCCAGGCAAATTACATCTGAAAAAATTTGAGATGATGCATGAGTTGTCTTGAGATGAAGCCAGAGGTGGGACCCTGCTGGTTTAGTATATGTGCTGCCGAAGCGAGCACGGGACCCTGCTGGTTTAGGAGTGACATTAGGGCAACACTTTCACCTTAGAGTGTTTCTAGAATGTTGTCAATGACAAAAACCGTCTCCAGCCCTCATGAAGGCTGTTTAATTACTTCCAGCAGTCAAGTGGGGCTAAAGCCATGAGAGCGAAGTCTCGTTTGTAACCATTACTTTCCCTCAGGCCTCAGGAGACATTGGGGTCAACCATCACATTGCAGGAACTCTGCGGGCCCTGTTTACTATTGGGTATGTGAAAGCAGCACCCCAAGCACCGCCCCACCGCGCCTCCCACCCAGCATGGTTATAAAACGAACAGTGCCCCTGGAATTTGATGTATCGAACTGAGAAAAACCCAATAACGGAGTCTCACCTCCTTTGGCCTATACTCCGAAGGACAGGTATGTTAGTTGGCTTCCCCAGAAATACCTTCCGCCGTGTTGAGTTTATGTCGTGCTCAGTAACATCACAGGGTGAACCGCCTTCCTCTGCTAGTCAGACGCTATGCCTGTGGCTAATACATTCTCACTTCTAGAGGAATGATTTGCAAACCCACTTTTAAAAAATAGTCTATTTGTGTTTTGGAGACTTTAGAAAATGTTTACGCCAAGACCACTTGTGTGCACCCTATTTGTTTCTCTTTTTAAAGATTTTATTTCTTTCTTGAGAGAGAGAGAGAGAGAGCACACGGGTAAGTGTGTGCCAACAGGGGGAGGGACAGAGGGAGAGAGAGAGGGAGAGAAAGGAACTCCCGGCTGACTGCGGAAGTGATTGCCTGGTCCGATCTCAAGAACCTGAGATCATGCCCTGAGCAGACACCAAGAGTCAGCAGCTTAATTGACTGAGCCACCCAGGTGCCCCTTCTCTTTTTTAAAACACTTCTCTGACTTGGTTGTGTTTGTAATTGTCATAGGAGGCCACTCTTATACGTTGCCACATTCTTGTGCATACATGTATTCAACAAATAAGTCATCTCATCAGACATTCAGATACTTTTAATTTGCAGCCCGTGATGTTTACTGAGATTTTGTTCTTGAGCTAGGACTGAACCATTTTTAATCTCATCGCCTGAGAACACTCTCCCACTCACGGCAGCCCACCCCCAATCCTGCCAAAGTAAGCAGATTATGTTTCCACTCTTCTTAATGCAATTAAGCTCAGCGGAGCACAGAGGGGTGGAGGACTCATGCATCTGCAGAAGACCTAATGGTGGCCGCTGGGTTCACCGCGGGGGGGGGGGGGGGGGAGCCTCAGTGTGGGAGGGTCCTGTGGCCAGCAAGCCCTGCAGGTGCCTGAGTAGCTGGATGTCTGCAGATCGTGAGGAAGGGCAGAGCTCTACAGCCGTGACACAATCATGCTCGGTTCTGAACGCCAGGAAGTCCCTGTGGCTTGCCTGGCTTCTTTTTTGTTGCCAGTAGCCCTGCACCGCTCTATAGAAAATTTTCTAGCTCTGTTGGGTGTTACTGGAGAGTCAGTTCAACCTAAATTACAGAACATGTCAAAGGATGGCTCAACTAATGTTTTTTTTTTTTTTTTTTTACTTGATAAACTTCAGTTTCTGAGCAGATTTCGGTTTATGGAAGAATTGAACAGTGTTCTCACATACACCCCATCTGCCCACTTTCCCCGGTTGGTAACACCTTGTATGAATATCAGGTACTACAGGGGATAAGCCAGTGATGATTATCTAAAGCCCGTAGTTTCATTAGGATTCACTTGTGATGTACATTCTCTGGGTTTTGATGAATGTTTAATGACAAGTATCCATTACAGTGGTAAATTTTAAAATAATAGAAAAAACTCTGATTGGCCTGGGCCAGAGAGGGGACGGAGTTACCCGGAGCCTTGCTCGCTCCGTGGCTGTGCGTGCGCCTGCGCGCTGGGGACTCCAAGCAACAACACATTTACGTACATTATCACGTTTAACTATTTTAATGGCCCTGAAAGGTATCGCTTTTTGTATAGGTGAGGAAACAGAGGCCAAGGAAAAATAAGGACATTGTTCAAGGAAATAGTGGAACTGGGAAAAATCTGATTTAAATCCGGCCTCTGTTCTTATTACTGTGGCATTTCCTTTCACTTCAGCTCTAATCCTAGAGCAGAGCATTAAGCCCTCCCCACCCCATCCCTCCTCTTCCTTCTCCTGTACTATATTTACAAAATTATTTCTAATAAACAAACATTCGTAAAACAACTATTTGTGAAATAAAGTGATGTACAGGTCATGGCTGAACCTAGAATTGTGCTAAGATCTTCAGCAGAGAAGAAAGGAAAGACTCTCATTAGAGTTCTGTTAAGTTTAATTATTGTTGGTGTTAAGAATTGTCCTTTTTTTAAGGATTCAGTGTTTGTTTCCTTGTCCTGACCCCCATCTCCCTGAAGGGCAGGTATGGGCAGTGAGGTGAAGGCAAGAGATGTTCACTTGGCAGATCTTGCCCTGATTGGGGGCTTTGCCCAGGTGCTGGAAGGCTGGCTTTCAGGAAAAGTACTCTCACACCAGTGTCTGCATCTCTGTGTATAGGACTTGTAGTTTTTTAGACTTTACTGTATCCCAGGATTTGATACTGTGGTGTGCTTTCCATTCTCTGCCTGCATTAGTGAATAAGACAGCAGGCAAATCAGTTCTTTAATCTTTGGCAAATCACTTTGCCCCTTAGGGCGGTTGCTTCCTTACTTGACTTCTGTGTGTGTACTGGAGTGTGCAGAGTATGGGCTTCAGGAACGTGGGCTTTGGAACCTGTCCGCTGGGGTTGGAATGTCAGCTCAGTCGTTTATTAGCATATGCCTTGGACAAATTACTTAACTTAGAACCAGAATCCTTAGAATAGAATCTGCTCCATAGGTGGTTGTGAAACAGGACCAGATGCAAAGTAAGTGCATAACACTCAAGAATGTTGGCTTAAGTAAAATTTGGAGGAGAAGCTCCTTCTAACCCTAGAATTCTGTAACTTTTGATGTACCGTGACTTAGTCTCAAACAACATTACATTTTTTATCATTATCACTTGGTTTCTTAAGTCATCAAAAGCATTTCCAATGCAAATCAAAACCGCAATAAGAT
This sequence comes from Lutra lutra, assembly GCF_902655055.1. Classification (NCBI taxonomy): domain Eukaryota; kingdom Metazoa; phylum Chordata; class Mammalia; order Carnivora; family Mustelidae; genus Lutra; species Lutra lutra. Next base: position 41,742,195 of record NC_062290.1, on the reverse strand, counting down.
ACCATCTCACACTAGTTAGAACGGTTAGAATTAATAAGTCAGGAAGTGACAGATGTTGGCAAGGCTGCAGAGAAAGGGGATCCCTCTTACACCGTTGCTGGGAATGCAGGCTGGTGCAGCCACTCTGGAAAAGTACTCTCAAGAAGTTTCCTCAAAAAGTTAAAAATAGAGCTATCCTATGACCCAACAATTGCTCTACTGGGTATTTACCCCAAAGATACAGATGTAGTGATCTGAAGGGGCACCTGGACCCCAGTGTTTATAGCAACTATGGAAAGAGCCTAGATGTCCATCAATAGACAAATGGATAAAGATGTGGTACACACACACACACACACACACACACACACAATTGAATACTATGCAGCCATAAAAATGAAATCTTGCCATTTGCAATGACATGAATAAAATTAGAGGGTATTATGCTAAGTGAAATAAGTCAAGCAGAGAAAGACAATTATCATATGCTCTCACTCATATGTGGAATTTAAGAAACAAAATAGAGGTGCATAGGGCAAAGAAGGAAAAAATAAAACAAGATGAAGTCAGAGAGGGACACAAACCACAAGAGACTCTTAAACATAGGAAACAAACTAAGGGTTGCTAGAGGGAAGGAGGGGGTGGAATGGATGGGGTGGCTGGGTGATGGACACAGGGGAGGTGCTGTGGTGAGTGCTATGAATTGTGTAAGACTGATGAATCATAGGCCTGTACCCCTGAAACAAATAATACTTTATAATGGAAGGAAGAAAGGAAAAAGAAAGGTTAAAGGGGCGTGTTTGAAGATGAAGAGAAAGAATATGGCAGAGTCAGGGAATCAATGAGTAGATGTTACATCAGAAGCACAGTTTCTGTGTAAATGAGTGGAGAGTCAGCTGACTTATAACAGTTCACTAAGGTAAAAACCCCCGCCTTTGAGAAATTGAAGTCTGTGGGACAGATATATAATCGAGTACTTCACAATACAAAATAGTATTGCTACAATAGCATATGAGCACAGTGCTCTAAGGGGTTCATCAAAATCAGCAATTTACCCTTAATGTGTACTGTTCGAAATGGAGTACTTCGTGGTGGAAAGATATGCTCAACATTCAGAAAACTACCCAGGGTGGTGCCTGGGTGGTGTAGTTGGTTAAGGATCTGACTCTTGATTTCTGTTTAGGTTGTGATCTCAGGGTTGTGGGATTGAGCCCTGCGTCAGGCTCCACACTCAGTGGGGAGTCTGTTTGAGATTCTCTCTCCCTCTCCCCCTGCCCCCTTGCACTGCTCCCTCTCTCTCTCTAAATAAATAAATCTTAAAACAAAACAAAACAACTACCCAGCATTGTTCCTTGAGCTATACTGCAATAACCTTGACCATCTTACTGCATGCCATAGCTAATGATAAAATCTAAACTCACAGATGTCTGGTGCAGAAAAGAGGCCAACCATCACAAATAGTCCCGTTAAAAGATCTGCTGATATGGAAATCCTTTTTTTTTTTTTTTAAAGAAGTATGAATTTGGAAAATACTTTATGAACAAAGATATTCATTGCCCCATACTGGAAAATCCAAATGTCTAACAATAAGGAAGTGACTAAATAAACCAATAATACATCTGAAGTTTTTTAAAAATAACATTTTCCCAATTTTTATAATAGTATAAATTCATTGTAGAAAATTAAAAAAAATTATAAAGAAGAAAATAAAAACTATCCAAAATTCTAGCATGCGAAGATAATTATTGTTAATGTATGGTCTGCTTTCTTCTAGGAATAGTTACAGATTTCTTTTTTATTTAAATTTAGTTAATTTACATATTGTGTATTATTAGTTCCAGAGGTAGAGTTCGGTGATTCATCAGTTGTCTATAACACCCAGGGCTCATTACATCACATGCCCCCCTTAATGTCCATCACCCAATCACCCCATCCCTTCCACCTTCCCCCACATCCAGCAACCTTCAGTTTGTTTCCTATTATTAAGAGTCTCTTATGATTTGTCTCCCTCTCTGGTTTCATCTTGTTTCATTTTTTCCTCCCTTCCCCTATGATCCTCTGTATTGTTTCTCAAATTCCTCATATCAGTGAGATCATATGGTAATTTTCTTTCTCCAATTGACTTACTTCACCTAGCTTAATACCCTCTAATTCCATCCACATCATTGCAAGTGGCAAGTTTTTGATGGCTGCATAGTATTCCATTGTATATATACATACCACATCTTCTTTATCCATTCATCTGTTGATGGACATCTAGGTTCTTTCCATAGTTTGGCTATTGTGGACATTGTGCTGTAAACATTCGGGTGCACGTGCCCATTCAGATCCCTACATTTGTATCTTTGGGTAAATACCCAGTAGCGCGATTGCTGGGTCATAGGGTAGCTCTATTTTCAACTTTTTGAGGAACCTCCATACTGTTTTCCAGAGTGGCTGCACCAGCTTGCATTCCCACCAACAATGTAGGAGGGTTCCCTTTTCTTTGTATTCTCGCCAACACCTGTTATCCTAACTGGTTAATTTTAGCCATTCCAACTCCCTTTCACCTTTCTAAATAAATCCTATTTGTCTTAATTTAACTCTCTCCCCTTGTAGGAAAGCCCTCTCCCCTATGCCCAGTATGAGTCAAATGCTGCCCTCCTATTCATTCCTTAGCATGCAATGCATTCCACCATTAGAACACTTAGCAATTCTTTTTGAATTCAGAGTTTATATGTATGTCCTTCTCCATTACACTATAAATACTGTATGAGCAAGAATTTTTTTTGTCTTTTTTTTCTTTTGTCTAGCATTTATTAGAGCCCTTGTCACAAAGTGGGTATTCTATAATTGCTTATATCTTTTTTTTTTTTTTTTTTTTTTTTTTTTTTTTACAGCTTTATAAACATATATTTTTATCCCCAGGGGTACAGGTCTGCGAATCGCCAGGTTTACACACTTCACAACACTCACCATAGCACATACCCTCCCCGATATCCATAACCCCACCCCCTCTCCCAACCCCCTCCCCCCATCAACCCTCAGTTTGTTTTGTGAGATTAAGAGTCACTTATGGTTTGTCTCCCTCCCAATCCCATCTTGTTTCATTTACTCTTCTCCTACCCCCTTGACCCCCCATGTTGCATCTCCTCTCCTATATCTTAAGAGAACTAATGAATTTGTCCTATTGAAACAGAGAACCAGGATCTAATGTGGAAAGGGAATTGTTTCCAGATGATGAACTTCTGAACATGACCTCATGTGACTTTAAACAGAATCTCGCTTCTGGACAACTTGGTGTTTGGTGAATTTAAAAGATACAGTATTCACTCAAGAAGAGAAAAACCAGTTTCAATAGAGTGACTGTGGTTGGGAAGGTCCTGAGTTTAAGTCTGGGTGTGTACACATGGTTCAGTCCCAGGTATAGTTGACCATTGTGAATGAGAATGTTTTTCATTCTGTTTAAGTTATTCAATTAAAACAAGCTGTTGTGAAAATTTGTTTGATACAACCCTCTGGCTAAAAGCAAAGTGAATGTAAATTATGGTCACTTCCTAATCTTCAAGGAAATGCCTTTGATGGTTTAAGAAACTTAACAAGTCATTAAAAACAACTGTAAATCGAGGGGACAAAACCTTTTTCCACCCTGCCATCCATTTTCTCTACCTTTGAAGGTAGTTTTAGTGGAAAGTCTTTGTAGAGAAAGGCCAGATGTCTGGTTTCCAAAGAGTGGCCTGGAATTTGGATTTCTGATGTAGATTCATTAAGTATGGATTTATCAGGGGTGGCCAGAAATTTGTGGCCATTCTATATTTCAGTCATTTTTAACTCTCTAACCTAATGTTTCTTGAGTGATTTATCAAAGAACCTGGATTTTATATTGGGACGGAGAGTGTTTTCTGTAAGTTTGCAAACTTCCCGGTGAAAGTTTTTCTTTCCTCAGGGCTTCTTAGAGCCTCTGATATGCTCATATTGCATTGCAAATCTTAAAAACAAAAACAAAAAACCCTTAGCATTCTGTGCTTTAGCTATGTTTGGATATAGAAGACTTTTTTTTTGTGTGAAAAGCTTATAACATCCCCAAAATGTGTATTTTAAGAAACATAGTTTGCAAAATGTGACCTTGATCAGTGGGATAAACACTGAACTATTGAAAAATCTGAGAATGGAAACCTTCTAATGAGTTTGTGTGGTGGTCAAAGATCCATGTTTGCAACTTGGGTCTTGACAGCATAGCCCGAGGGAAGGCTTTCTCTCCATAGTTCTGGGAGTCTGTCAGGACTTGCTGAATTGGGGGAAGAAAGTACTGAAATGATAGTCTCTGGACCAAGCATCTGTGATTTGAATGAGCTGCAGGGATAGTGGACATTGCCATGGTCTGGACTTCAGGAGGACGAAGTTTCCAAACCAGGCTTTGTCTCCAGATACCTGTGTAATCTTGGTGCGGAGACACTGATTAAAGGAGACAATTTGGGTGATGCAAACAAACTTTACTTAACACTTTATGAGGTGGACAGTCTCAGGGAACTGTAAAATGGGGCAGAGGGCCAGAAACTTTTATAGGATAAAGAATAAAAAACAAGGGGTGCCTGGGTTGCTCAGTGGGTTAAGCCTCTGCCTTCCGCTCAGGTCATGATCTCAGGGTCCTGGGATGGAGCCCCACATCGGGCTCTCTGCTCAGCGGGGAGCCTGCTTCCCCCTCTCTCTCTGCCTGCCTCTCTGCCTACTTGTGATCTCTGTCTCTGTGTCAAATAAATAAATAAAATCTTTAAAAAAGAAAAGAATAAAAAGCAAGGAAGAAACAGCTAGCGAATATCTGACTGGTTGGGGCCACATGGTCAATCTTGTTGAGGGTGAGAAGGTGCAGAGTTGGCTTGGCATTCGGGATTGGCTGATTGAATAGACGGTGTTTCTGGTCAAGCAGAGCATTGACTGGGACACAAAAATTATCTAAGTTTCGGTTTATGATTGTGGCATCCTGGGGAGGAGTGGCTCCGTCTTGTGCCTGGAAATTTCTTTCAACATTAGTAAAGTCACTAATTGCCATGGGACTTTCTTTCTTCTGTAAAATGAAGATCTTTCTAAAGAGAAAGTACACATGGTTAATGGACATTAAACATAAATAAAAAGCTATATCTCAAGTAAACAAAGGATGCAAGTTAAAATAGGGGCAGGATACAACATTTCACTTTGGAAGTGAGTAAAGGTTAAAGGGGTGATATGGAATGTGAGCAAGACTGGGAATGGTGTCAAATTAGCACCATCTTTCTAGAAAGTATGAATATCAGGAGCCGCAAAATAAATTTAATACCCTTTGATCTTATAATTCCACTGCTAGAAAACTATCAAAAGGAAAGAACTAGAAAAATAAACTAATGTATAATTAAGGAGTTTTCGTCATAATCCACTGGCATGGTAAGTACTTCGGCGTAACAAGACATGATGGTGGAAATCATAGTATATCCATGTTTTGGATAGAGGGCATAACTGAAAAGTAAGATCACAAGGAATGTTTAATGATATGGAAAATACTTAAACTAGAATGTTGCGTTAATAGGGAAAGATGGTCCATGCTCTTTTTATAGTATGATTTTAATTAAGTTTAAAAATTGTATATACATACACATACATTTGAAAAACCTAAGGATGTTAGTTAATGAGCATATATTTTTAAATACACATAAAAGGGGGTTATTTTCAAAAAAGACAAATACATTGATGAAAAAATAATAAAGGATATGGACTCCTTAATTTCTAAAGTCTCTCCTAAACCATATATTCTGTGATTCAGATTGCATTTTAGAAAAAATTTGCAGAGTGGGGTAGCACAATGCTGTAAACAGAATCAAGACATATTTTATTGATTTAATAGACTGGAATTTCGAGGAGACCTGTTTGCCTTGAGATCTTTAAACTGTGCTGCTTGTGGGAGGAGTTGGAATAGTAAGAAGCAATGAGACAGGGCATCTGCCTTGATCATCTGCTCTTAAAGTAACAGCTACTTCTCTGAGAGAACATTGCCTGCAGTGAAACTTTAACTCAGGCAACAGTCATCAACTGCTGTCTGCAATTGTCCCCTAAAATTGTTAGGGGTTCACGTGCTGTAAGAAAACAACCCCGAGGAGGTAGTGAAGTAATTGCAAGGAGTATAAGATTTTGCTGTGATGTGGGGACACCTGGGTGGGCTCAGTTAAGCATCTGCCTTTAGCTCAGGTCATGATCCCAGGGTCCTAGGATCGAGCCCCACATTGGGCTCCCTGCTCAGGGGGAAGCCTGCTTCTCCCTCTCCCACTCCCCCTGCTTGTGTTCCTTCTCTCACCTGTGTCTCTGTCCGTCAAATAAATAAATAAATAAAATCTTAAGGAAAAAAAAAAAAGATTTTGCTGTGATGTGAAGCAGTGTAATGTCTTGTGGTTAAGTGTGTGGGTCCCGGAGTCAGGCAAAACTAGGACACAGACTTGAGTCAAGCTGATGACCCTGGGCAAGTTACTTAACCTTTTTGCACCTCATTTTCCAAACCTGTAAAATCGTTCTCTACGTCCTAAAACCGTTGCAGGAATTAAACAAAGATAATATGTATAAAGTACTTTGAACGGCTCCTAGCCCTTAGTAAGCACTTAGTAAATGTTAGTTCTTGTTTATGATTCTTCTGTCACTTCTTTAAGGCACTATTTACCTGTGAAATCAGAACAATAGTAGAAAATGCATTGTAGGGCTTGTTGTGAGAAAGAAACGAAAACATATAAAGAACAGAGCTCGTGGCATGTATATAGTAGGTAATCAAAAAAGGGGGACAGGAAGACACGAACAATTCTTTGATAAATACAAAACAGTCTTCGAAGTCACAAGCTTTTTCTTCTGCAAGATTCTATCTCCCTATTTGAGAGAAATCTCTCTGGAAATCCTGTATTGGGCAAGGCTGCCAAATGCCAAAGATTCTTCACTCTCGTGGGGTCGTTGAGCAATTAAAACTCCATAAAAGGTTATGTGGTTCTCAAAAAGAAAAACTTTTTTATGACTGTGTCTTCCCAGCTCTTCTTTTGTGGTCTATATGGTTCAACTACTCTTTGTTGGAGAGAAAAGAATGAGATCGGTAGCATACAGGAGGAAAAATCCCTACACTGAGACTCAAGACCGCTTCCCCCAGGCTCTGCTGCATCAGGCTGTGACCTCTTAGAATGTTGACTCCCTGTTGCCTATAACAAGGAGCAATTAGACTTGTCTGTCTCCCCCAGGGGGTGCTGAAGTCAGAGGAGGCAGTGCATCTGAAGTCCTTGGTAAACTCTGCATAAGTCTTAATTTCCTCAGCCAAAATACAGAGAAGAGAACCATTTTGCCTGAGTTTGGACAGCTAGCTGTTCTCTGGATACAGTTCCCCTTGAATGCCCATTCCTTTGGAGCAGTTCGTGCCATCTATGATTTAGTTTCAATTCAGTTGTCCTGTGGACAATTTTATTCAGCGACAAGTTTATGCTTTAAATTTTTACCTTTGATTTATGTGAGTTATTTTGGAAATTCGTTTGGGTGAAAATAATGATGATTTTAAAAATCCATCAGAAAAATTCCACGGTGGCTTCTCAGGTCATTCTGATTGGTATTTTAAAGATTTTAATGTGAAGTAGAGTTAGAAAAATCTCACTGACTTTCTTCATCATTCTAGGCAAGGATATAAAAATCTCTCTATGTTGGGGTGGATGGGAATGGGTTGATCCTGAGTTGGCTGTTTTTAACTTTCCTGAGTTGGCTATTTTTAACTTAAACCCACTTTATTAATTTTCATCCCCCCTGTTTTGTTATTTATTTATTTAAAATTTAAATTGAAGTGTAATTAACATACATCATATTAGTTTTGGAGGTACAATATAATGATTCAGCATTTCTATATATTACTCAGTGCTCATCACAGTAAGTATACTCTTAATCCCCTTTCCCTCTTTACTCATTCTTCCACTGATCTCCCCTCTGGTAACCACCAGTTTGTTCTCTGGATTTAAGAGTCTGTTTTTTTTGTTTATCTTTTTTTTTTCTTTGTTCATTTGTTTTATTTCTTAAATTCCTCATATGAGCAATATCATATGGTATTTGTCTTTCTCTGACTGACTGATTTCACTTAGCATGATATTCTCTAGCTCTATCCATGTTGTCATAAATGGCAAAATCTCATTCTTTTTTGTAGCTGAGTAATATTCCATCATAGATATATACCACGTCCTCATCCATTCATCTATCAATGACCCCTTAGGTTGCTTCCATATCTTGGCTATTGTAAATAATGCTGCAGTAAACCTAAGGGTGCATGTATCTTTCTGAATTACTGTTTTTATTCTCTTTGGGCTTATTAGGTTCTGTTCTTTCAAGTTTATTTTCATTTCTAAGAACTTGAGGGTACTTGTAAAACAGGAAAACAAACAGTTCCATTGTTTGCGTCATCTTCCCTTGACTGGTAACAATTAACCTGGATCACTGAGAAGAGTATCAGGCTATCTATGAGAGTCCTGCACACAGCAAAGCAAACCAACAAGAAGATATAATAGATTATTGTGCTGGGCACAAGACGGGGAAGGGTATATCTTTGCATTGCATAGCTACCATTGCAAAATTTTAAAGAAGAATAGTAGTAAATATGATTCTTATCAGGGCACACATCATTTTCATTGACCACTGAAAATTTCCATTGCAGAAAGTGCCGGGGAGTACAGCTAGGTTCCATTCTTTTCTTGATGTGTGCAAAATATTCTAGCTAAGTAACAAGAGTTTCATGTTTTTATTAACATAAAGAATACATGCTCCTAAGGTTAAATCAAATGTATAATTATGAAGTAAATACTAGCTCACATTCCTTAACCCCCAACCACTAGGAAATGTTACTAAATTACTTTCTTCTGTTCAGGAAATTTACCAAGAAAGAAAGGTTGATTACAGAAACATTTTTTGAATATTTATGAGAAAGAACTCAAAGCAGAGTGCTTTACCTCTTTTCAGAATATGTTTTCACTCATTTTTATTGGCATGTACAGATATTCCTTAGAATACCTGATTCCCATAAGAAGGAAAAAGGCAACGGTGAGAACATGGTCGATAGGAACAGAGCTGCTTTGGAGCTGCGATCTGAGGATTTTGAAATGGCTAGAAGCAGCTGAATCACCACACGGACAAAGAGAGACAGGGTTTGTTTCTGTTGCAGGGTCAAATTAAGTCTGGAGTGGCTAAAAGTCAGGTGACAAGGTCCCTTGAAGAATTCAGCCGCGTTTCTGCTTCTGCATCTGAATGCTTCTGCTGATTCTGCTCACTCCGTGGGTGCCTCCATTGGCATTCTGAGAGAGCTGTGGGCAGATGGATTCTAAGCATCTGATGAGGCCCTATGTTGGGACCAGAAAATGGGCTTCTCGTGATGAGCTTTATCAGGGTGTTGTCAGGTAAATGTTGGTTCACTCTGGACGTTATAATTTTGTATCAGAGTCAAGACAATTACTACCATTTAATTTGGGGGGTGGAGGTAAAAGGCCCATCATCGTCTACGAAACTTTGTGTGATGTAGAGCCCAGATTTCCTTATCTATTGTTCTGTTCATTTGTTTGCTCTTTTCTTCTCCATTTGTTCCTCCAAATCCTCTCTCTCCCCTCCCCTGCTGCCTTCTTCAAGTGAAAAATCAGAGCACTATTTTCCATGGAATGCCCACATTCTTGGTGTTCCTCAACACCAAGAGAAAAATACCAGAGCAAAATTTGAATGTAAATAGAACGTAAGTACAGCATACCCTTTTTGATCTTCATGGAGCTTAATTTTGCACACTTCACTCAAGCCCACTGATTAAAGGATATTTGGTTTTGAGTTTGGAAGTCCTTACTCTTGTGCCCTTCTTTTCTCTCAGTTGTGTTGCTTCAGGTTGTTTCCGAAATAGTGGAATTTAGTTTTTATTGTTACAGCTTGTCTTATGATCATGAGGAAGAAAAGAGTAAATGAAAATGTAAACAGAATATACTCGGTTTGACTTGTCTGGAACCCGATTCTGCCACCTTCACCAAGGGCCAAGTCCTGCCATTCTACTTGTCTCAAGACAAGTTTTCCTCTTATTCCTTTGATGTATTTTGTAATAGTAATGCTTCATTTGTATGGCACTTTATCATTAGAATATTTCCACATGGGTTATTTCATTTGGTCTTACAGGGAAACTGGAAGTGGGAGGATGGATGGCTCTTCTTTTAGAAGAGGAAACCAGTGTTCATAAGAATCAAGCCAAATCGAGGATTTTCAGAATTCAGGTCCACTCTTTCCATATCATTGCAGCTCAGGGAACCACAGGAATATATTTTCTCCTCCTTCTTTCTTATATCTTCCTTGTGGAAAAACATTAGGATCTTGGTCTGTGTACTTCTAGGCTAATTAAGAACTTATTATAATATGATTAGAGGATGGCCTATTGCCCCGTATACTATTAGGCAAGAAGGTACACTATTTAGCTGATTAGTGACTAAATTAAATTAATAGAAAAACTTGAAGAATAAGGTGATGATTAAACCTATAGTTACAGTTCAGTCATGAGTACCAAAATAAACTCCAAGTATCAGTGGGTTAAACAAGAAAAAAGTTTACATTCTCTGCCAGGTAAAATTCTGGAAGAATGGGCTGGTATGGTGACTTCACTTTGCAAATGTCCCTTCTAGGCTCCTTCTAGCTCACAGCTCTGCCAGCCCGTGGTGTGGTCCTGGGCAACAAGATGGAGGGAATCATAAAGATAAATCCATGAATAAAAAAGATAAAAATTCTCACCTCTGTGAGGGAAATGGTTACACACAATGTAAACAAGCAAATGTATTATTAGATGGTTATAAGGACTAAGGTTGAAAACAAAGCAGAAAAGAATGCTGGAGATGGAGAGATGTTTTAAGGGAGTTTTAAGGGAGTGGTTGGTTGTGGTACAGAGCAGGTGTGACATTTGATGGAAAACTGAGAGCCAGTGAGATAAGAAGAAGGATATCTGAGAGAAGAATGTGCCAGAGGCTAACAGCAAGTGGGAAGGTTCTGGATGAGAGCAAGAGAAGGCTAATCTTGACACGTTTGAGGAAAATCAGAGATGCTAGTGGGCCTAGAGCAGGGGAAGTGAAGGAAAGACAAACAGAAGAGGAGATGAGAGAAGTAAGAGAGAAACACGTTACATACATGGTTGCCTTATGGCTTTTACACTAAGATGAAAGGCCATTGGGGGTTTGGGGCATGGAAGTGACCTAAGTAATATTTAATAGGACCTGTGGCTGCCATGCTGAAGCTTGGCTATCGGGGAGGCAAGAGGCAAAGCGGGGAAGTCAAATTGGATGCTATTTGTAGACATCCAGCAAAGAGTTGATGATGCGGCTTGGCTCTCATGACAACAATGGAAGTGAGAAGTGGTTGGAGTCTGGATAGGTTTTGAAGAAGAGTGCATTCAATTTATATTGCCGAGTAAGCAAATTACTACAAACTTAGTGACCTAACACAAATTTCTTATCTCACAGCTGACATTGGTTGGGAGTCTGGTCACAGCTTACCTGGGTTCCTTGCTTCAGGCGGCAATCAAGGCATCTTCTCTGGAGGCTGGATGCCAGTCTTTTTTTTTTTTTTTTTTTTTTAATTTTATTTATTTATTTGTCAGAGAGAGAGAGGGAGAGAGAGCAAGCACAGGCAGATAGAATGGCAGGCAGAGGTAGAGGGAGAAGCAGGCTCCCCGATGAGCAAGGAGCCCGATGTGGGACTCGATCCCAGGACGCTGGGATCATGACCTGAGCCGAAGGCAGCGGCTTAACCCACTGAGCCACCCAGGCGCCCCCTGGATGCCAGTCTTATCTGGAGGCTTGATTGAGGCTGAATCTTCTTCTGAGCTCATTCAGGCTGTTGGCAGACTGGAACCCAGGGATGCTTGCTTCTTCAAGTTCAGTAGGAGAGCCTGGAGCCCCAGTCTGCTAAGACAGATTCTTTTCTTATATACTGTGACCATGGGAATGACATCCCATCACCTGTGCCTTATTCTGTTGGTTGGAAGCCTCAAAGATTCTGCTGTCACTCGAGGGGAGGGAACTCCAGGATGCTATAGGCCGAAATTCTTGGAGGTCACCCTAAGTTGTGTCCATTGCAACAAACAAACAGGATTTTGTTGCATTGTTTAGCGGTAGACTAAACATTGAGACAAAGGAGAGAACAACTGAAAAGTTGGATGCCATTAACTGAGATCAGGGAGAGGGAGAGAGGGAGGACCAAGAGCACAAATTTGGCAGCATGAAGAATGAGATGTCCATTAAACACCCCTAGGAAGATGTCACATAGACAGTGCCATATGGAATCCAGAGTTAAGGGAGAAGGTTAGAGATATAAATTTGGGACTCGTTAGCATATAAGTGGTATTTTTTTTATATAAGTGGTATTTAAAGCCAAGAAATGAGATCATTAGGGAGGAAGGGTAGGCAAAAACCAGGTCCAAGGACCCTAGGCTCCCCATGTTAAAAAGTCAGGGGATCTTGGAAAAAGCAGGAAAGGAGAAGGGAGGTGACAGTGAGATAAGAGGGGTGCAGGAGAGCCTACTGTCCTTATGGCCTTTACAGGTTGATTTAATTCTTTAAAAATCTCAGAAAGCAAAGTTTTTTCCCTTACCTCTCCATTTTGAGAAACACTTAGCCATGCTCTTCTTTCTGAATGTGCTGCCTTTTTTTTTGTTTTCCCCCTTGAGTGGTCTTAGATGTCAAACATGAATGGAAACCAGGTTTGACTTTGTTGTGAAGGTTCAATAGCAAAGTTTACATTTCTGCCCAAATAAGCCAACCTCATTCAGCCGGAATGTGGACAACACCGTCAGTGGGAGTGTGGGAACTATTTTAGTTGGAGATTGACACCATAAAAAAAAAAAAAAAAAAGACTGTTCTGTAAAATGTACACCCCCCTTAGATACCAGGTGACGGATGTCATGTACTACCTCAAAAGTGAATGGTTTCAAACAATGACAAGAGAATGAGTCCTCCCTTGATGTATTGAACATGGGTGATTTTTTGTGTACACCCTTTGGTCAAACATTTATTTGAGTATCCTTTGGTTATGTACAGAAATTTGTTGAAATCGTTAAAACGTTAAGACTTCCTATGGGCATAGTAAACCATCATTGATCCACCCAACCTTAGCCTGAACCTAAGGATTTATTGCAATATGTTTTACTTGGCAGAGTCATTTCTGTTATGGAACACAGAGAAATAATCTTGAAATTCTAAGTGGTGAAAGTAGAAACAAAGATCTCATTTGTGCAGATTCAGTGCATTATGTTACAATTAGTGTCATACACAATATGAACATGTATGCATATGCCGAGTCAGCTGTGTCTAGTCAAGCTATGTGACTTGATTCCTAGTCCCTTTGACGTGAAAACAAACCCCCCAAATGTTCACTTAGAAAAATATCTGTTCTCCAATTTCCACTCAAGAGTTTCTCAGGGGTCTTCATTGCCCAGCAATGTCAGAGTTGTGCTCATGGGACAAATTATGAAGCTCGTTTCTTATTTGGGTCATGATGATTAAGAATTAATCAGTGTTTGCAACAGCATGCAAATAATTCTGTCAGCTCTCTTCTACAGATTAGGCTATGGTCCTCATTTAACAGATGAGGAAACAGAAGCGGAGCTCACCTCCCAGGCAACCAAACACTGTACTTGGGGAGTGAGGCTGGTTGGCTCCTGTGGGACCACACAAGACATCCCCATGGGGCGGGGGGTGGGGGGCAGCATTGAGTCCGGAAGCGGGAGTTACAAGCAGGGTAGTGAAATGGCTTCACTGCCTTTTTACATGGGCCTGGAGGTCAAGTTAGTTTATTTGTTTTTAATTTAGCTGAAATTATAGGCTGGTTGAAAGATTCCTTTGCCAGCAGGGATCTTTTGAATAGTCACACAAACCTTTTGGTCTCTCTCTCTCTCTCTCTCTCTCTCACTTTCCTCCAACCTCTCCTCTCATTTGCAGGATTAGAAAAGCACTTGGGAGGCACATTCATCTTGCCGGCGTTGTCAGGAGTGATCAGCGAGTTTTATTAAAAGCCCTGGGATTGCCTGAAAAGCCTCCTTGTCTGGGTTTGAAATGAAAGGGACATGTTAAGATCTTGAGGCACATCGTCAGGACCCCTTGCCCTGCCCCTTGGACTATGAGCTAACATCTCTAGAGGAAGAACAGAAGCCCTCTTGTGTTGAAGGGATTTCACCGGTGGACAAACCGAGTTGGCCCCTGACAGCATGAGCTCTCTGAACTGGGGTGGGCCCAGTGCTTTGCTGCTGCTGCTCCTAGGCTGGGCCAGTCCCACCTTCATCAGCCTTAACCGTGGGGTCAGGGTGATGAAGGGCAGCTCAGCCTTCCTGTCGGGAGATGACCTGAAGTTTGCCATCCCCAAAGAGAAAGATGCTTGCAAAGTGGAAGTTGTGATGAACGAGCCAATGACCCAAAGGGTCGGGAAACTCACTCCACAGGTAGGTCATTCCTGAGATTTTTCTATTCGGTCATGTGTGTGAATGTGAGTGTGTATGTGTGTGTGTGTGTGTGTGAGAGAGAGAGAGAGAGAGAGAGGGAGAGAAAGAGAGAGGGAGAGAATGAAACCAAACAGGGATGGGACAGCCTTTCAATGGTTGGAGTAGGCCCTGTGTGGTATGATATGATCAGTCTTTATGGGATTATTCTTGTCCCAAATGAGCTCATCCATTGCTAGTCAGGGTGCCTTTGGGTAAGATATCAGGATTTCAAAATATGTTTTAGGCTACACTTGTGATTGCAGAATAGCACAAGTAAAACGTGAAGACATTTTTATCTGTTTCCATCACTAGAACATTCCGGGGAGTGGGAGGAGAGACATGGAAAGGAGAGGTGAAAATACTTCATTTTAAATATTCATTGTTTCTTCAAAAATGTCTGTAGAAAATGTGTTCCTTTAGTCAAAATCTTGGAGACCTTATCATTTAAGAGTATTATAGGCACAATCCTTTTGTAGGATTATCTTATAAGAGTAGAATAGAGTTACCTTCTAAGTCATCGGGTTGAAAAAGTCTGTATTATCATATATTGTACTTGCTTGAAGTAGGAGTTTACCTCTATATAAAATAGGAAATTGGTTCTGGTTTTATAGCTCATCCCTACTGTGGTTTAACTTCCTCCCAATGCAGAAAATTTTGAGAATGTTCTGCACTGGCTGCTACTGCTGCTTCTGGAAACATGCACCATTATTTGTGAACCGTGAACATTAAGTTTCTTCTCCATTTGGCTAAAGACTTTGATTCCAGGAAGTTACTCCACAGTGGTACTAGATGATGTAGAGACAAATGGAAGGAGACTTAGATAGATACTAACTCAAGTGGTTATTACAAGCTCTTTGATTTACCGCTCTCAGAGGATAGGCCAATTCTGAAATACATCACAACTCTGTGGTGGCTTTCTACTTAGGGAGCATTCCTGATGTGACAGCAACAAAATGTCTCTCTCCAGTTTCCCACGAGATTTTCTTTTGTCAGTCAGAGCTTCTGATGGGCACCTCCAAACTGAATACAGTAATGGTCCCAGCTCCTAAGGGGTTGTAGTCCCAAGTGTTTGGGACTTGCAGCATCTTTATACTTTCGCCCAACACCATTTGCACTGCAAAAGTGTGTGTGCGCGCGTGTTTTAAGATTTTGTTTATAAGAGAGAGAGAGAGAGAGAGCACGAGCAGGGGGAAGGGCAAGCAGAATACCTGCTGGACTTGGGGTCCATTCCAGGACCCCATGACCTGAGCCTAAGTCAGATGCTTAAGGGACTAAGCCACCCAGGTGCCCAGTGGAAGTTTGGTTGTTTGGAACTTACAGTCAGGGAAAGAAGAGAGATCTGGGGTGGCTCATACCTAGATCCCACATGACTAAGGGCAATGAGTAGGTGACATGAATAAGCTCAACTACGAAACATGGAGTCCTAACTACAAGGACTCAGTTTGTTAAAAGCAAATCCTTGGAGTTTTAGAGAGCAATAGAGGACCCTAGTCCTAGAACACTGGGGTCCGTGGCTGCACGGATGTATATGGGTGCCTCATACCAAATGAACTCATAATTTGGTACCCCTTCCAATCAATATATTTTTAAAAAGTGTTCAATATTTATTTAGAAGTGAGGTTGAATATTTTGTGAGGGAAGAGAAAAAAAATTCTTCCTGGTTTATTATCTCTGGCCCTAAGCGTGCAAAGCAAAAGCCCTGTTCTTCACCGGATTCTCCCTCCTTAGAAAGTAATTTGGGGAGAATATACTGTTCCTTAAGTCAGCCTCTGAGGAGAATCCTCTCCCTGTCCCAAATAGCCTATGGCTCATAAACATATATGTAGTACTTTCTCCACAAGTAGTGGAATTGTCTCCATTATTTATTTTTGGTGATGTTTAATGGTCTTTGCCATCTGGCCGTCTCTGAGATACTAGAGAGTGAAAGAGCATCTAAGTGACTACAATCAGGTAAAACACTTATTTGGGGTCAAGAGTTGTAAGAGATCTCCTAGTCATCTCCATTCCATTCCAAAATTTCTCTGATTTTAAGACAAAAATCCAGTTGCTAGAAAGAATATGGAGCAGAAACAGCATACCTGTCTGATTTAGGGATGTCTGAACAGGCAGGCCAGGGATGGGGCTCCAAAAAAGTCCCAACTTGTCCCCTCAAGTGCTGTGGCTTTAAAATGAGAAAATGTTCAGTGAGTGCATTTCCGGAGGTAAATATGGCATCTCAAATGGATTTGTGTGGTCTAAAGTAAATATGTGACTTGTATCTTCTAAAATTTATTGTGTGGAAAAGGAACCCATTGAGCTGTGGCATTTCATTACCTTTTTGTCAGATATTTGTACCAGAAGGAAATCTATGTATCCAGAAAACTTTGTTTCTCAAACTCCTGGATGATCTTCCTACTTCAGTATGATAATTTCAACAGAAACCAGATTCCTACATAAAGTCTGTTGTTTTTTTTTCTTTTCTTTTTTTTGGGGGGGGTTGGGGGGGATTATGTGCCTATTTTTAATACAACCCTCCCAAGGCTTGATTTCTTATGGTGTTTTTGAAATTAAACATAGCCGAATGCGCACGCATACACACAAAGCCTGAGCATTATTCTTTAATAGCACTTACCAGGAAGTTGAAAGCAAGGCTTATGTGAACCCATTTCTAGTGAGATGACTGTATTAACAACACCCTGCTGTGTAATGAACAGTTTGATTTGATTTGCACAGAAAATGTTTTGTTTAACATCTGTTCAATTAGTGTTTTCATTTCATTACTGAAGTTTGTCTTAGGACCAACAGGTTCATTTTCCTATTGGATATTTGGAAAGGGATTTCCACTGGCGCACACCAGTACCTTCTGTTTAGATAACCCTCCTGATGTAGTCAATTAGACAAGGTCTGTGGCAATATGTTTTCCCCATGTTTTAGGACGAGACTTCCTCACACAGAGCACTTCTCACACCTGTTTCAAAGCAAGACATTTCCTGGGTGGAAAATCACCTCAGTTTAGAGCTGAGCTTGCTTTTTTGAATCAGAAATATGGCCGTAAGAAAACATCTCTAGGTTGAACCAGTATACTGTCATTAAAGTGAGTAATGAATTAGGAATGTGTGACAATTTAATTATAAATTGTAATTGAAAAGCAGTTGAAGTGGAAAAAACCAAGGCTAGACAGTAATTAGAAAAGGATTTAGCTCTCCTTTGTTTTAGTTAGTAAATTTATGGACAATTATGGCTGTCGCCTTTTATAAAAGGAAAACATATTACGAAACATAAAACAGATGTTTCTTTTAACAAACCAGATTGTCTCTTTATCACCAGGACTATTTGTCAATGATATGGGGAAGGTCTTTCCTTTATCTTCTTCTTTGTTGTCAATTAAAAAGAGGAACCAATGATGTCTGTGGGAAAAGAAGATCATTTGTATTAGTAGTAAAGTCTTAGAGAGGATGATGTTGTCTGTAAATGTTTGAAACTGTGACAAAATGTAGGCTAAACACCATGAACTCAACAGTTATGGTATGCGACTACTTCAAGGGTATTTCTTAACACTCTGCCAAGTCAGGCTGGGCAGAATGAGAGTCATGGTGTGGTTGGGAGAGAAAATTCTTCTTTTAAGAATTAGAGTCCCCTCCCACCCGCCAAAAAAGAGAGTTCCCAAAATACAATGGTACAATTTCCTTAATAGTTCTGAGTGAGGTGATTCGGTTAATTATAATTTTATTTGGATGGAAGAAATTACCTTTACCTTGCTATTGGTCTCATCAACCACTTTTTTAAAAAAAGGATCTTGTTTATTTATTTGAGAGAGGAAAGTGCATGAGCAGAGGGGAGCCAGGGAGAGAAAGAGGTAGAGGGAGAATCAGGCTCCCTGCTGAGCAGGGAACCCCAGGTGGGACTTGATCCTAGGACCTGGGGATCACAACCCAAGCTGAAGGCAGGCGCTTAACCACCCACGCCCCCTCATCAACCATTTCTGCTGTTAGTAACCAGTAAAGCAGTCTTTTGCAATTATATGAGAAGCAATTCGGGGCCACGTTTGGCTCTGATCAACCACAACAGTGTCCATAGCCTGTGGCTTCATTTTTGAATATAAAAATGCTATTTGGAAAAGAAAGAAAGAAAGGAAAAGAAAAAGATATATAATTAATACAGTGTGTTTGTGTGTGGGGCAATGTGTACCTTTTCATGCATATGCACAGGTAGGCCTCTAACTCCATTGCTATGAACCCCTGAAGGGTGTGGGTATATTATAGTTTGATAAATAGAACCATAGTTTAAATATACTGGAGACTGTAAACAGAATCATTTTAAGAGATAATTACTCCTTAATATATCTGCTTGATCTGTTTGGATTATCATGGTTTGGATATTCTTTTTTTTTTTTTAAGATTTTATTTATTTATTTGACAGAGAGAGAGATCACAAGTAGGTGGAGAGGCAGGCAGAGAGAGAGCGGGAAGCAGGTTCCCCGCTGAGCAGAGAGCCCGATGCAGGGATAAATCCCAGGACCCTAAGATCATGACCGGAGCCGAAGGCAGAGGCTTAACCCACTGAGCCACCCAGGCACCCCATGGTTTAGATATTCTTAAAATAAAACACACCTATAGAAGCAGGCTGGGAGCAGGCACAGGGGCTGGCAGAGATGGTGGTGGTTACAACATGGACACGCGTACGCACACACATACACACGCAGACATACCCCTCTAACAGACCATGGTTTCCCCAGGCAGTACTCTACTGCCAGAAACGTCTGATCTTGTACCAATTTTTTTCACAAATATTTATCCATTTCTTCATGTGAACTAGGTCTTTGACTGCCATTTCCTTCCCAATGAAGTAAAGTATATTCATAATGGTTGCCCGATTCTTGATGAAGACACAGTGAAGCTTAGACTTTACAGGTAAGCAGCACACATAAACATTCTGTGTACTTCTTCAGGATTTTTCTATAGATTGATGTTATCTTGAGGCTAGTTGCTAGATCCTAAACAATCAATAGAAATTGGGGACCTAAGTAGGTGAGGCAAGAAGTTGTCGACTTTCAATCATCTTTATTTGTATCATCTTCCTGGGAGCTTTTCTTGGAAAACTTCTGTCCTGTTCCCCTGTAGAGTTCTTGTACAGGTCACTCTGGTGCTCTACCTTCCTGCTTATGATGGAAAATTAAAATTATGCAATACAAATTCTTAAAAAGAACTCAGAAAATATATTCCAAAATTGAATGATATTCTTTATTTTGATTATCAACTGCTCAGTTAATAAGAAGTCAAGTATGTCTTCTAATCATAAGCATATTAAATGATAAAAATGTTTAAATAATCAGCTATAAAGTTAAGTACAGAGTGACTGTGTGAGCCAGGAATTCTACTCTTAAATATATGTGTAAGAGGAATAAAAAACTTTATTTCCCCCAAAACTTGCACACGGATCCTCATTTTGGCATCATTCGTAATAGCTAAAAAGTTGAAATAACCCAACTGATGAATGTATGAACAAAATGTGGTGTATCCATACAACGGAATATTACTCAGCAGATGAAGTACTGATGTAGGCTGTAACATGGGCGAACCTTGAGACCATCATGTGAAATGAAACACACCAGACACAAAAGGTCACATACCTTTTCTAGAAAAGGCAAATCCATAAAACGCAGAAAACAGATTAGTGGTTGCCAGGGGCTGGAGGAAGGGCAAATGGGGAGTGATCACTAACGGGTATGGATTTCTTTCTGTGGAGATAAAAACGTTCTGGAATTAGGTGGTTGTGATGGTTGCACCACCTTGTGAATATACTAAAAACCACTGAGTTGTATACTTTAAAAAGGTAAATTTCATCTCAGTAAAAATTAGCTTAAAAATTAAGTTCAGGGGCTCCTGGGTGGCTCAGAGGGTTAAAGCCTCTGCCTTCGGCTCAGGTCATGATCTCAGGGTCCTGGGATCAAGCCCTGCATTGGGCTTTCTGCTCAGCAGGGAGCCTGCTTCCCCTTCTCTCTCTGCCTGCCTCTCTGCCTACTTGTGATCTCTCTCTGTCAAATAAATAAGTAAATAAATCTTTAAAAAAAAATTAAGTTCATGGTTATGGTATTGCTCACTTCATAGAGGTAACTGACAATGCAGTAGGTGGAGTAGGCTTTTTTTTTTAAAGATTTTATTGATTTATTTGATAGGGAGAGAGCACAACAGGAGGAGAGGCAGGCAGAGGCCGAGGGAGAAGCAGGCTCCCTGATGAGGGGAGAGCCTGACTCGGGGCTCAATGCCAGGACCCTGGGAACATTATCTGAGCCGAAGGCAGATGCTTAACTGACTGAGCCACCCCTGGAGTAAGGTTTTAGATAGATTTTTACTTGGTTTTATGGCTGTTATGAATATCTGGCTAAAATATCTTAGTGTGAATTTCCCTTAAGTACCACAGTACTATTGCAAAGAGTTTTGTAGAAGACGCTAGCATGTTGAATCGTTCTATAGACACTTATAATCACCTACTATAACTCAAGGCCCAATGCTGGGCATAGGAAACACAAGGACCTAGATTCATGGATTTTTGGTGTTCATAATCTGACGCAAAATATGGCAGATAACTGTAATGTGAACAAGGGCTGAAAGAGAGGTTTGAACACAATGCTGTGCTCAAAAAATGAAATAGTACCCAAAGATTCTATATCACCAGCACACAGGGCTTGTTTGATCTTTCTAAGGCTGTAGAGTTAAAAAACTAACTTTGGACAGCTTGCCTGGAAGGCTGGAAAAGCTGGTAGTTCTGGCTTCTCCCACTTCTTCCTTGAGTTTCCAAGGGACAGGATAGTGGAGAAGGCAAGCAGAGCTCAGTCAAAGCAGCTGCTGGAGGACATTCGAAAGAAAATATTTAGAGTTGGAGGCAGAAAATCAGAGAACATGCTTATTCCCCTCTCACCTCCCCCTCAGCTCCTTTGGCGAGCTACTTGGCCTCTCTGCCTCAGATTCCCCCTCTGTAAAGTGGAATTTACAATGTCTCTCATAGGTTTCTGAAGCGCAGAAAGGTGTTGATGCTTCAGAAACTCCTCATCCTTTCACTCCTGAATTAAAACCCAATCCATAAATTACACAAGCTTGCTACTCAAATGACAGATGTGCTAGAAGTGAGATTCTGAGCTCCCAGCCATCATTACATATCAACGTGGATGATGGGTTTGAGAGAAGGTGTGGAAAGAAAGCTTACTGGGGAGGGAGATGGCAGATAAAGGAGTTGACTCCAAGATAAGGAGAAGAAAGGAAGAGAACAGAGATTGGGAGTAGAGTATATAACAAAATCCAAACTCTACCCCATATGCGCATTTTATAAAGTCAGTCTTTAGATACCGGAAGTGTACCTGAGCTCTGGTAAACATCGCCTTTGCTCTGTTCTCTCCACAGATTTACTGAGACAGATACCTTCACAGAAACCTTTATCCTGCGGGTCTATCTCCTCGAACCAGACTGTAACATCATCCGTAGGAGTAACAATGTCCTGGAGGTGTCTGAATTCTATGGCCTTTCCCCAGCTATTGATAAGAACCTCCTCAGATTTGATTACGAGAGGACGGCTGGCCTGGAGTGTACAGTCAGGCTGGATCCTGTGGGAAGCCGGCTGCCCGCCCATGGTCAGATGGTCCTGCTGGAGCCTTGGCCAGAAAAACCTCGTGGAGATCAGCCACACAGTTTTTTCCCTGAGTCTCGTATGTACCGTGTTCTTTTTTGTTACTTTTTTTTTTTTTGAAGATTTATTTATTTATAAGCAAGAGAGGGAGGGAGAGGGAGAAAGTGACAATGGTAGAGGGAGAGAGGGAAAGAGGGAGAGAGAATCTCAGGCAGACTCCCTGCTGAGCTTAGAGCCTGATGTGGGGCTTGATTTCACCACACTGAGATCATTACCTGAGCCAAAACCAAGAGTCAGATGCTTAACCGACTGAACTACCCAGGCTCCCCTCATCTGTGTGTTTTAATACGTACCCAAATGTTAATAGAACTGACAAAAACATCTGTTAATAGTCATCTTCTACTTTGACAAAAAATATCTTATATCTTTGATATAATAACTGGTTGAAAAATATAGGCTAGTGGTTAAGAGTATGGACTTTGGAATCAGATCGATCTGGGTTTGAAACAGCTTCTGCTCTTTACTTCCTAACTGATTTTAGGTAACATATTTAACCTGGTTAAGTCTCTGTAAAATGGGCAAAGATAGTAGCTGCTCCCCAAGTTTGTGGCAGGATGGAGTAAATGAGATCACGTGCATGAAGTGGCCTTCACATGGTGTCGGGCCCATAGCAGGCACTCAGTGATGGTCAGCTGTTATTCACAGTGACAGTGGTAGTAGTAGTAAGAGTAGCTGGTGCATTTATTAAGTATTATTTGATTACAAATAAGTTTGACGTAGAGCAGGTGGCCAGTAGCTGTGGTTTAAATCAGGAGGAGTTGATGGATGAGGTTCCTTCTGTTACTCATCTAATCAGTATATTTTGGGTACCTCCCCTGTGCATAATAATGTTCTAGGCACTATGGGAAGACGAGTAATCACAGTCATAGTGATACCTTGAATTTGGGCAACAATTTACAGCTAAAGGTATGTTTGCACATGAACCCTTCCATTTAGTGTTCATGACCATCTGGCTAAAAATTAGAATACTAATTTTATACATCAGGGAAAGGTCACTCGAAAAATAAGTGGCCTATGGGTATCACCCTACACGACTGTAAAAAGAAGTTGGGCAGAGAAAGAGACACACTCTTGAAGAGATGATGGTGGTTTTTAGTGGGAGAGAGCAGGTTGGTTCAGGCTGTCAAAGATTACTTAAAGGAGGGTTTAGTAAAAGGACTAAGGGGACCTGGAAAGGTGTCAGGACTTGGGGGTGTGATGAACACAGTGGGGAGCGAATTTCAGCAAGTAGAACAGCCTTGGAGAGAGTGCATGATGGAGCCGTGGACATGCATGCTGTGAAGGAAGACCAGCACTAGACTGTGGAAAGCCAGTCTTGACCCAGTGGCCTATTTGTCAGGGATGTTCGTCATCAGAACATGTATTTTATTATTTTTTCTCTCAGTGTAACATTCCGTGGGCAAGGATCTCCGGAGAAAATGGGTCAACCGTTCTTTTCTTTTGTTATAGGGTTATCAAACAATGCCATCCCCCTCTGTGAATGATTAGAGGGCATGCGTGGGTATTCCTGAGGCAGTCAGGATCCACAGGAGAGAGGATTTTAAAAAATTTCACGTTCATGCTCAAGTAGCTGTCTTAACTCAGTGCTGTACATTCTAGAACTGGGAACAGAGCTGAGGTGTCCAGGTGGAAGCTGTGCCCTGGGACTGAAGAAAATGGGAAGTGCCAAGGTGAGCTGTGAGGAGTTCCTGCTGATGGGGCTTCGCTATCAACACACAGATCCCCCTTCTCCCAACATCGACTACATTTCCATCCAGCTGGACCTCACAGATGGCAGGAGCAAAATCGTGTACAAGGTAGAGTTGGGGGTTATGTGTCTGTGTGCCCGGCTGATCTGCAGTGAGAGAGCCACTTTTGTGGGGGTGCTCATGCTGGCTGCCATGCCAGGGGCAGCTCCTGTGCTACCATGGGTGGGACTGCCCAGTGACTCATTAGAGCTGCAGAATATAAGTGTATAATTTCCCTTCCCTGCCTCTCTTCTAGCTTTGCCCCTCTAAGGCAATGGAGGAAGGACTGGTCTGGTCACATGCTACCCTTCTTACGCCTCTTCCTTCAGTTTTCTTTAGCTTGACATTTGGTCTTTTGGAGCACCCTCTCTTCCAGGCTTCATTTCCCCCCTTCTTGATTAGAACCTCTTTTCGCCTGTTAGAGGAAATGAGGGGGTCCACAAATCAACTAGGCAAGGCTGTGGGAGACAAAGAGCAAGTCAGTCCCAGTATTATGGGTATAGTGGTTTATATCCTTTTTACTCTTTTAGACTGTGAGATGGAAGACCAGGCCATCAAGGAGACGGCCCAAGGCCCCCTCCATCTTTCAGTCTCTTTCAAATCCCCCTGCCCTTTCTTCCTATTGATCTTTTCACATTGAAATGAAGGTAGAAGATGAAATCAATTTATATGAAATATTTAACATCCTACTGAATTGATTCATGTACTCTATAATTTGTTTTATTTGGGGCAACTATGTACCAGCTGAAACAGCTTGGATTCTGTGCTGACATAAGATGATCCAAGATTAGAGTCATGAGAGACCTCCATCTTTCAAAATTTGACTTCTCACAGGATTTCTCCCAAGAAAGTCAGATATTGAACATTGTCACTCCCAAGGAGTGGATAAAATACAAAATGATAAGAAAATGACAAGACAGAATCAGAGGATTATCAAATTGAGATAAAAAAACAACTTTGAGATGGTCTCAAATCACCTGGTGAATTTTCAAAGATTTTTAAAAAGATTTCTGAGCCTAACATTAATAGCTAAGAGCATGAACCCTGCGCCCACTTTGCCTGGGTTCAAATATGTGTTTAACTAGCTATTTGACTTGGATTTTATGTCTCATTTTAATAAATCTTAAAATGGAAATAATGGAACTGACTTCTTAGAGTAATTGAGAGAAATAAACAAGATAAAAGACAGTTGGTACAAAGCCTAGCACATAGTAAGCATGGGGTGTATTTTGCTAGTTAAAAAAGCCACCCAGGAAAAAAAATGAATCATCAGCTAGGTTTGGAAACAACTGGTGTAGCCCAAACATCTTGTTGTATAATGGTGATCAGAGAAATCATATACCTTGTACATACATACACAGCCATTTTATGACCAAGTCAGAACTAAATTCTAGGTCTCCTAACTAGTAGTAGATGTCTTCTTGTCTTTTTGACACAAAAATATTTTTACTTTTATCTTATTTTATTTTGTTTATTTTAAGAGAGAGAGAGAGAGCGAGCATGAGTGGGGACGGGGAGAACACAGGGAAGAGAGAGAGAATCTCAAGCAGGTTCCATGCTCAGTGCCTAGCCTGACACAGGGTTTGATCTCAGGACCCTGAGATCATGACCCAAGCTGAAATCAAGAGTTGGACGCTTAATTGACTGAGCCACTCAGGCGCCCCAAAACTTTCACTTTGATTGACTTATCTCCATTAAAAAAATATATACTCATTTTTCTTCCTGACTGATTTTTAAATTTTACTTCTCTATATTGAGTTAGGGCTTTATTGTTTATATTTTTAGATCCGTTTGATTGGGATTTTATCCCGTAAAATGACCTTCTTGTTTTATTAATTAACCTACTCCATAGTCAATTTGGCATCATAAAACACATTCTTTTATGAATATCAAAGTAATATGTTCACTGCAGAGAATTTTTTTTAAAAGATTTTATTTTTTTATTTGATAGAGATCACAAGCAGGCAGAGAGGCAGGCAGAAGAGAGAGAGGAGGAAGCAGGCTTCCCGCTGAGCAGGGAGCCCTATGTGAGGCTCAATCCCAGAGCCCTGGGATCATGACCTGAGCCGAAGGCAGAGGCTTTAACCCACTGAGCCACGCAAGCGGTCCCAGAGAATTTTTTTTGAAAAACACACAGAAAGTAAAATAAGAAGAAAATGAAATGAGCTATGTTTCTCCCACTTTTTACACACACACGTATGCACACTCATGGTCAGGAGACATGCACACCAATGTTGGTTTTGTTTTATGTGACTGAATTTATACTATATTTGAAGATTTTGAATCTTGTTATTTTATTATTTTTATATTTGTACAGTCCATCCTCATCAAGTGACTAAGTGACTATTTCATCCATAATTTCTTCTAAGTTCTTAAGATTTTCTTGTTTATAGTTGCCTTTTTAATCCATCTGAAATGAATTTTATCATATTGTGAAACACAGAAACAGTTTTTTTCTCCAAGTAGTCAAAATTTTCAACACTAGATGTTGAATAATGAACCTCTTTCTCATTGATTTTTGATGCTTCTTCTATTGAATAGAAAGAAGGGCTAGCTCTTTTGTTTCTTAGATATACCTCCCTATTTCTGGGCCAGTATCAGTTATTCTAAATATAAAAGGTCAATAATACACTTTAATATTTTACAGGCAAGTTCTTCCTTATCACTTGTCTTCAAAGTTTTCTTATCCATTCTCACCTAATCTTAGTTCTCAATAAAGAATTAAATCATTTATTTCCATTAAAGTAAATGCCTATGTATTTTTATCAGGATGGGATTAAAACTATAAATTATTTTGGAAATAATTGGAATATTAGAACATTTACCACACTGAGCACTCTCATCCAGAAATGAGGGACCTCACTTCATCTAGGCAAATGTTCTTTGATGTGTTTCTGTAAAATTTGCAGTTTTCTTCATGTAAGTTGAGCACACTTATTAGTCCAGTCCTAGGCAGTTTGGTTTTGAGAAATTACTGTGAATAATTCCCTCCATTATATCTTCTCATTGGTTACTGATGATAAATAGGAAAGCTATTTTTGGTATAATTTTCTTTTATCTGGCTTCTTTCTTGAATTCAATTATTCTAAGAATTTTTCAGTTCTTTGGGCTTTTGAAGACCATAATTATGTCTTTCACTAATGATGATAATTTTGTCTTTTCTTTTTCAGTAATTATTCCTCCTTTTTTTTTTCTCTGTTCCCCACTGGTTTGGCCAGAATAATATTAAATATAATGATGCTTATAAGAATACTTGCTTGTATATTTTATCAATCTTAACTGCCCACCCACACTGTCCTTTTTTTGCGGGGAGGGGTTTAAAATTTAAATTCAATTAATTAACATATAATGTATTATTAGTTTCAGAGGTAGAGGTCTTATCTACCTCTGTGATTCATCAGTCTTATATAATACCCAGTGCTCATTACACCACATGCCCTCCTTAATGTCTAACACCCAGTTACCCCATCCCTCCCCTCCAGCAATCCTCAGTTTGTTCCCTATGATTAAGAGTCTCTTATGGGGGATGCCTGGGTGGCTCAGTCATTAGATGTCTACCTTCAGCTGAGGTCATGATCCCAGGATCCTGGGATCGAGCCCCACATTGGGCTCCCTACTCTGTGGGAGCCTGCTACTTCTCCCACTCCCTCTGTTTGTGTTCCTCTCTCTGTGTCTTTCTGTCAAATAAATAAAATCTTAAAAAAAAAAAAAGGGTCTCTTATGGTGTGTCTCCCTCTCGATTTCATCTTGTTTTATTTTCCCTCTTTCTATATAGTTCTCTGTTTTGTTTCTTAAATTCCACATATGAGTGAGATCACCTGATAATTGTCTTTCTCCAATTGACTTACTTCACCTAGCATAATACCCTCTAATCTCTAATTCCATCCATGTCATTGCAAATGGCAAGATTTCATTTTTTTGATGGCTGAGTTGTATTCCATTATATATATATATATATATATATACCACATCTTCATTATCCACTGATCTGTCAATGGACATCTGGGATCTTTCCATAGTTTGGCTATTGTGGACATTGCTGCTATAAACATTCAGGTGCACATGCCCCTTTGGATCACTATCTTTGGGGTAAATACCCAGTAGTACAGTTGCTGGGTCATAGGGTATCTTTAATTTCAACTTTTTGAGGAATCTCCATATTGTTTTCCAGAGTGGTTGCACCACTCTGCACCACCAACAGTATAGGTGGGTTCCCCTTTCTCTGCATCCTTGCCAACACATGTTGTTTCCTGACTTGTTAATGTTAGCCATTCTGACTGGTGTGAGGTGGTATCTCATTGTGGGTTTGATTTGCATTTCCCTGAGGCCGAGTGATGTTGAACACTTTTTCATGTGTTTGTTGGCCATCTGGATGTCTTCTTTGCAGAAATGTCTTTTCATATCCTCTGCCCATTTCTTGTTGGGATTATTTGTTCTTTGGGTGTTGAGTTTGATAAGTTCTTGATAGATTTTGGATACTAGCCCTTTATCTGGTAAGACATTTGCAAATATCTTCTCCCATTCTGTTGGTTGTCTTTTGGTTGCTGACTATTTCCTTTGCTGTGTAAAAGCTTTTTATCTTGATGAATTTCCAATAGTTCATTTTTGCTGTCATTTCCCTTGCCTTTGGCGACGTGTCTATGAAGAAGTTGCTGTGGCTAAGGTTGAAGAGGTTGCTGCCTGTGTTCTCCTTCAGGATTTTCATGGATTCCTGTCTCACATTTAGGTCTTTCATCCATTTTGAGTCTATTTTAGAGTATGGTGTAACAAAATGGTCTGGTTTCAGTCTTCTGCATGTGGCTGTCCAATTTTCCCAACACCATTTGTTGAAGAGACTGTTTTTTTTCCATTGGACTTTCTTTCCTGCTTTGTTGAAGATTGTTGACCATAGAGTTGAGGGTCTATTTCTGGGCTCTCTAATCTGTTTCACTGTCTGTGTGTCTGTTTTTATGACAGTACCATACTTTCTTGATGATTACAGCTTTGTAATATAGCTTGAAGTCCATAATTGTGATGCCACCAGCTTTGTTTTTCTTTTTCATCATTCCTTTGGCTATTTGGGATCTTTTCTGGTTCCATACAAATTTTAGGATTGTTCCAGCTCTGTGAAAAAAAAATTGACAGTATTTTGATAGGGATTGCATGGAATGTATAGATTGCTCTAGGTAGCATAGACATTTTCACAATATTTGTTCTTCCAGTCCATGAGCATGGAATGTTTTTTCATTTCATTGTGTCTTCCTCAATTTCTTTCATGAGTGTTCTATAGTCTTCTGAGTACAGATCCTTTGTGTCTGTCTTTAGGTTCATTACTATGTATCTTATGGATTTTGGTGCAAATTGTAAATGGGATCAATTCCTTAATTTCTCTTTCTTCTGTCTCATTGTTAGTGTATAGAAATGCAACTGATTTCTGTGCACTAATTTTGTATCCTTCTGCTTTGCTGAATTCCTGTATGAGTTCTAGCAACTTGGGGGTGGAGTCTTTT
Organism: Lutra lutra; assembly: GCF_902655055.1. Lineage (NCBI taxonomy): Eukaryota > Metazoa > Chordata > Mammalia > Carnivora > Mustelidae > Lutra > Lutra lutra. Next base: position 41,712,856 of record NC_062290.1, on the reverse strand, counting down.
GGGTTTTCCACATAGTTTATTATGTCATTTGCAAAGAGTGAGAGTTTGACTTCTTCTTTACAGATTTGGATATCTTTTATTTCTTTTTGTTGTAAGATTGCTGAGGCTAGGACTTCTAATACTATGTTGAACAACAGTGGTGATAGTGGATTTCTCTGCCCTGTTCCAGCCCTCAAGGAAGAGCTCTCAGTTCTTCCCTATTGAGAATGATATTTGCTATGGGTTTTTTGTAAATGGTTTTTATGTTATTGAGTGATATTCCCTCTATACACTGTGGAGAGTTTTAATCAAGAAAGGATGCTAGACTTTGTCAAATACTTTTCCTGCATCTATTGAGAGGATCATATGGTTCTTATCCTTTATTTTATTAATGTAGTGGATCATATTGATCGATTTGCTGAGGTTGAACCAGCCTTGCAGCCCAGGCATAAATCCTACTTTGTCATGGTAAATAATCCTTTTAATGTACTGTTGGAGCCTATTGGCTAAGATCTTGGTGAAAATTTTTGCATCCATGTTCCTCAGGGATATTGTCTGTAATTCTTTTTGGTGGGGTCTTTGACTAGTTTTGGGATCATGGCAATGCTGGCCTCATAGAATGAGTTTGGAAATTTTTCTTCTATTTCTATTTTGAAACAGCTTCAGAAGAAAAGGTATTAGTTCTTCCTTAAATGGTAGAATTCCCCTGGAAAGCCATCTAGCCCTGGACTCTTGTTTTTTGGGAGATTTTTAATTACTGTTTCAATTTCCTTGCTGGTTATGGGTCTGTTCAGGTTTTCTATTACTTCCTGTTTTCTATTTTAGTTTAGTTTGGTAGTTTATGTGTTGCTAGGAATGCATCCATTTCCTCCAGATAGCCTAATTTGTTGATATATAGTTGCTCATAATATGTTCTTATACTTGTTTGTATTTCTTCGCTATTGGCTGTGATCCCTGCTCTTTCATTCATAATTTCATTTATTTGGGTCCTTTCTTTTTTCTTTTTGATAACTCTGGCCAATATCAATCTTATTAATTCTTTCAAAGAACCACCTCCTAGTTTTGTTGATCTGTTTTACTGTTTTTTTCTATGGTTTCTATTTCATTGATTTCTGCTCTAATCTTTGTTAATTCTCTTTTCTTGCTAGATTTAGGCTTTATTTGCTGTTCTTTCTCTTGCTCCATTAAGTGTAAGGTTAGGTTGTGTATTTGAGACTTTTTTCTTTCTTGAGAAAGGTTTGTATTGCTATATACTTCCCTCTCATGACCACCTCTGCTGCATCCCAAAAGTTTTGAACAGCTGTGTTTTCATTTTCATTTGTTTCCGTGAATTTTTAAAAGTCTTCTTTAATTTTCTGGTTAGCTCATTCTTTTTTTAGTGGGATGCTCTTTAACCTCCATGTATTTGAGTTCTTCCCAATTTTCCTCTTGTGATTGAATTCTAGTTTCAAAGCATTATGGTCCAAAAATATGCAGGGAATAATCCCAGTCTTTTGGTTCCAGTTGAGATCTGTTTTGTGACCCAGTGTGTGATTTCTTCTGGAGAATCTTCCGTGTGCCCTTGAGAAGAATGTGTGTTCAGTTGCTTTAGGATGGTATATTCTGAATATATCTGTGAAGTCCATCTGATCTAATGCGTCATTCAAAGCTCTTATTTCCTTATTGATTTGCTACTTAAATGATCTGTCTATTCATGAGTGGGGGTGTTAAAGTCGCCTACTATTATTGTATTATTACCAATGAATTTCTTTATGCTGTTATTGATTTATGTATTTGGGTGCTTCCAAGTTGGGGGCATAGATATTTACAATTGTTTAGCCCTTTCTGTTGGATAGACCCTTTATGTATGATGGACTGTCCTTCCTCATCTCTTATTACAGTCTTTGGTTTAAAATCTAATTTGTCTGATATAAGGATTGCCCCTCCCCCAGCTTTTTTTCTGAAGTCCATCAGTGTGGTAAATGGTTTTCCACCCCCACACTTCCAATTTGGAGGAGATTCATCTAAAGTGAATCTCTTGTGGACAACATATTAATGGGTCTTGCTTTTTTATCCAATCCAATGCCCTGTGTCTTTTGATTGGGGCATTTAGCCCATTTACATTTAGAGTAACTATTGAAAGATATGAATTTAGTGCCAATATAATAACTGTAAAGTTACTGTTTCTGTATATGGTCTCTGTTCCTTTCTGGTCTAGGTTACTTTTGGGCTCTCTTTTCACTTAAAGGATCTCTCTCTTTTTTCTTTTTTTTTTTTTTAAATATTTTATTTATTTATTTGACAGACAGAGAACACAAGTAGGCAGAGAGGCAGGCAGAGAGAGAGGAGGAAGCAGGCTCCCCACTGAGCAGAGAGCCCGATGCGGGGCTCAATCCCAGGACCCTGGGATCATGACCTGAGCCAAAGGCAGAGGCTTTAACCCACTGAGCCACCCAGGCGCCCCAAGGATCTCTTTTAATATCTCTTGCAAGGCTGGTTTCATGATCACAAATTCTTTTAGTTTCCGTTTGTCCTAGAAGCTTTTTATCTCTCCCATTTTGAATGACATCATAGCTGGATAAGGTATTCTTGGCTGCGTATTTTTCTCATTTAGCATCCTGAATATATCATACTTGTCCTTTCCAGCCTGCCAGGTCTCTGTGGATAGGTTTGTTCCCAATCTAATGTTTCTACCCTTGTAGTTTATGGACATCTTGTCCTGAGCTGCTTTCAGGTTTTTCTCTTTGTCTCTGAGATTTGCAAATTTCACTGTTATATGGCAGGATGTTGACCTATTTTTATTGATTTTGAGGGGGGGGTCTCTTTGTCTTCTGGGCTGGAGTGCCTGTTTCCTTCCCCAGATTAGGGAAGTTCTCTGCTATAATTTGCTCCAATATACCTTCTGCTTCTCTCTCTTCCTCTTCTTCTTGGATCCCAATTATTCTAATATTGTTTTGCTTTATGGTATCATTTATCTCTCAAATTCTTCCCTTTATCTCTCTTTTTCAGTGGTTATTCATCTCTTTTTTTCTTAACTTCTTTATTTTCCATTATTTGGTCTTCTATATCATGAATTCTCTCTTCTGCCTCATTTATCCTAGCAGTTAGAGCCTCTGTTTTTTATTACATCTCATTAATAGCCTTTTGATTTCAACTTTATTTGATTTTAGTTCTTTTATTCCTCCAGAAAGAGATTCTCTAGTGTCCCCTATGCTTTTTCCATACACCAGGTTGGGGGTGTATTTTGGTCTGTTTGTTAAAAGAAACTGTATCCCACAATTGTAAAGAAAGGAAAACTTATGTATACATAAAATAAAATTAAATACAGTGAAAGTATAGAATGTAAGTATAAAAAGGAAAATTTCAAAATATTTTTTAAAAAGGAGTTAATAAAATAAGAAATTGGTTGAAAAAGGAAAGAGAAAAAATTAAAATGGAAAGACTAAAGAATGGGGGGTGGAAAGCCATGAATTCTATATACTGTTTCCCCCTAGTGCTGGAGATGTGCAGTCCTCTATAATGGGTAAACTTGGTCTTAGTTGGATGTTCTTGTTGATCATCTTGTGCGGGGGGTCTGTTGCACTGATTCTCAGGTGTCTTTGCCTTAGGCAGAATTGCAGCACCCTTGCCAGGGCCAAGGCTAGATCAGTGGCTCCAGGTTGCTCTGTGTGGCTTTTGTTCCCTGAAGGTTTTCTGTGCAGCTTTAGAGGATGAGAATGAAAATTGCGGTCTCCCCATCTCCAGCCCTGGAGCCAAATGCTCAGGCCCCACTCCTCAGTGTATCCTTAAGGAAAAGCAGTCAGTCATTCATGTCTCTCTGATCTCCAGCCACACTTGTGCTCACCCGGCCTGTGACAGAATTTCGTCTCAGGCTCACAACCCTGTTTCGAGTCTCCAGACCCTGCAGACTCCTGAGGCACACTCCTGAGCCACTCCTCTTGGTGGGAAGGGGGTGTCTCGCAGGTTCTGCTGCTTGCTGGGCCCCTGCTTGGACAGTAGTCGCTGGACCACTATTTATGGTTTATGGTTTATTGCAACCCCGAGCTGAGAGCCCACTCCTGGGCTTGCTAATTGCAGCTGGCTTTCCCTGCTCTGATACCTGGGACCTCTGCCACACTCAGGCATCTCTGGTCTTCCTGTGATCCTGGGGATCCTGGGGATCCTGTTCCACCTAGGATTCTGCCCTGCTTTGCCATCAGAGCACCTCTCAGGCAGGGACATCCCTCACTGGAACAACCTTTTAAAAGTTCTGATTTTGGGCTCTGCTGCTCCCTCTGCCTGCAGTTTATCTTCCTATAGATTGCCTCAGAGTACTGTCTCTGCACCTCCTACCTTGCAGAAAGTGGTTGTTTTCCTATTGGTGGAGTTGTGGCTATTCTTTTCTTAGGTCTCCGGTTGAGTTTGCAGGTGTTCAGAATGATTTGATAGCTATCCAGCTGAATTCCTGGGACCATACAAAACTAAGGTCTCCCACTCCACTGTCTTGGACTACGCACACTGTCCTTTTTTAATGCTTTTTGCCTTGATTCATCTTTCTTTGAAAGTAATATGGTCACTTCTGCTTTTTCCTTTACATGATAACTTTTGATCATCCTTTTCATTTTAATATTTGTATGTAATTTTATTTTAAATGTCTCCCCTAGAAGGCATATGTAATTAGATATTTAATTTCAGAATATTTGTCTTAAACAGGAGAATATAAGGTATGGTTTTGTAATGGATATGTATTTTTTTCTATCATTTTGTTTTATGCTTTCTGGCTAATTAAAAAAATTGTCTTGCAATAGAGATTATATTTTCTATGCCTGTTTCTTCACTTATTTGAAAGTCCTTTATCTCATTTTATGTTTTACTGGAATTTAATTCCAAACTTTAAAAACATTGTTTAACTTATATTTTTAATATTTAAGACAAAAAATGAAATGAGTTTTGTTAGGTCTTTCCTACATATGATAAGGATTGATCCTGTTTATCCTTTCTCCTGGGGATTACCCATCTTCTAGGCTTTGTTTATACAATCTAAAATTTCAGTTTTAGGATTCAGTTGTTATACCTGTTACTTCTTAAATCATTTATCTCTTATTTCAAGTAAGCTTTTTTGACATTTATATCTATTTTGTTAGGATGTTTAAATTAACATATTTATTTAGGCTTAATCCTAGGTTTAAATAGTCTTACTGTTCAGCATTAGTCCTTTTATACTATGATTTTTCCATACTTGAATTTCAACATTATGACTTTTTAAATATACATGTTTTTAAAGTAGTTTCCATGTCCAGCATGGAGCCCAATGCAGGGCTTGAACTCACAGCCTTGAGATCAAGACTTGAGCTGAGATCAACAGTCAGATGCTTAACTGACTGAGCCACCCAGGCGCCCCTTTAAAAATTTTTTTTTAATGGCACAGGAAGACTAAATACTCCAAACCCTGAGATATCTCAGCATATCTTTAATTTGTCTTCATTAAGCATGCAGTGGGAGGAAAGAGGGGTTGATTGTCTTCTTTTCTCTTTCTCTGTTGCATTCCTCTCTTTTGAGTTTGCTGGCTGGTCTTGGAACTTCTGGTCTTCGAGGGCTTGGTTTGCGGGGAGCATTGGTGAGAGAGGTCTTACTTGATCAGATACTGATGAAATAAAACTTCATGCTCCATAACTCTGGCAATTGTTTCTAGCTTATGCTTTGTCTCCAGGGCAGTTTTGTGGTTTCTCTGGGGATCTCCCATTCTTGAGATCTTCTTCAGGCAGAACTCCAGTGGAGTCATTTCTAGCCTGAGTATTTATTTGCAGTTCCTCCCACAGCTCCTAGGATGATTTCCACCCCCCAGCTTCTGCTTCTGCCATTCTTTGGCTTCTCACAGATGCACCCAAAGGGTCAAAGTCCAGTATGACCCCAGACCAACACTCTGTCCCCTTCAGCTCATATGTGGTAGCCCCCATATGTTTATCCCTGCCACAAACAAGGACTAGACAGATCCCAGAAGAGACACCAGTATTCTGGGTCTGGCCCCCTTGCTTCCTCCTGTATGAACCCAGCATTAGTCCTCACCATCTCACATGTAAAAGGTACACTTAAGGCTGGCCTCCAGGAAACTTCTGTCCTGACACCCGAGACAAATGCAGCATTGTCTACCTTTCCTCTTCACGGGGTTGGGTGGGGTTGGGGACTGAGGGAGTCACTCAGCACAGAAAAGCACTCTTCTCTAGAAATAAATCTTTCTCTTACCCCTCTCAACCCTTTTCTATTCTTGTAGTGGTTGAAAGGGTTCTAGACCAGTTCCAGACAATTTACTTTGTAAATGTGCCTATAGTATCGGTGTCACATTCACTTTGAAATCTGGTATCTTTCTCATTGGAACCTCAGTTGAGACTGAGTTAAAAAGAATTCTGTTCTTAACATTTCGGTTCATACAGATTACAACTTCTAGTCCAATACCCAGTGTTCTGCATACTGAATGTGACTCCTATCATTAAGGGTCATTCTTAATAATGCAAAACACCAAATCCCATGATAACCAGCATCTCCTGCTTTGAGGACTCTTCCTCATAAAGCCTGATCCTAAGATGCAATTTCCTGGTTTCTCTGGCAATCCCCATTATAGGGGCTGCTTGTACATATCTCTCTCATTTGAGGGAGCAATTCTAGCCTGATTGGTAACTTTCAGTTTTAATTACCTTCTTGTCACCTGGGGACTCAGGGTCTTGACTAGACAGCTGAGCCACCACCCTTCAGTTGTATGGGTACTGAGTTACAGAGACATTTTCCTTCATCCTGCCTTTGCCCTCTTTAAAACCACATGGCAGGAAGTGGGCAGGGTGACCAGAAGAGGTAGGTGGGGCACGCCAGACACAGCTAAGTGCTTTACTTTGGCTATCTCATTTAATCCTCACTTAATACTTGGGGTTCCACTATTTGCATTTTACAAAGGGGGGAAAGGCTTAGGAGTTAAGCAGTGTGTTTAAAATCACACAAATCCTAAGTGCTAGACATAGACTCAAAAGGACAGTTCCTTCTGACACCAAAATGAATGTACCCTTTCAATCCTGGCTACATACTAGAGTCCACCAGAGAGTTTTAAAAATACCAGTTTTCTGGTCCCTTTTTGGGAACAATTAAATTAAACCCATAAGAGATGGAGCTTGGGCATCAGTATGTGCTTAAAACTCTCCAATGATTTGGGCGCTTGGATGGCTCAGATGATAAGTGTCTGCTTTTAGCTCAGGCCACGATCCCAGGGTCCTGGGATGGAGCCCCACATCAGGCTCTCTACTCAATGGGGAACCTGCTTCTCTAACTCCTACTCCCCCTGCTTGTGTTTTCTCTCTCTCTCTCTCTCTCTCTGTCAAATAAATAAATAAAATTAAAAAAAAAAAAAAACAACTGTCCACTGATTCTAATGTGCAGCCAGGTTTCAGGCCACTGCTGGACATCCTGTCTCCAAACTATTAGCCATGTATGCGATCGCTTCATTCATATTATTTCCCCTTTGTATTTTTTTTCCCCTTCAAAAGTCAGAGAGTGCGTGGTTGCCCGTCTATATCAGAGCTGGCTTTCCTAATCAGATTCCAAGGGCCGCATTCATGGCCATGTTTACTCTGGAAGTGGATCAGTTCATCCTGACCTCCCTGACTCCATCCGTTCTGGACTGTGAAGAGGACGAGACCCCTAAGCCCTTGCTGGTGTTTAATATCACCAAATCTCCGCTGGACGGCTATGTGACGCATCTGTGGGATCACACCAGACAGGTCTCCTCGTTCACCTGGAAGGATCTAAGTGACCTGCAGATAGCCTATCAGCCGCCGAACAGCAGCCATTCTATGCGGAGACATTATGAGGTAAGAAGAAAGGGAGATAAAGCGTCTAACCTGTCTGATATCCACAGTCGGTGAAGATGCAGGCACTTCTCGTCACCTTCAGGTGAGTTTGTACCCTCAGTGCCCCAGAAGAGAATCAGTCACTGTAAATCTGGAGGCAGACTCAAATGCTTAGAGGAGCTGGGCATGTGATGCAAATGAGGAGACTAAGCATGGGGAGGGGGTGGGAGAGGGAGACTGAGGGGAGGCAGCTGCCCCTGCGCCAGTGATTGCTGCCTTGTGTGAATACAGACAAATCAGGCCAGGGTAGCCTTAGCTCTTGTTCTTCAGAGGAGTTGGAGATCTGTAAATTTTTCTTTTATTTTGTAAAAATGTTTCAATTTTTAAATACAGGATACATATTAAAAATTCTAAAACATATTGTGGCACCTGCAAAATATTTCTGAGGGCCACATTTGGCCCAGAGGTCACTGGTTTGAGAACTCCGGTGTCCTTGACAGCCTTTCTGCATGCCATAGAGCATGGGAGTTAAAGATGACTTTGTCTACAATCCTTTCATTAACAAGTTCTTTTTATTTTAGAGATTTAAATTTATTCATTTGAGAGAGAGAGAGAGAATAAGCACAAGTGGGAGGGTCAGGGAGAGGGAGAGACAATCTCAAGTAGACCTCACGCTGAGTGTGGAGCCCCACATGGGGCTTGATCCTGTGACCCTGAGATTATCACTTGAGCTGAAACCAAGAGTCGGACTCTCAAGCCACTGTGCCACCCAGGCACCCCTCATTAATAAATTCTGTTATTCCTTCTTGTTTGTAGAAGTGTTTTACTGGGATCCTTACTTTTATTTTTATTTTTTTTAAAGGTTTTTATTTATTTATTTGACAGAGAGAGAGACAGTGAGAGAGGGAACATAAGCGGGGGGAGTGGGAGCGGGAGAAGCAGGCTTTCCGCTGAGGAGGGAGCCTGATGTAGGGGCTCAATCCCAGGACCCTGGGATCATGACCTGAGCCAAAGGCAGACTCTTAACTACTAAGCCACCCAGACGCCCCGGGATCCTTAATTTTAATGAATAACGCTGACTCAGGATAGGAGATTCCATAATCTCATTAGATGACTAAGTTCTCTATCAAACACTTTCCTGTCAGAAAAGTCCCCTTCCTGTCTAATCTCAGTACCTTCTGCTGTTCTTCTAGCCTCTTCCCTCTAATTTTGTTTTGGATGGGAGTTGAGAACAGCTGGTGACAGTCTTGCACATAATAACCCTCCACAAACTTGCAGACCTACCAGCAAGTTGATTGAAACAGGATGGAATGTTTGCATGAGCATATTGACACAGACCTGACTTCAGGTTTATTAAGGAAAATGAGTGTGCCTGCCGTTCCAAATTGCCCTCCGTCTAATTTAGGCATTTTCAGCATTTATACTCCAGGGAAGACAAAAGACTTGACTGTAAGGGCCATGTTTTTGCCCTTTGCTTTGCTTTTCTTCACTTCATCATAGTAAGTGGCAGCCATTTTTTTCTTTTTTCCTTTCGCCTCCCATTCCTTTTGTATTACCGGGTCATTACTTATTAGACGTCCAGTTTTACCTCAAATTCCTAAATAAAGCACAGCTCCTCTGGTTGCTTTCTGTGTGTCTTTTCTGGCATGGTATAATGTGATCCTAAAGCAGAACCTGGTCAAATGTGTGATTTTGTCATTGCTGTTAGAAGGTGACTCAGTTTTCTCAGTGATTAGGCACTTTGCAGATTCTGTGGGCTGGAAGTCCTGGGCTCCTTCAGCCACCTGAGGTAGGACTCCTGAGGCCAGCGTAATGAATGACCCATGCTCCTGAAGCTAGCCAAGCATTCCCTGGACTCTAGTGTCAAGGCGGTCCATTCTTTCGGCCATGCAAATTCAAACTCATTTTACCAGGTACCCTGTTGGTTTGAGAACAGCGTTTCTTAGTGAGCACGTAAGTACAATTTCAGATGGCTCAACCTAACAGATACTGACATTCTACCTCCAAAGACATCCCCACCTGGGTGTGGTTCCATTTTTAGTCTGTTACTTTGGCCCCCTTGAACCTGTTTCTTTGGTGGGGTAGTATCTGCTGATATGCTGCCATTTGAGAATTTATCCTCTCTGGTGGACCAAATGGCGATTCGGTGTCAAATGGACATTCTTCAAAAGTAGGCACGTGCCTTGCATTTCTGTCTTATATGCCATCCTTCCCTGTCAGCACCTGGTACAATATGTGCATAATACATAAGAAAGTTCAAAACTTAATGGGATAAAATCTTAAAAAAAAAAACAAAACAAAACTTAATGGGGTACTGGGAGGCTCAGTTGGTTAGGAAAGAGTCTACCTTCGGCTCAGGTCATGATCCCAAGGTCCTGGGATGAAGCCCTGTATTGGGACTCTCTGCTCAGCAAGGGGTCTGGTTCTCCCTCTTACTCTCTCTGTCTCTCTGTCTCTCAAATAAAGAAATAAAATCTTTTTTAAAAAAGATTTTATTTTTTAAAAAGATTTTATTTCTTTATTTGAGAGACAGAGAGAGATAGCAAGTAGGCAGAGAGAGAGGGGGAAGCAGGCTATCCACTGAGCAGAGAGCCCAATGTGGGGCTCAATCCCAGGACCCTGAGATCATGACCTGAGCTGAAGGCAGAGGCTTTACCCACTGAGCCACCCAGGCACCCCAAGAAATAAAATATTTATGAAAAACCTTCTCATATAGCCCCATTTATTAGCTATGGATTTCATGGAAGCGAATAAAATCTGGATATTTAAAAATATGTTTGGGAAGATAGATGCCTCTAGGGTCTCTTAAAAGCAGCACCAGTGGCATTTTGCACTGGCTGATTCTTTATTATGCGGGCTGTCCTGTGTGTGGTAGCTTGTAGGAGCATCCCTGGCCTCTGTCTACTATTTAGTGGCCGGTAGGACCGCCTACCATGCATACCTATTTGTGAGATCAAAAATGTCTTTAGACATTTCCAAGTGTCCCCTGGGGGAATAAAGCCTCCCGCAGTTAAGATTCACTGCTCTGGTCCTTGTACCTTTGGGAGAGGCTCGAGTGGCCCGAGGCTGGTCTCTTGAGCAATTACAGGGACCCTTTTTCACCGTATTCACCTATTTGAGGCTAAAAGTTTCTTTTATGGAGAGGAAAATTTAACAGTACTGCTAACTAATGAACAAAATCTAGAGCCTGAAAACATGAGATCTGGTTGTTGAAAATGACATCAGGCGGGGCGCCTGGATGGTTCAGTCGGTTAAGCATCTGACTCTTGATTTTGGTGCAGGTCATGATCTCAGGGTCCTGAGTCTGAGCCCCATGTCAGGCTCCTCACTCAGCAGGAAGTGTGCTTCTCTCCCTCTGCCCCTCCCCCTGTGCTCGCTTGAGCTCTCTCTCTCTCTCTCCCTCTAAAATAAATAAACCAATCTTTCTTTTTTTTTAAATAAATAAAACCAATCTTTAAAAATGAGTTATGGCTTCAGCAGAAACCTAACCTTTTGCTTCCCACTGTGGTGTCTGCCCCAGGAATAGTGGTATTTATGCTCTAAACTGTCAATGTGTGATCCATAGACAACTGTTTGTTTGCAGCTGGAGGTGGAGGTTTATGATTTCTTCTTCGAGAGGAGTGCACCGATTACAGTCCACATCTCCATCAGAACAGCAGATACCAACGCCCCGCGGGTGTCCTGGAACACAGGTGAAGCTCCGTGGAGGGTGTCAAGCCACAGAGCCCCAAAGGGAAGATGGGAAAGTATATGGGTCAGGAAAGAAAGGTTGTTTTCTTCCCATTTCGCACAAGAGGCAGCTGAAACCCAGCCCAGTGAAGGCAATCAGATAGTTGTTTTTGTTTTGTTTTTCCTACTAGCAGGGTGAGAAATTTTTTTTTTTAATATTTTTTTTTTTTTAAGATTTTATTTATTTGTCAGAGAGAGAGGGAGAGAGAGCAAGCACAGGCAGACAGAATGGCAGGCAGAGGCAGAGGGAGAAGCAGGCTCCTGCTGAGCAAGGAGCCCGATGCGGGACTCGATCCCAGGACGCTGGAATCATGACCTGAGCCGAAGGCAGCTGCTTAACCAACTGAGCCACCCAGGCGTCCCAGGGTGAGAAATTTATATCCAGGATTCCTGTGTGGGGAAGCATTTAAAATATACTTGTAAGTAGTGGCTGTAGGTTCTGTTAAGGGAAAACATCTCTGTCTGATTTAAATCCCCACGTGGTGGCTTAAACTTGTTGCCCTGTGTGTGTGTGTGTGTGTGTGTGTGTGCGTGCCCTTGCATGTGGGTACACACACACACACACACACACGTGTTTGCATGTATGTGAGTTTCAGTCATGAGAACATTGGTTGAGCAGTCTTGTGTTTCTCTGTCCTACTCTACCTGTTAGAGGGATAATGAAAGAAAAGAAGGAATTGATAACCTGAAGTTTAGTAACAATCCTATATTAAATGAATTATTGCTTCAGATAAAGACTTAATAGTCTGTGTGATCTGTGAAACCCAAGCTTGTTAAGAGTGCTCAAGATCTGGTTTTGACTACTTGGGACATGACAATTTTTTTTTAAATCAATTTTTAGTTATGATGAACTTAATATATGTTCATCACTGAAAACTTGGCAAGTACATTAAGCAATAAATTGAATGAATGGATGGATAATAATAATGATACTAATAATGAATGGTTAGTAATGAATAAATGATTGAAATGGTAATGAATGAACAAAATCATTTATTATTCCACCATTAAGACAGAACCACTCTTAATATTTTGCTGTCTATACTTCTAGTCTTGCTTGTTCTTCTGCTGTGTCCCATGATGCCTTGGATTATGCTGTACCATACACTCATGGCTTCAAAACCCTTATTACCAATCACAGAGATTTTTTTTTTTATAGGCTCCACACCCAGCATGGCGCCTAGCACGGGTCTTGAACTCACGACCCTGAGGTCAAGAACTGAGCAAAGACCAAGAGTTGGACACTTAACTGACTGGGCCCCTCAGGCACCCCTCACAGAGATTCTTTATATGTGCTTGTTTTCCCTCCCTTCTTTCTTTCCTTTCTTCCTCCCTCCCATCTTTCTCTCTCTCTCTCTCTCTCTTCAGACTGTATGGCCTTCCCCAGGTTCCCCAGCCAACAGCCCTTGAGGCAGGTCATATACTAACCCTATACCCAAACAAGAATGAGGGGGATTGGAGGTTGTGAGGAACAAATAAAAAGTTGACATGACTAAGTTGGTGAGAAAGTGAAGTTGACTACTCCCTCATGCTGGTGTCTCCAGGAGGAGACGGAGCCACTGTGTGTGCGAAGAGTCAGAATTGGGCTGGGGAAATGGTGAATAGTCTCTCTCTTAACTCCTTCCCATCTCCTGTCTCACTGTGGTCAGTTTGCCCACAAGATGTCAGCTCCTCACATGTCCATGATGAGCTACCTGGCCCCTCTTTGCTGCTGCAACAGAAACTCCCTGGGTCCCCTGGTGTAGGTAGGACCTGGCTGTGGTCACAAGAGTGGGTCATGCCACAACCTGGCCCTTGACCAAGAGGACAGCTGAGGTAACCAGCCACATCAGAAGATGAGGCAGTGGTGGCAGCCAGGACTTCACAGTTGTGGGGACTGTGGGGCCCCCAATGGGGCTGTTGCTTTGAGAAAGCACATGCATGGTCACAGCTGGCAAGAGGGGATGGGGAGAAGCTGGCCAGGTTTGAAAGGGAGTGTCATCAGGTCCACCAGTACACTGCTTTTAAGTTTTATCAATTTGTTTCCTTAAAAAGCATTGCTCCCTTTTATTTTTTTAATTTTAATATTTTTAAAAGATTTTATTTATTTTTTTGAGACAGAGATCACAAGCAGGCAGAGAGGCAGGCAGAGAGAGAGGAGGAAGAGGGCTCCCTGCTCAGCAGAGAGCCCCATGTGGTACTTGATCCCAGGACCCTGAGATCATGAACAGAGCAGAAGGCAGAGGCTTAACCCACTGAACCACCCAGGTGCCTGCTTTGCTCCCTTTTTGTATTCTTTGCAATAGGTCAGTTCCTGGATCTCCTGGATAATGGCATTGGCAGTGATGCTCAGCTCCCTATTTTTCACTGAAGTGTTCCATCCAGTGTCTGTATTCTGGCTGCTCTGAGCAGCACTTACCCTCTCCCCAGATTTCCTCCAGCATGCTGGGTGCAAGGAGAAGATTTTATTTCATTTCCTTTAGTTACAAAAGTCCCTTTGTTAGAGTCCAGAATAAAATTCCGCCGTCATTGCAGAGCGTCAGACTCTTCATGTCTAATACCGCTAAATGCTCCGCTAGTGTAGTAGCTCTGTATTTGCATGGTTACCCACTTTACATTCTCTGTCCTATGGGCTACTCTTGCACTCATAACATATGGAAAAGCTCTTCTGATTCTTTTGCCTGCTTAAAATATCTGGATTCATCTTTGAAAAATTCCTTGTAGACATTTTTGAACTAGAGACCACTGTGAACATAACGTCTGTTCTTTCCTTTAGTATTTATTTTCGGGACCACCATGTCTCCAATGGATATATAAGGAACAAGTTGTGAGCTTGGGGTTAATAGTATTAAAAGAAGAAATATTATGAGACACCTGGGGGGTTCAGTTGGTTAGCTGTCTGCCTTCATCTCAGGTCATGGTCCCAGGGCCGGGGGTCGAGCCCTGAGTCAGGCTTGCTGCTGGGTGGGGAGCCTGTTTCTCCCTCTCCCACTCCCCTTGTTTGTGCTCTCTCTCTCTCTCTCTCTGTCAAATAAATAAAATCTTATAAAAAAGTAGAAATATTACTAAAAATATGGGGTGCCTGGGTGGTACAGTTGGTTAAGCATCTGACTCCTGGTTTCAGCTCAGGTTATGATCTCAGGGTCATGAGATCAAGCCCCACATGGGACTCCACACTGAGCATGGAGTCTGCTTGAGATTCCTGCTTCCTCTTCCTCTGCCCCTCCCCTCTGCACACTCGCTCTCTCTCTCTCAAATAAATAAATAAATCTTAAAAAAAGAAATATTACTAAAAATAAAAGCTAAATTCCAATTTCTTGTAAAGCTTTGAAAGATACAATTTTCAGCTAGTTTCGTGACTGAAAATTTATTAATCTTGTCTTAAAGTAGACACGTTGGCACGTCATAGAACTTTCCAGGACACTTGTCTGTTTTCTCTTATAGGTCTGAGTCTTCTAGAGGGCCAGTCTCGGGCCATCACTTGGGAGCAGTTTCAGATTGTCGACAACGATGACATCCATGCTGTCCGGCTGGTCACCGTGGGCGGCCTGCAGCATGGACGGCTTACACTAAGAGGTGAAACACCAGTCTCTTTGACCTAGAAGAGAATCTGAGCAGTGTTTTCTCCAAAGGCAGATCATATTTGACAGGATGTACATAGCATCTCTTGGGCCACATTTCTTTCTCTCTTTTTTCCCCAAGTTTTTATTTGAATTCTAGTTGATTAACATATAATGTAATACTAGTTTCAGAAGTAGAATTTAATGATTCATCACTTACATATAACACCCAGTGCTCATCACAACAAGTGCCTTCCTTAATACCCATCAGCCATGTAGCCCATCCCCCACCCACCTCCCCTCTGTTAATCCCATTTGTTCTTTATAGTTAAGAGTCTCTTATTGTTTGCTTCCCTCTCTCCTTTTTTCCCCTCTTCTCCTATGTTCATCTGTTTTGTTTCTTAAATTCCACACATCAGTGAAATCACCTACTTGTCTTTCTCTGAATGACTTATTTTGCTTAGTATAATACCCTCCATCCATGTCATTGCAAATGGCAAGATCTCATCTTTTTTTGATGGCTGAGTATTACTTTATTATATATATATATATAATATATATATATATATATACCACAACTTCTTTTTTATTAAATTTTATTTTTTATAAACATATAATATATTTTTATCCCCAGGGGTACAGGTCTGTGAATCTCCACGTTTACACACTTAACAGCACTCACCATAGCACATACCCTCCCCAATGTCCATAACCCCACCCCCCCAGCCCCCTTCCCCCCATCAACCCTCAGTTTGTTTTGTGAGATTGAGAGTCACTTATGGTTTGTCTCCCTCCCAATCCCATCTTGTTTCATTTATTCTTCTCCTACCCCCTTAACCCCCCATGTTGCATCTCCTCTCCCTCATATCAGGGAGATCATATGATAGTTGTCTTTCTCCGATTGACTTATTTCGCTAAGCATGATACCCTCTAGTTCCATCCACGTCTTCGCAAATGGCAAGATTTCATTTCTTTTGATGGCTGCATAGTATTGCATTGTGTATATATACCACATCTTCTTTATCCATTCGTCTGTTGATGGACATCTAGGTTCTTTCCATAGTTTGGCTTTTGTGGACATTGCTGCTATAAACATTTGGGTGCACGTGCCCCTTCGGATCACTACGTTTGTATCTTTAGGGTAAATTCCCAGCAGTGCAATTGCTGGGTCGTAGGGTAGTTCTATTTTCAACATTTTGAGGAACCTCCATGCTGTTTTCCAGAGTGGTCGCACCAGCTTGCATTCCCACCAACAGTGTAGGAGGGTTCCCCTTTCTCCGCATCCTTGCCAGCATCTGTCATTTCCTGACTTGTTAATTTTAGCCATTCTGACTGGTGTGAGGTGATATCTCACTGTGGTTTTGATTTGTATTTCCCTGATGCCGAGTGATGTGGAGCACTTTTTCATGTGTCTGTTGGCCATCTGGATGTCTTCTTTGCAGAAATGTCTGTTCATGTCCTCTGCCCATTTCTTGATTGGATTATTTGTTCTTTGGGTGTAGAGTTTGCTAAGTTCTTTATAGATTTTGGACACTAGCCCTTTATCTGATATGTCATTTGCAAATATCTTCTCCCATTCTGTCAGTTGTCTTTTGGTTTTGTTAACTGTTTTCTTTGCTGTGCAAAAGCTTTTGATCTTGAGGGTCTATTTCTGGGCTCTCTATTCTGTTCCATTGATCTATGTGTCTGTTTTTGTGCCTTTACCATGCTGTCTTGATGATGACAGCTTTGTAATAGAGCTTGAAGTCCAGAATTGTGATGCCACCAACTTTGGCTTTCTTTTTCAATATTCCTTTGGCTATTCGAGGTCTTTTCTGGTTCCATATAAATTTTAGGATTATTTGTTCCATTTCTTTGAAAAAAATGGATGGTACTTTGATAGGAATTGCATTAAATGTGTAGATTGCTTTAGGTAGCATAGACATTTTCATAATATTTATTCTTCCAATCCAGGAGCATGGAACATTTTTCCATTTCTTTGTGTCTTCCTCAATTTCTTTCATGAGTACTTTATAGTTTTCTGTGTATAGATTCTTAGTCTCTTTGGTTAGGTTTATTCCTAGGTATCTTATAGTTTTGGGTGCAATTGTAAATGGGATTGACTCCTTAATTTGTCTTTCTTCTGTCTTGTTGTTGGTGTAGAGAAATGCAACTGATTTCTGTGCATTGATTTTATATCCTGACACTTTACTGAATTCCTGTACAAGTTCTAGCAGTTTTGGAGTGGAGTCTTTTGGGTTTTCCACATATAGTATCATATCATCTGTGAAGAGTGATAGTTTGACTTCTTCTTTGCCGATTTGGATGCCTTTAATTTCCTTTTGTTGTCTGATTGCTGAGGCTAGGACTTCTAGTACTATGTTGAATAGCAGTGATGATAACAGACATCCCTGCCGTGTTCCTGACCTTAGCGGAAAAGCTTTCAGTTTTTCTCCATTGAGAATGATATTTGCGGTGGGTTTTTCATAGATGGCTTTGATAATATTGAGGTATGTGCCCTCTATCCCTACACGTTGAAGAGTTTTGATCAGGAAGGGATGCTGTACTTTGTCAAATGCTTTTTCAGCATCTATGGAGAGTATCATATGGTTCTTGTTCTTTCTTTTATTAATGTGTTGTATCACATTGATTGATTTGCAGATGTTGAACCAACCTTGCAGCCCTGGAATAAATCCCACTTGGTCGTGGTGAATAATCCTTTTAATGTACTGTTGAATCCTATTGGCTAGTATTTTGGTGAGAATTTTTGCATCTGTGTTCATCAAGGATATTGGTCTGTAGTTCTCTTTTTTTATGTGATCCTTGTCTGGTTTGGGGATCAAGGTGATGCTGGCCTCATAAAATGAGTTTGGAAGTTTTCCTTCCATTTCTATTCTTTGGAACAGTTTCAGGAGAATAGGAATTAGTTCTTCTTTAAATGTTTGGTAGAATTCCCCCGGGAAGCCATCTGGCCCTGGGCTTTTGTTTGTTTGGAGATTTTTGATGACTGTTTCAATCTCCTTACTGGTTATGGGTCTGTTCAGGCTTTCTATTTCTTCCTGGTTCAGCTGTGGTAGTTTATATGTCTCTAGGAATGCATCCATTTCTTCCAGATTGTCAAATTTGTTGGCGTAGAGTTGCTCATAGTACGTTCTTATAATTGTCTGTATTTCTTTGGTGTTCGTTGTGATCTCTCCTCTTTCATTCATGATTTTATTTATTTGGGTCGTTTCTCTTTTCTTTTTGAAAAGAGAAAAGTCTGGCCAGGGGTTTATCAATCTTATTAATTCTTTCAAAGAACCAGCTCCTAGTTTCGTTGATTTGTTCTATTGTTTTTTTGGTTTCTATTTCATTGATTTCTGCTCTGATCTTTATGATTTCTCTTCTCCTGCTGGGTTTAGGGTTTCTTTCTTGTTCTTTCTCCAGCTCCTTTAGGTGTAGGGTTAGGTTGTGTACCTGAGACCTTTCTTGTTTCTTGAGAAAGGCTTGTACCGCTATATATTTCCCTCTCAGGACTGCCTTTGTTGTGTCCCACAGATTTTGAACCATTGTGTTTTCATTATCATTTGTTTCCATGAATTTTTTCAATTCTTCTTTAATTTCTTGGTTGACCCATTCATTCTTTAGAAGGATGCTGTTTAGTCTCCATGTATTTGGGTTCTTTCCAAATGTCCTCTTGTGATTGAGTTCTAGCTTCAGAGCATTGTGGTCTGAAAATATGCAGGGAATGATCCCAGTCTTTTGATACCGGTTGAGACCTGATTTAGGCCCGAGGATGTGATCTATTCTGGAGAATGTTCCATGTGCACTAGAGAAGAATGTGTATTCTCTTGCTTTGGGATGAAATGTTCTGAATATATCTGTGATGGTCATCTGGTCCAGTGTGTCATTTAAGGCCTTTATTTCCTTGTTGATCTTTTGCTTGGATGATCTGTCCATTTCAGTGAGGGGAGTGTTAAAATCCCCTACTATTATTGTATTATTGTTGATGTATTTCTTTGATTTTGTTATTAATTGGTTTATATAGTTGGCTGCTCCCATGTTAGGGGCATAGATATTTAAAATTGTTAGATCTTCTTGTTGGACAGATCCTTTGAGTATGATATAGTGTCCTTCCTCATCTCTTATTATAGTCTTTGGCTTAAAATCTAATTGATCTGATATAAGGATTGCCACTCCTGCTTTCTTCTGATGTCCATCAGCATGGTAAATTCTTTTCCACCCCCTCACTTTAAATTTCGAGGTGTCTTCAGGTTTAAAATGAGTTTCTTGTAGACAACATATAGATGGGTTTTGTTTTTTTATCCATTCTGATACCCTGTGTCTTTTGATTGGGGCATTTAGCCCATTAACATTCAGGGTAACTATTGAGAGATATGAATTTAGTGCCATTGTATTGCCTGTAAGGTGACTGTTATTGTAAGGTGACTGTTATTGTATATTGTTTCTGTTCCTTTCTGATCTACTACTTTTAGGGTCTCTCTTTGCTTAGAGGACCCTTTTCAATATTTCTTGTAGAGCTGGTTTGGTGTTTGCAAATTCTTTCAGTTTTTGTTTGTCCTGGAAGCTTTTAATCTCTCCTTCTATTTTCAATGATAGCCTAGCTGGATATAGTATTCTTGGCTCCATGTTTTTCTCGTTTAGTGCTCCGAATATATCATGCCAGCTGTTTCTGGCCTGCCAGGTCTCTGTGAATAAGTCTGTTGCCAATCTAATATTTTTACCATTGTATGTTACAGATTTCTTTTCCCAGGGTGCTTTCAGGATTTTCTCTTGGTCACTAAGACTTGTAAATTTTACTATTAGGTGACAGGGTGTGGACCTATTCTTATTGATTTTGAGGGGGGTTCTCTGTCCCTCCTGGATTTTGATGCTTGTTCCCTTTGCCATATTGGGGAAATTCTCTCCAATAATTCTCTCCAATATACCTTCTGCTCCCCTCTCTCTTTCTTCTTCTTCTGGAATCCCAATTATTCTAATGTTGTTTCGTCTTATGGTGTCACTTATCTCTCGAATTCTCCCCTCATGGTCCAGTAGCTGTTTGTCCCTCTTTTGCTCAGCTTCTTTATTCTCTGTCATTTGGTCTTCTGTATTGCTAATTCTTTCTTCTGCCTCATTTATCCTAGCAGTGAGAGCCTCCATTTTTTATTGCACCTCATTAATAGCTTTTTTGATTTCAACTTGGTTAGATTTTAATTCTTTTATTTCTCCAGAAAGGGCTTTTATATCTCCCGAGAGGGTTTCTCTAATATCTTCCATGACTTTTTCGAGCCCGGCTAGAACCTTGAGAATCATCATTCTGAACTCTAGATCTGACATATTACCAATGTCTGTATTGATTAGGTCCCTAGCCTTTGATACTGCCTCTTGGTTTTTTTTTTTTTTTTTTTTTGTGGTGAATTTTTCCGCCTTGTCATTTTGTCTGGATAAGAGTATATGAAGGAGCAAGTAAAATACTAAAAGGGTGGCAACAACCCCAGGAAAATATGCTTTAGCCAAATCAGAAGAGATCCCAAATCATGAGGGGGGAGAAAGGGGATAAAAAGGTTCAGAAAGAAAAAAAAAAAAAAGAAACAATTAAAAAAAGAAAACCAATAAAGAAAAAATATAAAAAGGAAAATATATATATATGTGTATATATATATATATATATTAGATAAACTAGTTAAAAACGTTAAAAAAGAAAAGGGTAAAAGTTAAAAAAATTTAGCAGAAGAAGAGAAAAAAAATTGAAAAAGAAAAAAAAATTAAATTAACTGCAAGGCTAAAGAATCATGGGGAGAGAGCCATGTGTTCCGTGCTTTGCTTTCTCCTCCTCTGGAATTCCGTTGCTCTCCTTGGTATTGAAACTGCACTCCTTGGTAGGTGAACTTGGTCCTGGCTGGATTTCTTGTTGATCTTCTGGGGGAGGGGCCTGTTGTAGTGATTCTCAAGTGTCTTTGCCCCGGGCAGAATTGCACCGCCCTTACCAGGGGCTGGGCTGAGTAATCCGCTGGGGTTTGCTTTTGGGAGCTTTTGTCCCTGAGCACTTTCCGTAAAGTTCCGGAGGATGGGAATGAAGATGGCGGCCTCCCAGTCTCCAGCCCGGAGGAGCCGAGAGCTCGGGGTACCGCTCCTCAGTGCGCCCTCAGAGAACAGCGCCCAATTACTACTGTCACCCTGGCCTCCGGCCGCTCTCTGAGCTGACCGAGCCTGCGACTGGTTCAAGGTAACCCCGAGCTTAGAGCTCACTCCTCGGCTCTGTCTCTGTAGCCGGCTTCCCCGTTCTAATACCTGTAAGCTCTGCGACCCTCAGACACCCCCGATCCTTCTGTGACCCTGCGGGACCCAAGGCCATGCTGACCCCACGTGGGCTTCACCCCAGTTAAGCCTCTGGAGCGATGTCCCTCAGCGGAACATACTTTTAAAGGTCCTGATTTTGTGCTCCGTTGCTCCGCCGCTTGCCGGGAGCCGGCCCCTCCCGCCCCGGTCTATCTTCCCGTCACTTTGGATTCACTTCTCTGCCAGTCCTACCTTTCAGAAAGTGGTTGATTTTCTCTTTCTAGAATTGCTGTTCTTCTCTTCGATCTCCCATTGGATTTGTAGGTGTTTGCAATCTTTAGATAAGCTATCGAGCTGATCTCCCACTACCTGAAGTAGTCTCAGCCTGCTACTTCTCTGCCATCTTGACTCCTATATACCACAACTTCTTTATCCATTCATCAATTGATGGACATTTGTGCTCTTTCCACAATTTGGCTATTGTTGATAATGCTGCCAATGTAAACATTGGGGTGCATGTATCCTTTCAAATCAGTATTTTTGTTTCCACTGGGTAAATACCTAATAGTGCAATTGCCAGGTTATGGGGTAGTTCTATTTTTAACTTTTTCAGGGACCTCCATGTTATTTTCCAATGGGGCTGCCCCAGTTTGCATTCCCACCAGTAGTGTAAGAGAGTACCCCTTGCTCTGTATCTTTGCCAACATCTCTTGTTCCCTGTGTTGTTAATTTAGCCATTATGACAGGTGTGAGGTGATATCTCACAGGGGTTTTGATTTGCATTTCCCTGGTGATGAGTGATGTTGAGTATCTATTCATGTCTGTTGGCCATCTGTATGTCTTTGGAAAAAATGTCTGTTCATGTCTTCTGCCTCTTTCTTATGTGGAATATTTGCTTCTTGGGTGTCAACTTTGCTAAGTCTTTATAGATATTGGATACTAATCCCTTATCTGATATATCATTTGCAAATATTTCTCCCATTCTGTAGGTTGCCTTTTAGTTTTGTTGATTATTTCCTTCTCTATGCAGAAGCTTTTTATCTGGATGAAGTCTCAGTAGTTCATTTTTTCCTTTTGTTTCCCTTGCCTGTGGTGACATATCTACTAAGAAGTTGCTGTGGCCGAAGTTGAAGAGCTTGCCGCCTCTGTTCTCTTCTAGGAATTTGACTATTTACTGTCTCACATTTAGGTATTTCATCCATTTTGAATTCATTTTGGTGTATGGTGTAAGAAAGTAATCCAGTTTCATTCTTTCTCATGTTGCTGTCCAGCAATCCTTTGTTGAAGACACTGTCTTTTTTTCCACTGGACATTCTTTCTTGCTTTGCTGAAGATCAGTTGACCATAGGGTTGAGAGTCTATTTCTGGCTTCTCTATTCTGTTACATTGACTTATGTGTTTCTTTTTGTGCCAGTGCCATAGCTTTGTAATAGAGCTTGAAGTCTGGAATTGTGATGCTTCCAGATTTGCTTTTCCTTTTCAAGATCGCTTTGGCTTTTCGGGGTCTTTTGTGATTCCATACAAATTTTAGGTTTGTTTGTTCTAGTTCTGTGAAAAATGCTGGTGGTATTTTGATGGGGATTGCATTAAATATGTTGATTGCTCTGGGTAGCATAGACATTTTAACAACATTTGTTCTTCCAATCCACGAGCATGGGATGCTTTTCCATTTCTTTGTGTTATCTTCAATTTCTTTCATCAGTGTTCTATAGTTTTCAGAATACAGATCTCTTACCTCTTTCATTAGGTTTATTCTTAGGTATCTTATGGTTTTTGTTGCAATTGTAAATGGGATTGATTCCTTGCTTTCTCTTTCTGGTACTTCATTATTGTCATATAGAAATGCAACAGATTTCTATATATTGACTCTGTATCTTGCTCCTCTGTTGAATTAATTTATCAGTACTAGCAATTTTTTGGTGGAATCTTTCAGGTTTTCTACATAGAGTATCATGTCATCTGCAAATGTTTGACTTCTTCCTTGCTGATTTGGAAGCATTTTATTTCCTTTTGTTGTCTGATTGCTGAGGCTAGGACTTCTAGTACTGTTTTAAGTAACAGTTTTTCCTCATTGAGGATGATATTAGCTCTGAGTTTTTCATATATGATTTTTATTATGTTGAGGTATGTTGCCTCTATCCCTACTTTGTTGAAGATTTTAATCAAGAATGGATGCTGTATTTTGTCAAATGCTTTTTCTGCATCTATTGAGGGGATCATATGGTTCTTACCCTTTCTTTTATTAATGTGGTATATCACATTGATTGACCACTTTTGCTGCATCCCAAAAGTTTTGGACTGTCACGTTTTTCATTTTCATTTGCTTCCATATATTTCTTTATTTCTTCTTCAATTTCCTTGTTACCCATTCATTCTTTAGTGGTATGTTCTTTAGCCTTCATGTATTTGTGGTTTTTCCAAGTTTTTTCTTGTGGTTGACTTTAAATTTCATAGCCTTGTCATCGGAAAATATACATGGTATGATCTCAGCCTTTTTGTAATTGTCGAGGGCTGATTTGTGACTCAGTATGTGGTTTCTTCTGGAGAATGTTCCTTGTGCACTTGAAAAGAATGTGTATTCTGTGTACTTAAAAAGAATGTGTCATTCAAAGTCATTATTTTCTTGTTGATTTTCTGCTTAGATGATCTATCCATTGCTGTAAGTAGGGTGTTAAAAGTCCCCTACTATTATTGTACTATTATCAATGAGTTTCTTTATGTTTGTTATTAATTGATTTTATATTTGGGTGCTACCAAGTTGTGGGCACAAATATTTACAATTATTAGATCTTCTTCTTGGATAGAGCCCTTACTCATGATATAGTGCCCTTCTTCATCTCTTTTTACAGTTTTTGGTTTAAATTATAGTTTGTCTGTTTTAAGTGTGGCTACTCTGGCTTTCTTTTGACATCCATTAGTGTAATAGGTGGTTCTCCAAGCCCTCACTTTCAATCTGTAGATGTCTTTAGGTCTAAAATTAGTTTCTTGTAGGCGGTATACGTGGATCTTTTTCTTTTAGTCCATTCCGATATCCTATGTCTTTTGATTGGAGCATTTATTCTATTTACATTCAGAGATATGAATTTATTCATATTTGTATTGTATTACAAATTAATTGTATTACCTGTAAAGTTCGTGTTTCTGGAGATTTTCTCTATTCCTTTCTAGTCTTTGTTGCTTTTGGTCTTTCTTTCCTACTCAAAGTGTCTCCTTTAGTATTTCTTGCAGTTTAGTCGTCATGAACTGCTTTAGTTTTTGTTTGTCTGGGTAACTCTTTATCTCTCCTTCTATTCTCAATGACAACCTTGCTGGATAAAGTATTCTTGGTTGCATATTTTTCCCATTTAGCCTATTCAACATATCATGCCACTTTCTTCTGGCCTGCCAGGTTTCTGTGGAGAGATCTGATGTGAACCTGATTTGTCTTCCTTTGTAGGTTAGGGATTTTTTTCCCCTTCCTGCTTCCAGAATTCTTTCCTTATCTCTGTATTTTGCAAATTTTACTGCAATAAGTCTTGGTATTGGCTTGCTTTTGTTGATTTTGATGGGAGTTCTCTGTGCCTCCTGGATTTGGATGTCCCAGATAAGGAAAGTTTTCAGCTATAATTTGTTCAAAGAAACCTTCTGTCTTAGACCTCATTTCTATTTTTCTTTTTTTATTTTTTTAAAGATTTTAATTATTTATTTAAGAGAGAGAGAGAGACAGAGAGAGCATGAGCTGGGGGAGAGGGACAGACTCCTTGCTGAGCAGGGAACCTGACTCTGGGCTCAATCCCAGGACCCTGAGATCATGACCTGAGCTGAAGTCAGATGTTTAAGTGACTAAGCCACACAGGTGCCCCTTAGACCTCATTTTTAAATAAATTGTCATATCCAGAAAATCTGGAGATCTTGAAACCATTAGCTTTTTCATTAGGGTGCTCACATCAATGGATGGCCATTTATTTACTTACTTATTTTTTTATTGAAGAAGGAGGAGCAGAGGGAGAGGGAGAGAGAGAATCTTAAGCTAACTTCATGTCCAGCACATAGCCTGATGTGGAGCTTGATCAATATCACAACCCTGAGATCATGACCTGAGCCGAAATCAAGAGTTAGAATGGACTGAGCCACCCAGGTACCCCTGGATGACCATTTATGAATAGCCTCCTGTACTTGGCTCATATTTAAATCTCTGATGCCAGGGAGTACTCCTTTTAAATATATTCTTTAACTTATGATCTTACCCCCACTGGAAGAGAAAATATTTCCCTCTCATTTCTCTGATTCAGAAAAATGTATTGAAAAACAGAGAAGCTTAGTTTTTTTAATACTTGGTAATGATTATGTTATTATGTTAATAGCATTATGTTATGTTAATTATGTTATAAGGCTAGTAGTTAACAAGGCAGTAAGCCCTAATAAAAATAATATTTATGTCATATGATAGTGTAGTCCATTCCTTATAATGAGCGCAGAGGATTTAATTCAGTTATCCTTTTGGTATATTCTCAACTATAATGCAGAAAGGGGGTTCTTATTTATTATCATTTGTAATTAGGATTTCTGAAATCAAAAATGAAATGATAAATTCTCTTGTCTAATCCCAGGAGAGTAGGAGATTAGTTTAAGCCTGTGTGTATTAATTAGGGTGGATGTTCAGCTACATGTAAAGGAAACCCAGTTCCAGTGATTTAAAAATTCAATATTTATTTTCCTCATGTGATAAGTTGCCCAGAGGTAGGCATTCCAGATCCATGATGCCAGGAGCTCTTTCTGCTCTGTCAGTGGTCACAAGCTAGTGCATACACCTCTAGACTTTAGGTCTGCATTCCAGGAAGGAAGAAAGAGAGGGACAATGAAACAGTTATGTCAATTAATTTTCTCTCTTTAATAGCTTTTCACAGAAATCTGATGCAACAGGTTCCACTTAAATCTACCAAGCACATATTACCTCCCAGATGCAGTGGCGTCTGGGAACCGGAGTATTTTTTAATGCTCATATTGCCATTCCAAATAAAAGTAGGATTCTGCTACTGGTGAAGAAGCAGAAAGAGGCTACTGGACAAGTAACCTGCAGTGTCTATTACACAAATTTTTAATCACTTATTCCAGTCAGAGTTTTAAAACAACCATACAGTGTGGGGAGATCACTGGGGCACTTGTCATCAAGAATTGTAATCACTTATACAGAGTGAAGCAATGTTTATTAGCACCGTAGAAATGAAGAGTAGAGTGGTAGCCCATGATGATATGGCTCAGAAGAGGTAGAAAATAGTACTAATATTTATTAAGTATTTTCTTTGTGCCAGATACTATACAAAGCATTCTATTTACTTATATCAGCTTTATGAAATGAAGTAGTATCATTATTCCCACTTTACAAATGGGGAACCTGAGATTTAGAGAAGTTGACTTGTCTAAGGTCATCTACCTAGAAAATGGCTGAACTGGGCTTTGAACTGAGGCCATTAGATACCAGAGCTCTAGCTTTTGAGCAATAAGCCAGTGATTCTCAAACTTCAGCATGGGTTAGACTCTCCTGGAAGTTTAGTGAAACAGATTGCTGGGGCTTACCTATGCAAGTTACATTTCTAACGACATCCTAGCTGCCATGTAGGACGACAACAATGAGTTTAATAATCAACATATTTTGTAGGCTTACTGTTTTTTTAAGTTCTCTCATCCTTACTAGGGAATATGAGGTAGGTAGTATTACCCTTGTTTCACAGATGAGTCTCAAATGAATTAAGTACCTTGCCCAAATCCACACAACTCATTAGTGTTACAGCCAGTATTCAAAACCAGGTTTTTGGAGGTCCAGAGCTGACTAAGCAAGACTGTTTAAGTGAGGTGTGAATTGGCTGGTCCACTTTCCTTAATGCCCTTTTCTCTAGGGCTGCTTTCACTATAGCTGTTCTCTCAGCATCCCTCATTCAGTCAGCTCCATCTCTGCTGTCTCCATCAGGCGGGAAAGGATTTCTCTTCACTGTGGCTGACCTTCAGGCTGGAGTCGTTCGCTATCATCATGACGACAGTGATTCCACAAAAGACTTTGTGATCTTCAGGATATTTGATGGCCAACATAGCATCCGCCATAAGTTTCCCATCAACATTTTGCCTAAAGATGACAGTCCCCCGTTCCTCATAAGCAATGTTGTGATTGAACTGGAGGAGGGGCAAACCATACCAATCCAGGGTTCCATGCTCAGAGCATCAGACATGGACTCCAGCGATGACTACATCTTCTTTAATATCACAAAACCTCCTCAAGCTGGAGAAATCATGAAGAAACCAGGGCCAGGGCTGATAGGTAAGTTCTGAACAGTGAAGATTGTTGGTGCCAGAATTTGTACAAGGGTGGACATCAAGTTTATGAGGTATGATATGATGATCTTTCTCATTTTATGGATGGGAAACCTCACACCTAGAAAAGTTAAATTGATCTATTCAAATTTGTGCATCTGGAAAGTTCCAGTCCTCAAGCTGACTATTACACTATGAAAAATTATGTCTGCCAAGCAAGATGATAGAACAAATAAGTTTGAAGAGAAGAGTTTGGCCTATTCTAAACATTGATAAAGTAATTTCCTGAATAACATTTGTTTATGCTTTATCAGAATAATTTCATAACTATTTCTTAAAGTACTCAGGAGTAACAAAATAATAATGATCAAGCAGTTAGTGTTAGTAAGACTGTGTTCCTAAAAAATATTTTTTGTAATGCTAATTTTTCTACATATTTTAAGATAGGTGTAGCAACTTTAATTTTTCTGCTTATTATTTATAAGCTTTGATAAAAATATTTAATGAAAATTCCTTGGGTGCATACACCATACTAGGCAGAAAGTACTTTGAAGGTAAGTCCAAAACTTATACTCCAACATCTAGAAGATTGTTACAAAAGTATGTGATGTTTCGTGGACCCAATAGGCTATCCTGTCCCTGGCTTCCTTCAGAGGGATCTATTTAATGGCATCATTTACTATCGTCACTTTGGTGGAGAGATCTTTGAAGACTCTTTTGAATTTGTCCTGTGGGACAGCCACGAACCTCCAAATCTCTCAGTGCCGCAGGTAAGAGGCTATCTCTTCATATTGTCCTCAAGTCTTGTCCACAGATATCCGTTCTGGGAGGTGTCATTAGAAACTACATAAAAGCAGGTTTTAAGATTCAAAGTTTGAGAAGCAATGGATTCAGCAAGGTTAAGTCAATTTCTTTGCATGTCTTCTCTACCTTTTACTTTCCTAATATGTTTTGTAAATTATTGTATTTGTAAATATTGTATTTGTAAATTACTCGTAAAAACTCCATGTTATGTTATGCTGTGTTTTCAAGATTACTTAACCATGGGGCCCTTACAGAACACCTACCAAATATGCTGGCCTCATAACACTCAAGAAAACACTGGCATTTTATGTGTAAGTGGTGAAGTATAGTCTCTGAAGTTACACTGCCCATGTTTTTCTCCTGTCCTTGACCTGACCTGTGCCTCAGTTTCCTCACCTGTAAATAGGTAAATACTACAACTTCCTTATAGGGCAATTGTGAGGGTAAGGGAGATAATTATGTATAAAGTACTGAGCTTTCTGGCATATGGTAAGTACTCAATAGATAAATGAGTTATTATTTATTGTTGCTTTTGAAGAACTATGTGTTTCACCAACACTCAAGTATATCATTTAAGTATACAGGATACAGAAATAAGTTTAAGGAGGTATTCTCATATAGAAATTATAGAAAAGGAAGTTAGTGTAGGATCTGGACAACTATAAACTATTAAAAGGTAGACTCCATCTAAAGAGAGGCTGGCTGGTGGTAGGGGTGGAAAAACAGCTGAAAATAAGTGATCACTTACTATACATAGTTCTTTTTGCTAGGTATTTTATACCTATGATCTTGGAAGGTAGCATGTGTAGAAATCTAAGCAAATCTAGAAACAGCTCTAGAGTGATTTTTTTTTAAAAAAGACTTATTTATTTTAGAGGGGGTAGGAACAGAGGGAGAAGGAGGAGGAAATAGACTCCCTGCTGAGCATGGAGCCCAGATGCAGAGCTTGGCCTCATGACCCGGAGATCATGACCTGAGCTGAAATCAAGAGTCAGGCGCTTATCAGACAGAGCCACCAAGGTGCCCCTCTAGAATGATTTCTTAAAGCATGTGTCCCTATTGGCTATATAATGCTTCTCATAATATCACTGTCACTTACATTAGCCACTGTATAGGGAACTGAGCTATTCATCTGTTTGCTTAGACAAAGGTAACAAAAAGGGATGATCAGGAAGAATGATGTCAGAGAGCCCAGAAACTGAAGGAACAAGGTGATCCCTGTTAAGAGGGAATAGAGAATGAATGAGAAAATTCTTAATTCATCTGCATATTGAATAACAAATCAATTCCTTTCCAAATAACAACTCCCTTTTTTGGTCAGTGTATTCTATGCCATTTCTAGGTTGCGTTTTTGCTTGAGACCTTGGTTGACTTGATGATGCAAAATGGCGACGATGAATAGGATTTATTTTTAAATCTTCTATTGTAGCTATTCAAACCGACCTGCTTCTGACTAGAATATCATATCACTTTTAGCAGATTATGTATTTTTTTTTATTGAAAGCTCAGGACTTCTTTTTCCTCTTCTGCTATTACATATTTTATGCATCATAGGTATAGAATTATTTATAATTATCTCATATTTATAGATCAAATGGGGATGTGAGATCTCCCTAGAGTAAGGAAAACTTCACTGAAACAGAATTATTTCTGAATCTTGGCAAATAGGTCAGACCAAACTCTGTAGATCCAGTTGTAAGTTTATTCCCTATGGTGGATGGAAAGCAAGGATCTCCTCAAGTGAGACACAATGTGCATAAAGCTGGAAAGAACTTACGTAAGCATAGAAGCATAGGGATGCCGCTTCCCTCCTCTAGTCCTTCTCTACTGAATGATCCTCTGAGAGGTTGACTGACACACCAATCAACAGTATATCTACACATCAGCACGAAATCCCCTCTCTCCTTCTGTCTTGGTTGTCATTACTGTCATCAAATTAAGCCTTACCTGCTCAGTTTGTTTTTGAAAAGTATTTCCTTTCTTATCCTTCTCGGTAGAGGGCTTTTTAGGTCTTAAGCTGTAAGAGATCTTATACCTAGGAGAAAGTAATATTAGAAGTAAAATGGGATGGGGGGAAGGGTGTAATAGGTGAGGGGGATTAAGGCATGCCCTTATCGTGATGAGCACTAGGTGATTAAAGTAAAAACCTGAAGAAAAAAAGAAGTAAAATGGAGAATGAAAAATAAGGATAGATGAGAGAAACAGGAAGAAGACTAAGAGATGGAGGAAGAAAGGAAGCAGGTGCCACAAAGGCCTGTAGGTCAAGTGGAAGGAGGCAACTGGACATGACTGGATGAGAATGGGCACCCAGGGCATGGACATTTGTCAGAAGTCAGAATGGAAAGTGGGGTTGGCAAAGCTAACATGGGTATTTGTTTCTGGGGCTGAGAAATAGCACTGGATAATCTCAAAAGAAGATGCAAGATAAAGAATCAGGCAAAAATCAAAGCTGAGGCAGAGAAAGGATCAAGAACCAAGGCTTGATGGCTTCTGGCTAAGAAAGTCAGATACTAGCTGTCGGAGTATCATATGTGGACCCTGATCCTGAGGGTCAAGGTTAGGCTTTGTGATTTTGTGTACTGATTTATCACTTTATATTCAGATTCTCTTCAAGTGTGTGTGCAGGTGCCTATGGCTATAAGTAGACTGGAGGGATGTAGGGAGAGCCAGCAGCAAGAGCCCAGTGATTGGGCACTAGTTTCTCACTGTCTGGGAATGGCTGTTCAATGTCTTTTTTACAACCAAATTTCAGTACAATGAGAATTCTTTATTTCTCTATGGAATTTTTTAAAATAGGATTTTTCCTACCCACAGACACACATACAATAATTGTTTAAACATACATAAATATGTAAAGATTCATCAACTTAAGTGACCATAAAGCATGTTGAAAAATGTGCCCACCAAGAATTACTACAGGGGTATAAAAAAGCATGCTTGTACATTCTTTTTATACAAAGAACACATTGGAGAATAAATTAGCATGGAAAATGGTCTCTTTGAAGGCACAATAACTATTGTTTCCATATTAAATCCAGTTTTTCAATTAAGTGGAGCCTTGCTGATGCACACTATGGCTGGGAGGTCCCATAGAGAATTTCTGAACTTTGTAGATTAGCAAAAAACTATAATTGGAAAAAAAATTGTGACACAGACTCCAGGAGACTGGGGAAATGACTGTCATTGTGTTCTTTTATTTTGATAACTGGCTTTAGTTTTTAATTATTGAAATGCTTCATAACAGAGTAGTAAATATGTTGTATGCTTTTGTAAAAGTAATGAAGGATGGAGACAGGGGAATTAATTAATTGAGCACCTACTACTAGATACTCACTGTGCTACTAGAGAGAAAAACAGCCCCAGAGGGGTAAAATTATCTGCCCCAGGGAGTATAGCTTGTAGGTGACCAAGCTGGTGTCCCAGGCTTTATCACAGAAAACCTTAACTATGCCTTAGTTTTTGCTTTGTGCATCAATTTTAAAAGGCATTTTCTTCATTTTCAAATTAAATATTGTGAACACCATTATTGTAGACAAAACTGGCATTGCTGATCTGTGCTTTGGTAACAATATTAAAATAACTAGAACCAGGGTAAGAATACCTCGTGCATCAAGCTGTGCAAAGATCCATGGTGCCAAAAAGATGTCCCATTTTGGGAGAGAGTTCGTAATTGCTTTCTCGCAAACAGTCATGGATTATTGGGGAAAAAAAAATAAATGTGATTATAAAAGTTGTTTGGCAAAGCTGCCTTGCCCTCTTACATGATCCCAAACCCTGAGAGTATGATTTTAAGAGTTTTTAAAATCACAGATAGGACATATTGACTGGGTTAGCAAATACCGAAGAAGTATCATCTACCTACAAAATACCATGCTAATTGCGGAGCAGCCAAAATGAACACAATATTTATTGAGCACCTACTATGTGCCAGATACTCATCTACATGGTGATATTTGATCCTCATAGCAACTCTATGAGATTATCGTTGTTAAACTTAACTAACCAATAAAACTGATACCCCAAGAAGTTGAATGACTTGTTCAAGATTAATAGCTAATGAGTGGTATATTCTGCATTTTAACTGTCTGTCCACTAACAAATTTCACAGGGTTTTCAGTATGCTATGGTTCTCCCCTTGTGGACCTTTCAGTCTAGGAGAGACTGACATGTGGACTGCTAATACTATAAGGCAGTAAAATATTTGTTGAGGGATAAGCAAAATTCAGAAACAATTCCAACTGAGAAATTGGACAAAGTTTGTTTTTTTTACAGATTGATTTATTTCTTTTAGAGAGAGAGAGTGCATTTGTGGGGGGTGGAGTAGGGGCAGAGGGAGAGAGAGAGGGAAAGAATCTCAAGCAGACTCCCCACTGAGAGGGCAGTCTAATGCAGAGCTCAATCTCATGACCCTGATACCATGACCTGAGCCAGAGTCAAGAGTTGAACACTTAACTGACTGAGCCATCCAGGAGTTCCAAGAAACTGGGCAAAGTTTTGAGAAGAGTCCTCAAGGGTAAGAAAGCCTGAGGTTGCTGGAGAAAGCAGGAGAAAAGCATTGTAGACTGAAGGAACAGCATGATCTGAGCATAGAGGCCTGCTTGAGAACTACAACTGGGTATCTTGTGCTCATCTGGAGTCCTGGGTTAATGTTGAAAGGTGGCACAAGATAAAGTTGAAATATAGAGTGTGTCTAAACTGTGGAGGTCTTGGGTGCTATGCTGAGGAGCTTGAATAATTTAATCCCACCCGAGTGGTTGTTTAGTTTTTTGGGGAGATGAATAACCAAGTTGGCCTGCACTTTTTTTTTTAAAGAAAGCACTAGAGATAGGTATAGTCGAGATTAGGTACTGAAGTTAGGGTTCACAGGAAGCTATTGCAATAATGTAGGGAAGAAAGGATAAGAGTGGGAGCTAGAGCAGTAAGAGTGCGAATGACAGTTGGGGTGGGGGCGGGGTGTGGTCATGGCATAGGAAATTTGGTAAGCAAAAACTCCGGGACCTGGAGATGTGTTACATGTCACAGGAGAAGGAGGAACCAAAGTCATAACAAGGTTTCTAGGATCAGTGACTGAGTGGAGGGTGGTAGCAAAAGAAAGCATAGGTTGTTGGTGGAAGGGAGAAACAGAAATAAAATCAGGAACATATTTTGTGTATCATGTGCCTGTTCTGTAGCCTTCATGATGGCATTAACTATATTTGTGATAATTCTATTCTTAAAATAAAACATTAAATGGGCATGAATGTTCCATTTTTGGCCCAAGTTCTTAATAGCTCCTGAATCATTTCAGTGGAAGGATATTACAAATGGGAGTTTTGAATAGCATCTTCACCATGACGGGGGTACTGTGGGGACATTTTCTTTGGTGTCCTTTGGTATTTCAAATTAATGGCACAGATCATTTCTTTCCAGGTGGTGACCGTCCATATCACTCCAGTGGATGATCAGCTTCCAAAAGAGGCTCCTGGAGTTTCTCGGCATTTGGTTGTCAAGGAAACGGAGGTGGCCTACATAACTAAGAAACATCTACATTTTATAGATACAGAATATGACAGTGAGCTTCTCTACACGATAACGACACCTCCGTTTTTCTCTTTCGGCCACAGGTATCTCTTGAGAAGTCATCACCTGGGCTATTTGTTGAGGGTTGTGTCCAAGGACTGAGTCGCAAGTGTCCCTATACAGTACTGTGGTTCAGTTGTTCTGTTGGTCAGACATGAACTTGTGCTCAAGTCCACATATACTGTAATCTCAAACTTATCTCATACCTTCCTTCAAAAGCTGTATTAATTGGTAAGTGACCTGCTACTGGTAGTGTCTTCACCTTAGGTAAGCTTCAAAGCGTCTTTAATCTGTTTTTCATACAACATTTCTTTTTTTCTAAAGAGAATGTTATTTTTGACTTTTTAATAAAAGGTATTGAATCTTTATAACACTATTTTCAGACACTGCAGGCCACAAAATGGTCATATTATATGACCTCAATCAGAAAAGCGACATGAGTATACCTGAGGTTTGTGTCATGTACACGATAGCAAGGAGACATTTTTTAGAATGAGAAGAATGATCCCCTTTCATGAGATGAAAGCAGAAAATTCTGTACATAATTTCTGCAGTCATAAGAATGGCATTGATGACTCTGGAGTGAAGGCTAGAACCCCCACAACAGCAGGAGAGAATATAAAGATGGAACATTTGATTTCTTCTTATAATGAACATTTGTAGCTTCAAAAAAGTTGGTTGCAGGCTCTTTGACTAGTTGTTTCTTGCCTGGAAAATTAACTGGTGTGTTCTCCTGTATTTCTCTTTAGACATCTGGATGCTGGGAAATTATTCATGGTGGATAGTGTCCCAAAGCTGACCAAAAATCCTGCAGCCCTGGGGCTGGGGTCATTCACTCAGGTATGATGCTATGCTAAAATGTTGACAAACATGATGGAGGTGTGTTCTGAGAGAAAGGATGACACTCCTAGTGTTGGACTCAAGAATGTTGGCCTTTGACGTCTGTCAAAAGCATCAAATGCTTGATTACATTCTTTCTGCTTACACACTTTTAACTAGGATGTGCTATCTATTTGACAATGCTTCATTGAGCTGGATATGATTTCAAAATCTTGCTATAATTCAACACAGCCTTTTGTATTGTTTTACCAGTAGCAGGGCTCTGATTTACAGACTTGGTGCCTATGGTTTTATTCCAACGCATTCAAGTCACTCAAGATCCTACCATATTAGTTTCTTATGGCTGCTGTAGGTACCACAACTGGGTGGCTTAAAATAACAGAGACTCACTGTCTCAAAGTTCTGAAGGTTGTAAGTCTGAAATCAAGGTGTTGGTAGGGTTGCGATTCTCTGAAACCCTATAGGAGAAGCCTTCCTTGCTCTTCTTTGGACTCTCTGATGCTCTTTGGCTTGTGGATCATCACTCCATTCTGTCTCTGTCATCCTGTCTGTCTTCTCTCTATGTGTCTCTCTCTTCTTATGAGGACACAAGTTACAGTCCAAGAAGGGCTCTACCCTTCCCTGTGACCACACCTTAACTGATTATAGCTGCAACCCAATCCCCAAATAAGGTCATATTCTGAGGTACTAGAAGTTAGAACTTCAACATATCTTTTTTGGGGGACACATATTCAAATTATAATACCTACTGCCTTCCCAAATCTTCATCAACCTTCTCCCCCTTCCTGTGGACTCTACCCTGAAAACTCCCCCAAGAGTCACAGTGATAATGATGAATACTTAGGCAGCAGCTACCCTTGTCTGTAGGGCTATTTCTGCCTGATCTCAGAGTAGTTAGATGTTGCAAATGAGTATGTAAACCCCATGTGCTATTACTTTATATTTTTATAAAGTATATATATTTATAAAGTACTATTACTTTATTATTTCACTTATAGTGATAAAGAAACAGAGGCCTTGAAAGTTTAGTTAACTTGACCAATATCACATAGCTAATTTGTGGTGGAGCTAGGTCAAAATTCACATCTCCTGTCTTTTATAGAGTTGGCTGACTTCAAGCACTTGGCATATTTACTTTCTTTGTTCTTTTCCCTCCTGGTTTTAGAAAAGGTGATTTAGAAAATAGAGGTTCTGGACTCTTCAAAGTGATATTGGCATTTCCAGTGTTCGATGTCAATATAATGGTTCTCGGAGACCTAGTTCTCTGAAAATCTCTGATCCTTGCAGATGGGCACCCATGTGTCCATCTCAATTTGCTTTGCAGCATGCTGTGAACCACATGAAAGTGGCCTACATGCCGCCCATGCAAGATATAGGCCTCCATCCAGGACATGTCCAGTTTGCCTTTTCCATCAGTAACCAACATGGTGGCACTTTGCACGGGATCTGCTTTAACATCACAGTTCTTCCAGTGGACAATCAAGTTCCTGAGGTATGTATGATGTTTGATATTAAAGATGACAAGGCTGGAAGATCTCAGGAAAGAAAGGGAAGACTTGAAGACTTACTAAAAATGCTAACTTTCCTTTAGGCT
Organism: Lutra lutra; assembly: GCF_902655055.1. Lineage (NCBI taxonomy): Eukaryota > Metazoa > Chordata > Mammalia > Carnivora > Mustelidae > Lutra > Lutra lutra. Next base: position 41,676,497 of record NC_062290.1, on the reverse strand, counting down.
ATTTTCCAGAACTTTTTAATTTTTCAGCTACGGTGTAGGAAAAAAAGCTTGGGGAGGGGAGTCTTTCACCTCTCATGGGACTTTCTGTCTGAAAGGTGAGATTTTCCAGTTGCTGAGTTTGGCATTATTTTCAAAGCTTTATCATAACCTCTTTCATTTCCTTTCCTTTCTGCTAAGTCTCACATGCTGATCAGGGGAAGGGGATTAAGTTATGGGTCTCTTAGCAACCAGAAGGACTTATTTGATCTCATTGCAGGCCAACTCTAAGCTTGCTAATCTAAATAAGGTTTTTAATTTTTCAAATGAGTGAAGATGGGTTCTTCTATCCTCATCCCAGCCCTAGTGTTGATATAAGCGGTCAAGCAGCTGGGCCTCTTATTAAAACTGAACTGCAAAGGTGATGCTACCTTGTCTACATCTTATATGTAAGGCTGGACTTCATAGTGAAAGTTTGATCCAAACTCCATCAGGGGGTCAGACTTAACTCGTGTGGCTATTCCTGGGCTCATTTTACCCTCATAAGTGGAAAGACAAGGACCCAGAGGGATGAGAACCCATACTTCTCTCACCCCTAAGGAAAGAGATCACCTTCCAGGCACCTGCTTGGAGGACAGTCAGGAGCCCTGAGGCTCCCTTTCCTGCTTCCTCCTCCACATTTCTACATCTGCCCAAAGTTGGAGGGCAGAGATCTCACTGTGAGGGACCAAGCGGCTTACCCAACCCACAGAGCTATTCTGATAGAGCCAAACAAGACTTTTAATTAGTGAGTTGTCAACATTCACACATTTCATATCAAGTCTGGCTTTCTGACTTCTCTTGAAAATTTGGGAACTCTAGGAAGAGTAAACTCACTTACTTACCCTGAGCAGCAGTTGCCTGGACTTGCTCTCCAGTCTCCAGAGGCCCCACCACACTCAGCACACTCATTTACATTGCTGGCCCCCTCAGGCCTCTGAACTTGCCATTTTTGGCAGAAGATGTGCCAAAAAGCTCACGAAAAAGACCAAAGAATCCGAACTATATTCTTTGATTCCTTCCCTGTCAGGGACCAGATCACATTCCCCGTGGAAGAAATAGTTTAGAATGTCTGTTAATTTGATTAGATCTTATTCATACCATCCTTTTCCACGTATGAGATACACGCCCTGAACTAGGCCAGCATCTTAAGAAGTCAAAGCATTTTCTAAAACAGTCACAGAGATAAGTAGTGTTTTAAGCAAAGCAATCCAAACTTCTTGCTAGAGAAGAATGATCTGTGGAGAAAACTAGAAACATTCAAGTGAATAGTTACCTCCCTCGTTTGAAGGTAGACTGAGTAGCTATGAGGACTCAGGGCTAATGTGGCATAGCGCTTTCTTTTTCCTATAGTGCATGGGACAAAAGAAATCATGCCTTAGAAAACTGAGACCATTAGAAATAAAATCAAATGAGTAGCTTCAGTGAAACCAGTCACAAGAGTGGTTTCCTGGCATAAAATACCCACAGATAGCTGAGTTGAGTGATAACCACTAGGTGATTTTAATGTCATGCTACTGGGAAGGCCCAAAACCTAAGCACTAGGTTTGGGCAGAGACTGAAAAGTTAGTGGTGAATGAGTTGGGGAAAATTAGCCTTATGCTTTTATTTTTTGAAAGTTGCCCTAAAATACATACATATTTTGAAAACCATAGAGTACAGCAGAGCATATCTCTTGAAACATTAGCATCTCGGGGTATTAATTGATGCAAATTTGGAATCAATGAGGTTGGCAGATGTGGACCTTGTCTCAAAAATAATGCTCCTCTTTTAATAAAAGAAGTATTCTTTTTTTCTCCTACAAACAGTAAAAGTGTAGGAGTAAGCCATGTGGGAAGGATGGGGGCGAGAGTCATTGTAGGGAGAGAAGTCCTTTGTATTGTGTTTTCCTTTCTAGTAGAGGTAGCTTATTAAAGAATAGAAGGCAACTGTCTCAGGGTGGTTGGTCTCATAATTTCCATGACCCAGGGGGCTGCCTTGGGGCAGCTGTGCCCTTGTGGGCAGGAGGTTAGAGGAGGGCTCTGAGTGAAGGCTGTGACTTGTCCTTGCTCACTTCTTTTTCCTCTGCCCATCTCCATGCCCCCCAAACCCCCGTCCCCATCCCCTCCAACCACTCCCTTTACCAACTTTTTCCTCAGGAACATTCTGCCTTCTGAGAGCGGCAGCTGGTCTGAAGAGAGCAGCTTCTTTCTTGAAGAATGCCGTATCCTCGCATGGGTGGGGCACTCACCTCAGACCTTTAGAGCCCATGATTGGTACCCCAACTCTATCTGCTTGCTTTTACTTCTGTGTAGTAATACAAATTTAGGAGAATGATAGGCTGAACAAAGTTCACCAATGTTTCTACTGTAGGATCTCAGAATGTTGGATATGCTTACACGCCTTATAAATCTCCAAGGTGAAGATACTGTACATGACTCTTCTCAAGCCTTAGTTGACCATAGAACACTTCTTGCCAAGTCGCAATGTAATGATAAAATATCCCAACCCCTTCTGACTTGCTTTTTACTTTCAAATGAATTGTTGGTTGAGTAGTGGATTTTTCTGTCATCAGAAGTTATCTTTATGGTTTTATTATTTGTCTGATGTTTGAATAAATGTATTTCTCATGGAATCTTCAATCTCCAATCTTCAGTTTCCCAGGTCTACTTCTATCTTGAAAATACTCATTACATTTGACACTTAAAAGCTCCAACCAATTTCTCAAATATTTAAGAATTTTTAGGGTAAAAGGAAGAGAGGGATTCTGTCCTCTAGGGGAATTTGATATAAGTGTTGTTTGTTGTCTAGATGAAGGTGTGTATATATGTGTATATATATACACATATATATATATCCAGCAATGGGGGGTGTGGACATGGTGATGGACGTTACTATTTCCTCTATTTAGTGCCACTGATAGTAACCAGTTTGGTTGCTGCTTCCATTATAACGGGGTCTGAGCTAAATGAAATGTAGAAACTTTCAAGGTTACAAATCCACCTTGCTTCTTTGTATACCTCAGTGCTTAGAATTGGAAATGTTTAGTAAAAATTTTTTCAGCCAAGATGTTCAGCTATGAACTTGTCCCTTTTACCACATCCTTGAAAAATTAATTGACATGTGAAGGTGGTACTAGACGTTTCCATTTATTTAATGAGCTCAGTCTTCAGGGAAAGCTCCTGGAATGTTTTCTTCCTTCTTTTTAGGTGTCTACCAACTCCCTGAGAGTGACTGAGGGAGGTCAGTGTATCATCAACACAGAGAATGTTCTGGTTTCTGATGTGGATACCAAACTGGACAACGTCTATCTCTCCCTGCAAAGACCGCCTCAGTGTGGAAGTGTGGAGCTGGATGGATTTCCTCTAAACACAGGAGACACATTTTCTTGGGGAGACCTCCATGCCTTAAAAGTTAGGTTAGAACAATTCCTGGATCTCTTTTTTGATATGCTTTGGCCTTCATCTGGATGAGTTGTGAGGCAGAGTAAAAGAAAGAAGTTTGTTCGATTTTTTCAGGGTTACCAGCAAGCCGATTAGTACTTCAAGGGTCAGTTGAAAATTAGAAATGATAAACTTTCAATTTCCCTCCAGACATTTTCTTTCCATCTGTCTAGCTTGTACCAGTGGAAATGACTTTTTGGATATTTGAACAACAGAAATTAATTACCATGAATGTTAAATTTGCTTCAACTGTACATATCACAAGAAGTAGTAGCCAAACTAGATGAATATAGACTGAAATAATCTGTATGGCTAATCTATATAGTTGAACTTGGCTTTAAGGACAGTCAGTTTCACTACTGTGGAAACTGGGAATAAATTCTGTTGATCAGTATACTTAGGGTTAATTTCTATTTCATTGTACTGGGAGGGGACTTGCAGGCAAATGTGAAGGGTAGGCTGGGGAGGTAGAGCATGGAATAGTACTTGGGTTTCTGACAGAGAGAGAGAGCAATTTATTTGTCAAGGTCCTACAGCCGTTCCCCTCACCTTGAGGTCTTTCACTTTTCTTGCTACTGTAGTTCTCTAAGAAACTTTCCTACAGAATTTAGTAACATGCCTTCTCTGTAAAACAATGCAAGATACTCAAAAGCAACGATCAGGTAAACAGATATACTAGTTGACTTTTCATTTATAGGTTCAAACTGTAAATGGGAATTTTGACCTCTCAGAAGGTATTAGGCATCAAATGCTTAATTCCACACTTGGAAGTTGACTAGGAGCTCAAATTTGTGCATAAGAACATCAGTTGCATCTGAAATTTAGTTTGGTTACATTATTTATTCATGATCTCTAATATATTGACCTCTTTTCACTACTCATCTTATCCTCATTAAAATTTCCCTTTTTTAGAGATCTCAGCTCTTAGCTATATGTTAGAATAAGAGCTCTGTTTAGCTAATTCTTACTAGGGAGCGAGTGATGGCTAGAAAAGTACTATTATCTGCCAGCACATATAATTCAAGGACTTGCAGTTGTGTTTTTTTTTTTTCCCCATTTAATCTTTACAGTAATCAAGCCTGACAAGGTTGATGGTTGTATTCTCATATTATGTGTTATAGGTTATATTATAGTTGAAGAAACTAGGAGGTTAAGGTCACTCAGTTAGTATATGGAAGAGTCTGGTTTTGGAAATTCTGTTTGATTCCTTAGCCATGCCTTTGGATGTGTACTCCTAGATCCGCTTGGCTCTTTTAGGGGTATTAGTATGGTAAGATAGGACTAGTACATTATCACATATCTATTTTTTATGAAAATATCAAGGAGCATAAGAGGCAGTGTTTGGGAGGGATACTGGGGTGGGAGTGGACTTTCTTCACCATTGGAAAGGAATCCCAAACCTGAGTCCCTACCCAGTGTATGTGTAAGACTAGTTCTGAGTAAAATATCTTTTAACCCTGGGATTTTTTCATATCTAAGTGTTTTATATGGGGCACCTGGGTGGCTCAATGGATTAAAGCCCCTGCCTTCAGCTCTGGTCATGATCCCAGGGTCCTGGGATCAAGCCCCACATTGGGCTCTCTGCTCAGCGGGGAGCCTGCTTCCTCCTCTCTCTCTCTGCCTGCCTCTCTGCCTACTTGTGATCTCTGTCTGTCAAATAAATAAATAAAATCTTAAAAAAAAAGGAGCTCTAAGTGTTTTATATGATTGATATACTATTTTTTTAGATTTATTTATTTGAGAGAGAGAGAGAGCATGTGCATGTGAAAGAGGGGAGGGGCAGAGGGAGAGAGAGAGAGAATCTCAAGCAGACTCCCTGCTGAGTGTAAGCCCAAATCAGGGCTCCATCCCAAGACCCTGAGATCATGACCAGAGCCAAAACCAAGAGTTAGATGCTCAACCAACTGAGCCACCCAGGTACTCCTCAATATTATTTTTATGTAACTTTTAATTTTATTTCCTAGGGCTTATTTCTTATTTTGAACAAATCATTGATGAGCTAAAAATTCGGCTCAATTCAACCACTGTTTAGAACTTACCATGTATCACTACAGTGGTTGGAGAGTAGATGGAAAGTCTTGAATTAGACAATTCTGTTATAAAACTTGACTGGAAATAAAAGAAAAGTAGGGCCAAAGCTAACTCAAGGAAAAATATTTTGAAGTCTGGAGGGATTCAAAAATCTTTATAGGTTGAGTGGAAGAGAGCTAATAAATAGAAAAGAGAAAATGATAGAAGAGAGGCAATAAATAATTCGTAGATCAGAGTTTTGTAGAAGAACTGAATAGATAGAAAGTACAGGCAGAAAGATCAGGCTTAAAAATGGGGGAGGAGGGGCCTCATCAAGATTCACAGTGTCCCTCTTTTACCTACTGTCTGTCTCAGTAACTCCCCAGCCCCAGCCATATTTTATATAAGTAAGCAAAACTACACCAACTGGTTCCCATTGCCATGGTGGCAACTTGAAGGGCTAATTTTGGTTTGGCAGACATACCATGAATCCATATAACACATTTTTCCAGGGTGGAGCAAATTTTTATATTCAGGGACACTTGAGTAGTTCAGTATGTGACTTCGTGATTATGTTATGTTTTTTGTTATTCGTTTATTGGCCATGTAGCCAAAGCCATGGAAGAGCTTTTGTGTCAGACATCTCCTTCTGTCACAGTGGCCTTGAGGGGCTAGTGGCAAATATCATCCCCACAGGTATCAGCATGATGGCTCTGAGAGACTTCAGGATGACATATTCTTGGAGGTCACAGATGGCACGAGTTCAGCAGAATTTGTACTACATGTTGAGGTGGGTAGAAAGTTTCCTTCCTTATTCATATAGAAATAAAGCATCTGGTTTGGAAGCCCCCCCCCTTTTTTTAAGAATGAGAGAGAGAGAGGGAGAGAGAGCATGTAAGTTGGGGGGGGACGGGCAGAGGGACATAGAAAGATTCCACTCTCAGTCCAGAGCCTGATGCAGGCCTTGATCCCACGACCCTGAGATCATGACCAGAACCAAAATCAAGAGTCAGATGCCCAACCAGCTGAGCCAGCCAGGCCCCTGCTTTGGAAGTCTCATTAGAATTCCTTATAGAACTTGAAACTTGTAGACTCCAAACAAGAGCATACCTGCTTATGTCTGAACGTCTCAGGACAGGCAATAGACAGCGAAGTTATATTGGTGAAATGGGCATGCTGCCTTCTCCTTCTAATCCATTTAAAGATTAAGCCACTTGGACCTCAAACCCAGATACTTAACTTAAAAACCAGTTGGTTCTGTGTATAAATGGATTCTGATATTTCTGAGCTATAACACTCCAAAATATTTATTTAGCAGCAACCATCACTGGGCTTTTTCCTCTTGTGCGGAAGAAGCCATGTCTTTATGTGTGTGGTGCCCCTTTATGAATTCCTGTTCTATATACTCCTTTCTGAGATCTAGTTGAAATGATGATTTTCCCCCTTTGGACAAATGATGAAAAAATCTGCACATCAAGGTTGACGGGAACCCCTGAGTTTCTCTGTTGTGTGAACACTTAAGTCTGTAAACAAAACTCATAGGATTTACAGGTATTTATACTTAGTGACAAAAGAAGGTGTGCAGAAAGAATTATCACATCCCTCTTACTGTTATTTACCAAATTCTATTTCTGTTTGAATTTTGTCAGATCTCTGTGATGTGAAATTTTAATTAGTGGTGATAATGTGTTTGAATGATATTTTTATGGTTAATAATTAATTAAGAATGATCATATCCATCTAGTATTTTTAAGAAGTAGAAGGAATTATTTCCAGCACAGGGCAGTAGAAGGGGAAGGAATTATCTCCATTTTACAGGCAAGAAAACTTAGGTTCAAGAAGTTTTCATGACTTGCCACAAATCATTCATTTGTGTGTGCACAGTCTATTTATTGTTACCTTTTAGGCAAAAGGGCATTGGCTTTGGAAGCCAATCAGAAGTACAGGTTATTTTTGGACAATTATGTGTGATTGTTTTCTCCCCTGGAAGAATGTTTTAAATATTGTTGCCTTTGGGCTTCATTAACTATTTGAAACCTGAGGCTCTTTTGTATTTTGTAAGGTGGTCATCATGGATATATTGGTGACCTTCATCAGATAGAGTCAAGAACAGTAACAAAGAGCATCTTTAATGAATCCACTCAGAGGACATGAACAAAGATACTGTTTCCTAATAAGCCAATAGAAAATAGAATAGATTATTGCATTTTTTTTTACCTTTGATTAAATAAGTAAATCTGAGTTTCTACTACCCCATTCCACTACCCTTTAAAGGAAGATATGAAAATAATCTCATGTATATTTGTTGTAGAGTTGTTAGCCTGTTTAAATAGCAGGGTGTGCAGATCATACATACGTATTTACCTTTCTTCATTTACTTACTCCATAAATATTTAAAAAGTGCCTTCTGTAGGCCAGCTCCTGTGCTAGATGCTTGGGATACGATGATGAACATGACAAAGAAAGTCTCTGTTCTGTTAGAGATGATGGTCAGGGGATAATGGCAGACATTAAACAGATTATCGCTGAAATGATTGATTAGTTAAAATGCTGTGTTCTGCGAATAAATGGAGTGCTAAAAAGGAGTAAATGGTAGAAGTCCCTAAGTGAGTCTGAGTCGTCAAAGAAGTTTTCCATGAAGAATCCACATGTAATCTGAAGGAGAGAGTCGCTGAGCCAAGAGCTGAGGCTGAGACTACCAAGCCACGGGGCAGAGAGAGTGTGCAGAGATGGTGCAAAGACGGGAGATGGGGGGAGCTCAGGGTCTTCTGGTGAAAAGGCAGTGGGGTGGCAGAGGCACTCTATTGCATGAAATGAGGCCTAAAACATTCTTGGAGTAGTGTTGGGAAGCAGCTGAAGGCCCCCATAAGGCCGGGACTCGAAGAAAGCCATGTTTTATTTATTTATTTATGTATTTAATTTTTACTTTTAAAGATTTTATTGATTTCTTTGACGGGGAAAGATAGGGAGAGAGGGAACACAAGCAGGGGGAATGGGAAAGGGAGAAGCAGCAGTTTTCCCGCAGAGCAGGGAACCTGATGTGGGGCTTGATCCCAAAACCCTGGGATCATGACCTGAGCCGAAGACAGCCACCCAACCGACTGAGCCACCCGGGCACCCTGAAAGCCACATTTTAAAAGGTGAAAAATTTACATGATCTGAAGAGAAACCAGAGTTATAAAAGCCACATTTTAAAATGATCCCCATGGTTGAAGCAAGGGGGCAGGAAATGTGGGGTTGAGAGTATCTGCAGGCCAGACTTGATAACTAAGTGAGTAGCACACACGCCAAGTTGAGACTGTGAACTCAGAGACAGGATGTCCTTTATTCCGATTTAAAAGACTTGCCTTTTTTTTTTTTTTAAGATTTTATTTATTTATTCTACAGAGATCACAAGTAGGCAGAGAAGCAGGCAGAGAGAGGGAGAAGCAGGCTCCCTGCTGAGCAGAGAGCCCGATGCCAGACTCGATCCCAGGACCCTGAGATCATGACCTGAGCCGAAGGCAGAGGCTTAACCCACTGAGCCACCCAGGCGCCCAAGACTTGCTTTTTTGAGGCGCCTGGGTGGCTCAGTTGGTTCAGCCGCCCACTCTTGATTTCATCTCAGGTCATGATCTCAGGGTCGTGAGATCGAGCCCTGGGTGGGACTGCGTGCTCAGTGCGGAGTCTGCTTGTGATTCCCTCTCCCTCTGTCCCATTTCCCTGCTTGCATGTGTTCTCTCTCTCTCTCTCTCTCAAATAAATAAATAAATAAATAAATGAATAAATAAATAAATGAATAAATAAATGTATGTTTTTTTAAAAATTAAAAAAACAGTAACAGACTTGCCTTTTCAAGTGTCTGGATCATCCTGTTGGATTCAGAGAGCCAGAGCGGACCCATATTACTCTTCTTTTCCTTTCTACTTTAGAGCTTTATTTTCAGGACAATAAGAGAAAAATGTTTTGTTGAGGTGAAGCCTGGGATTGATGTAATGGTGATGCAGTTCCAAGTTAACTCAAAATCTTTGAAATAAGCTGCTGCTTATTGTAAGTTTGGAGAAACTTCCTGGGTGGCAAGAAGTTGAGGGTAGACCAAAGCTTTGTAATCACCAAATAATTTGAAATATAAATAACTCTGATGTGGTAAATGTAAATGCATCAGACCACAAGGACCAGATTTCCTCTGGAGTATGTGTGAATTTAATGAAGGAGGTTAGGGACTTTAGCAAAGACTGCTTTGTATTACATTTATATTTTCTCTCTGTAGAAACGAATGAGAGCTCTGAGTCCCGAACCATAACCATACCCTTCCATTCCTACCTCAAATATGTCTCACGTTGGCCATTTCTTACAAGATGGTTCATATGGGGAAAAGATATAGCCTGCTTGGCCAGATTCCATGACTATTGTTTCTTGTGTCTGGAAGATCGAAAATGCCTGTCATTCCGGCTGAGCTATGGTTTACCAGCTGGGCAATTTGTCATTGTTCTCTTTTATCTCGAACACATGCATTTTTTCCCCTAGGTATTCCCTGTAAATGATGAGCCACCAATCCTAAAGGCTGACCTCAACCCCATGATGCATTGCTCGGAGGGTGAAGAGGTGGTCATCACCTCAGAATACATTTTTGCTACTGATGTGGACAGTGATGACTTGAAGCTGATGTTTGTGATTGCTCGAGAGCCTCAGCATGGGGTGGTGAGGAAAGCTGGAGTCACAGTGGATCAGTTCTCTCAGGAAGATGTCATCTCAGGGGCCGTGACATACAAACACACGGGTGAGTGACCACATGGCGACTGGCGCCCGTGAACGGACGCAAGCCCCACCCCAGAGTCGTAACTCATAACCCCACTTCTTGCTGTGGGTTTGATAATCTAACAATCTTAATGCTTGCTTCCATTAAAAAAGAAGCAAGTATAATCTTTTTGTAAGTATAATCACCGTATTTGTAAGTATAATCACCATATTGAGTATTTGTAAGTATAATCACCATATTTAAAAGGATTTCTGATCTCCATAATATAAATTTCAGAGTGGAGAAGGGACACGTATTCTTGCTGCTTTGTTCCGGAAGCTTCCACTTTAATTCACCCCGGGTTGTCTGCGTTCCCTTTTTGGTCAATTTGAAGAAGACTTTATTTGACCATCACAGTTTGGGATCCATAAGTCATAGCAGAAATGCATGAACTAAGCACTCTAAGATAATTATAATTATATTTTTAAGGGGTATCTGGCTGGCTCAGTTGGTAGAGCATGCAACTCTTGATCTTGGGGTCAGGAGTTGGAGCCCCATGTTGGGCATACGGATGACTTAATAAAAATTTTAAAAAGAAGTCTACTCTAGATCACCAGCTAGCTCCTAAGAAGTAACTTGTCTGTCTTTTGAGTTCCTGAAAAGCAAAGGTGATATCTTACGTTTTGTGTAGTGCCCATGTCAATAGACACCAGGGGACGACAGATAATGATACAGTAAAGGCTTGTTTATTAGCATCGTTCTTTCATTTCTGGCATTCTGTTATATTGTTACCCAGAAGGCATTTGCTCCCCATGTAAAATGTTCGAAAAAAGAAAATATTAATTCAACATCTGTTATCTGCAAGAGAGAGTACTGGGCATTAATGGGCTGCAAAGGAGTATACTCCAGAGTCAGCTGTGAAGGACTTTTAAAGTGGGTAGACAGACCCACTCATGTGCAAAGGAAACAGTGTCCCATAATCAGTACCTCATCAATCACTGCCCCTTGCACTTCTTCTGATCTCTAGTTTGAGTGCTCTTCCTCGGTAATAATACTATATACTTCCCGTCACTCCCTTTTATTGCTGCTTGATTACAATCTCAGGTGTCTTCATCCATATGCCGCTTTCATGTGTAGATTCCACAGGAAGTGGGGTGGGCTACAGAAGGTCAGGTGAGGGTGAAGGGAGTAAGAGTATCAGAATTCCAATCACTTTCTTATTTGAAAACATGTGGAGAATACAAGCAGTGAGTGGGAGAGAAACCCGGGATGGGGGGGCGGGTAGAGATAGAAAAGGAGGAATTTGGAAATGGGGGGAGATATTGTGAAATGGTATTTTTATAGGTACTTTGGAAAATAATTTATTAGGATGCCCATTGTTTAATGGTTAATTACTTAGTAGGGCACATTTTAATCACTAAGCCACACATCTTTTTTTTTATTTTTTAAATGGTATCTTTTTTTTTTAATGGTATTTTAAATGGTATCTCCTTATCTTCTTAAGTGTATTTAGTCTTAGGAAGGGTTTCACTGCTTATTTTCCTGGCTTGGGGAGCAGAGTCCACCTGCTTGATGTCTCTTGAGGGTCCACAGCAAATCGCTTCATTTTGATTTCCCCAGGAGATCTTAGACTAGCAGAAAAGGGACCAAAACCCAACCACTGTTGGTCTGTGGGTTTTTACATAATTTTAACACCTGTGGCAGACTAAAGCAACATAGAAACGTTAGGGGTGAGATGAATTTGTCTTCTCTGCCAGTGCCTTGTTCCAAGTGCTAACCAACAGGTGTATGTCTTTATCATCCCTTTGGTGTGATGGCCATGTAAGGACGTATGAACTCATTTTTTTTTTTTCCATGAGACCTAGTAGGATGTGAGGCAAATCATTTCAGACAGATGGGTATTTTATTGTTGCTGTGTTACTAAATTAGCAGAAATACTGCCAATTTGAAAGGTGGTTTGTTATTTGAATGATATGTTTCCTTACAACATTCTCCCAATGACTCAATTGGTAGTGCTTTAGTGCTATGCAGGAGAGAGTGTGAAGAACCACAGATCTACAGGGCCTGAAGTTTCGATGGCTCTGCCCTTGCCTCTGTATGTGGATTATAAAGCACACCTGGGGGGTGATTTTTTCACCATTATTTTAGTTGCTTTCCATGATGATAAAAATAATACCACCATGCCCACTTTAAAAAAAAAAAAACTTTCAAAGTGTAGAAAAACATAATGAAATTTCAAAAAATCACTTATTTACCTCTCAAAAATGGTCACTGTTAACATTTCAATATTACAGTACTTTTTCTTCCTTCTTTAAAAAAAAGATTTATTTATTTATTTACTTATTTGAGAGAGAGAGAGAGAGAGGGTAAGGGGGAGAGAGAGGGAGAACACATGCCGGGTGGGGTTGGAGAGAAAAGGGAGAGGAACAAGCAGACTCCCTGCTGAGTAGGGAGCCCGACATGGGGCTCGATCCCAGCATGGGGCTTGATCCCAGGACTCTGGGATCATGACCTGAGCAGAAGGCAGATGCTTAACTGACTGAGCCACCCAGCCATCACTGTCTTCTTTCTTCTAATCATAATTTTTACATGGTTGCTGATCATGTTGTATGTGCAGTTTTGTTGGTTACTTTTTACATTGAGATTATCAGCTAAAACGTTGATTAAACAGTTATTCAATGTTACAAAGTTATCATAAATGTAAGTTTTAATAGTCAAATAATATTTTATGATGCAAAATTACATTATCCACGTACTCTTCTCCAAACATTAAGCATAAAGTCATTAAAAAAAAACTTTGTAAAATAACGCGGTGGTTAACAGTGTTAAGTGTAAATCATGTTCTGACACCATGCTCCATTCAAGGTAGAGAATTCTCCACCCGTGTTGTAGCCTTTTTTGTGACTAGATGCTCAGCCTGGCTTTCCAGCTTTTCTGTAAATGTATCCTATGCTTTCATTATATTAAAACCACAGTTATGGGGGCGCCTGGGTGGCTTAGTGGGTTAAAGCCTCTGCCTTTGGCTAAGGTCATGATCCCAGGGTCCTGGGATTGAGCCCCACATCAGGCTCTCTGCTCAGCAGGGAGCCTGCTTCCCTTCCTCTCTCTTTCTGCCTGCCTCTCTGCCTACTTGTGATCTCTGTCAAATAAATAAAATCTTTAAAAAAGAAATCACAGTTATGGAAGTTACTGTTTGCTTTTTTTTTTTTTTTTTTTCTTTAAAAATGCTCCCTACTCTTCCTGGAATGATTTTTCCACTTGTCTTCTCGGCTCTCTGTCCCTGCAGGTCCACCTTCCTCCATCCCAATTCTCTGCTTCATCTGCCTGGTAACTTACTCATCATTTAAAGCTCACTATAAAGCCAGCAGAGCCTTCTGGGAAGACTTCTCTTTCCCTGTCCCCATGCCCCTTTCTGCCAAAACTTTCATCTTTCTTCACCCTCAGCCCCTTGTACATATTCAGGCCGAGATATATGAGTTTTCCATTTAACTGGTAAAAAAAAATGACTTAATGTTGGCAGTTTCATATGGTTCCTTTTAATACACACACCTGTGATAGTCTAACTAAATTGCATTTCTTTCTCGACCATCAGATATCATCAGTGCCTGACACGTAACAGGTCTTTTGGCATTTGACATTCTTTTGAACTGTCTTTTGGTGCTTTCAAATGTCTGCCTGATTCTCTGCTGGAACACCCAGAAGACGAATTACCACATAGGAGGCATTAAATAATATATATTTACCATGAATGAGAAATAAATTCGTTTTATGTCAATTTATTTTTTATAAATATGAATAAATGAGAGGCATCTTATTTGTTACTGCTTCTAACATTAAAGGCTTATTATTTAATTCTAATTCTCTCCATGCCAACTTTGTTTTTTCTTATGAGCCCAGTTTTCTCATTCTCCAATCCTGTGGTGGCTCGGTGATACCATCTCTTGATTTTCCTTGTCATTAAGTAAGGTAGAATAATGCCAAGCACAGTACTGTGTAGATTTGACCAATGTGTCTTGTGAAAAGAGATGACATCCCTGATCTTTTGTGCTCTTATCTCATCAAAACTCAAACAAAATTGCTTCCCTCGTGGCACTTTCAATGTGATGCATGAGAATTACCAGAAGCACGTCTGCAGAATTTTTGTGTCCTGTGGGTAGTGAATGCTTCTACCTCTGTGCTATTAGTGACCCAAGAGCAGATCGGCCGTTTTGCTGATAAACTCTCTCTAATCCTGACGTTTGTTTTTTTTCTGACTTCCTCTCACTGCTTCATTTGGGGCCCTATGAAATCCCTACGCATAGCCCTAAAGAATAAGAGAAAAAAAAAATAAATACCACTTTTTCCCCATGTCCTGTTGCTATTTTGCTAACATCTTGGCTGTTATATAACAAGGAAAATATTGAAACAAATGACAAAAATGTGGTTCATCTTCCTAGTCTTTCTACTCTTCCTTCCCAGCTTCTTCTCCTAACTGCAGTGGTGTGGTGATGGTTGTCCATTTAAGGTAGTAAATGGGAAGACAATGCAGTTGGAAGGACAAGGGTGCCTTCTGCTCTCCCTGAGGTTGGTCTCCTAACACTAAACAATTAGGAAGAACGAAACCATCACTAGGTGAGCTTGGTGCCTGTCCCTTGTTCATTTGTGAATGGTCAGACTCTTTTTAGCCCCTTTTGCCCCTCCATATGCCCAGAGATGGCTGTCAAGGATTTCACCAGAGGCAAGAGATAGGCAAGCATGTTTCTTTGTTATTTTCATGACGATTTTCTTTCCCAGCCATAAAACTGAGTATTCTGTGTTAGCCACCTGAGGCTCTTTCCTCGCCACTCTTGCTTGTAGAAGAGGTGTGGGTGGATTTCATCTTAGTATTCTATATTTTTAAAGAAAGTCAGGTTTTAGCTGTAGTTGTGTCTTGCAGGTGGTGAGATTGGCCTGGTGCCTTGTTTGGATACCATTACGTTGGTGGTTTCGGATGGAGAAGCCGGCCCTTTTGTGAATGGCTGTTGCTACAATGGGCCTCATCCATCTGTTCGTCCTCATGAGTCCTTCCCGGTGTATGACCTCAATATCACGGTGCAGCCAGTGGACAACCAATCGCCTTCAATTGCAATAGGTGACAGTGTTTTTTTCTATCAACGTTCCATCATTTCATCTCGTATCATGCCTGTGGTTTAGTGAAGTAGTGCACTTGACTTATAGTTAAAATGGAAAACTACCACGCAGAATTGCCTGCGAGAATTGCCTCCGCACAATTTCTAGAAAACTCCATATTTATAAAAGATAACAAGGCAAAAGAATTTATTTGTTTAAATATGTGCGTAATTCTGTGTGGAGAGAGAATGCGAGTGTGTTTGCATGTGAGTGAGCATGTGTTGGGATGAGGACAACATTTGGAATCCTCGAATATTCTGGTTTTATTTCACGTGGGAAAATATCATTTGCCTGCTGGAGAGAGAGTAATTTATTTTAGCCATAATAATTTCTATTAGAGCAGAATGAAAATACCAGAGAGGCCATTTATATACATTTAACCTTATTTGCTTTTTAGAAAGTCATCGCTTCTTAGGCATTATGTATATGTTCTGTCTCTTAGAAAAAAAAATACAAGCATATGTATGGATGTCATTGTAATTTGCAAGCTATCTCCCAAGCAATGTTCTGGAAAGGAAGCATTATCCCTGCAGAATAATTAAGCACCAAGGCATGAAAAAATGTTCGTTATGAGCAATTCATAATAGCTCGCAGGCAATTAACGCTCTGACAAACAGAGGTAGCAACTGATCTTGAAGAGTACATAAACTACATTTAGTGGCTTATCATTAAAATGGTTTGGCAATTCTTATTTTCATTTGTCACTTCTATAGAGGCACAAGGGAAATCAGAGTTCCTTGAGAATGACTAAAGGGCTGTCCTAGAGCGTTTAGTATTTCTGCTGTCTTTCCATTATTGTCTGGCTTGCTTGTACAAGAAAAAAAATATAATTCCACAAGTCAAATTAAATTCCACCCATTACCCCTGAATATTTTCACTGTAAGGAAAAATTATGCCAAAGGAAATGAACATTTCCCATGGAAGTATATTTGGAAGTATATTTGCATATGGGAGGCTTCTCTGAATTGGAATTGCAATCACTCCCTTTTGTTTTCACTATTCTGATTAGAGGATTTCATGCTAAATTGTAATTGCGTTGTTATTTGCATGCAGGTACCATGTTCGTGGTAGATGAGGGTTTCTCTGCAGCCCTTACCATTAACCATTTGTCCGCCACTGACCCTGACACTGCAGGAGACGACTTGGAATTTGTTTTGGTTTCTCCTCCCCAGTTTGGCTACCTTGAGAACACACTTCCTTCTGCAGGTTTTGAAAAAAGCAACATGGGTGTAAGCATAGGTAAGTCATGGCTTAGTGACCGGTGATAACTCGCCTATGTCTACGTTTCTAACTGGCTAGATCATGCTTAATGACTGCGTAGGAACTTCAGAAATGTTCAGAGCACTATGTACACTCAAGGAATTGTTATTATAGTGGGTACTTTTGAATCGTGCTGTTTTTCATTTTAATTTTCTATCTTGAAGTGCCCCACATATGGGAGTTTACTTCAAATAAAATGGAATTTCACTTATGAAACCTATAAGAATAAGTAGGGAAGAAAGAACATTTTAAAAGACCTTCAGAGCAACACAGAATACTGTGATAGAATAAGTCTGGTGGGAGTTTATAGGTCTCCTCTCAAACTTTTAGCACTTTTACTAGACATTGGCAGAAAAGATTAGGATATGTATCAGGGGTATAACAGAAAGAGAGCCTGAAATGTTGAAGGTGATGACTTTAATTTTGGAACCAAATTGTATCTCAGATATTTAAATAGCTCTTGTATTTCAGGCAAAAACAACTAAAATAAAAATTATTCAAATACACTTTTTTTATTTAATAAAATAAAAATTATTCAAATACACTTTATTTATTTATCCAAAGATAACACCTTAGAAATAAATGAACTAAATGATTTTTTAAGAACTTTTTGGGGCATATTCAGGTTAACTATGAGAAAGGCTGGGTTTAAGATTAGTTGCATTATGGGGCGCCTGGGTGGCTCAGTGGGTTAAGCCGCTGCCTTCGGCTCAGGTCATGATCCCAGGTCCTGGGTTCGAGCCCCACATCAGGCTTTCTGCTCAGCAGGGAGCCTGCTTCCTCCTCTCTCTCTGCCTGCCTCTCTGCCTACTTGTGATTTCTCTCTGTCAAATAAATAAATAAAATCTTTAAAAAAAAAAAAGATTAGTTGCATTAATAGAGTGACTGATTGGATATAAAGAAAAACAAAACAAAAACAACTATTTGGTGCCTACGAGAGACTAACTTCAGGTTCAGGGACACACATAGGCTCAAAAATGAAGGAATGGGAAAAAAATATTCCATACAAATTGAAATCAAAAGAGAGAAAAATGTCCTTATAACAGATAAAATAGACTTTAAGTCAAAACTGTAACAAGAGACAAAGAGGATCACTGTAAAATGACAAGGGAGTCAATTCCTCAAGAGAATATGACAGTTGTAAACTTACATGCATACAACATTGGAACACCTTAAAATATTAAGCATATGCTAACAGATCTGAAGGAAGTAATGACAACAATGCAATAATAGTAGGGGACTTCAGTATTCCACTTTCAACAGTGGGTAGATCATCTGCTGGAAAATCAACAAGGAAATAGTGGACTTAAACTGTATATTAAACCAAAGGAACCCAGTAGACATATACATTACATTCCATCCAACAAATGCAGAATCCACATTTTTCTCAAACATATGTGGAACATTCTCCAGGATAGATCATATGATCTGTCACAAAATAAGTCTTAGCAAATTTTAAAAGAACAAAGTCATACCAAGTATCTTTTCTAACCACAATGGTATGAAATTAAAATCAATAATGGAGGAAAAGTAGAAAATTCACAAGTATGTGTAAATGAAGATACTCCTGAACAACCAGTGAGTCAAAGATGAAATAAAAAAAAAAAATCCCCTGAAAAACGATCTGAGAATTTTGAAGGGGTGGGGGGTGGGAGGTTGGGGGCACCAGGTGGTGGGTATTGTAGAGGGCACGGATTGCATGGAGCACTGGGTGTGGTGCAAAAATAATGAATACTGTTATGCTGAAAAAATAAAAAAATTAAAACAAAACAAAACAAAACAAAACAAAATCCTGAGTTCTTATCACAAGGGAAAATTTTGTTTCTTTTTTTCCTTTCTTTTTTAATCACATCTATAAGAGAAGATGGATATTAGCTGAACCTGTTGTAATCATTTCACCATATATGTAAATCAGACCCTCATGCTCTACACCTTAAATTTACACAGTGATGTATGTCAATTATGTCTTAATAAAACTGGAAAAAGGAAAGAAGATCTCAAAACATAAATGGAAACACAACATACCAAAATATCTCAGATGCAGCAAAAGCAGTGCTAAGAGGGAAAGTTATAGTAATAATTGCTGCCATTAAAAAAACAAAAAACAGGGGCACCTGTGTGGCTCAGTGGGTTAAGCTGCTGCCTTCAGCTCAGGTCATGATCTCAGGGTCCTGGGATCGAGCCCCACATCGGGCTCTCTGCTCAGCAGGGAGCCTGCTTCCCTCTCTCTCACTCTCTCTCTCTCTGCCTGCCTCCCCGTCTACTTGTGATCTCTGTCTATCAAATAAATAAAATCTTAAAAAAAAATAAAATAAAAAAATAAAAAAAACAAAAAACAACAAAAAACCTCAAATAAACAGCCTAACTTTATAACTCAAGGAACTAGGAAAATAAGAACAAAATAAACCTAAAGTTAGCAGAAAGGAGAAAAGATCACGGTAAAAATAAATGAAGTAGAGATTAGAAGAACAATAGAAAAGATTAATGAAACTAGGACATGATTTTCAAAAGGATAAATGAAATTGGCAAACCTTCACCTATCCTTACCATGTAAAAGAGAGAACTTAAATAAATAAAGCTTGAAATGAAAGAAGAGATATTACAACTGATGTCACAGATATACAGAGGATCATAAGAGACTATTATGAACAATTATGCATCAACAAATTAGACAATCTTAAAGAAATGGATAAATTCCTAGAAGCATACAACCTACCAACCACCAAGTCTGAGTTGTGAACTAAAAACCCTGAATAGACCAATAACGAGTAAGGAGATTTAATCAGTAACCAAAAACCTCTAAGCAAGAAAAGCCGAGGACCAGATGTCTTTACTGGTTCTATTGAATTTTTAAAGAAGAGTTAACACCATATTTAAGCTCTTGCAAAAAAAATCAAATAGGAGGAAAAACTCCCAAACTCATTTTTAACACCAGAATTACCCTGATACCAAAGCCAGGTAAGGATACTATAAAAAGAAACCAGACCAATATCCCTGAAGACTATAGATGCAAAAATTCCCTACAAAATATTAACAAACTGAATTCAGTAGCACGTTAAAAAAAAATCATACACATGATTAAGAGGAAATTACACCTGGGATACAAGGGTGGTCAACATGAGCAAATCAATAAATGCGTTTCACTACATTGATAGAAAGGACAAAAATTCTATGATCATCTCTATCGATACTAAAAAAGCATTTGTAAAATTCAACAGTGTTTTATAATAAAAACTGTCAACAAATTTGGTATAGAAGGAATATACTGCAACATAATAAAAGGCATAAAGGACAAAATTACAGCTAGCATCCTACTCAATAGTGAATGGTTAAAAACTTACTCTCCAAGATGAGAACCAAAACAAGTATGCCCACTCTTACCATTCCTATTCAACATAATACTGAAAGTCCCAGCCAGAGTAATTAGGCAAGAAAAAGAAATAAAAGGCGTCAAAAGAAATGGAAGAAGTAAAATTGGCTCTGTTTATAGATGATATTATATGTAAAAATTTTTTAAAGAAGTAAAAAATTTTTAAAGATTTCACCAAAAAACTGTAGAACAGGTCAGCAAATTAAGTAGTTTTAGGATACAAAATCAACATAAAAAGATCAGTTGTATTTCTATACACCAACGATGAACTATCTGAAAAAGAAATAAAACAATTTCAATTACAATAACATAAAAAACAATAGAATACTTAGGAGTAAGTTTAACCAAGGAAGTGAAAGATTTATACACCAAAAACTGTAAGACATAGAATTGATGTCTTGATGGAAGAACTTGAGAAAGACAGAAAAAATGGAAAGATATATCCATGAATTGAAAGTGTTAATGTTGTTAAAATGTCCATACTACCCAAAGCCGTTTATAGATTCAAGGCAATCACTATCAAAATTCAAACGACATTTTTCACAGGAATAGAAAAATCAGTGCTAAAATTTCTATGGAGCCACAAAAGGCCCTGAATTGCCAAAGCAATCCTGAGAAAGAACAAAGCTGGAGTCATCATGTTATCTGATTTCAAACTATATTACAAAGCTATACTAATCAAAACAGTATGGTGCTGGCTTAAAAATAGGCATGTAGGTCCATAGAACAGTACAGAGAGCTTAGAAGTAAATGCACTCATATATGGTCATTTAATTCATGACAGAAGAGCCAACAATATACAAATGGAAAAAGACAATAAATGGTGTTGGGAAAACTGGACAGCAGTATGCAAAAGAATGAAAATGGACCACTGCCTTACACCATGCTAAAAAAAAATGAACTCAAAGACTTGAATATAAAACCCGAGATCATGAAACTTCTAGAAGAAAATGGAGGTGGTAAACCCCTTGACATTGGTCTTGGCAATGGTTTTTTGGATTTCACACCAAAAGCAACAAATGCAAAAATCAACAAAGTAGGACTATATCAAACGAAAAAACTTCTGCAGAGCAAAAGAAACAACAAAATGGAAAGGCAGTCTGCAGCATGGGAGAAAATATTTGTAACCCATATATCTGATAAGGGATTAATACCTAAATATATAAGGTATTCTTACAGTTCAATAGCAAAGGAATCTAAATAATCTGATTTAAAAATGGGCAGAAGATTTGGATAGACATTTCTCCAAAGAAGATGAACAAATGGCAAACAGGTACAAGAAAAGGTGCTCAACATCACTCATCATCAGAGAAATGTCGATCTAAACCACAAGAGGTATCACCTCCCACCTGTTAGAAATAGCTCTTATCAAAAAGACAAGAGATAACAAATGCTGGTGAGGATGTGACGAAAATGCTTGTGAACTGTTGGTGAGAATGTGAATTGGCACAGCCACTATGGAGATTCCTCAAAAAATTAAAAATAGAACTACCATGTGATGTAGCAATTCCACTTCTGGGTGTATAGGAAATGAAAACAGGCTATTGAAGAAATATCTATACTCCCATGTTTATTGCAACATTATTCACAATAGCCAACACATGGAAACAACTTAAATGTCCACTGATAGATGAATGGATAAGGAAATGTTATATAAATATGTAATAGAATATTATACAGCCATGACAAGAAGGAAATCCTGCCATTTGCAGAACATATATGGACCTCGAGGGCATTATGCCAAGTGAAATTCATTAGGGAAAGACAAGTACTGTATGATCTCACTTACATGTGGAACCTAAGACCATTGAATTTGTAGAAACTCATAGGATAGTGGTTACCAGGGGCTGACGGGTGGGGGAAAATGGAGAGAGGGTGGTTGAAGGGTACAAACTTTCAGTTATAAAATGAATAATTTCCAGGAAGCTAAGGTACAGCATGGTGACTATAATTAATACTATATTGTATACTTTAAAGTTGATTTGAGAGTAGAATTTTAATGTTCCCACTATAACAACAACAAAACAGTAATCACGTGAGGTGGATAATGTGTTAACTAAATCTTAAACTTACAATGTTACATGGCAGTTATATCTCAATAAAGCTGGCGGGGGGAAGATTTATTGCATTAAAGGTACACAGTTTGGTCTGTGACTTAATGCTCAACGTAGAGCATTTTTCTCTTTTTGATTTAAGGCGATGTCAAAATAGCAGGTCAGCTAATTCCACTCAATCCAACCTGTCGCTTGATGTGTATGTCAAGTAGGCAGATGACTGACTGGCTCTTGTTTCGCCTTCATATGAAAGAGATGGTCTCTTTTTTATTCAAGCAGGACAAGAACTATTTATATGGGAGCAGTGATTTTAATTGAGGGAAGGTCTTGCTTACATTCATTGCAACAATATAAAGAACAGTCACAAAGTCCCTACATATCCCGGTTAGCGGTTACCACCTTTCTGTTCTCCATGCAAATTTTAATCCTTCCCTATGATTTATGGATATCTGTATTTATGCTGATGCAGAAGACACTATAGCAGCCCCTGATAGCTGATTCTTAGATCAATTGTACCGATCTCTTATTTGCTTTTCTGAGAAATAAACTATTGGGTTAAGGGTTAAAAACCAGTATCTTGGGGGGGAAGAAAAAAATGTGTATATATATATATATATATATTATATATATATAATATATATATTATATATATATAAATGTATATATATATGTGTGTATGTATACATATATACATACATATATGTGTGTGTGTGTGTATATATATGTATATACATATATATATATTTCATATTGACCTGCTCCATGTTGGTGTGTTCTAGCTTCATTCTGGTGGAAAGACATGAAGGCTTTGCACATTAACTACGTGCAGGCCAGGCATCTGAGGATGGAACCAACGGCAGACCAGTTCACGGTGTACGTCACAGATGGGAAGCGACGCTCCTTGGAGATACCATTTCACATTATCATCAACCCCACGAATGACGAAGCTCCTGACTTTGTAGTGCAGAATATTACTGTAAGAAACATAACGGGATTTTTCAGTTTCTTCTTTTTTAAATCATTTTCTGATTTTATTTTCACCTAGTTCATTTATATTGGTCCAGGTGCACTTACTACATTAAGTTGAAAAGGAATGGGGAGAACAGTCACCTATATTCTAGAATACAGTTACTTGAAGAATATTATTCTAGTAGTAATGATGGTAATTGCAAGCATATAGAACTGCATGAATGGACTTATAGTTGCATTGATACAGGATTTTGTACTTACTAGGTTGTAGGTGGTATTTCGAGTCCTTTACATGTACTCATGGAAAGGCTTACAAGGCTTTTACAGTGATGGTATTATTATGATTGCCTTTTAGTAACTGCAAAAATGAGGCACAGAGAGGTTAATTCTGTGGCCCAAGATCACAGAGCTTGGAAATAATTGGCATATAGGGAATGGTACATAGGAGATTTGCCCCCAGGCAGTTTGATTCCATAGCATGCTCTCTAAACCAATGCTATCATGACAAGCACTCTCAATTCACATATATTAAGGCATCTTTTCATATAGCTATTTTTATTTTTTAATTTTTATTTATTTTTTAAAAGATTTTATTTATTTATTTGACAGAGACACAGAGAGAGAGGGAACACTAGCAGGGGGACTGGGAGAGGGAGAAGCAGGCTTCCTACTGAGCAGGGAGCCCAATGTGGGGACTCGATCCCAGGACCCCTGGAATCATGACCCAAGTTGAAGGCAGATGCTTAATGACTGAGCCACCCAGGTGTCCCATATGGCTATTTTTAAAGATTTATTCATTTTGAGAGAAAAAGAGAATGAGAGAGAGAGGGTGCATGAGCAGGAGGGGCAGAGGGAGAGGCAGAGAGAGAATCCTCAAAGTAGACTTTGAGATGAGTGCAGAGCCTGACAGGGGGCCTCGATCTCACTACCCCAAGATCATGACCTGAGGCAAAACCAAGAGTCAGACGCGTAACCAACTGAGGCACCCAGGCGCTCCTTTATGTAGCTATTTATAAAGATAGATGAAATGAAAAAAATACAATTTGAATCATTCTTTTTCTGTAGTTTTAAAACTATTTTTACATGATGTTTTTTAGTTTTATTTAAAAATTCATATAGATAGTTAAAATGGCCGTAATATCACTCCTCAGATAACATCTGTTGTCTTTAAAAACATAATAATAAAATATGTAGTTATACAAGTTAAAATATTGAGGAACATATGCAGTGAAATATGAAATATGAAAGTCTCCCTCTTCTACAGCCTCTACCCATATCCACTCCCCATTGACTTTTTAGTAATTCCTCAGAAATAATTTGTCCAAATGCCAATAATATGTGTTTGTATGTATGTATGTGTGTGTGTGTGTGTGTATATATATTATATATATATGCAATTTTTCTGTATTTACTTATAAATCAGGGGTCATATTATACCTACTACTCTCCACTTTTTAGAAAAACCTAATTTTGTATATTGGAAACCTTTCCATATCAGCATGTAGTCTTTTAAAACAATTCTATATTTTACATACAATTATTTAATTCAGAAATATGTACAGCAAATCTTGATTAAATAGAGGAACACAGGCTTTGGAATAAGAAGCGTTTGGGTATTGCTGTTTACTGGCTGTAGGACCCCAGATAAGCTATTTCTCTCTATACTTCTGTTTCCTTATCTGCAAAATGTGTATCAAATCCTTAAGGGGTAATCATGATGAACAAGATGGTCAGGCACATACTAGTCCCTTAGTAAATAGGTCTCATTTGTATTATTGTTAGGTTTACCATCTTTTTTCTGACATTTACCAAAGCAAAGATCTATTTTGAAGCCATTATCTAGCCTTATTCGTCACTGAAAAGTATCAAATTCTAAATGCAAAAGTCTTTATTTGATTTGAATTGTCTACTGACTCTTAATGGTATCTGAGAGTCATCTCCCCAAGAGACTTAAGACCCAGCTCCTGACCTTCCCTTTCTCTTGGCATGTGGGTTCCTCTGGAGAGCACTTCAGTAATTACGAGAGAGAGAAGAAACTCTACAAATGATTCCTTCTATATCTACCTCTGTTGTCTTGTATCTATGCAGAGCTAGAGTTTCTGAAATAATTAGGCCACTGGGAAATTGTCCCTTTTCCTTCTCTGAAAGTAATCATGCTTTTTACCTGGGCACTCCTTAGAGAAGCTGTTGGAGGGTATCAGATAGGGAGCCCTATGTGTTACTGCCAGAGCTGGCTTTAAGCTTCAAGTGATTTTTTAAAAAATAGCCCTATTTATTATGCTTTCTTGGGGAAAGTCTGTTTATCTTGTAGACAGTCAAGCTTCCATCAAGTTGGGCTGCAACTTGCCAAAAAATATGAGGTTTTAAGATATCCTAATTCGTTTCAAGTGGCTCTACTAGTGAGTTTCTGCATTTTGTGCATATTGATCTAAACCTTTTATTTAGGATCTCAGTAAATGAAATGTGCAAAAAAGAATCCCAATTTTTCAGTGAAATTTCCCGGTCATGTTGTGAAGTAATTTACCATCTGATAAATGAGAAAGGAATGAGCTATATAGTGAGTCCAGGAGTCCTAAGCTTTAGGAAGAAGGGTAATGAGGACATATTTTCAGTGGCTTTATGAAAATTTTTGGAGAAAAAGCCAAGCTACCATCAAAGATGCTTTCATAGTTATATCATTGCACATTAAATTATGATGCCATCTTTGTCTTTAATAGGGAAGGCCAGCTATAAGGAAACCAACATCATTTTGGCCCAGGTATCAGCATGGCAAGCGATTCTTCTTCACACAAGCGCAGTAGACGCTAGTCGCGGGAAGCCTCCCAGTAAGAGAGGCTCGAGAGAACGGGCATTTTCACAAACCTAAACTTTATGTATCCTTCAAGGCTAACATGCCCACTCTGCCATGAAGACACTCCTGGTCTCCTCCACCCTTTTGCACTTCCTGTTTATCCATATTTAGTATCACTAGATAATTTTCTTGTTGTATTATAATCACCGATGGACAGGCCTTCATGGTCTCATCCGACTTTGACTCATTAGAATATTTCATTCCCCACAGCACGAGGCCCAGTGCCTTGCAGATTACCAGTCAGCATCTGTTCGATGTATACAGTCTGATTATTTAGGTCTTGCTTTGTTTCAAAAGATGAAACAGATATTTCTTTGTTCTCTTCATTCTTGCTATGAGAAAAAGATCAAGACAGCTAAGTACCATGTCAAGTTCTAAATGGCTGGAGGCTACCTGAGATGAAAAACAGTCCATTCTCTTTGTATTTAAAGGATTATGAAACCCGGAGTGGGATCTGGGGGTGGGAGGAGGTGGTTCAGGAAAGTTTGAGGCATGAGGGTTGGGGAGAGGTGAGGGACCCTGAATTAAAATAAACACTGTTGGGCATCCACAAGCCTCCTTCTCGATTGTTGTTCATTGCAACTGAAGTACAGAAGGTTTTCCTGTGATGAGAAAACAGAGAATGAGAATGAGAAATAGAATAGAGAAAGAGAATGAGAAAATAGAAAAATGAGAAACATAAAATACCCCCAGTGCACATAGCAGACATCCACACCATTTCTGAAGCAGAAACAAGAATTGTGAAAGCAGCAAGATTCAGGAGGTTAAAATAACAGATTAGGATCTGAAGGTGAAAGGTCCACACTTAGTTTTACAGTTGAACTCTGTGACTTCCAGAAAGCAAGCATTCTTTTGATTGCTTTTCCCCTGAGCTTTGAATTATGGGGGGGGGGGGGGGATTTGTGTGTGTGTGTTTGTGTGTGTGTGTATCTTTTGTTCTTTAGGAAAATGAATATACTGCTTTGAAATCTTCAGAGAAAACCTGAGAGAGATTAATAGATTTATTCTTTTCTAAGCTCATGTTAAACCAGCCATTTCTTTTTAGGACTCATTACACACACATTTCATAGAAAATTTGTAATAGGATATCTTAAAATCATTTCTTTGAAGCAACTTGCTAAAAGAAAGACAAATGTTATTTTGACACAGCTGACATGCCGACTTGTTTTTGCTCAGGTGTGTGAGGGTCAGATGAAAGAACTGGATACCTCCGTCATCGATGCTGCTGATCTCGACCTTCCCAAGGACCTCTTGCTTTTCAGTGTCACTCGTAAACCAAGCCATGGCCTCCTCATCAACAGGGTGCTTGGCAAAGACTTTCCGCAAAATATGCAGCCTGTCAACCCCAGCCGGAAGCATGAACTCGTTCAGAACTTTTCCTTGGAACTTCTCAAGAATGGTAGATCATGTTCCACTTCAATTCACTTATTGTTGTTGATTTAGTAATTTAGCCCAGAAAAGCTAATAGTAAACCTCAGATGCAGGAAGTGAAGAAATGGCAGTCAACTACTTTATTCATTTATCTCTCAAGAGTTTTCTCTGGGCTCTGGATTCACGTAGGGCATGAAGCCTCAGTTACAGATAGTGCACAGTTGAAAAGGAAATAGTGTTTTCTTTCACTTTGGGAGCATCACTAAAAATGACATTTGTGGGGTGCCTGGGTGCCTCAGTCAGTTAACTGTCTGACTCTTGATTTTGGCTCAGGTCATGATCTCATGGTTGTGGGATCAAGCCCTGCATCAGCTCTGCACTCAGCTGGAAGTCTGCTTGAGATTCTCTCTCTCTCTTCTCCCTCTACCTGTCCCCTTGCTTGTGCTCTCTCTCTTTCTCTCTCTCCAATAAATAAATAAATCTTTAAAGAAAATGATATTTGTGATTTGGGGTATTTTAGCTCCAACTTTTTCATATCATAATAAAAAATTCCTTTTAAAACTACTGAGATCACGGACCTAAATTTGAAGAGATTTGTTGGCCAAAACTTCTATGTTCAAAACAAATATAGAACCACATATAATAACATTATTCTCAGTGGAGATAATTTGTTCTTTAAGGAAATGACACATGGGAATAGCAGCCTGAATTATTTTTTAATTACTCTTTTTTAAAAAAATCAATTTTACCCTATTTTCCAAATATAAACATACTTTTAAATATCAGAGAAAAGGGCGGGTCTAGAATCACTGCATACTCTCACTCTCCTTCCTGCCTTCACATGTTTCCTCAACCTGAATCCCCTTTGCTGGGTTAGCCAACACAGTGCCTTCAGAACAAGGTAACCTCTGACCTCCCCACCCACCCACCAGGCACTCCAGATCGTCCCTTTCCTGGGCTGGCTCCTTTCAGCACCAGTTTAGCACTTTTTCTACTTTCTACATTTCTCCATTCCACAACAAGTTTAAGCTCTCTGCCCCCAAGTTTATTTTGCAATGGATGTGCCACATCGTGTCATGTTTGAATTTGAAAAGTTAATTCATATGTTACTCGGTTTTTGTCAGTTGCAAAGAAAGAAACTCTGGGGCTTAAGTGATGATATTGCCAAATCAATAACCGTGTGTATCAAATAATACAAACAGGTTGTTACAGTGTTCTTCTTTTCAAATTTAGGACAAAGGAAAAGGAATAATCATTCAAATTGTACTCTCAAAGTCTGTTTTGTAATTCAGTTAAATATTATTACTTATTATATTACTAGGCTAAATAAGCATGTGTATTGGGTAAAGTTTGCACCATATGATGATTTTGAAGAAAAAATAAATGGTTTACATAAATTAATGCTTTGGTCAATAACTTAGTAACATTCTCAGAGATTAGATTTTTGTCTTTATTTTATTTTTGATTCATTTACGGCTACATTTTTTAAAAATTTCCAGTATATTCTCACATACATCCTCTAACCCCAAACATACAGAATTTATAAAATTGCTGCTACATTATGTAATCTGGCTTTTTTTCTTAGCAACTATAAGAAACTTCTTACTTTTTAAATGTTAATTGAAAACATGTTTGTGATAACTCCAGCTTTTCATTGTATGGGGGTGTTGCACTGTAATTTTTTTTACAACTATCTTCTATTTTTAAATATCCAGAGAGCTTTTCATTTCTTGATATTACAGGTTACACATAAAGATGCTTTATGTATATTTTTGTAACATAAATCCTAGTCCACATCTCTTAAATTTTTTTTGCCATAAATTTTTATAATGAAATTACTTGGCAAAACAGGAGAGCATTCATAATACTTTTGGGGAAAAATTGCCATTGCTTGATATGCATGAACATGCTTAGTTTCCTAATCAAGAATGGATATTTTTTTAAAACTTTTGCGAATTTTGTAGTCAATAACAGTCCCTCGTTTTAGTCTTAATTTGAAATTCTTGGAGTATGAGTAAGATTTACCATACTTTCATATTTATTGACTATATATGTTTCACCTTTTTGTAAATTACTTGATAATGTCCTTTGCTCATTTTTCTATTCATTTATACTAACTTATAAAAGGTCATTAACTACTGATGTCTCATATTTTTGTCACATATGTTACAAGTAAGTTTTCCCCCTATTATTTGCCTTTTAATTAATGTTCTTAAGTACAGAAATCACAAATTGTAAGTGGTGAAATTTATCATTATTTTTCTTTATGTGGTTTTCTTTTGTTACTGTATTAGGAAGATGCTCTACATTCAGACATAAGATATTTACTTGTATTTTCTTCCAAATAATTTAAAACAGCTTTAATGAGATATAATTCTCATGCCATAATATCCAACCCTTTAAAACCTACCATTCAGCGGTTTTTAGTGTATTCATCATCCCGATTAATGGTTTTTTAGATCATAGAACACTTCCATTATCCCCCCAAAGAAATAACATACTCATTAGCAGACACTCTTATCCCTTTCTTCCTCAACCCTTGGCAACCAGTAACCTGTTTTTTTGTCTCCACAGGTTTGTTTATTCTGACCTTGCAGAATCATATAAATAGAATCTATGAGCTTTTGTAACTTCTATTTAACATAATGTTTTTATTTAGCAATGTTTTCAAGATTCATCTATATTGTAACATGAGTCACTACTATGCCATTCCTGTTATCGCCAAATATTCTATTGTATGGACATAGCACATTTATTTAATCTGTTCATCAGTTGATGGGTATTTGGGTCACTTCCACTACTTTTTTTTTTAAGATTTATTTATTTATTTATTTATTTGTCAGAGAAAGAGCACAAGCAGGGGGAGCAGCAGGCAGAGGGAGAAGCAGCCTCCCTGCTGAGCAGGGAACCCCATTCAGGACTTGATCCCAGGACTCTGGGATCATGACCTGAGCTGAAGGCAGGTGTTTAACTGACTAAGCCACACCCAGGCATCCTGTCCTTTCACTTTTGACTGTGAACATTCATATATATGTTTTTGCATGGATATGTACCTTCATTTGTCTCAGGTCTGTATCTAGGAGTGGAATTGCTGGGTCATATGATAACCCTATGTTTAACATTTTGAGGAACAGCTGAACTGTTTTCCAAAGTAGTAGCATCAGTTTGCATTCCTACCAGTAATGTATGAGAGTTCCAGTTTCTTTGCATCCTCACCAAAGTTTGTTACTGTCTGTCTTTTTAAGATAGCCATCCTAGTAGGTGTAAGATAGTATCTCATTGTGATTTTTATTTCATTTCCCTAATAGCTAATAGTGTTGAGCATCTTTTCATGAGTTCATTGACTATTTGTCTATGTCCTGACATCCATCTTCTTTGGAAAAATATCTACTCAAATCTTTTGCCCATTTTATAATTGGGAGTTATTTTATCATTGAGTTGTAAGAGTTCTTTTTTTTTAATTTTATTTTATTTTATTTTTTTTTTAATTTTTTTATTTTTTCAGCATAACAGTATTCATTATTTTTGTACCACACCCAGTGCTCCATGCAATCTGTGCCCTCTACAATACCCACCACCTGGTGCCCCCAACCTCCCACCCCCCACCCCTTCAAAATTCTCAGATCGTTTTTCAGAGTCCATAGTCTCTCATGGTTCACCTCCCCTTCCAATTTCCCTCAACTCCCTTCTCCTCTCCATCTCCCCTTGTCCTCCATGCTATTTGTTATGCTCCACAAATAAGTGAAACCATAGAGTAAATGAAACAAGATGGGATTGGGAGGGAGACAAACCATAAGTGACTCTTAATCTCACTAAACAAACTGAGGGTTGATGGGGGGAGGGGGTTGGGAGAGGGGGTGGGGTTATGGATATTGGGGAGGGTATGTGCTATGGTGAGTGCTGTGAAGTGTGTAAACCTGGCGATTCGCAGACCTGTACCCCTGGGGATAAAAATATATGTTTATAAAGCTGTAAAAAAAAAAAAAAGAAAGAAAGAAAGAAAGAAAGGATGAATACCCAAGTTTTGTAGCAACATGGACGGGACTGGAAGAGATTATGCTGAGTGAAATAAGTCAAGCAGAGAGAGTTGTAAGAGTTCTTAATGTGTTTGGGATACTAGACCCTCCTTTATCAGGTATCTGATTTGTAAATATTTTCTCCAGTTCTGTGGGCTGTTGTTTTACTTCCTCAATAGTATCATTTGCAGTCCCAAATTTTTAATTTTCATGAGATCTAAATTACCTACCTTTTGTTTTGTTTTGTTTTGGTCACTTGTGCTTTTGGTGTCTTGCCTAGAAACCATTGCCTTACTCAAAGTCACAGAGATTTACTCGTGTTTTCTTCTAACAGTTTTTCTAGTTTAGCTCTCACATTTAGGTCTATTATCAATTCTGAGTTAATTTTTGTATGTAGTGTGAGGTAGGGATCGAACTTCTTTTTATTGTCTGTGGCTTTTGAGTTGTCTTAGCACTATTTATTGAAAAGACCACTCTTTGCTCATTGAAAGGTTTCTGTGCTCTTGATGAGAATCAGTTGCTTGTAAATGTAAGATTTCATTTCTGGACTCTTATCTATTAGGTTAATTTACATGTCTGTTCTATGCCAATTCCACACTGTCTTGATTACTATAGTTTTATAGTAAGTTTTGAAAATGAAAAATGTGAATCTCCAACTTTGTTCTTTTCAAGATTGTTTTGGCTATTCTGAGTCTCTTGCATTTTCATGTGAATGTTGTGTAGGTTTTTGAAAAGTAGTTTTATATATAAGTTTTGCTTCATCTAGAATTTATTTTAGTTCTTGTCTTGAGGTAGATATCTAACTATAATTTTCCCCAAGTAATGAACCATGTTCTCATACAGTGTATTAAATAATATATGCTATCCTCACTGATGTCTAAATAAGATCCTTATCAAATATTTAAGTATTTAAATATGAATTTTTACCAAATTAAGAGGGCAGTCTTATTTCATAAAACAGTTTAATTTCACCCAATTGCACTGACTAATGAACTCTTGGTGATATCAATACCTTGGAAATTAAAAAAGATTATGTGTGTTTTGAAATGGCTTAATCATAAGAAAGATTTACTTTCTCTCTCTCTCTTTTTTTCCCTGCTTCTTCCAGGAATGAAGTTGGTATATGTGCATGATGACTCAGAGAGCCTTGCTGATGACTTTACAGTCCAGTTGTCAGATGGGAAACATAAGATATTAAAAACCATTTCAGTGGAGATCACCCCAGTTAATGATGAGAAACCAACGCTGAACAAGTAAGCTCCTTGAAAAGAGTCTCTTTCAGATGTTCTAGAAAATTTTGTGGTCTGGAAGACTAGGTGCAGATGTCATGTGTGTCTTCCAGGGAGAAACAAGACTTTGACGGCTCCTGTCTATCAACTCGTCCCACCTACTCCTAGAACTTTTAGTTCAAATGTTAATGTAACATCTCCCTAGTTATTTGATTTTCCTCTGAAAGTTCTAGTTAGTGGTAGATAATTAAGAATGACTGAGCCTATTGTATGGAATGAAGAGTGTCCTAGGTATTTAAACACCTGTACACACACACACACACACACACATACCAAAGTGCAATAGATTATGTATAGACTTAACTAATATGTGATAATATTAACAGTAGACAGTCCTCCCCGTGGATTCGATCAAACTTTTAACTAGGAGCGGCTACGTTTAACATATAAATGCCATCGCTTTCATCATCTAGGTATTTCATGATCCACAACCCTCTGTGTTCCATCAGGGTCAATACTCTTTTCCTACCTGGTATCAAAATGATCACTTAAATGATCGTTTAAAAATTCTGAGCTGGGGCGCCTGGGTGGCTCAGTGGGTTAAGCCGCTGCCTTCGGCTCAGGTCATGATCTCAGGGTCCTGGGATCGAGTCCCACATCGGGCTCTCTGCTCAGCAGGGAGCCTGCTTCCCTCTCTCTCTCTCTGCCTGCCTCTCTGTCTACCTGTGATCTCTGTCTGTCAAATAAATAAAATCTTTAAAAAAAAAAAAATTCTGAGCTGACTAATTGCAAACCATCTCGGTAACTCCCTCTGTAACTGATCAGTGTGATCATAGGGTAAAGCGTCTTTGTCAGATACATTTCTGCAGCTCCAGCCATGGCTCGTATTACTGGCCACCACACACAGCTGTACCAGGGCAAAACCTGAGGAGGCCCATCTGTCTGGTGCTGGACACGGAGAAGTGTCTGCTTCTCCTGATGATCGTTTTTTGGAGGGTTGCGTCTCAGACATCAGTTCTACTAAAAGTCCGCAGCAGAACTTTCTGTTTTCTGGGATCTAGCCAGACTGTTGGACTGGGATGACCCTGATTTATAAAAATGAAAATAGGAAGGATATTGTGATATTTAGGAAACCCCTTTCTTTTTTTTTTAATTTTAAAGATTTTGTTTATTTATTTGACAGAGAAAGAGATCACAACTAGGCAGAGAGGCAGGCAGAGAGAGAGGGAAGCAGGCTTCCTGCTGAGCAGAGAGCCCGATGCAGGTCTCAATCCCAGGACTCTGGGATCATGACCTGAGCCAAAGGCAGAGGTTTAACCCACTGAGCCACCCAGGCGTCCAGGAACCCCCTTTCTAATGACACTGTATCTAAGAGAATGGGAGGGAGGGGCAAACCGGTGTTTGACAGACACTGTATTGGATCTTTTAATGGACATTTCCTTAAATCCTCACCACAGCTATGGGAAGTAGGTATTATTATCCTTGCTCACAAAATTGAGACCTGACAGGTCAAATAACAGGGCAGTCACTCAGTCTGATTTCCTGTTTCGTGCTGCATTCTTTTTTTTTTTTTAATTAACATATAATGTATTATTTGCTTCAGGAGTACAGGTCTATGAATCATCAGTCTTACACAGTTCACAGCACTCACCGTAGCACATACCCTCCCCGATGTACATCACCCCGCCACCCCATCCCTCCCAAACCCCTCTACTCCAGCAGCCCTCAGTTTGTTTCCTAAGATTAAGTAAGAGTCTCTTATGGTTTGTCCCTCTCTCTGGTTTCATCTTGTTTCATTTTTCCCTCCCTTCCTCTATGATCCTCTGTCTTGTTTCTCAACTTCCTCATATCAGTGAGATTGTATGATAATTGTCTTTCTCTGATTGACTTATTTTGCTCAGCATAATACCTTTGGGTTCCATCCACATCATCGCAAATGGCAAGATATCTTTTTGATGGCTGCATAATATTCCATTGTATATATTTACCACATCTTCTTTATCCACTCATTTATCGATGGACATCTAGACTCTTTGCGTAATTTGGCTCTTGTGGAAATTTCTCCTATAAATATTGGGGTGCACATGTCCCTTTGGATCACTACATTTGTAACTTTAAGGAAAATACCCAGTGGTACAATTGTTGGGTCGTAGGGTAGCTCTATTTTCAACTTTTTGAGGAATCTCCATCCTGTTTTCCAGAGTGGCCGCAGCAGCTTGCATTCCCACCAACAGTGTAGGAGGGTTCCCCTTTCTCCTCATCCTTATCAACACCTGTCATTTCCTGAAAAATATGGTTCATGAATTTGCATGTCCTCCTTGCACAGGGGCCATGATAATCTTCTCTGTATTGTTTCCTTTTTAGCATAAGTGCTGCTGAAGTGAGCACTGTCAACCTCTTTGTAAGTGGGGATAGTAACAGTATCTTTTTCATAGGGTGGTTGCAAGGATTAAATGAATTAAAATATGTAAAAGTATTTGAAAGATTGGCTAGTACACAGGAAGTGCTCCTAGGTGCTGGTTATTATCATTATTAGGAGCTATTCTCACCCTAAAACCACGAAGATGACCCAGTTCCTCATTTATTTCAGTGCCAATCTATTTGGAAAAATAGTTTGTGCTTTGTCCATTTCTGCCCAACCTCTCCCACTTTATTAAACCTGCTCACTTAAAAGTTACCCTTGGCCTTCCTACTGAATTGAATGGCTTGTCTTTTCTTGCTGGACTTTATTAGAGCATTTGCCTCTATTTCTTTGGAATACCTTCTAGATGCTGTAGTAGATGCTTCCAGAGTTCTGGGCCATGCTCCCTCAGCCCCCTGCTCCGTGATTGTAGTTGCTCTTGTGGTGGAACACACCAGGCTCACTGTCAGGGTCACATACCAGTGCCTTGGTTCATCACTGTATTTGCCATGTCGCTCAGGGCTTTCTGTGAAGCAGCACTGGCTCATTTGGCCCATTTGGTCCAGACACAGC
Source organism: Lutra lutra (assembly GCF_902655055.1). Lineage (NCBI taxonomy): Eukaryota > Metazoa > Chordata > Mammalia > Carnivora > Mustelidae > Lutra > Lutra lutra. Next base: position 41,641,091 of record NC_062290.1, on the reverse strand, counting down.
AAAGACACTCTGACAGTAGCTCTCAATCTATGGGAGCTAGTGCAGAAGTAAATGTCCCATACTCCCACCCTTCAGAAGTACAATTTTTTAAAAAAGATTTTATTTATTTGAGAGAGAGAGAAATAGGGAGATAGAGAATGGGCAGAGAGGAGAGGGAGAAGCAGACTCCCCAGGAGCCTGATGCAGGGCTCAACCCTGGGATCATGACCGGAGCTGAAGGCAGATGCTTAACCAACTGAGCCACCCAGGTGCCCCAGAAGCACAATTTGAAGCATATTCTATATGGTTCTTTGAAGGATCCCCAGAAGCCCTGAGTCCATAGCCATTAACACCTTTCGTCGCCTTACTCCTCCTGCTCTCACTCCTCATTCCTCTCTCTTGCTTACTGGAATCACTTCCCAAATAAATCACCTGCACCACAGTCCTTGTCTCATGGTCCCTTTTGGGGTAACTCAGACTATGACATACTGCCCTCTCCCTTGGCCCCTCTGATATCTAATTCTGGTAACTTTCTCCTACGAGCTTGTTATCTTCCTCATCACATGGCCTTCCTTCCTGTTTTGATTAATCTGTTTCTATTAATGGCACCACTCACCTCCAGAATCAACCAGTCAGCTGATTCATTAGCCTTTGAGAGGAATGGGATTCATATCTTCCAGGAAAGAGGTGGGCAGAAATCACCTCCTTCTGCCAGGGAAGATGTCAGCTCTGGAGAGGCAAAAGAGTCACCAAGTACAAGAGGTTAGAAGTGAGGTGTCTGGGCTCTGGCTTGTCAACTGAGAGCCTGGAAGCTGCTAGAATACCAGTTGATGCTACTGAAATGTCCTTTATCTGCATCCAAAGGAAACTTCATCGGTTTTTATGGGAAAACAAGCAGTCAGGTTGGGCAACTTTTGGCCTTGTGTGGTGACCCAAACTGAAAGCTAGAAACAAAGGTGGAAAGAAATCTCTTCCTCACTTGGGCGAGACTAGAGAAAATGGCCGTATTGGCTGGGAGAGGAGTAGAGGCCAGTAGCAGTATTTATAGCGAAAGCAGCAGCTGCTCATCCCAGCCCCGTCTTCAGGAAGCCAGGGGCTAACCTGGCAGGTGAAGCACTTGGAAAAAACAATCGCTGTGAAGGGAACGCTGTCTACCCGGAATGTTATCAGGGAAAGGGAGGGTAATGTAGGAGGCCATGGATGGCCTAAGTGTCACCAATCTCATAACAGTGCTCATAACAGTGCTTCAAAAAGGTACCAGAACCTGGGTGACTAAGCCAGTCAGTCTCTTTAAGTAAGTTTTTATCTGTAAAATTTGAATGATACTGTCTTGCTCACTTATGTCATGGAGCTGTTGTTGTAGCAAGTGAAATATTGGAAATAAAACCGTTCTATAAAATAAATTACAACAGAAGACGGTGAAGTGCAATGCATAGAAACAAGCAGAAGTCTTTAATTACTTCACACCATGTTCGCTGTGGCTGCCTAGTTGCCTTTTAGGGCTTTGACGTGTAAAGTGAAATGAGAGCCTGTTTCACGAGCCCGGCTCATCATTTTCGGTGCCTTGGATAGGGAACAGCATTCCCTAGCTGTTGAAGATTGAGAACTGTGATAGTCCTTGTGAATGAGCCCTGCAGAAGCCATGCCTTCTATTTTCCTATCAACCTAGACATCTTCCTTTCTACAGGAAGGCTGAAATTACCATGAAAATGGGTGAAACGCGTATTATTTCTAGTGCCGTGCTTTCAGCCATAGATGAAGACTCACCCAGGGAGAAGATTTACTATTTGTTCGAAAGGCTTCCCCAAAACGGGCAGCTTCAACTTAAGGTTGGTGGTCTTTTTACTGTTCTTTTTCAAAACTGATGTAGCAGGTATATATTTTCTTAGTCCACAGATTTCTATAACTGAAGTTATTCTCTAATAACCACATTTTGCCCAGAGGTAGAAAATTTAATTTTCTTAGTTTGGGGTGAACTTACATCATGCTAAATTTTCTTACTCAACTCAGGGTAAATTCAAACACTATCAAGGTTCTTCATTATCTCGCCTCCCCTGGGATCACACCTAAATTTTGGGAGACGGGGGTGACTGGGGTAAAGCAAGTTGTCCAGTTGCTGAGAACCATGCATCCTTTGAGATATCTTCATTCCCCCCAGATTTAAAAAAAGTTTTTTTTAATAGAGTTTATAGAGCACTTATTGTGGATATTAACAACTTGATTCTGAAGTTTGTATGGAGAGGCAAAATGCACAATATAGTGAACAAAAAGGAAACCAGAGTTAGAGGAATGGGACTGTCTGGCTTTAGGACTCACTATAAAGCTGCATTAATTGAGGTAGTCTGGATCTGATGAAGGAACAGATGAATAGATCAATGAAATAGAATAGAGAACCCAGAAGTAGACCCTCACGAAAATATAGTCCACAGATCTTTGGCAAAGGAGCAAAGGCAATACAATGGAGAAAAGATAGTCTTTTAACAAAGGGTGCTCACCAGTCTGATTCAGACTGTGTGCTCGATGCCCAAGGAGGAGCCCAACTCACATGATAGATCAGTCGCTTGAAAAGGTCCTGTGAGTAATCCATCAAAATGTTTGTTTGAATGATGGATGAAGTCTAGCAAGAACCACTGCCAGCCATCCCCAATGCGATTATTTGACTGAATGCTTAACTTTTAATATAATGTCAGCACAGTCCTAGAAGAGCAGTGAGGATTCATTCTGCGTGGAACAGCTTGATTATCTTAGATCGTAGGCACCATAGAGAATCGGAGTGAAGAGCAATCACTGATTTAAATTGAGGTACAGCTGTGTCCTTATTTCATTTCAAAGAGTAATGAAGCAGAAATGCAGTGAGAGCTCACGCATTTGGGTAGCATGGGAAGTGAAGGGTTTGGGGTATGTGAAAATGCAGATGGGTCCAGCTTCCCCGTATGGCACCACATCATTCTTTCCCAGCTCCTTTGGGCTTTGCCAAGTCTCTCCGAGACCAGGGACTGGGACTCTAGGACTCCTGGACTTTCCCAAGGGTTCTTGTGTCTTGTTGATTTTCTGTAGTTTACACCACCTTGAGTCTGACTCTTATTTTCTTCTTCTTTGGAGGCTTGCAAATGATTTTGTCAAACCAGAGCGGGCATTCGGGAGTGTAAATGGGGAATTGCATGGAGATGGGAGACAGGAAAAGCTATCTTCTTCTGTATTTACTTTCTCAGATAGATGACAAACGAAGAAAGTTAAATAGAATGCAGGCCGTCCGGTTTGAAACCTGAAAAAGTCTGTTTTAAAAACTAAATCTGGAAATAGGTTTAGGATGGAAACACATAATGACCTTAAATATTACAACATAACTAACTTTCATCCAGTGAGTCCTGGGGCAGAATGTACCTCTGTACAAACATCAGATGAGCAGATATATTAAAGAAGAGGAAACTTTATCAAAGAGGATGTAAAGAGAAGTGGTAACACAGTAAAGAGAAGTGGTGGGGGGGCAGTGAGGCATTTTTGCCAGAAACTGGGGGTCTGTGGAATAATGTGTTAAAGGAAAGAAAAAAAAAATCCAAGGATTTAAATTTCTATTTTAGTCTCTTAAACCAGACAAGGAAAAGTAAGGGTTATATTGTACAATAAATTTGTTAGATGACATTTTTCTTGAATTATGTCAAATGACTTTAATGAGCTATTCTTGGGGAAAGTTATGTATCTTCAGAGAATAACTAGAAAATTATTATAAATCAGATACAGATTTATTAATATTATGTTTTGAGTACTCTCAGTTGTCAGTTCCCCCTAGCATAAGAACCTCTTTTAATTGAGAATACCACAATTTCTGCACTGAGTTCGGTACAGAATATATGCTTAACTGATGTTAGCTTGTTTTTTAGGAGATATTGATAAAAAATAATATATGATACTTGCAGTTATGTTTTTTTGCTGACTCGATATAAACAGAATGATCAGGATCTTGTTAATTTTCTCTGGGCTTCAATAAAGCTGGGAAATGTACTGGGAGTAAATACATCCATTCTATTTTTGTTTTATCTAATTCAGATAAGTCCAGTGATAAACCAGTTTGAAAAAATAGGTTTGATTAATTGTATAATGATAGGAACTAAAAAAAAAAGGAACCCTCAAATGAAACATACTTAATTTTTAAAGAATCAATTTCAGGAGCTCGATTACCCACCTGCTCTCATTAATTGGAATATCTAATCAGCTATGATTGCTCATGATAAATACCTTGGAAGTAGCATCACTGTTGAATTGCCACAAGACTGTCAAAAATCCTTTGGTTGAAGGTAATTTTCTCCTGGGTCTTAATTTGTTTTAATGTATTTCTTTGAAAGGGAAAAAAATAAGGTAAAATGGCAAAAAAATAAATTGCATCTGGAGTTTCCCTGAAATATCATTTCTATTGGAGGCTTACAGGCTTACAGGGAGTACAGGAAATATCAATTAACATAACTTGTAAAGAAAAAAACACGGGTGGCTGACTAACTCTGGCACCTTTCAGATAGGGAGGGACTGGGTCCCTGTCTACCCCGGCATGAAGTGCACTCAGGAGGACGTGGATCTGAACTTGCTGAGATACACGCACACCGGGTCGATGGATTCCCAGGACCGAGACAGCTTTACCTTCTACCTCTGGGATGGTGACAACAGATCACCAGCACTGGACTGTCACATCACCATCAAGGATATGGGAAAAGGTAAAAATATCTCTCTCAACATTTATTGGGACCAAGTTTTAGAACCAGAAGTGAGCTGGTATAAACACTCAAAGGTTTTCAACTAAATGCTCCTCCCTCCCTTCCTCCCTCCCTCCCTTCCTTCTTTCCTCCCTTCCTCCCTTCCTTCCTTCCTTCCTCCCTTCCTTCCCCCTCTCCTCTCTCTACTTCTCTCTCTTTTTGACTTTCTTTCTCCTATCCCTTGTACCTGAAATTCCATCTCTTATGATTTGCTTCCCTGACTCCTCCCCTGCTCTGCCTGGGAGCTCTGAGGCTCAGAGTAGCCCATCAATTTGTCGTTTTTAGAATTTCGAGAGCCTATTGGAAATCCAGCCTTGCCAACAACATGGCAGCCCAGGCTGCTTTAAGAGTCAGGGTTTTCTGTTATAAGTAACATTTTACCAAATCAATACGAAAACTCTAATTTTCTCTTCAGGAAGAGAGTTGTTACTTGAAAAACAAAATCTCAGGGGAAAAACATTTCCAATATAATAACAAAAAGGAATATAGACATATTTTAAAATTTAGAGCTCAAAAAAAAGGAACTTTGTCATTGAAAAGGTTAGACTGTTGCTCGTTTTCACTGTGAAAGTGCTAATACCAACTCTCTCAGGGACAGGGAAGAACACAAGGAGATACTAAGCTGCTCTTGAATGAAGCAGACCCATTTCTGTAATAGGACTCAGCAGCATCTAAGCAGGAGAAGGAGGAGGGTGAAAAAATACTGGGAAGAAGACTCAACAAGGCGAAGTGTAAGCCCTAATGTTACACAACTCTCACTACCCCAAAGCGTTGCTTAGAGTTTATGTGAGGAAGGCACAATTCATTTCTTGTTCATCCGCATCATCCCAGAGTCTCTGTATTCTTAGGACCAAGCATACACTTGGATCTTCGATACATTTTTGATTGACAGAATGCTTCCCTTTTTGCCTTGCTGCCAGGAAGCTCAGAGGGCGGCGATCTTACATCACCTGTATGATCGAGTTCCAATAGTCCTGAATCTTTCTCTTTTCAGTTGCTGTCAGCTTGATTGATTTTGAGATTTTTATTTGGGGTTCTAAAATAACATATTTTATTAGCTTGTTTCCCAGTTGTAAAATATGTTCCTTGAAGATGGCCAATAAGTGACTCTCAGAGAAGCTAAATACGACTGCATGCATTTCTTTCTTTCCACAAAGTAAAGGCTACTATGTTCATCATCAGTGTATGTCCAGGCGAAATGTAATGCCAAGTCCTGTGTCGTGGAGATGGCTAATGTATTAGGACAGACTGCTCTTGGCTAAGCACAGTGCATTCACGGGTGGTGGGGGGAGAGTTCTGCTCTATACAACCACCTGGGGATTTTTTCCAACTAGAAGATCCTTCCTGTCTGAAGGCCTTCGAGACTCTCCGGAAGTGAAACATGGAGGAAAATGAGAGGACCCCTGGCCCGGGCTTGGAGGCATCTGTCTTCTGCACCTTCCAGTGTCTGAGTCATAGTCCCATGCCACTTTAGGGGAGTCTGAGCAGTGGAAACTCTAGTGGTGCGCCCAGGAAATGAGGCTGGTGAGCGCCTGGCCAGTCTCTGCTGGAACTGACCTGTGATTCTTCTCTGAAAGGATTCGTGAAACTTACATCAAACAGATACTTTAACCTACTAGCATTTTCAGAAGTTCCAGATTCCTTTTCTTTGCTCCTTTTTACATCATGGTGTGTTTTACATCTATAGAGTGTTGTATTTTCTTTTTTTTAACTTAGTGTGAATTTTCTCAGGTTGTAGCATAACTTGAGAACTGTCATTGTTCATCTCTGAATATTTAGACTAAACCATAACCCTAACACCGAGCATCTAGATTGCCTCCATTTGAGAGCGATTATAAATAACATCGGGCCTTCCAGTTGTTCTGTGGCTTGTGATTTGCACAGTGGCAAAAATGATATGAGTTATCTTTGAGAGAAGCTTAAAGGGACTTCGTCTACAGTTGACCTTGAACCATACTCTGCTGTCACTGTGCTGAAAAACTGCATTGAGGGAAAGCCCAGATGCTCTTCCTCCCCTCAGATCCATCTTCTGCTCCTGATGAAACATTCTGTAGGTGATTTTTATGTCCCGGGCTTTGTTCATTCTTTTTACTCCCTTGATTCATCTTGACTCCCAGGAGGCCAGCCCCATCTGGGGCTCAGGTTTTGGTTTAAAATTAAGATGCTCTCTGATTCTCCATTGCACCTAAGTTGGATAGCATTTTGAGTTAAAAGCACCAATAATCTGCCAAAAAGACCAACTTAATCATCTGAAACAGAGTTTCTCAGTCTTAAGATTACTGACATTTTGGGACAGATAATTCTTTGTTGTAATGGACTTTTTTTTTTTTTAAGATTTTATTTGACACAGAGAAACACAGTGAGAGAGGGAGCACAGGTAGAGGGGATGGGAGAGGGAGAAGCAGGCTTCCCACCGAGCAGGGAGCCTGATGTGGGGCTCCATCCCAGGACCCTGGGATGATGACCCGAACTGAGGGCAGATGCTTAACGATTGAGCCCCGCAGGCATCCTGTAATGGACTTTCTTATGCATTATAGGACGTTTGGAAGCATCTCTGGCCTCTACCTATTAGAAGACTGTAGGAACCCCCAGTTACGACCACCAAAAATGTCTACAGACATTACCAAATATCCCCTGGGGGCCAAAGTTGCTACTCATTGAGAACCACTGGTCTCGTACTTCCTTGATATTTTATTTTTTTGTTCCTCATCAGACCTAACATCTTTTTAAATTTTATTGACAATTTGTATTTTTAAATTTAGAAATGGCATTTACTTCTCACATATTTCTAGTGTTCAAGTTTGTGCTCTGAAGTCAGATGGTTAGATTACAAATTCTAGCTCTATCCTGTATTTTATTATTTTTTAAAGATTATTTGCTTGCTTATTTATTTATTTATTTGACAGAGAGAGAGAGAGAGAGAGAGGGCAAGCACAAGTAGGGGAAGGGGCAGAAGGAGAGGGTGAAGCAAACGCCCCTCTGAGCAGGGAGCCCCATGTGGGGCTCAATCCCGGAACTCCAGGACCATGACCTGAGCCGAAGACAGACGCTTAACCAACTGAGCCACCCCTAGCTCCACCTTTGATTAATTGAATCATCATTAGCAAGTTAGTTAACATTTTTCTTTATCTTAATTTCCTCATTTATAGCCTAGGAGATTATATATAGCCTACCTCATAGTTAGTGTGAAGTTTAAAGAGCCTTACCCCTGTGCCTGACATAAATTAGAAGCTCAATATTGAGTTATGATTTTTCAAGTGAATAAAGTGAACAAAATTGGATTATTATCCTTAGTTTGTAAAACTGCACCATTCGTCCACATGTGGCCCACGTCTCCTCATTTATGCATTTCATACATGCATTCATTTATTCTCTTTTAAATATGTAATACACACCTGTGCAACCACCATACAATTCAAGGACTGGAATACTGACAGTAATACACATCTGCCCATGGGCTTCTCCCATCCTGCGGTGAGAACCATCATCCTGAATTCGGTGTTTATCTTCTTACTGTGGTTTATGGTCTTCTGGGACTTGCTCCTGCAAGGGAAAAATGGTAACAAGCTACCTCTGTGTTCCATGTGCCTCTAGTTCACTCCTTTCGCTACTGTTTATAATACAGTTGTACCATTAGATCAGAGCTTGCTTACATATTTACTTTTTGAAAAGGCATTTGGGTTAGCATTTTCAATGAGGACAGGGCTGCAGTGACCATTCTGGTCCCATCTCCTGGGGGCCAGTGTGCACTTTTCTCCAGCACACAGCTGGAGTGAAGTCGCTGGGTCACGACCAATGTGAATATCCTACTCTTTATAGCATGTTGCCAATCGTGTACCCATTTACATTCCTACCAGCGGTATCCTCTTCAACACTTGGTGTCATCAGAATTTTAAATTTTTGCAAATCAGAGAGTCACGACCTGGTTATAACTTCTTGTGATCTTGATTTGTATTTCCACGGTGATCGATGAGCTTGAGCATTTTTTTGTATCTCTGTTGGCCATATGTGTTTCTACTGCTGTGTCTTATCTGCTCCAGTCTTTTGCCTGATTCTTTTATTAACAATAATTCTATCAACCTTTCTAAACCATGGTAGTTTTGATTTCTACAGTTTGGCCTTTGGCTTTTTACCTTTACCTCGGACTTTTTTTTTTTTTTTAATTTGGGTCTTGACCACAAGCTCTTCTGCTGTGCAGGTGATATTGTCATCCTTGTGAAACCGCTGGTGGTGTCTAAAGGTGACCGGGGTTTCTTGACGACCACCAGTCTCCTTGCTGTGGATGGAACAGACAAACCTGAGGAACTGCTCTATGTCATCACCTCCCCTCCACGGTTTGGCCAGGTCGAGTATGTCCGCTATCCTGGAGTCCCCATCACAAGCTTCAGCCAGATGGACATAGCAGGACAGACAGTCTGCTATGTGCATAAGAGCAAGGCAGCTGTCTCCCGTGACACCTTCAGGTGAGCCCCAAAGAAACTTTTCAGAACCCCTTCCCTGGATTAATGCCTAGACAGACCAAAGGTGGCAGAAAATGAGTTCTTTTCCAACTCTGATATAGCAATGGTCTTCTGCTGCCTAGATGTATGAAAGGTGGAGGTGTACGATTAATTGGACAATAACAAATCAAGAAATTAGAGCCTGTTGTTTAAAAAAAAAAAGCACATCTAAATGCCAGATGTTCTAGGGAGAGGAACTAAACACCTTTGAGTCCCAGCTAAGGAGAAACTAAGTGAATTTTCTGCTTTTATGGGGTATCTTTTTCTATCTGAAGAAAGGTATTTAGTGGTAAACATTTGGCACAAGCAGACATGGCTTTTTGACATGATGTGTTCCAGGATCTACATCATAAATCATATTGTTATCAAGTGTCCCCATAGAAACAATGCTATAACTGGGGGCTGTAAACTTATTTAAGAATTCTGTAACAAATAAATCATTGGGATGAATAACAATCTGGTGAAAAGACAAAGATATGACATTAATGAAAGTCCACATTCATTTAAAATATTGAAATCTATTTCTAGTCATAAGACTAGAAGGAAGACAAACTCTAGAGGAGCAATCACTTAGCAGTCCCCAGAGCTGCCTGGTCTCAAGGTCCTTGATAGAAATCCAGATCTCCAGGGCTGGGATGAGAATCTAAAAATCTTGAGGTGCCTGAGAGGATAAATGGGTTGACCACCCAACTCTGATTTTGGCTCGGGTCATGATCTTAGCTTCCCGAGATCTAGCCTCGAATTGGGCTCCACACTGGGCATGGAGCCTGCTTAAGATTCTCTCTCTCCTTCTGCCCCTCGCTGTCACCCTCACCTGCCTCTCCCCACATACCCCATCCTGGCACTCACTCACTCTCTCTCTCTCTCTCTGTCTGTGTCAACAAATAAAAAAGGAACCTAGAAATCTTGGTTAGACTAGCCTTTGGGGGAATCATTGTACCTTATGCAGTCCTGAGTTTTACCAATTAACATGGAGGCCCTGAGACCATTGGTAATTTGCCATACTTGAAAAGCTTCTGACCCCCAGTACAGTTTTCACCATGTCAGAATACAGCTTCCAATATGGAGCCTGGCTTACTCAGTCAGTAGAACATGCAACTCTTGATCTCGGGGTTGTGAGTTTGAGCTCCACAATGGCTGTAGAGTTTCCTTAAAAATAAAATCTAAAAAAAATACAATCTTCAAAAGAGCACTATAAATTAATGTAAATGTAGCACTTATCACCATCATATATTTTCTCTCTCTAAATTCTGTATGTTTGCTATGAGAGACATTGTTTAAATGTCAGTAAAGATGATTTTGCATGCCTTCTTGGAATTGTAATTTGGAAAGATGGTTAAGATAATTAACTGTTAAAAAATTTGGGGAAGTTTGAACTTGTATTTTCTTTTTTTTTTCTCTTGACAACATGTCCTTAATAAGTAGATAATCATTTGGTTGATCAATATCCAAATAACAATTTAATGTTTGAGTGTTGCTAAGCATTAACTAAAATGTCAGATGTGGGGATTCCTTTTCATGCTGGTTCTTTCACTCTAGAAGTGGTAGAGTTGTAGACATTACACTCTCTACCACTGTGCGTAGACTGTGTAGACACAGTCTTGGGGTCAGTTACCACCTTCATTACTTACCACTCTGTGGTCAAATCACACTTCCTCCTGTGCTCTTGTGTCCTCTTTGTGAAAGGAAATGATGCTCATAGTACTTGTTTTGCGGGGGTAATGGGAGGTATAAATGGGTTTATACATGTAAAGTACTTAGAAAAATATGTGGCACATAAGAAGAATGAAATAAGTATTAGCTGCTCTTATTACTACTATTATTATTGATACTATTGTTCTTATCATTGTTTATTATGTTCTTTCCTTGGCCCCCTTTTTCTGCCAATGTTTACAGTACCAAGATTAATCTTGGAGGAAAGAAATTACAAAGAAGAGTGATGATTGTTCTTTCTTCCCCTGTTACTTATGGAGGTTGGGTGCTTCTTGGCTTAATCAATGTATATCAGATTTAGGGCTTTTAATTTTACACCCATTTCTGGAACTGCTTACTCCTGTCCATTCCCACTTTCCCTGGTCAGTGCCCATGGGAGAGTCTGTGGAAGACGTTCATAACCATTTGGAGAAAACAGTGACCCCGCCAATGATGTTTGGAAATCAAGCTTAGATATTAATCAGGTGGTGTTGAGAAGTAGAGAATGAAATGCAAAATTTCTGTATGTGAGGATTGAAGATACTCTAAAAATTTCCTAATCCACATTCATAGAGAGTCATACAAGATGACATTTTAGAAATCATTTATCCTAGGAATTTTTAATTTTATTTATTTTTTTTAAGAGGGGGAGGGGCAGAGGGACAGGGAGAGAGAGAATCTTAACAAGGCTCCACGCCCAGTGCAGAGCCCGATGCCGGGCTTGACCCCACGACCCTGAGATCATGATGTGAGCCGAAACCAACAGTCGGATGCTTAACTGACTGAGCCACCCAGGTGCCCCAAGAATTTTTAAAATATTTAGATCTTGAAGAGATTTACTGGGAAGATTGATAAAAATACATTCTTGACTCTCACTCCAGAGAGATGACTCTGCTAAATCCAGTCTTGGGCCAGAAATCTGTATTTTTCAAAGCTCTCCAGAAGATTCTGAGGCAGTCAGGACTAGCAATCACTGGTCTGGTCCAGTCCATTGTCCCAAGCACATTCTATGGAGCTTTGAGGATTTACAAAAGCCCTCTTGGGGCTTCCCGGAGACAGAACATGGAGGAATTGAATTGGTGAGGCTCTGGGACCCTCACCCCAGTTTACTGATAAAGCTTTCGGGGTTTTTTTTAGTGTTTAATTGTTGTTTTTATGTTTTGTTTTGTTTTTATTGTCTTTAGTTTGTTTTGTACACTGGGCTCCTAGGTAGGATTTTCTTTTAGCAAGAAGCCTGTGGCTCTATTTCTCAGAGTGAGTAATTTGGGCTAATAGTTACACAAAGATGCAAAATGACCTCGGTTGGTACAGGGAGAATGCAATAAATGACAGGGAATCCAGAGTAAGAAACGACTCCCTTGTAGTCCTGTCAATCCTCCTTATTATTTCAAGAAAGAAATCTCAGGCTGGGGCTCGTTTGGTTTCAACAGCTCTTCAGTATTAACTGCTTTCCTTTTTAGCAGACAATACTGGCCTTGGGTTCCAAGCCGTTGGACCACAATACCTAGCTAGAATTAAAAACATCGTTTTCTTGTATTTATTTTTGCAGTATTTATGGGATTAAGTTTTTAGTAGTAAATATTTTCAGCTTTTCTAGTTAAAAGATTTTCTCTTAAATACGTTTGTTTAACTACAAGGGTGAGTTGATCTAAAGCAAAATATTTTGTGATAAGAGTATAGGTGGTAGAAGAATGTGGCAAAAATTATGAAGATGTTGCTTGAACCTAGGAAACAGGGGTCAGAAGACACTGATTTAGTCCAATCCCTTCATTTACGCAGAGGAAAGCTAGTATTGCTTGAATACCTGTGATGCGTCAGGCAGTGTACTAGACTTTTTTGTCGATCATTTTCCTTAAGCCCTACGTCACTACTTGAGAGAGATGATTTGGTCCCATTTTATGCATGAGGAAACCAAGATTCCAAGAGGCATAGAAAATCATCTACATTGATGTCACTGAGTATCAGCCGAACTGTGGAGAAGATCTCATTTTTAAGAGACTTTTTTCTATTGTACCAAAAATTCATGGAGAAAATGCACCTGTGGGAAGAAACCTCCTCAATGTGTCATTCTGATGTTTGGCCAGCAGTCTGACATATTTATAATGGAGGAGCCTAACATCTGCCCCAGACCCATGTTTTAATCTTGTCATTTCACTCCCCCAGTCATGGGCTGCTGTGTTGTTTGTCAGGTGGAGCTAACCCAAAGCTGAGAGTCAGTCTTAATGAAAGTGTGCAATCGTGGTGCTTTTAAAAATTAAATAGATGCAACCAATCTAATCACCTAAATTTATGTCGCTTGCTGTTAAATCTGGCAAGGAATTTGGCTGGGTAGGAGAGATAAATTCTGTGGCAGAGAATTTTTTCCCCCTTCTCTTTTTAATGTAAGATATGGCAGCATTAATTAAACGGGGGAGCTTAATGGTCAGATTTTACCTTCTGCAAAAATATTTTGTGAATCATAAATTTCTCCTGCATTGTTTGGTGCTGCTGGCCTGGAAGAAGGATTTGGCAGCATATTCGAGGACAGATGACACCAAGTGATTAGCAAGCTGACTTCAGCGGCTGGCAGCCGGGGACTCAAAGAACATGCTAATGTCCTCCATTTTGACATGCTGGCTGGACTTTTTTTTTTTTTTTCCTGAGGAACTGGCTCTATTTATGATTCCATTTTTATCTTTTAAATGCCATGACAGATGGCAGATTCTTCAGCCAACTCTCTTGCCAGGAAACGCAGAAAGCCTGAATGCACCACCGTAATGGTGAAATCAGACCAGGCAGGCACCCCAGACGAATCTGAGAGCCATTCCCCAAATTTCATGAGGACAGTGGTCAATCCTGGTGGTGTCTCTTTTCAGAGAGGCTTAATGAGGGAAATGAAACAAAAATGGATCCACAGAAGAAGCTGCCCCCTTGATACCACCAGCTTCTTTACCTTGGAATGGATGTCATCGTTGCAATGGCACTGTTGTTTCAAAACTTGAAAATAGATCTGGAAGGTTTCTTCAGGGGTGGTGGGGGAGAGCATTTGGAGGATCATCTGGTCAACCTTGGCGGACGCGAACAGCACTGACCTTGGTGGCCTTGTTCTGCTAGGCTTGTTTTGACTGGGAAGGCAACCATGACCGTTCCCCCTGTCTCCCTCTGATAATATGACTAGTTTGCATTGTTACTCATGAAAGTAGAAGGAGGTGTTTGATCTGGTCACGTTTAGATATTTCATCCTTTTCACCACTGGCTTATTAGCTTTCGGTCAGCACAGACAGCTGCCTCGGTGTCCCAGCGGGAACACTGGCCTCAGTAAACATATTTCTTACTCCTATATGGTCCCTGGCTTCCCTTGCCCTCAGTCCCATCTGTCTGATGGCAGCCTGCCTATTTCCGATGTGGTCAGTTCCCCATCATCAGGCAGGGAGGAGTCTGAGAAGGACAGCCTGAATCCGAAGACAGCTTCAGTGTCCTCACGCAGGTCATGCATTGGTAGATAATTACGGCCATCCTGAGGCTGAGCTTCGAGGTGTTTTCAGAACTCAGTCTCCATTGGGGAAAGTCAGAATGCGCGCTGGTGACTCACTCAAGCCCCCTTGACACTCCTTACTCCTGATCCCTGTCTCACCCCTCCTTTCCCCTTTTTTCTTCACCCATATTTGACATGCTTTTAATGGGGTACACATTCCTTAATTTCTCTGATTAATACTAATGCTAAAAATGCATGTCCTTGGGGCACCTGGGTGGCTCAGTGGGTTAAGCCGCTACCTTTGTGATCTCAGGGTCCTGGGATCAAGTCCTGCATCGGGTTCTCTGCTCAGCAGGGAGCCTGCTTCCCTCTCTCTCTCTCTGCCTACTTGTGATCTCTCTCTGTCAAATAAATAAATGAAATCTTTAAAAAAAAATGCATGTCCTTTGGCTTAAGTTTGTGCCAAACTATAAACAGCTGATTTAAAACTTTCCACAATAGCACATTGTGAGATAGGGATCTGATAGGGAGTAGAGAGCCACTTTATTTGAAATGGGAGGCATGAAGCATGTTTCTGGAGGGGTGAAGTGGAGAAAAGAGAAATTGGAGACACTGAGGGAATGCCTCGTCTCCTTTTTTTTTTTTTTTTTTTTTTCTTACTTTGGGTTAGATGATAGGCTCCAGCGAAGGAGACCTGGAAAAGTAACAGGAAAACAATGGAATAAAAGCATAATTCCATGAAAAGCTCTCCCTAAGAAATCATTATTTTCTTTTTTCTTCTTTTTTTTTTAGATCATGATTTTCATCTTAAAAATGCATATCACTTGACATTTGAAACTGCCAAAGGACTAATAAGTACAAAGATGAAGAACACACAGATATTTTTCTGGGTGTGTTTCCTTTTGCTCTTTCAAAAATAACTAATTTTGTAAACACTCATGATACAGCAATGAAATTGTCCTATTTGCTTAGAACAGACTTAGAAAACATTTAGTTTTACAAAAGAACAGCTGATTGTTTTGTTTTAAGGAAACTGATTTTGCTCAGTGTACAATTCTAAAGCTAGAATCTTTATCCAGACTGTAAAAACAATGCTGTGGAGAGAAAAAAGAAAAACAGGTTAAATTCTTTACAAGTCAAGTTGTGTGAAATGTCAAAAATTTGCTTTATTTGTAAAATTCCACTTAGTGAGTTCACTTAGCAGAAAGGAATAGATTGGTTTTTCCTTGCATCACATTGTATTTTCCTTGTAGGCAGTCTTATCAACTAGATAATTAGAAAGCTCAAACATTTTAGCTTAACCTTCAAAGTAAAATCTGTGCTCAGCCAAACTCCTGTTCCTTTCCTGTCTGTCCAGCTGCTCCTTTCTCTGAGCCCTCTGCCTCAGGCAGGCTGGTCGACTGTTTGTGCTCCTACAACCTGGTTTCAGGTTGTCTCCTGTTCAAAAGCAAAGCAATCAACCCTTTAACCCTGAAGGACAAGACACACTTTACAAAGAATAAAGAACTTGTCAGTCAAATTTGTCAGATTAGCAAAATAAATATAAACCTCATATCTTCTCTAGGTTAAAAAAAAATCGAAAGAAAATTCTTAAGTAATTCCAGGTTATATTCTACTAAAACATTTTTTTTTTTTTACATCTGTGGAATATAAGAGTATCTCCTCCATGAGTATTTCTAGCAATCACAGTACATGGAGAAAAACTAACAGATAGAACTCCAGGATTATTTCGAAGTACATCTCTTTGGTCTATGATGAATTCATCAACTCCACTGAGAGCAGTGATTGGCTAACTTCTTGGAGTTTCCATACTCTCAGTTGCCCTTCAAGTCAAATATACACATGGACATGTTCTAAAGATCATTTTGATTGGTTTTCATGTTGACCTTGGCAGTGGTGGGTGGACTGTGATTTAGTGATCAATGAATTCAAAAAGCACGTTATGGTATCACAAATCCAGGGGCGTGTGACTGATTTTGTATACCTTGAGTTGATATCATTTGAGCTTTCTCTCTAGCATTCTGTGGTGGTGCTCAGGTACCACAAGTCTGTCTTTGTGGTTTGTTAAACTGGCCTGTATTAAAAACCCTTTAAGAGCAGGAGGTGTGGGATCCGGAATCCTAGTTCCATTCCCAGCTTTGTCTCCTACCTGCTTTATGATCTCCCACTACATCTGTACCTTTCTGATATAATTTGTTTTTCTTTAAATTAGGTAAGTAATCCTTGTCTGGTGTAACTCCCATATATATTGTAAGGGGCAAATATAGAAGCACAAGAAAAATTTGAGGGATTAGAGCATCATATGATGTTTTAAATTTAAATTTAAATCAGCGGGAAGCCTGCTTCTCCCTCTCCCACTCCCCCTGCTTGGGCTCTCTCTCTTTTTCTCTGACAAATAAATAAAATCTTGAAAAAAAAATAATAAATTTACCACAAAAATACAGGAATAAAATGAAATTGCTAAAATTAGTCACTGGATTGGCCCCCAATTATGTCTTAAAAGCTTACCTCATTAAATGCCTACAAAGAAAATACAATTGCAAAATTATAAACATATAAAATGAATGTACTCTTCCAACTCATGCAAGGGATCTACTAGTATGTGAAATTCCTGTTTGAGGCAAGGAATTCTACTAAATGTTGACGAGCCTGAGAAGTACACTGGCAGAATGAGGCTGTTCTATCACATGAGTATGCCGCATTGTTGAGAAAACACTTTTGGGTATAGAATGTTGTAGGTAATTTGTGTGTTACCTCGTGACTGGTTTAAAGGATAGAATGATGTCCTTCTGAAGAATCTGCCCTTGGGCTTTCATTTGAGTCCCAGCACAACATGTCTTTTAGTAAAAGGTGTGTATTATTATCATTTCATTCCAGTAGATTCCACAAGATTCCATGCTGAAGGCTGCCCTTGCCTCTCTTTGCCAGATTCATCATCAGCAATGGCCTGCAGACCAAACACGAGGTGTTTGAGATCATACTGGAGACTGTGGATAGAGCCTTACCTGTGGTGACCAGGAACAGGGGGCTGAGACTGGCTCAAGGGGCCACGGGCCTGCTCTCCCCTGACCTCCTCCAGCTGACCGACCCTGACACTCCAGCAGAGAACCTCACCTTCGTGTTGGCCCAGCTCCCACAACATGGCCAACTTTGCCTGCGGGGGACAGTGCTGCTTCAACATAACTTCACTCAGTGGGATGTGGACAACAGGGATGTGACCTACAGGCACCTGGGAGGGGATTCCCGGGCTGACTGCTTTACCTTTGTGGCCACAGATAGGACGAACCAAGGCTTTGTGGTGGAGGGAAGAGTGGACCAAAAACCTGTTTCATTCACCATCCAGGCAAGTATGATGAGCCCATTAGTCATTGCCACAGATGTAGAGAAAACAACTTTCCTCCATTCCTTCCTTCTTCCTTTTTTTTTTTTTTTAAGATTTTATTATTTATTTGTCAGAGAGAGAGCACAAGCAGGAGTGTCAGGCAGAGAGAGAAGCAGATTCCCCGCTGAGCAGAGAGCCCGATGCGGGACTCAATCCCAGGACTTTGAGATCATGACCTGAGCCAAAGGCAGACGCTTAACCAACTGAGCCACCCAGGCATCCCAACCTTCCTTCTCTTATTCAAATATGTTCTGTGGGGTGGGTCTACAGCATGCCAGGCATATTAATATGGACATATTAATGCAAAGCTTATTCATATGGACAAGACAGTTGCACGAGTCCATGACAAGACCGAAAGAAACAGAAAACATGGGCTTTGGAGTCAGACTTGACTAGGCTGGAATTTGTTGACTAGGTTTGTTATTTATTAGCCGTATGACCTTAAGGGAGTCCTTTAACTCTTCTGATTCAACCTTTCGTCCTTTGAAAACCATGCCTTACAGCATTGTGGTGAGAATAAAATCAAGTTAGATATGGCAGGCACTAGTATATTGCCTGAAATATAGTAGATATTCAATATCTTGTAACTACTGTTGTAATATCTAAGTGTTCTATTACGACGATACCTATTGGTTCGCATATCTGGTGGCTTTTTAATGGTTTTCAATTGAATATGTG
Source organism: Lutra lutra (assembly GCF_902655055.1). NCBI lineage: Eukaryota > Metazoa > Chordata > Mammalia > Carnivora > Mustelidae > Lutra > Lutra lutra. Next base: position 41,622,662 of record NC_062290.1, on the reverse strand, counting down.
AAAAGTACAAGGCAGCATCAATATTACACATGAAATAATGATGGGAAAACAACTGTAGTAGCTATGAGTGTTAGAGCATTAACTGTGGATCAGACCCACTTCACATAAAGCTCATTTCCTTCTCAGGAAGAAGGGAGTTTTATTATCTGCATTTAATAGGTGTTCAGGAGTTCACAAGCTCAATAATGTGATCAAAACCATATAAAGACCCATGGTCTTTCTGATCCCCAGTTCTGTGCCCTTCCTCTGGCACTGCTCTGCCAGAGTTATATTGACTATTAGGATGATTCAGGGAGGGCATAAGGTATTTTTCCTTTTTTAATCAAAACACATCACCCTTGACTCCACTTTCTTTGGATGTAGTTTATCCTGTTCTACACACTTCTGCCAACCGTAGAAGAGATAAATTTACATGCCCCAGTACCTTCTGATTATGTGAAATAATCATAATTTTCCCTGCTCTTTAGTCTCTGTATTGGTCAGCGGTTTTCAGGGGGACAGCACAAATGGGATGTATATAGGGAAAGAGAAAGGAAAAAAAAAGAGATTTATTTTCAGGAATTGGCTCACCATTGTAGATTGTAGAATCTGACATGTCCAAAATCTGCAAGGCAGGCCAGCAGGATGGAAATGCCAGCAGGAATTGATGTTGCAAGTCTCAATCTTAAAGGCAGTTGGGAGACAAAATTGCTTCCTATCTAGGGGACCTCAGTCTTTGCTCTTAATCAGTCTTCAACTGATTGGATGAGGCCCACCCACACTATGGAGGGAAATCTACATTACTCAGAGTCAACTGACTGAAATGTTAAGCACAACTAAAAAATACCTTCACAGCAACACCTAGCCTGCTGTTTGACTAAACAATGAGCATTCTAGCCAGCAAAGTTGACACATAAAATGAACTATCACAGTCTCTATCTAAAGTGGGATCTGAGTAGAAAGGTGGGGAGTCATAGTAGCATAGAGTAGATGCAGGATGAGTCTTTGGCTCTAGGAAGGTCCAGAAAAATGTCATAAAATTATGATGCACTGGGAGAAGAGACAAGGTACTGATGTCATCAGTACGAAAGAAGTACTTTGTATGATGTAAAAATTTTTAAAATTATATGTCTCAATTGTTATTTGTCTCATCCCAGCCTTCAACCTATTAATATATTTTTTCCTGATTCCTGACTGCCCACTCTAGGTAGAGAAATGTAACTGTACTGTCCAACCAATAATACTTTTCTTGGTCTACTATGCTGCAAATTTATAGGAGTTACACATTCTAAGTACAGGCAGGAAAGTTCCTTCCTACCCTGCAGAGTAGAGAAGGAAAAGGGAGTAGAATTTAGAAGAAGTATCAGAACTTAAATCAGGCCTGTTCCAACACCAACACTCATCTTACAGAGCATAGCTATTCTAAGAGAATGATCTCTTGGTAGTTGCAGAATTTACTGATTGGAGAATGTTGGATATATGTTGTGAAAGTTCTTTTTAATCCAAAGCACAAGGTATTTTTTTGTCATAAAATTAAATTATTTTTTTAAGATTTTATTTATTTATTTGACAGAGAGAGAGAGAGAGAGATCACAAGTAGGCAGAGAGGCAGGCAGAGAAGGGGATGAGCAGAGAGCCACTGCTCCCCACTGAGCAGAGAGCCCGATGTGGGGCTCAATCCCAGGACTCTGAGACCATGACCTGAGCCGAAGGCAGAGGCTTAACTCACTGAGCCACCCAGACACCCCATAAAATACAATTATTGTAGACAGGGACAGCCTCAAACTTTCTCCCATAATTCCCCTGAATTTTCTGGTCTTTCAGAGTAGAGAGGTCAGGCAATTTAGGAATTAAGTGACAGATGCCCCTCAATATCTTGCTTTCAAGGGCTTCTTTGGTGAGACAATATAATGTCCACCACTGAGTCACAAGTTGGCCCAAATAAATCTCTCAAGTGTGGGTGTACTACTCTTTTGGTCCCATCCTGAGTGGAACCAAAGGCAAAGCTGCCGGACTTCACAAGTCTAAAACACAGCTGCATTTCACTGAAACATGCACAACCTGACATCCTTGTTGTAGGAAATCATGGCTGTGTGACCAGGACACCGCCGTCATGCTTCAGTGAGTCCTGTACTCCTCTAAATGGGGATGGGGCTGGGGGTAAGGGAGGAAGGACCAGTGTCGCTGCCCTCTATGGTTTACCTGGTCTGAGATCATTGTCGGTGAATCCAGCACAAGTTCTCAAAAAGTTCTCAAAAAGAAGTAGCCTTCTTTTCTTAAAAAAAAATAAAATGGCTTGGACTCCAATATTTTGAAATGCTTCCGACTTACTAAGCCAGAAGAGCTGTTTTTGAAGAAGTTTAACGGGATTAGGGGCAAGTGTGACCGAAGACACAACAGGAGACCATGTAACCAGAGTTTTTATTTTTTTTAATATTTTAAAAATATATTTTACATATGTTAAATATTTTAATATATAATCTATTAAATATATAAGAAAACTTAAATATAAAATATATTTATATATTTATATAAAAATTTAAATATAAAGAAATTCAAATATATATAATAATATATATTTTTTAAATATTTTTAAAACAAATCACAACAGGCATTTATTCCTTTCTCTCTCTCTTTTTTTTTTTTTTAAAGATTTTATTTGGGGCGCCGGGATGGCTCAGTCGATTAAGCGTCTGCCTTCGGCTCAGGTCATGATCCCAGCGTCCTGGAATTGAGCCCCTCGTCAGGCTCCCTGCTCAGCGGGAAGCCTGCTTCTCCCTCTCCAGCTCTCGGGCTGTGTTGCCTCTCTCACTCTCTCTCTCTGTCATAAATAAAATCTTTAAAAAAAGATTTAAAAAATAAATAAAATCTTTAGAAAAAGATTTTATTTATTTATTTGAAAGAGAATGAGAGAGAGAGCAAGAGAGGGGCAGGGGCGGAGGGAGAAGCAGGTTCCCAGCGGAGCAGGGAGCTGGTTGCCGAACTCGATCCTGGGACTCCGGCATCATGACCTGAGCCGAAGGCAGTTGCTCAACCAACTGAACCATCCATGGGTTCCGCATTTATTCCTTTTGTAACACTTTTATTTTTAAGGAAAATGCAACATAAACCCACTCCTGCACTCAGCTGGTTATAACATTGAGGGTTTCTTTCCTGGCTCCGAGTATTTTTATTTTTCTCACCTGCCATTCGCCATCCCTCCTACTGACCTCCTGGCCATCATGAGTAAAGCGACTTCTCCCACAAAAGGCCATGATAACTACGTGACTCCCCGCCTCCCAGCCAACTGCACAGCTCTGAGATTGTCATGCACACTTTTTAGGAGAGGAGAATGACTGTAACTTTCGAAAATTGTTGTTGCTTTCTTTGTAAAATAATTGTTTATTGTAAACAATTCATAAGCTACAGAAAGGGACAAGAAAAAAATCCTTCGTAGTCATACCACTCAAAGATAAGTACTTCTGGGGCACCTGGGTGGCTCAGTTGGTTAAACATGTGCTTTTGGCTCAGGTCACGATCCCCAGGGACCTCGGATGGAGCCCCGAGTCAGGCTCCCTGCTCAGCAGAGTCTGCTTCTCTCTCTCTGCCCCTCCCCCTGCTAGCGCTCTCTCTCCCTGTCTCTCAAATAAACAAAATTTGAAAAAGCAAAAAACAAAACAAAGATAACTACTTTTGGTGGCTTCCTTTCATTCTTTTATTCTGTGAAATTAAAAAAGTAGGAGGGTATGATATGTACTATCAAGCATATTGCCTGTTTCTACCCTTCATTGTGTTATGAAAATTTCCTAATGTCATTAGATTTTTTTTGAAAACCTAATTTTTAAAAGTTGAATAAGACTCAGTGCCAGGTAGAGATGGTTTGTAAATCCCCTGTTGGACTTGTAGTTTTATGGATTTGTTTTGTTAATTGCTATTATAAATTATATTTAGTGAACATATATATGTATAGATGTGTATGTGTGCGTGTGTATATTTTATATATATATGCATATATATATGCATATATATATATAAAATCTCCACACACATTTTGTGTACACATCTAATTATTTCTGCAGGACATACTCAAAAAAGTGAAAGTTTTGATCAGAGTATATATACTTTTGTTTTATATATATATAATGCCAAATTTCTCTCCAGAAAATTTTCACTAATTTGCACCCCTACCAGCAAAAGATAAAAATGCCTGGTCTTCCAAACAGTTACTAACATTCTTGTAAGTGAAAAAAGAACTTTGCCAACCTGAGAGGGAAAAAAATATTTGATTGTTAGAAAATTCTCTATAGAAATACATAATGAAACCTCATATTTCCCCCACCCCATGCAACCGAACAGGTTTGTGTCAGTGCTCCCAGAATTTTGTCTATGTCTGTATGAACATACAGATGAGCAAAAACGGTACTGTAGTCATCTCCTCTGCCACAGCTTACTGTTTTGTTTTGTTTTTGTTTTTGTTTTTTTACCAGTTCACATTCAGTTGTGGAAATTATTTATTTTCAATGCTTCCTACCTCGGTTTTTAAAATAGCTGAATAATAGTTTATTATATCATCCTCTACCAGACTATATGAGTCTTATCATGGTACTTACTCTTTACTCAGCTAGGGTGAACCAAGATTTGCAACAGTATCATTTGGGGATAAATGAAGTTAAGACCTGAATGGATGGGAGTAAGAGGAATAGGCACCATGGTCCCGTACCAGTTGTCTAGTATGAGTGGCCAACTGTGCTTATCATTCAAACCTGCTCCTTCCCTAACTTTCTTTTTTTTTTTTTTAAGATTTTATTTATTTATTTGACAGAGAGAGATCACAAGTAGACGGAGAGGCAGGCAGAGAGAGAGAGAGAGGGAAGCAGGCACCCTGCCGAGCAGAGAGCCCGATGCGGGACTCGATCCCAGGACCCTGAGATCATGACCTGAGCCGAAGGCAGCGGCTTAATCCACTGAGCCACCCAGGCGCCCCCTTCCCTAACTTTCGACAGTCATTTGCAAGATGGACCAAGATTCCTACCACACCCTACAAGACCCCTTTGCGGGGTCTGAGCCTTTGTGCCTCTCGCGCTCGTGAGTGATTGCCCATCCACTCAATATCTTCACAAATTGAGTCTACTTACTTAGTTATGTGGTTCTCATCCTCAGTGAAGTAAATACACAAATGCCTGTAAATAATCACCTTTCATTATTTTTCTTACCAAAGCATTTCTGGGCATTTTTGTTTGGTTTGTTTTTTTAAAGAGAGAGAGAGAGAGTGCATGAGTGGGAAGGGAGGGACAGAGAGGGAAGAGGAAGAATCTTAAGCAGGCTCCATGCTCAGCATGGAGCCCACTCAGACCTCGATCTCACAACTCTGAGATCAAGAGTTGGATGCTTAACCGATTGAACCACCCAGGTGCCCCAGTATTTCTGTTTTTTATTCAACATTTATGCCATTTGAGCAAAGATGTGTCCCCAAAATATTCAATTAATTCGTGATGCATATCCTTATGTAAATGTTCATAGCTTATTTCTTATCACCAAATACCGGGAAAATGGAAGACTCCTCCTCGGGAGCTAACGTTAAGTTTTCAATACAGTTCTTGGGTCCATTTTAATGTATTCATTCAACAAATACTCCCTGAGCTGCTCTTACGGTTCAGGTGCTGTACCAGGTGCAGGGAATAAAGGAAGGGGTAGGGGTAGGGGTGAAGATGTGATGTGTGCCAGCAGAGAGCTTGTGTCCTAATAGGAGAGTCAGACAACGGACAATTAACAAGCTGGGTCAAAGTTTACAATGGAAAGTTAGCTTCTGTTCCAGGCATTATGGTATTTACTGAGGATACTGTGAATGAGCCAACCTGTAACAGAAATGAATAAATGAGGAAGATAAGGAATCTGAAATTTGGGCTAGATTATCACTGTTAACCATTTAGACCCTATGTTGCTTGGAGATGAGAAACCTCTGTATAAGACTGTACGTCATTATTGATTATCCAGGTTGACCAGCTGGACAAAACAGCCCCCTACATCACACACTTGCATTCCCCTTCTCAAGTGGGGCTCCTGAAAAATGGATGTTATGGGATTTACCTCACTTCCCATGTGTTGAAGGCATCAGACCCTGACACCGATGACGATCTGATCATCTTTAAGATTTTACGAGGCCCCCAGCATGGACATCTGGAGAACACAACAACAGGTACTTGCCTTCCTTAATCCTTGTAATTGCTCATCTTAAAATACCCCATAGCTGGCAAGGCTAGAGAGTAATTTAATTAAGTGTAGGCCCATTTGGCAAACACTCCCCAGGGCTTACCGATAGAGGCAGTTTATAAATCAGTATTGGTGCTACATAGGGTTTGAGGCTGAGCAATCCTAAATTCATCTCAAGTGGGAGAATCAAGTACTGATGCGCAGCTATTTATTATTTTTTTAAAAGATTTTATTTATTTAACAGAGAAATCGCAAGTAGGCAGAGAGGCAGACAGAGAGAGAGGTAGGAAGCAGGCTCCCTGCTGAGCAGAGAGCCCAATGTGGGGCTCTATCCCAGGACCCTGAGATCCTGACCTGAGCTGAAGGCAGAGGCTTAACTCACTGAGCCACCCAGGCACCCCTGGTAGCCTTTTTTTTTTTTTTTTTTTAAAGATTTTATGTATTTGTCAGAGAGAGAGAGAGCACAAGCATGGGGGAGCAGCAGGCAGAGGGAGAAGCAGGCTCCCCACTGAGCAAGGAGCCCGATGTGGGACTTGATCCCAGGACCCCAGGATCATGACCTGAGCTGAAGGCAGACACTTAACTGCTTGAGTCACCCAGGCATCATGCAGCTGTTTATTATTTACAATTCTTTGTAACAGCCAGATGGTAATATAGTCAGAGGAACACACAGTGTCAGGACCAATTTCATATTTGTGACTAATTTTTTTTTTCTAGAAGGAATTCTAAATGATGTCAGTTCATTAAACAAAAAAAAAAATTGGGAGGGGTATCATAGTTTCTCTGGATTGCATATTATTTCTGCTTTATGAAGACAATGATCAAAATATGTCACTAAAAAGGATGGCACAGAATTAGAGATTTTATTACTGGATCTTCCTACTCTCCCTCTATTTTTATATTTTCTTTAAGGCACAATATTTCTGAGCCAAAGTAAATTTTAAAGCCTAATTTAGGCTTATTGCATATGACTTTTAAGATACTTGCAATAATGTTAATTTCTTTAAAAATAGCTACTTGGGCTGTTTTTAAAGCTCTGCTTAAAATAAAATTGCCATATAATTTATCAGCTTTTATTTAATAGCTTGCTTGATTTCCCATGAAATTCATTCATTTCTTTCTTACAGGTGAATTTATCCATGAGAAATTTATCCAAAAGGACTTAAACAGTAAGACCATTCTTTACATCATAAGCCCGTCTTTGGAAGTGCATTCAGATATCATGGAATTTCAAATCATGGACCCCACGGGGAACTCTGCCGCTCCTCAAGTGTAAATTATTTTGCTTCTTCAGTGGTCCTATACATAGTAATGTCCAGAATATATCTGATTATGAATGTGAAATATTCATTTTAAAACAAAATCCCAGGATAAATTGGTAGGCCATTTTAGAAGCTCGTCGAATTTATTTTGGAGAAAGAATTTTCTTTCTACTGGGAGATAATGGGAAAGCCAGTAGCCTTATATGCTTTGGGAATATTAAAAAGTTAAGGTATAGAGTGCTGGATCATTCATATTACTCATGTAAATACATGCACTTTGGCACATAGAGCAGTTTCTGTCTTGATAGTTCACTCACACCCACGACTGAGCTTGCAGGCTCATGGACAAATCATGCAGGCAGAGGTCACTCTAGGACTGTGTTAGTAACCCGTCTTTGAAAATACCTACAGCAGGAAGAATGGGGTAATCAGGAGAGGCCCGCAATACATCTCTTCCCTCCAAAGAAACCAAAAAACCCTCCCAAATGATGACTTGTGACTGCTTCTGTAAGTTAAACTGATCACAGGTAAGATGAAGGCAGCGTAAAGGGAAATACCAGGTAACAGAAATTGTATGAAATGTACAAGGGTATTAAATCCTCACAATGAGCAAGATGAACAGACCATCCTAATATTTTGGACTGGGCCCCTGTTCTAAATTCTCTTGAATGCAGGGCTTGAATAATTTACCAGTTATCAGATAATCACAGAAAGTTTCATCAGAGTCCGATTCTCCTTATGCTGTGTTTTTCTTTCGAAATTTGACACACTTTCCAGGGCCCTCATAGAAAAGTTGCTCATTTATCCTAAATTCAGTGTTTGCCGTAACCTCATCAATCTACACATTGTGAGAAAGCACAGCCTCTTTATGGGCCTTTTATGACAGAATGTGAATGAAGGAAGACAACAAATTCACCTCTGGTCTCCCCATTTTTACTTTTTCTGACTGAATTGTAGTTCCAACAATTGCCAGCAGAGGTCTCTATAGTCATTGTTAGAAAAATGTATCCTCTGCAAAATTCATTCCCAGAGTCCCACCTCCACTTGCCCTGATAAAGAGTAGCACCTGGCCCAGATTCGTAACCTTCACAGATTTTTATTGAGTGGCTGTTATATGCTACATTTGCAGTACTAGATGCTCGGGAAATAGGCATGAATAAGGAAGACCTGGGCTTTGACATTAAAATATAATCATGAGGTTATAAAACTAAAATGGAGGACCACCACCCATTAAACTGATCTTATGCAAGAGAAATGATTCCTTGGCATTAAAATCTTTATTGAAAATATATTACCTAACTGCACCTTCAGATGGGTGTCTTCCAGTTCTCAAGAAAATGAAAAAAAGAAATCCCGCTCCAAAATCATTAATAAATTGATATTTGTTTTTTAATAATTCAACTAAAGAATGAGACTATTGACCAGACTTGTCTGTGACCTAATGCTGACCGCTGCTCCTTCACATGGGGAACATAGCATGGCTGACAGGATTTTTTTTCTCCAGCAGTGATGCTGGATTGATACTGCTTCAACTGCAAACCCTTTTCATTCCTCATGGTTACAAAGGACATTGCTTTTGAAGACAATTTGTGTTGTTAAATAATTCTCAGATTTATAGGAGAATCCCAAAAGAATTTATAACCTTAACTGAGGCGATTTTAAATAGACTTCTTCTTCTGTGATACCAATTTTCACGTAGGTCGCTAAAGAGATTTCTAAATCAGCTGGAAAGGATTGGAACCAGCAAAACAAGAGGATGAAAAAAAATGTCTACCAGGGGTTAACCCAGAAGTCATTTTGATTTGATTCTGACATACCTTGTTTTCTTTAGGGTGGTAGGGGGAGATAGAAATTACTCAGCACTTATCTTCATGATTTGTGAACAGTATAGCTATCCCTAACCTCATTTATAAATAGATTTTTTTGGAACAAGAAGCCCATTATTCAAGTAAGAAACAATGTTGTGAATAGTTGTCTTTCCAAAACAGCCCACAAGGACCTAGTTACGTGTATAATATATGTTACAGGTATTTACAGGACAATTGTTTTCTATTCCTTTTTCTTTTATTTAAGATCTTGTTTTTTTGAGTGAGCAAGAGAGGGAGCGAGTGAACAAGCAGGGGGAGGGGCAGAGAGAGAGGGAGAAGCAGGCTCCCCGCTGAGCAGGGAGCCTGGTGCAGGGAGCCTGAGCAGGGAACCTGGTGCAGGGTCCTGGGATCATGACCTGAGCTGAAGGAAAACAATTAAGCAAGGGAGCCACCCAGGCACCCTCTACTCTGCTTCACTGATCTTCTTTAATCATCCTGTTGGGTCGATCTTTAATCAACCCAACCAGCAATCAGGTACCATCATAATCTAGAGTTTATACATGAGAAAACTGAAACACGGAGATAGGAGGTGACTCTTCTCGGCTCACGCAGCTGATTAGTGAAGGAGCTGGGATTCAGGTCTCGAGTCCACAGTTCTCCTTATCACACTGAAGAACTTCTTAGCCACTCTTAACAAATCAGCTAGACTGGCCTACCAGGAAAGGAGCAGCAGACTTACCTCCCTGCTTTTTCTCGTCATTGGCCACCCAGGCAGCAGAAAAGGAGGAATACATACTCTTCAAGGACTTATGTTTTAGGGTTTTTTTTAAAGTACATTTCAGCTATTAATATTAATGTGCGCTCCATGTCCGACACACTGGTACAGAATTATGGTATAGATAACAAAGGGAAAGCCACTGGACTTAGAGTCAAGGAACAGGGCTCGCGCTTTGGGTCTGCCATTGACCTAGGTGATTGCGTAAACCTTAGTTAACTCTTAGGTCAGATGAGGGTGGTACCATGATTTGCTTAGAGAAACAAAGGAGATAAAACACATGAGAGCATCTTGCACAGTTTAAGTCCTTGACAAATGTGACTTGCCGCGGTGATGGCTGTTGTTCATTCACGTGAGTTTAAGACTGACTGTTTGAAGAAGTATCCCGGAGATGTCTGGGGGCCTATCTCTAATTAGAAATAAATTCTGGGATGATTCACAAAGTAAAGAGTCAATATTATTATTAATCAATAAACTAAATTATTAATCAATAAGCTAAATCTTATATAATTTTATGCTCTTGGTTGATTGGGTTTGAAAGGATTAATAGATTAATAGTCCATTTATTTGGAGAGGTGAAAACTTCCCTGTAATAAAGCTAAAGGGACCATTGAGTACAATCTGAGGCAGAAGGAAGCTCTTTTAAAAACCAAGAGGGACCCACATTCAGAATCTTGATTGCTAGTAAATCTTTGCTATGGCAGCATTTCTACAGAATATCAGTTTTGAAGGGTCAATGGATACTCCATTAGACAAGGTGTTAGGAAATCTAGATTTAATCAAGTTGTTGCAGGAGCCTGGGTGGCTCAGTCCTTAAGCATCTCCCTTCAGCTCAGGTCATGATCCCAGGGTCCTAAGATCCAGCCCTGCATCAGGCTCCCTGCTCAGCGGGGAGTCTGCTTCTCCCTTTCAATTTCCCTCTGTGTGCACGTGAGCTCTCTGTCTCTCTCTCTCAAATAAATAAATAAATCTTTAAAAAAATAATCAAGTTGTTGCTAGCTAGCTAGCTTACATGCTTTTTAACCGCATCACTTCCCAGAGTCACGGAGATGCTTGTACGGAGTAGGCATCTGCAACAGGGATATGGTATGCAGCATATCTCAACTCTATTTGACATTAGAACCCCCACCACTCCACCCCAGACTAGCTCATGGAACAAGTTTTTCATGGAATACATTTGGGAGACATTTTATCGTAAATAGAAATTATTCTAGAACACTGAGATGCATGTACATTTGCATAAAGACTTGATTTGGCCAAGTGCCTAAACTTCAGGCACTGTGCTAGGTACTTTCACATATGTTGTCTAATTTAATCTGCAAAATGCAATCCTCTGAGGGTGATAAGGAATTCAGGCTTAAAGCATTTAAGTAATTGGCCAGAAGTCATGAAATGAAAGAAAGGCAGAGCCGAGCATGAATCCTGACCTCGCCACCTCCAAGTGAGCACTCATCTTGGTGGCTCAGGCCTTGGCATGACTCAGTCCCCGCCGTACCAGTCCTCTAGCCCTGCTCCCATCTCAAGACCATCCGCAGAGCTCCCAAGCCCAGCTACGCAGGACTCACGCTTTTCAAAAATGCCTCTGCAGACCACAGATGCAGACAACTTCTAACCAAGGCAGTTTCTTCTCATGTCTCCTGTATTGACCTCTTTCATGTGGCCACTGGGGGAAAAAGTAAACTTCAAAAAGAAAAGTTGACCCATGCTGAAGTTCATCATCTCCCTGGGTCGCTTTTCCAGCTGCTGCCCCATTCCAAGGACTGATTCGTCTCCTCCCTCTGGCTACCCTTATCCGTTCCTGGCTTTGAAAGAGAAGGGACAAAAAGAGATCAAACAGTGAAGGAATTCCTAACAGGCGCACCCTGCGATGTTTGAGCGACTTTTATGAAACACCTTGCAGGGGAAGAGGTTGAAACTCTGGGCTAGCTGAAGTTTTCACATTACCTGCAAGCCAGAAGTTGGAGCATTTGCCTCCGGATAGATTGAAGAAAGTGCAGAGGAAGGGAAGGGAAATGACACTTATTAAGCACCCACTGTGTACAGGTGCTCTATACATATTAATGAATTTTAATTTTCATCTGAGTATAATTCTCATTTTAAATCTAATGAAAACTGAGACCTCAAGAGACTGGGTAACTGACCAGAATCACACACTAATAAGTGGTTGCAAGATGTGTTTGACTCCACAGCACTTGGGTACTCAGTGTTTCGGGTACTCAGTGTGCTGCCTCTTGGCTAAACACTGTTTTCCCATTACCACCAGAGAAAGACAAAAACGGAAAACACAGGTGTTCATAGCATGAGATTATGGAGATTAATAACATCCTTTTTGAATTGATAAGTTTTAGAATACTCAGAAAAATATTTTTTAGCCTTTCAATGTTTCTTAAGTCATATGCTACTTGATTATACATGAAGATCTAGGTGGAAGAATAATTTAATCAGCATTTTAGCTTCTATAAAACCTTTCACTGAGAAACTCAAAATACTTAATGAGTATTCATTAAGGCTCATTTAAGCCCTTTGAAGTACAGGCTCATCATTATTTATACTTTGGGAAGTGAAGAAACTGAGGCACAGAGCAGCTAAGGGCCTTTTTCACACACTCTTTCTAACCTAGATTAGTGTCCCAAATCCCAAACTGGGGTTTTATTCCCAAGTTTTTCAGTTAATTGTTTTTTCATAGAAATGACTCAAGTAGCCACAAAATGAAATTGCAGAAAGTATCTATCTATCTGTATGTGTGTGTTTTGTTGTTGTTTTGTTGTTTGTCTGATTGTTTGTTTTTACAGCAACACTATTGACAATTTGGGTCAGGTGACTCTTTGTCATGGGCTGGGGGTGAGCTGGGGGCAGGCAGGGTGACCTGTGCTTTGCACAATGTTTACAGCCTCCCTGGTCTCTGCCCACGAAATGCCACTATCACCGTCCTCCCCGCTGTGACAATCAGGGCTGTCCCTAGACATTGCCAAGTGTTGAGAATCATGCACATACCTTAGAAAATATAATAGTGTGCGCTAAGCCATCATGCTTTATGGTCCACTGCTCTCTTGTCAACGCCATCCTTTCTCGATAGTCTAATAAAGTGCAGTCATAACTAAAGAATCCAGAGTAAGGGCTGGAAAGAACATGTGAGGGTCATCTATTGCCGCAATTTTCAATTTTGTGAAATATGATGTTAACAGGGCCAGGGAGACAAAAGGTTTCAGTGGTCAGCTTCGCTTGGGAAACAGTGGGTAAACAAGATCGCTTCATTCATTAAACAATTATCAATTGAGCACCAACTGTTTTCTAACCACTCTCAGGGGACTCGGGAGTGTATCAGTGAACCAAAGAACCCTGTTTTCTTGGGAGTATACTCCATATCTAAATAAACCGAATAGTATGTTCTACATATACTACCTTGGGAAATGAAAAAGTTGGTCAGGATAAGGGTATCACAGATGCTGGGCTTTAAGATGGATTGCAATTTTATTTTTTACTTTTTATTTTAAAGCTCTTATTTATTTATTGGACAGAGAAGAGAGCACGAGCTCTCAGAGAGAGAGGGAGTAGGGGGAGAGGTGGACTTGCTGAGCAGAGAGCCCGATGCGGGGCTCAATGCCAGGACCCTGGGATCATGACCTGAGCTGAAGGCAGATGCATAACTGACTGAGCCACTCAGGGGCACTTGGATTGCAATTTTAAATTGGGTATTTAGATGACTTTCCTTATATTTGTAGCAAAAGTTAGAGAAATGTCAACAAAAATGTTATCCTGAGAATCAGCTGACTGTGAAATCTACAGTAGAAGTGTAGTATATCTTATATTATTACTTGTAAATTATATCCTATACATCCTTAAATCCGTATTAAACACATACACCTATACACACACACACACACACACACACACATCTCTTCCCTCTGGAGAGTACATTGTTAAAATATTTATAATCATATCACTGCTTATATGAACATATAAAATAGAACAAGGCAATATGTAAATTTAAAGTATGTGCTAAAGTTAAATAAAAGACGGGACATTAAACGGAGACGGGAAACAAAGCAAGACAGTTTCCTTGTGCTGCACTTTGAGATATTTTTTTGTGTGGCAGGGGGACCAGAAACCTCATGACTTCTAATCCAATTTAATCTCCACTGATCCATCCTATGTCTTCCGTTCACAGTAGTGGGTATTGGGAATTCAAATTCAGTTTCCTCATTAAATCAAATTTCCTGTTGTGATAAGTACCCCATGGTCACTGAGGGAAGTGTTTCTCAACTGAGGATGACCTACCCCTCAGGGACATTTGGAAGTTTCTGGAAGCAGTTTTGATTGGAGGAGCTGATGTGACTGCATCTAGTGGGCAGAGGCCAGGGATGAGGCTAACCATCTTACAATGCACAGGACAGCTCAGCAACAAAGAACCATCTGGTCCCGATGTCGAAGGTGTCCAGGTTGAGAAACCATTCCTAAATGACTTGAAATGACCACCATATGTGTGTCACATAAAGTAGGTCCATAAACTTCATTTCTGACCCGAGACTGAGCTTTGCCCAATGGCAACAGGACAAGGGAGGGATGATTAAAATGTGAAGATTCAACCCGAGCCTTGTCTGCATGACCTGTACATATCCACAGCTTTCCAGATTTCTCTCGTGGGCTCCTGCATCTGGTTGTCTACATGACGCCCAGCACACAGTCGTGTGACTTCTTGCAAGTGGAATTTCTTCTTTCTTTTAGGTGTTTGCGTAGAATGTAAGCAACAAGCATCAGCAATAGAAAGATCTCAAATTCAGTACTGCAGAAACCAAACACACTCAAAACATGTGTTGCACCCATCCTAGGGGTGTGCCTGTGCTTTGGGATTGCAATATTTTTCCAGAAAGTATACAGGATGGCTTAATTTTGTGGCTTTGCAGTAGATCTTTATTATTTATAGTGTGGATTTTTAAGAAAAGAAACTAGAACATGGTGTGATGACAACCTTATCCTGTAGCCACTTTGCAGCATTCTAATCGTGCATCAGGGAAATGCACACATTTCTCCGAACACCAAAGCCCTTTATCCTTTGAGGTTGAACCCCACCCTGCATGGTCCCTTTATGGATCTAGATCAGCAATCAAATTGCATTTAGCTTTTAGGCCTTGAGGACACCTGGATCTTCAGAGTGACATTGATGAATTTTTGCTTGTCGTGGTTTCCATTAACAGCTGAGAATGGATTCTCAGAAGATTGGACATTGAAACTCATTTCAACCTTATGGAGACTTAGTTGAAATCCATCCATTTTTATCTATTTCACTCACTCCCACTGCTCCTCTGTCCTTTCTGTTTCATCTTTCTGTCCTTTGCCCCAGTCCATCTTGTTGAATTTTTCCCCCATTCTCACTTAACGGAGTCCTTTAAGAATTCTTTGCCACACATTATTTTTATTGGCATTATAATAGCCTCATTGCATGTTATCTTGTGATTTTTGAAGCATAGTCACTTGTTTCTTTATTTCTTGACTGTTCCATGCCAGATTTAAACTCAGTCACATCAAAGACCAATGAGGATCCCAATATTTCTGATGAGAGGATTCTGTTTTCATGTCAAAATTTTACAAAGCCCAGAATGTTAGTAATAATAAATTTCAAGTGTATCAATTGAATTAAACATGTATGTTTATATAGATTCATGAACCTCTGCCATAATTCTGGGCTCCCACACTGCCTTGCCACCCTGGTCTGTGGTCCTTGGAGAAACAGACAGTGTTATTGAGTTTATCTTGCTGGTGAACTTAGAGTATGTGACTGCAACATGTGACTGGTGCAAAGACATGAAGTGGATATTACGGGATAGACTACTATTTAATTTGAGTGGTCCCCAGGAAAGCCTGGAGAACCCCATGAAACCCATACTCTACATGGTGGCATGCAGAATTTCTAGTTGTGGGAGAAAAAAAATTATAAAAAATATGCATTAAGAAATCCAGAAGAAAAGCCTACATCCAATTGGAAGATGGGGGATACAATAAGGCAACCACTGAGTGTTTTGCAAATGTAGAATAAAAGGAAAATGAGAGAAACAAAAGTGACAGAAGTGTGTTAAATGATCATTGTGAAGAGTGCTTGTGTCCCATATACTTGTGTCTCTGATTTTCTCCAGTTTTGGGGGGGGACTTCCTTTTTCGGGGGGGTGGGGTGGAAAACTTCCCTCTATATTATGAGGAGTAAAGTAGAGAGTTTCCATCCAATATTGGGCTCACTAAATCTACTGTGGGAAAAAGACCACCCCCTATATTTCAGGTTTATTCAGTTGCATTGCTGTCTCCAAACCACGTGTCAGTTGGCCTGTTTCATATGCACAGAAGGAGGAAGAGATAATGGTTATAAAACCCATGCAATTGTAATTCCAAGACTCATCCTGAAAGATAACTAGTTATTTAACTGAACCCAAGTTCAGAGAAGGTCTGTGTCTGGAACACTTCTTGGTATACCAGTGAAGGCCAAAAATAAGAAAGAAGATTCCCTATCAATGTCCTTTCCATAAATAAATGTCTCCTTGAACTTCACCACTCCTGGTTCCTTCCCCTTCAGAAGATTCATGTTTGAATCCCCCTGACAGCCTTTTAACCTTAGTTTCTGCTTTCATAAAACAAAACTCTAATACTTACCCTTCCTAACTCAAGGCATTGTAAGCATTGGATGAAATTGTTGGTAAAAGTTCTTTTTGAGCTAAAATGGACCAAATAAGCATGAAAAATTTTTAGCACTGGTGCAGGTAGATGAACCACATCTGTCACAAGATATGAACCAGTGATTCAGTCTCCTACGAAGCAGAGGATCTCTACAGGCATTTACTGTGCATTTTTTAAAAACTGATTTTCCCTTTTCTTTTCCTTTCATGCCCAGTTTGGAACTGAAGTGGTCTCACATCGAATGGTCACAGACTGAATACGAGGTCTGTGAGAATGTGGGCATGTTGTCTTTGGAAATTACCAGAAGGGGATATTCCATGGACTCCGCCTTCGTGAGTGTGAAGGTAACAACTCTAAAATGTGAAATGTCAGGCTAAACCTTGGGCTGTTGGTTGGTGCCTTTCAATTATTTTCTTAAGAAGAAAACCAGAATAACCACGGAAATTTCAAATTGCAGGATTACCCCATTATTTTAGAGATTCTACACCTAACATTTTCTTGTCCGTCCACCCTCTATCTAGCTTCATTAGCTCCTAGATAAGGTATTTCAAACCCATTTTTCATTTTTAAATCTGGTCATTAAGTCTGGAAGTTTGACTTTACAGAAAGATATATCCAACCTAGTGAACTCAGGCCAAAGTCTGCTTTGGAAAAGAAAGTTTGTATGCAAGACTTTCTATGAGGTCTCCAGAGCAAATTTCAGCCCCAGATGGCTTTCTCTTAGTATGCCACCAGGATCACTTCTTGTGGTGTTAGTGGATGAGGAAAATCAAGGACAAACTTATCTTAAGAGTCACCCAAGTTAAAATTAAGAGTGCACATATCAATCTAGACCTCCGAGGGGCACCTGGGTGGCTCAGTGGGTTAAGCCTCTGCCTTCAGCTCAGGTCATGATCTCAGGATACTGGGATGGAGCCCCACATAGGGCTCTCTGCTCAGCGGGGAGTCTGCTTCCCCCGTCTCACTGCCTACTTGTGATCTCTCCCTGTCAAATAGATAGATAAAATTGTAAAAAAAAAAAAAAATCCAGGCCTCCGAAATATAAAGAATATTCAGTAATCACTTTTAGATTAGTTGGATTTTTATTCCTTGCCATTGGCTTGGATCATGGAGCACAACTTAATGGCTTCTAGAACTGAAGGATCTTTTTAGGAGTCACTATCACAGTAACACTTCAAGAGAATGACAGCTTGAAAAGCTTTCCACCAACTAACAATGGTGAATGAGCCTTGGAGACTCCACTCCTCAATCTCATGAAAGAGGCAGTGATATCAGCTTCTGGAAAAAATGGCCATCGAATTTCAGTCTCCATTGCAATGATACATTGTATCATTACAATTGGTTACATCACATTATATCATTGCGTTACATTGATACATTACAATGTATCCTTTAAATACATTACAACGATACATTCAAATCAACCTCAGAACCTTGTGCACCCCAGTTGTATCATATCCGCATTTGGTATTGATCTTTCCAGTGGGTATGGACTCTTTTTCTCAGATCTGTGGGTGCTTTATTGTTTTTGAAACATCAGACAACTTGGTATGCCCTATAATTTCCCAGCAGATCGTTTGTGCCAAAAGATATCTGCCTGAACAGTTTTTAAATGATGCTTTGGTCATCTATAGAAAGCATCATATGCTCGAGTCTAGAGCTTGACTCTAGAACATATGTACATACGTAGAACATAAGAACATACGTAGTGTGACATGGAACCTTTTGTCTACTTCGGCTGCATGCGCACTGCGATCCTGCCTGCTGAGTGTTCAGGCCTTCGTCAAACACGGCCCTGAGCCTTCAGAAACAGCTCTTCCCAGAGCACAGCTGCCACTGTAGACCAGAGCATATTGGCTGCTTGACCAGAAGCAGGGGAAGAGAAAGCACTTTTCCCTGCATTGTTAGCCCTGGTTTGAACCGTGCACCTTCACGGGGCTGATTGCTCCCACCAGCCTACCTCAGACCATTCCTTTTCCCACATCGGATTCTGTCAACTCAGTGGTGGTAAAATGCTAAGTAATTGCACGTGCAAGAGCCCTGCAGGGAATGTAACTTCCGGCATATGGTGGCTACAGGTGTACAATGGGCTGCCTTTTCACAATGCAAGGTTGTGCAGGAGGAGCCTTGGCATTGTGGGCGAAGCGTAAATGGAAGCTTAGCAGGAAGTTCCCTCTCCAGCACGTTTCCACGGCAGACCTATTCTCAGGTTTTAGGGCCTTTGATGAGCAATGGAGGAAATGTTTAAAGCCATAAAAATAGGAACTTTGAAGTTTTCCATGGTGCGCTTCATTTCTTGGCATGAAGGTGAAGAAACACAGTAACCCACGTTCTTGGCCATCTTAAATGTCTAAGAAAGGGCAAAGTAACAGCTGTCTCTTGTGCTTACACCGGGTTCTCATCTGATGACTTCTTTTTCACACTAACCAAGGACACTTTTCTTAACGCAGATTTAGGCTCCCTCCAGGGAAGATAAGGTGGACTTGAGAGCCCTAAATCGCCTCTGGTTTTCAGCCCTGGGAGTGGGGAACAGGAGATCAGCAAACAGTCTCTGCAGATGAGCACCACTTTTGTTGTTGTTGTTAATGACTTATTTAATGGAGATTCGAAATCCTCCACTGTGTATGTGGATTGATTTTGTGTGGCCATTCTTTAGGTAGGCCATCCCCATGGGGCGCACATCTATTTCTGTGAAGAGCGGTGGTTTCATCCTTACGGGAAAATTGACCAGAGTTGTTACAGGTCAACTTGTCTAAGGCATTCCGTGCCCTGAAACTCATAAGACACCCCAAAGCTACTTGTAGGGAGCCCCTGCTGTTGCTTCTCCTTCTCCCACCTTTCCTCTGAGGCACCATTCAAAGTCAGTTTGGGGTAGAAGGAAGGGGATGAAATAAATAGATCTTCATAAGAAAGAGAAAAGTGGTGCTTAAAATTTATGCTGCTTTCTCCGATGACTGAATCATTTATACAGAAGCGAAAAGAAGGAGAGAAAAAAAGCTTTACTTTGACTTCCATTGATATTCATCTAAGAAAAAGTTAAGTTTAAGGAAGATCCATGTAGCTATAATAAAATGGTTTATTATAATTGAAAAAAAATGCTTTATGTTAAAAACAGACTAAGGAGCATGATTGGGGTGTCTAGCTGGCTCAGGCAGTAGAGCATGCAACTCTTGATCTTGGGGTCATGAGTTCAAGCCCCATTTTGGGTTGTTGGGTGTAGAGCCTCCTTAAAAAAACAAACAAACAAAAAAACCAAGAGTTTAATCTTTTATGACACTAGACTAGATGTTTCTGTCTTAAAAATAATTATTTTTATTTAAAAAGGACATTTTGTTCCTCTTAAGGTCAACCAAGTGTCAGCCGCAATTGGAAAAGACTTCACTCTGACTCCGTCTAAACTGATTCAGTTTGACCCAGGTATGATTCATGTCTACAGTTTGTTTCCTGTTTGTGGAAGAATGTGTGGCAATCATGGGGACTTACTTCAGCTACTCTATGAAAGATCAGTTTGGACTTGTCTTTGTCCCTCATGTTTCACTTCATCACAAGTGAATATTTATTTAAAATGAGAAGAAAGCTCATAACAAATAAATATAAAATATCAAAGCAAACATCCAAAACATCCAGAAAAGGGTGTCATCTAAAAAACTATTTGGGGACGCCTGAGTAACTCAGTTGATTAAATGTCTGACTTTCATTTTTGGCTCAGGTCATGGTCTCAAGGTTGTGAGATGGACCCCCACGTTGGGCTCCACACTGGGCTTGGAGCCGGCTTAAGATTCTCTCTCTCCCTTTCCCCCCTACCCCCTTCTAACCCCCCCAAAATAAAATAAAAAATTACTTGGAGTCCTAACATAAAGCTGAGCGAATTTAATTGCCTCATACTTTGATGGAAATTTTCGGGAAGTCATATTTGCATGAGGCCATTTCTAAATGATTTCTCTTGGAATAGGTTGAAATGAGGGGATTCCAGGGAAGATTAATTAGATAGCACATATTTTGTTTTAAATCTGTGGAAAATATTTTGCCGGGTGCAAAAGGGAATATAAAAGTATGGTGCCTACTCTCAAAGGTGTTCTATCATGTGGGAAATAGAGACATGAAAACAACTCACTAAGAGTACGGTGGGACCCAAAAGATGAGCCATTGTGAAGTCCTGGAAGACTTCACAGAGGAGAAATATTCTGAGTAGAAGGAGGAGGAGGAGGAGGGGACATCAGGGTAAAGGACCAACATACTTTTGGGAGACTGTGCCTGATGAACTGTTCCTGGAGCCACACCTTCCTTCCCTGGCTTCTGTTGAAGGTGCAAGTAGCTCTCCTTCATGGCACACATGGTTCTCTCTTTCCCTCTGGTCTGGGATGGACCTGGATCCCTTGTCTGTGGACAAATAGAAAAGGACTTACAAAGCAGCTGGGGCCTGTGGCTTTGTGCTCTCCCATAGGGGAGGTGTTCTGCACTCTGAGAACATTCCACCAAGTCACAACTCTTGCCGTTATCGGTCACTGACACATGATGATTCAAAACAAAGTGGCCCAAGTATTATCACCATTCCAAAATTGACAACCTTCATAGCAAACATAGAAAAGAAATGCCTTTCTGCCCTTCACCACAAGTAGCATGATGCTTTGTGACAAGTTTAGTTTGCAAAGGCTGCCCTCACAAAATATCACAAACCTGGTAGCTTAAAAAGAGAACTGTATTTTCTCACAGTTCTGGAGGCCACAGCTCAAGATCCAGGGGTCAGCAGCACTGATTCCTTCCCAGGAGAGGTGAGAGAGAATCTGTTCTATGCCCGGCTTCCATGCTTTGGTGATTTGCTGGAATCTCTGGCATTCCTTGGCTTCTGCTGTATCTACAGCAGTCTTGCCCTTATCCCCACATGGCTTTCTTGTGTGTGGGTTTGTGTCCAAATTTGCCCCTTTA
This sequence comes from Lutra lutra, assembly GCF_902655055.1. Lineage (NCBI taxonomy): Eukaryota > Metazoa > Chordata > Mammalia > Carnivora > Mustelidae > Lutra > Lutra lutra. The sequence continues at coordinate 41,601,060 of NC_062290.1, read as the reverse complement.
TAAGGACACCAATCATAATGGATTAGAGGCCCACTCTATTATGACTTCATCTTAACCAGTTACTTCTGTAGTGACCTTATTGATAAGGTTACGTTCTGAAGTATGGAGAATTAGGATTTCGATGTAAAGATTTTGAGTACCCAACTCAACCTGTAACAATGAACCTCAAATTTGACGCGAAACCACCCAAATATTATGACTGGCCTCCTTCCTGTGATATTTCTATTTCTGACTCGTGTTACGTTTCTTCCTCAAGTGACCTGCTTTGTAGGAGAGCTGTTCCCATGATGTATTCAATGTTTACCCACAGACGGCTGCAGGCAACACAAGAGTGTCCTGGTCAACCTGAAGATGAAAGATCTTGGTGCTTTTGCATTGTGTGAGCCCCCTTTGTACTTCATGTTAAGGCAGTTCAAACCTTTCCACTTTGGAGAGAGCCAAGAGTCTTTGCCATATGTGCTCTTTATTATTGGAGGCCTGTCTGTTCCAAGGTCTGGAGCGATTTGGGCTTTCAGTTAGATTTCAAGCAGCCCACCAGGTGCTCCATTTGGATTGATAGCAACTAGAAAGTATCACAGTCAGAGGAGGCTCTGAAATTCACTTCTAGGAGGTCCCACTGGATAAGATAAAGACCAATCTGTCTGCAAGAGTTTACATGCTGTTTTGAGTAGATACTGATGACTTCTGGAGGCTCTCACTGGTCATCTTAAGACATCTTAAGAAAAAAAATCCTGTAAGTTTAAAAGAAACAATACCTCCTTGCTCATTGTTTTGGAATGAACTAGCCAGAATGGTTTCATAAACTGAAGTCTTAATTTCGGGTATTTTAAAGTTCCCTATGTTCCCAGGTTCTGTCAATGTTTATTTACTCCCATGTTGTTAAGCCTTACCTCTTCTGGGTCTGGTGTCCCCACCCCCACTGCTTTTGTCCAGAGCAATCTATTTCTTTAAAAACGTAGCCTCCGCAATGGGCGAAATTAAAGTGTGAGTGAGAAATTAAAGATGGCGGGATATTATAAGGTTTGAGAACTTTGGGGAGGGTGCCGGAGAGAAACACATGACTTCTCAGTCTAGTGAGCTATGCCCTGCTGCCATTGTACCGAACCCCAAACTGAACCTGCCTACTTTGCATTCAGCTATTGTGACTGATTGATTCGAAATGCAATATTCTTAAGAAAATGATTGTTTTCCTTTTCAATATGTGTTCTTGAAAGGTTGCTGCTTTCTTAATTGAGACTAAATCATTCCTAAGAGTCAAAATGTTTTCCAAAGGAACAGATCTCTGACATGGCATTTACTTAAAAGCACTGAGGAAACAGCTTTCAGTAGTGAAGTCTGCTTTGCAGGAAAATATCCAGGAATTGACCTACTCTAAAGTGGGCTGTGTCTGCGTAAGGTGACACCTTTTCTTCAGCACCTTTTGTTTTATGGGAACAGGAGGCCAGTTCAAGGCTTCTGAAATTGTTTATAATCTCAGTGATTTAACAACTACTTTGCACCTTGAAAATGGGAGAGGAAGGAGAAAGAAAAACCCAGAAAGTTCTTACTGTCAATCTCATTAACCTAGAAAAGTGGGTTTTCTATGGTCACCTGGTAAGCATGGAAACAAAAGTGGAATGCAAGCAAACCAATCAGAAAGTACTTAAATGAAATTTGGAAGAGATTTGCTCTAACCACATGGTTCTACTCCATAAGGTCTTAGAAAAACTTTTTTTGGGGGGGGGTTGGGAAGGAGAAGGTTTACTGTAATTTTTTAAAAAATGACCCTTAATAATAAGAGGGCAATTGGTTGGGACTTGGATTTTTTTTTTTTTTTTTTTGTATTGGAGTTTTATTTGAATAATGCTTAACTTTGGGGGCTTTGAGAGTCAAAACAGTTCTCTGAACATTAAACTTCTTCACAGTCTGGTCTCTTATGCCTTCCTGCCTGGTTTATTACAACAGCTGCCTATGTGGTCTCCCCACTTCTAGCCTCTTTGCCCATCTTCCCAGGTCCCTAAGTCTTCTTGTGTAACACTGAGATTGATTTTTCTAAGACCGTCATTTTCAAGAGTCTTCCTTGTTGCCTATGGTTTAAGGTCTGAATCCAGCCACCTGGTGTCCAGGGCTCTCTGCAGCCTGGCCACAAACTGCCTTTGCTTTTTTCCATCTCCTGTTCCCTGGTGTGAGCTCTGTTCCAGCCTGTGCACCGGCTCAGCCTTCCCTGTTCAAGGCCTTTGCTCCTCTACCTTCCTGCCTTTGCATGTACTGTCTCCCCACTCCCTCCCTCCAAAGCCTCTGAACTCTGAGGCCCCCATATTCACCATCTAGTCTGCACCTTTTGGCAGTTAATCATGCATAGCCTTGCATAGTGGCCTTTTCTGGTATTTACATCTTGTCTCTTCAAAGAGGTTTTAAATTCCTTTATGTCAGGGCATGGCATTCTCCATAGTACCTAAAGCAAAGGTAAGTATGAAATAGATACAAAATGTATATTTTGATGGGTATATTTTGATCCATCCACCCAGGAGGTAGGAATCATATAGCAGTTTATGTTAGGTGTTTCAACTTCTGTTTTTGCGAAGACTAGGAAAGTAATTGATTTATGGATTCAGTAGATACTGAAAGCTTAACAAACCAGTTGTCAGCCTGTTGTTGTTGTTGTTTTAATAAAATTACTTCAGCTACACTTTATTTTTTTCCCCTCTAAGTGCAGCCAGGAGTAGGATAAGGGAACAGTTTCATCCTTCCAATGGATTCTGCAGGGGATTGAGGAAATGTTGATTAGATCATGAAATCTGTATGTGACACATCTTCAAAAAGGAGACTGTTATATAGATGGCACGATTGAGAGGCATAAATCTGCAGCAAACAATGTGCAGAGAGAAAGGAATCCAGATTTTCAGAAGAGAAGGCTAGGAAAAAAAAAAAAAAAGTATGACTGCTTCTACAGATGGGCTTCTGGGAATAAAAGCCCTCTAAGAGCCAGTGAGTAAATGCCAGGGAGTAAATTTTCCAAAAACAGTCCTAGAAAGCTAAACCATACATTTGTTAACTTTTTTCCCCCTTGAACTTGAACCTTCTTCTCCACTAACCTGTACTTTTTTTTTTCTTCCATCACGTTCCCTTCTAAATAAACTAAGGGAGATATCCTGTAATCCGCGTCACAGAAACGGATCAGGATCAGACAACCTCACAAGTTTCTTCCAGTTTTAATATTTTGTGTTTCTAGGGTTGCTTTGTGTCCCATCTTTGTGGTGACGGAAAGGCTGGGGCTATCTTTGTAACATCAAAACCAAGCTTTACTATAACTCCATGAGCAAAGGCAGACAGAAAGAGGGGGGAAAAATGGGCCCAGTCTATTTCTAAAAGCCCCAGCCCATAAATTCTCTTGAGAAAGGTATCAAATACTGAGTATGACATCATTAGAAAAAGCATTCGTGGGCTAGAAGGATCTCAGGAAGTGGAGCCGCTGATGGAGGCAGCTGTCTTTGGAAATCAATCACTTCAAGGGTTCCATGAATAGCATGAAGTACCCTCTGATAATCAGTTTTAACTGTCGGTACCAACCTCTTAAGATTTTTGGAACTATTAAGATTTTAAGATTGTGGTACTTGTTTATTCTTAAGGAGAGAAGGGGACCGGTTGGGGGGTAGGCAGGGCAGGGGGGCGGCATAAGTCTTGGATCTCATCTCCTAACCTTTTTCTTTTCTTTTCTTTCTTTCTTTCCTTCTTTTATTTTTTGTTCATCCCTTGCATAATGCAGCTTACTTTTTTGTTACAGTGTTTGCATTGAAACGGAATCATCATTGTCCAGGAACAAATGTGGTCTTTTAATATTATTTGGGAGAACAGCGGGACTCGAGCGAGTTGCTAACAGTACAATGGCTCGCTCGGGCTCCTGCCGCCTAGCTGTAGACATGTTAATTAATATATTTCTCTGACACCTAGGTGATTGAAATAGCAATTAAAGAGTAATTAAAATGTTTACTTCTTGTAGGAATGTCAACGAAGATGTGGAATATAGCAATTACCTATGACGGATTAGAGGAAGACGATGAGGCCTTTGAAGTGATTCTCAACTCCCCCGTGAATGCGGTTCTTGGCACAAAGACAAAAGCTGCAGTGAAAATTTTGGACTCAAAAGGAGGTATTCTTTGATCCTCATCTCGAAATCAGGAGCTGTCCTGGCGCTCTAGCTGCTTGCTTTCAACAGCCAATGAGCCTGATAACGCCTTCAAATCAAAATGCTTAATTTCTTGTCAAGAAAGCAACCTCGGTCATGCTGTAGGCCCTTTATTCTGCTTTCTGCTTCATGTGGTTTTCCTCCTGCTAAGAACTAGCGTTTGAGAAAAGCAACAAGTCAGTGGCATGGTTGTTTTTTTTTTTCCCCTACCCGTTTGTTGTTCTCACCGAGGGGGAGACAATGTTGGTGAGAATCTATCGACAATTATTTTCCCCCAGAATTTGTAGGGCTGTAATTATCTTCCTCTGTTAAAGAGAGCTCTTAATGCCTCAAATCTGAATCCCCACTGTAGTGTAACCAGGAAAATTCTAAGAGAGGAAGGAATTGGAGAGAAATTGATGTGAAAGATACATCTGGCCGGGGGATTCAGGAGCAGCTGGGGAATATTCATGAATAACCTTGGGTTGCAGAGCCAAGTAGGTCCTGGACAGTATTAGTAAAAGAACAACCTGTGAACTAAACAAAATAAAAACCGAGCACAGGCCTTGGTGCTCTGATTTTTTTTTTTTTTTCCTCTGCTAAATACTTTCTACTTAGGTGTCTGGTTAGCATTTGACAAGCGTCCAGTTACCACGCATGGACTCAGACCTCTGCTTTTACACCTGTCATGCCCCGCGGTATGTTTCCCTGCCTGAAATCCACTCTCCCCTCTTCTTTTTCCTATAATGAAAATAAACACTATCCCCTTGCCTTTATGAAGCTCCTATTTCCACAACATCTTTCCCCATCACCTTTATGGCCAAAGGTGGCCATAAAATTGGCCGGCTCAAATTGATTTCTTTTTCAGTAGAACTTTCTGGTCGCAGTAAGTACATAAAATACGTGAAATACTTACTTTACACATGAAGTACACAAGAGCCACATGAGGGTGAGGGTCGTGGGTTTAGATTTTTGTCGTATGAATTGGAAGTGTTTCCAATAGAAGTAGTTCCATTAAGACTTTCTGGCTCTTTGTTCTGTAACAGTCGAATGCTAATTTTTTTGTAACTGTTACTTGATTTCGCTTCTTCAGACAATCCCAGTGCCTACCTCTAGGAGACCTGGGAAAGGCTGAGCCTTTGCAGTGTTTACGAACTGACAATTGATCAGTGAATAAGCCTGAGGAATGCTATAACATGAAGGGATGTGAGGCAGTTTCCCCAGTACATGGTCTGATTATAAAATTATGACAGTGGTTTCCATTTGTCGTTTGTGAAATCAATTTCATGACTTTATAACCACCCGGCAGAGGTGCAGAAGGGCACAGCTCTCCTGCATGGCAGCGAAGGAAGAGCAAAGGAGTTTCTGGCAAATGGCAAAGAGGCAACATCTGGGGAGAAACCATCCATCTCACTTTAAGGCCCTAGCTGCTGCAGGGGCTGTGTTGATGTGATCACTTGCCTACTGGTGTACAATGAACTGACCTGCCATCATTCATGCCCCCAGGACAGTGCCAGCCTTCATATTCCTTCAGCCCCAGTAAGCACAGCACACGGGAGAAGAGCATTTGGCACCTGCTGTCCCCAGGGTCTTCCTCACCCACCACTTCTGGTTCCTTTCGTCTGGAAAGACGACCTCTTCCAACCTCCAAGCGGCTGGCAGTCACTAGGGGAGACATCCGACAGGGTTTTCAGTCCCCAGATCTTTCTCGTATGAAGCTTAGGACCCGGGGGAATGGCATAACGGTAAGGACGGGGAACTTCTGGGATCGGAGGTATGAAGGACATTGTAAAAGAATAAAAAATATATTAATAAGTGTTCTAAGACACTGATGAAGCTGATTCGCATAGTGAATGGGAACCACGGTTCCTTGCACAAGCACGCAATACCCCCCCCCTTTTTTAAAGATTTTATTTTTGAGTAATCTCTATACCCATCATGGGGCTCAGACTCAGGACCCTGAGATCAAGAGTCTGAGGCTCCACCGACTCAGCCAACCAGGTGCCCCCATGCAGTGCCTTTTGGATACAGATATCATAATGCTACCCACTTCCTTAACTTATACTAATTGAAGTGATGAATGTACTGACTCATCCATCTGATTTCTGCTTTGGTGCCTTTGTGGTCAAAACAGGGGATAACCAGTGAGCCTAGAACAGAATGAGATTAAGTGATCTACTTGGGCGTGGAAACCATGGCTTTGACCTTATTGACACAGGATTCTAATTAGGCACATTCTCATGAGTGGATGTGTGTGTGAGTGTGTGTGTGTGTGTATGTGTGTAGGTTTTCTTGGACCTCTGTGTACTATAGATATGCCAAGAAAATAAGGATGTCTTTTCTCCATAACAAACTATGAGTGTATGAATCAACACTGGTAAGTTGTGATTAAGTCTAATGATTTAAAAAATTCTAAGGATTTTGGCATGGAAAGTCTTAAGCAACACATGTTCTAACATTTTTTTCGACACTAACAAGGTCTAACCGAAAGGGTTTCACCCTGTTGCTGGTTATTATCTCAGCCAATTTTGGTCCTATTTTGTACTTTCTTGATTTCAGGTCCTTCCATCTTCTGTCTATAGAAATGGAACCGACATCATCTATAATGTCAGCATAGTCTGAGGGAATTGCTAAATTTCTTGTATTTATGAATGCAAAATATTTAGTGAAACTATTTTTTAAAAATTTCTCCTGTATTTATGTGTTTCTCTTAAGAGCCTGATTTGACATTTGTTTTCAAGGCTTGGGTGGTGAGGAAAAACAAAACAAAACAAAACCTTTTATCTTTCCACATTAACCCAATTTTTTAACTGCTTATTTTTCCAACAGACATTTTTATTTGTTCTCTGGGTGTTTGCTTTCTCTTTATTGTTGTTTTCTGGTTTCCTCCAGTATCACGGAATGGTTTCCCTGCCGCTGGAGGAAGACGGTTCCCCATCCCACAAAAGGAAGGCCAAAGTCTCCATTATGAGCCAGACACAAAAGACAAGCAAATTGGCAGATAAGGTGGAATCCACAACCGACTCACACTTCCCCAGACAGGTAGGAAAATCTTCTTACTTCCTATTCACCCTACAACAGGCTGTTTGCTGGGCCATGAACCAGGCTTCAAGCTTGGGGATCACTCACTGAACACAAATGCTGTCTAACAAACGAAGACCTGAAAGGGGTGAGTGTGTGATCAGCTCACGTGAAGTCCAATCTACATTACCTCGCCTTCCCATAGGACCCGCTGCCCTCATTTCCAAAGAACTGCACGCTGGAATTAAGGGGACTTTTGCACTTTCAAGAACACCTCCAAGAGCTGTACGAGTGCGATGGAATTGCCTGGAAAGCTTGGAGCCCCCATACCGAGGTGGGACACGGGACGAGCCGCGAAGGCAGTCTGCTTGCATTATGCTCTGTGATAAGCTTGTAGACAGGAAAGGATCTGAGAGCTCAGGCTACATCCTCCTGCCCTCATTCTGCTTTGAAGGTGAAGAGGAAAATACGGCTCAAGGGGTGTTTCACAAATCACAAAACACGTTCATTAATTGATACAATTAAAGCAGGTGTTTACTCATTTTCTTTAATCATCAGAATGTCAAAAGTGTAAATCGAAACAGTGCTGACTTCAATAATGTTTTCTGCAAAACGCCATGGCATCCCTCAAGGTGGAGAATCGGGATAAGGGCTGACGTCCTTTCTGGTGACAGAACTACTCTAGTCAAGTTAGGGGACTGTGGGACTCTTTGTGCAGAGAGCAGACTCTAGAGGGTAAAGACCATGATGTGAACATGGACGATGTTTTTCAGGTGGCGGAAGGTAAATCCTGCCCAGCTGGGTGGTACCGTCACTCGGGGTACTGCCACTCCCTGGTCACAGAGCGGAAAGGCACCTGGAACTCAGCTGCCCGAGCTTGCAAGGAACAGTAAGAAACCCTCTTTCACATTAAGTAATGTTTTCTTTCATACTCTTTCTATTTTCTCATGCAATTGCAGGGTTGCTGCATTCTTTGGAGCGTTGAGTGTCCAATAACTACTTGGTTTTGTTTTAGGAAACCCAGGAGAGCTCTATAGTTCAGAATGGATTCGAGATTGACCTTGATAATGTGTAGTGACTTATTTCTCTACGTGAAAACCGTGATTGCGGAAATTCTATGTTCTAGTCTCTTTTGGTCTTCTGGAGAAAAGGGAATTTTTCTGGGTCGGCAGCCTTGCAAGTTCTATCTTTTTTTAAAAAAACTAAGTACAGATTCTTGTCCACTGATTTGGAAAATACATAGCAATGAAAGGTCTTATAGTATCAGACTTATGACAATGCCAGAGACAGTGATGATTATGAAACCAGACAAGTCGGACAAAGTGTCAGTGGGTAATGGAACACTTAGTGAAGGATGACTTGTGGTCAGATCATGACAACAAAATTTATCTAGCCCAGAAGGACTTTAAAAATGCAAACATACCTATCCCCGCCCCCCCCCCCTTTTTTGCCCACCTGGATATTATCCAGAACAGTGCAATTAGACTAATATTCCCCATGGCTGGAAATGGAGACTAGAGAGAAGTCCCTGGTGAAGGGCAGTCAGACCTTGCACTTCATCAAATTCCAGCAGTTCTGCTTATCTAAAAACACTGTTAAGAAATCGAAAGGGTGAATCGCTTTGGCAAAGCTCATCTCCAATCGTCCATCTGATCTCGGTCTCAAACCCAGAAAATACCACAATTCCTATCAACCAGTAACAAAAAGACAACCTGATGAAAAAAATAGCAAATGACTTGGAGACTTCATAAGGAAAGATATATAATTGGTTGATAAGTGCATGAAAAGATGCATCTGCATTAGACAGCAGGGAAGTGCAAATGAAAACCACAGTGAAATACCTCTTCCCACCCAGGATAAAATCACAAAGATTGACAATACCTAAGGAGTTCTCATACATGCTGGTGTACTGCAGTATAAAATGGTACAACCGCTTTGTACTATCTGGGAGTTTTTTAAAGAAGGTTATGTACATTTATCCTGTGGCTTAACATCCCTAATCCTAGGTATTTACCTGAAGGAGAGAAATATTTGTGCTAAAGGGGTAGCTCAGTTGGAGGAGCATGTGACTCTCGATCTTGGGGCCATGAGTTCAAGCCCCACGATGGGTGTAGAAATTACTTAAATAAATCAGAGTTAAAAAAATACACTAGAAAAAGACATTCACAAGAATTTAATAACAACTTTTTAAAAAAAAGAATAATAATAGTTTGGGTATGGGGTACCTGAGTGGCTCAGTGGATTAAGCATCTCCCTTCAGCTCAGGTCATGACTCCAGGGTCCTGGGATGGCACCCTGCATCGGGCTCCCTGCTCAGCAAGGAGTCTACTTCTCCCTCTGCTTCCCCTTGCTCATCTCATGCTCTCTCTCTCTCACTCACTCTGTTACATAAATAAATAAAATCTTAAAAAAATAATAGTTTAGGTCGTTTGTCTTTTTGTTGTTGATTTATGAAGGTTCTTTATATTTTCTCTATCAACAAGGAAATAGACAAATATTCTTCTTCTGATAAATCATTTTATGAATATAAAATGGAATGAACTATTAAAACATCCAACAATGTGAATAAATCTCAAAAACCTATAGAGAGGAAGCAACCCAACAAAAAAAAAATGCATATTGTATGATTTTGTTTTCATGAATAGGAATAACTAATTTACTAGTTGGTGGTAGAAATAAAAACAAAAACAAAAACAGTTATCCCTGGTAGGGATTGTAGGGTGACTAAAAGTAGAATGAGGTAAGATTCTAGAGTGATGGAGAGGTTCCATGTCTTGCTCTGGGTGGTTGTTACATAGAAATATACAACTGTAAAAATTCATTGAATTGAATACTTAAAATGGATGCATTTTACTGTATCTAAATTATAACTAGATTTTTTTTTTTTTAAGATTGATTGATTTTAGAGGGAGAGAGGGTGGGCTGGGGAGGAGCAGAGGGAGAGGGAGAGAGAATCTTAAGCAGACTCTGTGCTGAATCCCACTCTGGGCTTGAGCCCACAATTCCCAAGATCACCAGCTGAGCCACAACCAAGAGTCAGACACTCAACCAACCATGCCACCCATACACCCCATAACCAGATTTTTAAAGAGCTAATTAAATATTTTAAGAGTCTATGCCGTTTTGGTGGCTCAGTCAGTTAAGCATCAGCCTTCAGCTCAGGTCATGATCCCAGGTTCATGGGATCGAGCCCCATGCTCCTTGGGGAGCCTCCTTCTCCCTCCTCCTTTGCCTCTCCACCTGGCTTGTGACTATTTGCTCTCTCTCTCAAAGAAATTAAAAAAAAAGAAGTCTTTAAAAATATATTTTAAGTCTTTTTAAAAACTGGTCAAATCAACCCCCCTTTTTTCACTGATGTATTTTATGTTTTAAGTAAGAGTGCTATAGAGTTTTTTTTTTTAAAGATTTTATTTATTTATTTGACAGAGAGAAATCACAAGTAAGCAGAGAGGCAGGCAGAGAGAGAGGAGGAAGCAGGCTCCCTGCTGAGCAGAAAGCCCGATGTGGGGCTCGAACCCAGGACCTGGGATCATGACCTGAGCCGAAGGCAGCGGCTTAACCCACTGAGCCACCCAGGCGCCCCAAGAGTGCTATAGAGTTTAATCAGTGACTTTCAGGTTTTTGTTGAGTGGGTGGTATAAAGTAAGGTAAAGTATTTTTTTATTTTATAAATAATTATTGTTTAAATACATAACTTACCATATTGCTGTGTATTTAGGGACAATGAAGACATTCTTCCACCCAAATAACTGGGTGTCCTACTTTTATTTAAAATGTGTCTGAATGCATTGATAGCTCAGGTAGGAAGAGTGGTATAGATCTTTTTTCCTTCTTGAGGAAAGGGCTCTGTGTGGAATGAAAAGCTCTCTGATTCAGCACGGAGAAGATTGCAACATGTTCCAAGGAGGAGGAGGGTGTTGTTGTGTATACTGACCAAAATGAGGAGGAGTGCAAGAGAGCAGTTATACTCTATCCAAGGTTACCCCGATCAAATTGCTGTGGGATTCGTTGATGAAATACAGATGAGCAGAGCAACAGAACCCCAAATCTCAAGCTTGAAGGCAGCCTTATTGTTCCTCTTCCAGGGGTCCTCAGAGGACAATGCAGCTAACTCTGCCAGCCTATAATGAAGCTCTGACTGGTTCTTCCTGTTATGAGAAGAGTGAAGTCCATGTGTACTGAGCGATATCTTTCCATCCCTTCATCACTGTTGGCCTCAGGTCACCGAGTATCTTTTCTTAGAAGGACTGTCCTTTACTCTGATACTATGATCTTCTTGCTTTTTGGTGTCAAAATTCATTTCTTTTGAAATCATGGCAATTTGTAGTAATACTGGCATCTTCCTGGTGACCAACCTACATTAACCCCCAATATATATTTTATTTTATTGATCCACCTAATTGCAGCTGGGTTTTAATGGTGAGTACAAAGAGTACAAAGACTAGTTATGCATCTATTAATTTTCTCATAAATCTACTAATATTATGCAATTCCCTCATCCCAGTAATAAACCTGAGGCTCGAATTAATTTAAAAGTCTAGCTAGTTCCTCCTGCATTTGACCTAAGATCGCGTCTGTGACTTGGGTTTAAGCATGTTTATACCCTGACCCTTTTACTATAGGCTGACCTAGTTCTACACGCCTTCTTGCCAATAACGCCTTCCTTTTATATTACACAGTACAGTTTACGGAATTCCTTCACCTGTATTAGCTTATTTGACCCTCCCATCACTTCTGTAAGGGAAGCATGTATAATTATCTACATTCTACAAATAAAACAAGAGATTTGGGGAAGCAAAATCACTTGCTTGCGGACTTCATTTCTATTATACTTTCCAAAATAGTTCCTTAAGGACCGGGGCTATCTCGTCTCAGGTGAATCGAGAAGCACATCTATCTTAATTTTGTGTTGAACTAATCTAAAGTAGGTTTCAAAACTATGTATGAGTATTTTATATCTTTCATAGCAAAGATACACTGCAATTTTTATTAAATTGTGGACCCTAAGTTTCTTTTGGGTTGGAATCAAAGTAATCTTTCAGAGCAAACCTAAGATTCAATCAGATTCTCAGTTTATAAATTCATTCATTCAACAAATATTTCTTTGGGCACTTACTGTACTGGAAATGTCTAGGCCAGGCTGCATCTCAAAGTATTATCCCCTGTATTGGCCCCACAGCCCAGTAACTAAATCATTCTTCATTCATCAAAGAGCTTCAGAGAAATTGACACTGTCTCCATCCAGATACAACTGTCCCATATGGCAAGTCTTTATTAAAGATTTTTTAAATTTATTTGAGACAGAGAGAGTGAAAACAAGAGAGAGCATGAGCAGGGGGAAAGGGAGAAGCCGGCTCCCCACTGAGCAGGGAGCCCCATGTGGGGCTCGATCCTAGGACCCCAAGTTCATGACCTGAGGGACCAAAGGCAGACACTTAACCTACTGAGCCACCCAGGTGCCCGTACAGCAAGTCTTTAAGCCCTGCATTTTTACATCAGTGAGGTGTCATACAACCCTGACAATTCCTTCCCACATCTCTTTCTCACAAAGCTCTATTAAGAAGGTGAAAGTCACCTTCTTAAGTGCCTGGGTGGCTCAGTCCTTAAGCCTCTGCCTTGGGCTCCGGTCATGATCTCAGGGTCTGATCTATAATTCCCACATTAGGCTCCCTACTCGGCAGGAAGGCTGCTTCCCCCTCTCCCACTCCCCCTGTTTGTGTTCCCTCTCTCACTCTGTCTCTCTCTGTCAAATAAATAAATAAAATCATAAAAAAAAGAAAGGTGGAAGTCAATGGGGCATCTGGGTGGCTCAGTGGGTTGAGCGTTAGACTCTTGGTTTCAGCTCAAGTTGTGATTTCAGGGTCATGAGATGAGGCCCTGCGTCAGTCTCCTGCTCAGTGGGGAGTCTCCTTGAGATTCTCCTTCTCCTTCTGCCCTTCCCCCTGCTCTCTCTCTCTCTCTCCCTCTCTAAAAGTAAATAAATGAAACTTCAAAAAAAATGTGAAAGTCCCTAAATTTCAATGGCAGCGTTTAGCTCTCATTGAGTTGATGTCTCTGGACCTAAACCTAAACAATGTGAGTTCCACGCTGTGTTTGTTGATTGCATATGTGAACACACAAATGGTATTTAGAAATAGTACAAATAGAAGGATATTTTGTGTTAGAATAACTATTTTAAAATCTATTACAGTAGTGATGGAAAATTTCCATCTCCCATATTAATTCAAGGGTATTAAAGATCATAATCTAGTAGATCAAACATGGTATTATAAGCAGGTTCAGAAGTAATTTGTTCATATTACTTTGAAGTTATTTTGGTAAACTCTAGTCCCAGGGAATTATTTTAAGCTCCAGAACTGTGAGTTCTTTTGAGATATTAAACTGAGAAAAATTTCAGAACAAAAAAAAAGTTTTAAGGGACAATTCGAGTTTTTCCATCATATTTTAGAAAGAGACTATGTATCTGTCAGAAATAAAAACTCTTTCAAATTACACTTTATCTGTTTACCAGATTGGTCCAGAACTTAAAACATCTCTCAAATACCATTTCCTATGGCATTCCAGGATGTGTAAGAGAGGTAAAGATGAATACACATTGTATTTTGAAAGGATGAGAATGATTACCCCAAGAACAGTTAATACTAGTTATAGACATTTCAAAAAGTATCTAGCAGTAAGTTAAAAGCAAACTGAAAGGAAAAAGAAAAGATCTCCATACCCCTTTTGTTCGGTCTTTCTTAAAGAAATAATTTTAGACAACAGGGTTACCTCTTCAGTATAATTTTTCTCTGAACTCCGAGACCTCCTCTACCATTAAATGTTTATATTTACCCGATGGGCCTCCCTGCCTCCCCAGACCCATTACCTCTCAGGTTCGTTGTGTTTTCTTCTCCACCTTTTTGTCTTAAAAACAGGATTCTTCACTATATCAGACACCTGAATCTATGATAGCCCTGTATGTTGACAATACTGGAATTAAAATAAAAATCTTAATTAAAAAACATATATCAAAGGAAGAAAAATAGGTATTCTGGGAATTATCCATTCCTTCTATGATACAAAATTTATAGTTTTAACATTCCACAACTTGGGTATTTACCTTCTCATGAATTAATTTTAAGAGATGGCTTTAGATTTTCTAATTAGAATTAATATTAATATTAGTATGTTTTTGATTTGGTATCAGGGATATTATTCAATTCCGGGCTGTGTTTCCTGGAGTTCTCTTCCCTGACGATCCTTTACAGAGGGTCATTTGCAACACCCATGTTTCGAGAACAACAAATTTTGCTTTCCTCCTTGTCCCTAATCAGATTGCTAACTCAACTCAATCTTTATCTCCAATCTCCTTTCCTCTCCACTGGTGTTTTATTATTTTTCCAACCCAGAGGAGCTAGACTCCTAGATTAGGTATTTCTTGAATTTACATATTGTAATCTCATCTGCTCATTTCCTTAGGCAGTCATTGTACATTTGGTAATTCTATTATTATAAATCATTATCTATAAAACCATTTTGTTTTCTCCAAGCAGTGTCTGGAACCCCTGCTGGCCTGGCCTTAAAGAGTTACCCTGAAATACATCTATACTTAATCAGAACATCTCAAAGAAGTAGATGTTTATTTCTTTAACTAGAAAAATGAAAGTTTCTGTTTTTATTACTACACTTTGAATGCCTTCAAATTTCAGAGCTGTCCAAAGAATTTTATTTACGTGTTTCTATATTTTATTTTTATATCTCTCTCTATACACATCTATACAGAAAATGTTCACACTATTTTGTATGTATATGGGCATGAAGGAAAAGGAACATTTTTGTAAAGTAATCAACATACCAGTACCTAAATGTTTCTTTTATAAATAACTATGGTGTAATGTATTACCTGTCCTAAACACAGCTATCTTCCCATCTTGCTCTTTGGGGATTTTTGCTTCTTGCAGAGACAAAAAAGAACTCAAACTTGTGCTTGACCAGCACAAATGGATTTTACAAAGTCTGTTTGTGCAGTAGTTTCAAGAATCTTAAAGCAGGAGATGTTAAATATCCTTGAATAAGCCCTGTTACCTCCTAATGATGAAGGTTGCAGTTACAGCTGTAAAGGCATTAGGGGCAGAACAGGACGAGAACTCAGATCTCCTATGCTCTGTTCATGCTCCATATTGACTGGGGCAGCCCCTCGAACCTTCCCTTGATCTGCATATTACACACCTTTGGCATTTTGAGATCTAAACCCTCAGCCCATTAGAATTACCATATTGGATGTGAGAGGAAGGGAAGAAGTTGTGCTCTTCAGCAGAAGATCTGCTGTCACTGTCAGACAGGAGATGACAGTAAACAATGAGGTAAGAGCCAAGTCACAAAACCCAAATCCAGCAGCCTGAGGACATTCAGAGAAAGGGTAAAGAGACTTACATGTCTCAGAAGTCCTACAAGTCACCACTGCAGGACAGAACAATAAAGTACTGGTTTAGGTGGGAAAAAAATCATTAAGAAATGGATAAATTATGCTCACCATATGTGATCTGGAAAAACAGAGAAATGAACCGGAAGTTTGGAAAGACATCGGCAAAATGAATAAAATATCAGTGGATATTAACCAGGCAAAATCATGGTGACTTTGTCTCTTGTTTGAAACTTTCTATAGTAGAAAAAAAAAAAAAAAGGAGAAGATATGGGGTTGGGTAATTGGATGAAAGTGGTCAAAGGTACAAACTTTCGGTTATGAGATAATTAAGTCCTGGGAAGTAACGTCCAGCATGATGAATATAGTTAACACTGCTCTAAGGAATGCTTGGAAGTTCTTGAGAGAGTAAATCCCAAGAGTTGTGATCACAAGGAAAACAACTGTTTTTCTTTAAAAAAAAAATATATATATGTGTGTGTGTGTGTGTGTGTGTGTGTGTGTGTATTTAAATGAAATGATGGATGCTAACTAAACATATTGTGGTAATCATTTCACAATATAGGTAAGTCATGTCAATATGCTATACCCCTTAAACATAAAAGCAATTCTATTTGGGGAGGGGGAATGTTTATAGATGTTTACAGGAACACCTGCTTTAACTTCTACACTATTTATGAAGTTTTGACAGTGAGACCATGCTCATTTCATTGAGTATGAGCAAAGGGTCACAACTACGGAGATATTTGAGTAAATACACCAAGCACAAAATGTAGACCCCAAGTAATTTTATTTGAATAGTTTGGGTTACCTTACTGATCAAGTTAATTGGATATTTGTCAAAATTGTGCCCATTTAGAGATAGACTCCCCGTGAAAGGAGTAATATTTTGACATTAATTTTTATAAGTGAGTTGTTGATTTTTCTAAAACAGATGTTTATAACCTATTGAATTTGTGTTTTAAATCTCAGATAGTAATAAAATAAAAAATAAAAAAAAATCTCAGATAGTATTAAAAAAAATCTTACTTTCTTTGATGTCACCAATCCCATCTTACAGATAGTCATTAAAGTAAAAAAAATAGAGTATTCAAATCCTGGAAAGTCCTTTCTATATATATATATTTTTTTTTCTATTTTAAACCGGTTTGATTTCTGTTATGAATTTCATATCAACAGGAAAGTTGGACTACTTGTCACTGATGCTACCCTTTTTGTTTGTTTCCTTGTAGTCACATGGGCAGCCTTGTGACTGTTGTCTCCAGACAGCACATGCAATGGCTCTGGGACATCAGTGGAAGAAAGCCCTTTTGGATAGGTAAGTGTTTGTGCTGTACTAAGGAGGGAGGCGAGAACCTCAAGAGGGCATCGCCCTCCCATGGGCCAAATAATTGTGGCTTATAGTAACAATCATGTGTTAGATGTTTGGACAATCTATTTTTTTCTTTATTGGAGGGGTGGAGGGTCTGTCTTTCAAAACTCATCTCGGGGCGCCTGGGTGGCTCAGTTGGTTAAGGGTCTGCCTTTGGCTCAGGTCATGACCCCAGGGTCCTGGGATCTAGTCCCACATCGGGCTCCCTGCTCAGTGGGGAGTCTGCTTCTCCCTCTGCTCCTCCCTTGATCGTTCTCTCTCTCTCTCTCTCTCTAATAAATAAATAACATCTTTTTAAAAAATTTAAAAACCTCATCTTAATTGCATACTACTGTGATTGGTAGACATCTGTCTCAAAGAAATGAGCAATGTGGTTTGATTTATAGGTAAAAGAATTCAACAAATGCTATATCTAAAAGTATAAAATTGGAAATAGCTATAAATAGAGGATAGTTAAATAAATTATGGTATAGCCATATGAAGGACTATTTAATATTTAATGTTTTGTAAGGCATTGAATATTAAAGACATGACAAAGTGCTTTATGTTTATTGTTTCATCTAGGACATATATGTTGGAGCATGTTATATATTAAAGATATGATATATTTGTGACAGGATGCTAAGTAAAAAAGAGCCCAGAGCCATATGAAGCATAAAATAATTTAGAATATTTTATGCATATATGCATATGATATATATACACATCTATGCCCATGACTTATACATATATAAAAACGGATGCCAAAGAACTAGAAATGTTTATCCCTATTGACAGTTATTGGTGGATCTTAATTTTATCCCTTGTTTTCTGAAGTTTTAGTATCTTCTTCAATTTTAACAACAATACAAATCTCTCAGATTCTATTTTTAGGAGTAGAATTCTGGGGGCACATCCAAGTCAGACTTTTCACCATCTGTCCTAGAAGGTATTGGATTTCAGGGAACAATAGTAAACCCAGTTTTGGCTTCTCAAAATCTCTGTCATACTTAGTACATCTCTAAATTCTGAAATTTTCTGAGAGTATTAAGATAAAGCTGGAGAGCGGTTTTCTCTGCTTCCATAATGACTGATTTCAAGGCTCTATTCCCACAGAATGATTAGGCATAACTTCTCCTCCTGATCACTAACACAAGGAAAAAATCCAGAAGGAGACAGTAGTTCATTTTATTCTACCCCAAAATTACTGAGGGAGAATCACGGGAGAAGGTTATTCGCTACACAACTAAGACTGTTTTCATGGTTAAATTTGGTTGGGAGGTGTCAGATCATGCTCTTACAGGGGACTCTTTTCTCATTGTATTCTCTTTGTTTCTGCAACGAAGGAAGGTGAGGAGGAGGAATGTTTCTTTAAGAAAAATTACAACAGCTTTGCAACACAAGTACAATTTGTAGAGTAGCTAGTGAGAGTAGAGAGGCAAGTGGAGAAAAGCTGCTTTTTGTTGGAATTACAGCAGACGGAAAAAAACTACGTTCCAGACTAAAAATAACACCTAGTTAAGCTACTTTCAAATATGAAAACCGAGACATTTACATAGTGAGAAAGAACAACAGTAGACAAGAGTATACCTGTTTCCCCGGGATAGGAGTTCTGTCTGTAGAGTGATGTGAGTAATAATTACTGTTTACCAAACATATATGTATGTCAGGAACTTGACATGCATTATCTTATTTAATACTTAAAACAGCCCCTGATGTACTATGTTTATTGCCATTTCTTAGATGAGGAAGCTAAAATTTAGAGTGGTTAAGTAACCTGCCCAAAGATGCTCAACTAGTAAGTGGGGGATCCAGGATTTGGATGTGGATCTGTCTGATTCCAAAGCCATATGTTGTTTTTTTTTTTTTAATTTTTAAATTTTAATTTTTTTAAAGATTTTATTTATTTGAGAGAGAGAAAATGAGTGGGGAGGAACAGCAGAGGGAGAGGGAGAAGCAAGCTCCCCACTGAGCAGGACTCTGGGATCATGACCTGAGCCGAAGGCAGGCACCCAAACGACTAAGCCACCCAGGCATCACTCAGAGCTATACGTTCTTACCTGTGTCTTAGGATTCCCAGGCCCTATTCTGTGTTTTAGAACGTAGGCCTGTGTTTGTATATGATCACTGAACTTAAAACAATAGATGATAGGATATTCAAGCATAAATGTAATATTGGCCCATTTTTTGTTTCACATTAGGTTTGAATGACCAAGTGCGTGCTGGCCACTGGGAATGGATCGGCGGGGAAGCTGTCACCTTCACCAACTGGAGGAAAGGACCCCCTCAACGTGTGAAGCCCGGCAAGAACTGTGTTTTGGCGCAAAGACAAGGCAAATGGCAGATGCAAGACTGTAGGAAGGGCAAACCTCACAATTACGTGTGCTCCAGGAAAATGTAAATGTGGCTGATCGTACAGGTGCCTACTCGGGATTGCTCACCTATTTATTTACAGAATCTGTGCATATTGTTCAGTACAAAACAAGGTGTCATGACTGACTTAGTACATTTTTTTTTTATCATAGCATGTGAGTGATCTAGTAAAAAAAGGAACGTTGAAGAATTGTTCCAGGAGGATTGATCAATGAGCATTTCTTTCAGGAAGAGATACAATTCTTGGATCTCAGTACCTTTCAAAATAAGTACCTAAAGTATCATGTGGTACAAGATGTACTTATTCCAGAATATTTCCACCCTGTCCCCACTCCATATCTAAGTCCTCACCAAGCTCATGGTCCTTGGATTGTTTTTTGTCCCAAGACCTCAGTTTTTTGTCCCATTCTGAAATCTGTCCTGCCAGAGGCTCGTACCACTCCAGTCTGAGGAAAGCTAACTTTACCAGCTCATTAAATCAGAGTTGAACAGCAAAGGGTCGCTTTGTCCCTTTGGAATTTGAAACCTAAGATGAGAGGCTCGTGGATAAAAAAAGGAGAATTCTTGGGCGCCTGGGTAGCTCAGTTGGGTGGGCAGCTGCCTTTGGCTCAGGTCATGATCCCAGAGTCCCAGAATCGAGTCCCTCATTGGGCTCTGAGCTCTGCAGGGAGTCTGCTTCTCCCTTCTGACCCTCTCCCCTCTCATGCTCTCTCTCACTGTCTCTCAAATAATTAAAATCTTTAAAAAAAAAAAAAAGAGAAAGAATTCTCTGCGGTGGAAAAGGAAGGCTTTAGATGGGAGAATCTTGTAGATGGAAGCTCATTTGCAAAGCTCTAGTTCAGGTAAGAATTCAGAGACTAATTCACATCAGGGTCTACCCATCCCTACTCATGAGACAGAGCTCTTTTTCCAATAAAAATGTTGGCCTCGTACCTTCCCAGAGCTAATCATGACCTTTCCCCCGGCCTCACAGATTCATGAGAAATTTGAAGTAATGTGAACTTCTCTTTTCATTTGGGTATATGGTAAGGACTAACATTTCTCAAGGACATTTGGAATAGAGTTTATGCGAGTGATGTTTAACACATGGAAGAAAAACACTGCTTCCTCAGAAGTGTCCCAGTGAACAATGCTGATGAACAAAGAAAGATAGTACTGAAAACAGCACTTGAAAACCCATATTCTCAGAATGGATTTTGATATAACTTTGAACCCTTACATCTCTACTATTTCTAGAAATGGCATGCTAACCCAATTCAGTAACATAAAGTCCCTTATGAATTTATAATATCAGCTGAATGAAACCTTTTTGTACAGTGAAGTGTGTTGCAGCCTTGCAGGAACTCCCTTCTGAAATCAAGTTTTAATTACAGGAAATTAGAAACTTATTTCTGAAACATGTGCTCAAAATTTTCCTCTTTTCTTAATCACCAAAAAATGCGGTTGTACCAAATGTAACTAACTTGCTCTATGAGTAGTTAAGAGTAATTTCAGAGTCAAGATGGGGTTACCAAGTAGACTAAAGCTTTGGAGCAAGTTTTATTAGACTAACACATTTGGTAAAACGAAAATAAATGGAAGAAATTCAGTCCAGTTTCTGGATATAAAACATGTCAAGCTTGTTTTATTTCTGCTCATTTATCAAGATTTTTGGTATTAGAAATATTTACAAAGAGAAGTGGGGATCACGTTTTGGCATTTCTACCTCTCGCTTAAATTTAAAAGCATGGTGGCCTCGTGAGGCTCCTCACTTTAGGTATCCCACATAGGCTCTGAACTGATTACAACATACAGGTCTCTTGTGCAACACAGACACTCTCTGGTATTTAACCAAAAGATGCAAAACCCACCCTCCATACCAGCTCCAGTCCTCTCTGATCCACTGGCCTCTGCCATTTGGAAAGGCGAGATGCCAGATAATGTAGCAAAGAGTTGTTTACCTGAAGAATGATATCCTAAGAGGGAAAGTAAAAGCTCAAGAAATAAAGAGTTAAGAGGCCGCTCCCTTCTAGAACAACAAAGCTATAGTAACTATTTAAAACTGGGAATCCAGAACCAGGGCTGTTATGGAGAAACTGATCAGCACGGTAGATTTTATCATACTTATCTGCAATGACAATAATGTTTAAGTGTAATTGCAAATGCTAGTATAAAGAGAGAATGTTTTAGGATTTTTGTAGCAACTAGGAATACTAGGATAATATTTTTGAATGTTCCTGATCATGAAAGCATCGATCAGTTTGTAAAATGCAAGTAATTGAATGAGGATACAAACAAAAATTCTGGCAAGTTGGGGTGTTGGGCAATATTTATCATGACCTTTATTTCTTCCTCATGATTGAACTTTGACTCAGGGGAAAATTAAAAAGTAAATGATTGTTATCTAAAAAAAAAAAAAGAGAGACGGGGGCACCTGGTTGGCTCAGTCAGTGGAGTGTGCGACTCTTGATCTCAAGGATTGTGAGTTCAAGAACCACGGTGGGTATAGAGATTACTTAGAAATAAAATCTTTTAAAAAAAAGTAAATGATGGTCATGGTTCTTGCCACCTAGCTTGTCACTGTCACTTGTCAAGTTCTGGTGGGAGCAGGAAGGAAGGAAATGGATTAATGGAAGAATAAGGAATGGATGATTATATGAGAGTAGAGGGGAGAGAGGAAAGAAGGGTTGAGCAGGGAGAGATGGGACTGGTGGGAGCTAAGAAGGAGAGCATCAAAAAGAGGGACTTAGGGGCGCCTGGGTGGCTCAGTGGGTTAAGCCGCTGCCTTCGGCTCAGGTCATGATCCCAGGGTCCTGGGATCGAGCCCCGAATCGGGCTGTCTGCACAGCAGGGAGCCTGCTTCCCTTCCTCTCTCTCTGCCTGCCTCTCTGCCTACTTGTGATCTCTCTGTCAAATAAATAAATAAAATCTTTAAAAAAAAAAAAAAAAAAAAAAGAGGGACTTAAATGTCACCCGGCTCTTCTCCCCAGGTTTGAATACCAGTTCAGGAAAAGCCCCCTCCATCCAAGGGCATCAACCCAGCTAAGTAGCATGCAGCTTTTCAGAATCCTGCTATTTTTGCTTTTA
The DNA here is from genome assembly GCF_902655055.1 of Lutra lutra. NCBI lineage: Eukaryota > Metazoa > Chordata > Mammalia > Carnivora > Mustelidae > Lutra > Lutra lutra. The sequence continues at coordinate 41,578,704 of NC_062290.1, read as the reverse complement.
ACTAAAACATACATATGTATATAGCATATATTTTGCTGAATGTAAACTTAAAAACATATGATAATATTTCATCTCTTTCCAAGGAGTGGTAAAAACGAACCAGGTGACATTTTTTTCTTTAAAAATTTTATTTATTTATTTGACAGAGAGAGAGAGATCACAAGTAGGCAGAGAGGCAGGCAGAGAGAGAGAGAGGAAGAGAAGCAGGCTTCCTGCTGAGCAGAGAGCCTGATGCGGTGCTAGATCCCAGGACCCTGGGATCATGACCTGAGTCGAAGGCTGAGACTTTAACCCACTGAGCCACCCAGGCGCCCCCAGGTGACATTTTTTTTTACGTTTCTGTTTTTGTTCATTTTTACTACAGCCAAAAAGAACATGCACATAATTTTCATTAATACTATGGTTTGTATAATTCAAACCAGGAGCTGGTGCTGATTAATTTTTGCAACAAAGCAGCCTATGAAATGTACTGTCTCTAGCATTGTATCAAAATTAATAAAATAAACCTATTTCTACTTCTGAACTACTGTTGCTTGAGTTTTTCACAGTTTATATTTATTCTAGCTATTGTAAGAAGGGACAGAAAGGGAAACGCAACATGTCTTTTTTATCCTTGTTGTTTAAATCAACCTTTAGTTCCACAGCTTCCATCCATCTACCCAGCCACCCATCCATCTACCATTTATTCCACGAATATTATTGGAATATTGAATGCCAGCCCCTCACCTATTCTAAATACTGGAGATATTACTGTGAACGGGATAGGAAAGTAAAAGTAGAAAAGCATAGTTTATACATGCAAATTTCTAATAGTCTTTTTCTTAAGCATCAAACTTTTTTATCAGGGCGGAAGTCACAGTGGAAGTCACAAGGGCTAAGTACATTATCCCTTTTCAGAGTGGAAGGGAAACACACCCCATACAAAGAGCTCACGCTTTCTTTTGTTATATTTCTCTCCTGATTAGGAAACTGGCATTACTTCCTGTGTTTACGATCAGGTCAAGGTGTTATGGGTAGCAACTCTCCCAAATTTCCTGTCTCCAGATCAGGCAAGGAACTTAAATTTTCCAATCCAGTTTTCTGATTTTTGCAACAAAACAAGCAGTAGGTGTCTCTGCATCTCTCAGATCTCTGGAGCATCAGGAATTAAAAAAAAAAAAAAAAAGAACAATGATATCATCTCACCTGATATCCTTATTGTAAAGAAGAGGACGTTGAAGTCTTCAGAAGGTAAAGGGGGAAGAGATTAGCACTAGAACCAGAGACCTCCAAATCACAGGCTGACTCTCCAGATTATTCTACGTATTCTCATTCTTACCACTCTGAGCACTCTTACCACTCTGCTTATATTCCAGTAAAATATCTTTGACTGAAGAGTATGATAAAACTGACGAACGCTTGACAACATTATCGTAAGTAAAAAAAGATGGACAGGGAAGGCCATGTACTGCTGTATTACACGGTCCATTCATATGAAATGTCCAAAACAGGCAAATCTATGAAGACAGAAAGTAGATTTATGGTTGCCCCGGGGGGTGGGGTAAGGGGAAATGGAAACTAATTGCCAGTGGGTACCGTGTTCTTCTTGGGGTGTGGAAATGGTCTGGAATTAGATAGTGGAGATGGTTGTACAACATAATAAATACACTAAAAATGAACTGAAATGTGCGCTTTTAAATGGTGAATATGAGGTCATAGGAAGCATATCTCAGTAAAAATGCTATTAAAGATTGCCACATAAAAATTTATTTTAGAAAGCTGTAAATGGGTTGATATATTTGCTGCGTGTTTATCTGACTCATCCAAGATACTTTTTCCAGTCTTTGCCTCATGTCTCACCCAGGTTTTTGTTTGTTTATTTATAGAGTTGGTTAAGAGGAAGAGAAAGTCAATTGGACGTACTGTTTAACTTACAGGACGGCTTTATTGATCTTCCTCCTTTCTCCCCATTAATCATGAGAGGGCTGTTACGGATGGCAGAGTGTGTCTGGATATGTATAATGTCCAGAATGCCATGATTTTCTAAAATTAATTCTACAAGTCTTTAGAACAGGATCATGCAGGAAATGAATATACCCTCCTCGTAACTTACGCATATAACTGTTCATTTTGAACAGTTTTTATAGGTCTTATATTCTGCTAGGTAATAAAGTCTAGTTTATCTTAAGACAGAAAGGAACAAAAAATCAACCAACACTTCCATTAAGGGTCTTATGGTAACCCGCAATACTTTTTCCAAGCAATGAAGTATGAGTTCACCTTTTGCTTCTATCCTCATCTGTATTTTTGCTTCCCAAGGGCAATCAATCCCGACTTACTTTACAGAAGAAAAATGGAAAAATATATGCTATCCTAAAACAGGTCAAAAGCAAGCTGAAGCGGTTATATTAATATCAGAGTAGGTTTTAGAGCAAAGAATACAACCAAGGTTAAAGGAGCTTATTTTATAATTTAAACAGGTCAATACATCAAGAGGACATAATAATTCTAAAATTTGGGCACCTAATAACAATGTTTAGAAGTACATGAAGCAAAAACTGATAGAAATAAATCTATGATTATTTTCAGAAATGCTAATACTGTCTCAATAACTGATAGAAGAAATGGGCAGAAAATCAGTAAGGATTTAGAAGCATGGACAATGTTAACCAAATTAACCTGCCATTGCTAGAACACTCCACCCAACAAGAGGATAGACATTCTTTTCATGTGCACAGGAAGCATTTGCTGGGGCAAGCCATTTTCTGAGACATACAATGAATCTCAATAAATTTAAATGGATTTAAGTTATACAAAATTTGTTCTCTGGCCATAATGGAGTTAAATCAGAAATCAATAGCAGAAGTATCTTTGGAAAACCCCTAAGTTTTGGAAACCAAATTGTAAACTTATTCAATTGATAGCTTAAAGAAGAAATCAGTGGACAAATTAGAAAGTATAGTGAATTGCCTAAAAAATGAATACAACAGGGGCACCTGGGTGGTTCAGTCAGTTAAGCGTCCAACTCTCGATTTCGGCTCAGGTTGTGATCTCTGGATTGTGGGATGGAGTCCTGCGCGCAGGGCGGAGTCTGCTGGAAATTCTCTCTCTCACTCCCTCTGCCTCTCTCCTTGCTCATACAATTTATTTATTTAAGTAAATAAATAAATAAAATCTTTTTAGAAAATGAAAGCAACATATGAAAGTCTGTGAGGTGCCATTGAAGCATTATGCCGGGGAAATTTATAGCACGAAATGTCTATATTTAAAAGAAGAAAGGTTTTAACTTCAGCTTCCACTTTAAGAGACTAGAAAAAGAAGACAGCAGAAATAAGGATATAGAAAATATCAGAGCAGAAATCAATGAGTCTCACTAAAATTGGTAAATCTTTAACAGGACCAATCAGGAAAAAAATGAGAAGACACAGATTGCTAAGTTCCAGATAGCTTCACTATTGAATTTTATAAATATTTAAAGAAGAAATAGTACCAAGTCTACAAAACTCACCCAGAAAATCTCAAAAGAATATTTTCTGACTTATTCCATGAGACCAGTATTACTCTGAAACCAAACTATACAAAAATATAAGGATACTACAGACCAACATCCCTCATGAATATAGATTAAAAAAATTCTAAACAACACTTTACCAATTCAAAGCCAACAATATATACAAAAGGATAATGCCTCTTGATCAAGCCACTATTAAGAAAATGATAGTCCATAGTCTGGGAGAAAATATTTACTATACATTTCTCTGGTATCCCTACTATATCAAAGAAACCCTCAACAATTAATAATAAGAAATTTTTTGAGTGGACAGAAGATTTGAATGAATATATCACTAAAGAAGATATACAGGTGACATGTAAGTAAATGAAAACATGTCAACATATTAGTCATAAGGAATTATAAATTAAAGGCACAATGAGATAGTATTACACACCTATTAGAATGACTCAAATTATAAAAACTAACTGACCATACCAAGTGTTGGTGAGGATATGAAGGAATTGGGACTCTTACACACTGCCGGTGAAATATCAGATAGTCCAGCCACTCTGGGAAACAATTTGGTGGTTCTTTATAAAGTTAAACATACATCTACCATGTGATCCAGCCATTCCCCTCCTAGTTACTCACACAAGAGAAAAGAATGCTTATTTCCATTCAAAGACTTACATATGAATGTTCATAGCAGCTTTATTTGTGACAGTCAAAAGTATAAACAGCCAAATGTCCATTATCATGTGAGTGGATCTGCAAATTACAGTACATCCTTGCAATGAAGTCTATTCAGAAATATAAACAAGTGGGAGATTGCTACAACAACATGGATGATTCTCAACAGAATTACGCTGAGTCAAAGAGCCTGACAAGAAAGAACACACAGTGTATAGGTACTCTATTTATAGAAAATTCTAGAAAGTGCAAACTTTATGTATAGTAACAGAAAGCAAGTCTGGTGCTACCTGGGAATGGGAGAGAAGAACAGTAAAAGGCAGAGGAAAAGGATTGAAAAAGGATGCAAGGAAGTTTTAGGGGTGGTGGATATATTCACCATCTTGATTGTGGTAATAGTTTCACAGGTATACATATATGTGTCTATTTTTTAAAAATTTATTTGACAGAGCACAAGTAGGGGGCAAGGGAGAAGCAGACTCCCTGCTGTGCAGAGACCCTGCCGAGGTGCTCAATCCCAGGACCCTGAGATCATGACCTGAGCCGAACAAAGGCAGACGCTTAGCTGATTGAGCCACCCAGTCGCTCCTATATGACTAAATCTATCAAATTATACATTAAACACAAGTTTATTGTATGTCAATTGTATTTCAATAAAGCTGTTTGAAGAAAGAAACAACAATTTCTACAACATGGAAGATTTCCAAAAGAAAAGAGAGCTCTAAGTCTAACAATATCCTTATTTCAGGGCAGTAAAATATTGGCATAAAATTGTATGATTTCAATATCCAATGACAGAAGAACACTTAATGGAAAATTATATTGTCTCCATTAAAGTGATAATTCAATCACATAATGTTATTTTAAAATAGCAGAATATAAAATAATGGATGCATTATTTTATTTATTTCTTAAATTAACATATAATGTATTTATTTCAGGGGTACTGGTCTCTGATTCGTCAGTCTTACACAATTCACAGCACTCACCATAGCACATACCCTCCCCAATGTCCATCACCCAGCCACCCTATCCCTCCCTCACCTCCCACCCCAGCCTCCAGCAGCCCTCAGTTTGTTTCCTGAGATTAAGAGTCTCTTATGGTTTGTCTCCCTCCCTGGTCCCATCTTGTTTCATTTTTTTCCCTCCCTCTCCCCATGACCCCCGCTCCACCTCTCAAATTCATTATATCAGAGAGATCCTATGATAATTGTCTTCCTCTGATTTACTTATTTCACTTAGCATAATACCCTCTAGTTCCATCCATGTCATTGCAAATGGCAAGATTTCGAGGTTTTTTTCTTGATGGCTGGATGCACCTTTTTAAAACTACATTGCAAAAAGGAAACTGACGGCGGAGACAAACATGAGCTGGGTTTATAGCATGATTCCACCATGTACTTGCTCTGTTATCTTGAATTCTTTAAGCTTAGGTTTCTCATGTATAACATGGGGATGACAATAACTTTCTGGAAAAACTGCTGTGAAGATTAAATGTGAAAACTACAAAGAACATGCCTGGAACATAATAGGTACTCCTAAAAGCTACCTTATTAAAAGCTGTTGTGTGTGTACGTGGGGGAGGGGGGGCGGGGGCAAAGTACCTGGAAGAGAGTGACAAGTTTTTTAAAGATTTTATTTATTTGAGAGAGAGCACAAGGAGGGCTGGGGAGAGGGAGGGAGACTGAGGCAGAGTAGAGGAATAAGCAAACTCCGCACTGAATGTGGTGCTGGATTCAGGGCTTGATCCCACATCCCTGAGATCAAGACCAGAGCCGAAGTCAGGTGCTTGACCAACTGAGCCACCCGATTTTAAACAGTGCTTGTGTTCACCAGTAAACAGGGAAGAAGGATCTGGGGGGGGCAGGGGAGAGTAGGGGTTTTATAGTTCCGTATGACAAGTGAGAACACTCCCACATGTTAGGACATTTGTGTTGAACGTGGAAGTGGTTCCAGCTTTTGGAGAAATCCAGATGACCAAGGAAGCCCTTTTTAAAACCCCAATATGCTTTCAGACGTGATCTGTGATACACAAAACTCATGATAAAGAGAGCCACGCTAGCAGATGGTTTTCCACGCGACAGAAAGAATTGTTTGTTGCTAAGGACTGGAAGGATAGTTCTTTTTCTAAGAATGGCTCCTCCGGGGAGCCATGTTTTCATAATCTCCCTTTGCATTCAGTATTTCAGGAATATTCTTGTTCTGTGTCTTGAGGGTCCATCCTGCCCCCAGATGAACACGTGAAGAATTAAATGGTGCTAAATGGAGAGAAAGGTGGTTCGGCTTGTATGGCCGTCAGGAGGGATTCAGGCAGGAAGTGAAAGGATGGTAAATACCAGCAGAATCTGGCTCCCAGGAAATCTCCTTGCCTGAGGGTTTCCTACCCACCAGAATTCTTGGGTCATTTTAGGGACCAGCCTCAAATAACAAGCTTCCAAAGAGTTTCAGATTTGAACTAAGAATGGAACTTTTGCAAATATGACAAAGGCCTCCCCAGCTTTATGGCCACCTTGGGCCTCCAGTCAGGTAGGCAACAGAAGGCAAGCCTTCCTGGAAAGTTCTGCTTTGCTTTTGCATTTTATTGTCATGATTTTTCACAGTTTGTCTCATGTCACCTTGTTACTTAATTCCCACACCTCCAAGGGAAAAGGAAAAATGTGTAATATTTTAATATTTATGTTACAGATACTTAACATTATGTTTCTACATAGGTGTTGCCAAGATAGTCAAGCCAACCTTTATTTATGGAAGGTAGAAAATATAAATCTGTCTTAAATCTTTCACGAAAGGAAGGTCTTAATATTTCCAGAGTTGATTTTGGTGCCTACTCTTGGAGAGTTAGGAAAGGGTTGTCAATACAAGGTGTCATTGTTTTAGGTTTCCTATCCATGAGCTGCTTTTTTTCCCCCAACTTCCCTCTCTTTTGGCAACTTCTCCTCGCATTCTGTCCCACATTTGGCCCTGAGTCAGTTGAAAGCTTTGCAAGTTGATTTTCCATTCCCATCTGAATTTTAGCTTAGCTGTGGAACTGTTTTCCATGTGTTTTTAATCATTTGTCCATGTGTTATGAGCTTATAGGGACAATATGGTTCCCCCAAGCTGCCTGCATTGTATAAGCAGAAACTGGCAAGGTAGCCAGTAGGGAAATGGTTTTCAGACAGATGCCCCCTACACTCATTTCTGTTGGTGATACACCACCCTCTTCTTCCAACTGGAGGAAAACAATTTACAAGCTGCGTAAGTCACCTAACACAGATAGAGTCCTCTGGCAGGGGCTACCTTTTCTAGGTGTATAATTTATCCTCAAAGAGCAACCTGCCTAGGAACTGTGGCTGGTAAGACAAAGTTCAAAGACCTACTCTGAGGCTGTGGCCAGGCTGGGTTATAAAGAAAGGTTTATTCTGAGTCTTCCCAGAGTCCATGGAAATTTGGTTTTAAAATAGAGTCTGAATGCAGAGAATTAAGGGTAAGTTCTCCAGGACAAAGAGATAGCTCTTGGAAAGTAGAGCCCAACAAGGCCGCATGTCAGAAGTTTCCGTCCACATTTTTATTGGATTTGGCATGTTAAAATGAGCACTCGTTAACCTCCTGAGTGTCGAGCATGGGACCAGGCACAGAAAAGAAAGAGAAAACTGCATTTAACAAAATCCCTGTTCTCAGCTGCTGATAATGCCATCTCCAGCAAACGCAGACCTTGCCTCCTGGGAGCCTCCTCTCCTAGTTAGGAAGACACACATGCGCCCAAATTAAGCCAAGTCTGAGGAGTCACCAAATGGCCAAGTAAAGAAGGGACCTGGCTTCTAGAATCCCAAAGAAACTCTAGTGTTCTGAGTGAGACACCCCTTGTAAATCCTCCGCTACCCAGGGAGCTGGCCAGATGGTTGTTCTGCTCTTATAGCTTAAATCTTCAGGATTTTCATAGCTGTTTTGCCCACTCTGACCTCCTTTTCTCCATTTTCTTTAGGACCAGATTTATGAGAAATGAGTTAAATATTGCAGAGAATTGCAACAGCTACGAGGAGGGATGGGTGATCCTGGGAAGGAGGATTTAAGGAAGTGCTGAAGCCAAACTCTGCGTGGGTCGATGTATCAGGGGATGTGAGAACACGGAGGTTGTTTGAACAATTCTTTTCAAAACTTGCCCAGGAATGCAGAAGATAACACCAAAGTGTAGAACCTGAAAACTTGTGAGAAAGAAAGAGACATTTTTAAAAGATTCAAAATAAGGAAAGGTTGTATAAATGCTAGTGGAGGCAGCCATGGAGAAGAAGAAGGTTGATGGGGGAGAATATTCGCTACGGTAGATTGGAAATGGTGGAATGCAAGGGCAGAGTGGAAAGGAGAAATGAATCAGGTTGCTGGGATCGTTGGATGGGAGAGAACTCTCCCATCTGCTGGCTTCCATCTTCGTCCGTGGAAGAAGGGATGAGATCATTTGCTGGAGACCATAGAGGAGTTGAATGGTCAAAGGCTGGAGACAGAGAAGTTTTTAAAATAATCTGTAGAGAAAATAAAGACAGAGTTGGCTAGAGTAATAGGAAAATTGCTGGGCAGTACAGAGGGTTCTGTTAAGAAGGAGGGTAGTTACTGTAGAAGGAACCCTTATCTGCCACTTTGACATTGACCCTGCCAGCATTCCACAACCCAGGTGTGGCCCAGGGACGGTGACAGCTAGGTGATTCCAGACCTGGAACTCCACTAGATGGGTGCAAGAGAAGGGCAAAGGGGCAAGAGAATTGGGAGTATTGCAAACGTTTGAAGTGATGGGCCCTGAATCCAACCTGGATAGGGAAGGAAGTGAAGACCAGAGAGCTTAGAGATCGTCATCCACTCATTTTTACAACCAGTATTTTGAGCGCCTACCATGCGGCGGGAACTGTTCTAAGGCCTGAGATGGTGTTTCCAGGAGACACAGTCCTACTTTCATGGGCTTTAAAATCTAAAGTGGAGACAGATGTTCAACCAATGTTCAGACAAATCACCATGTAGCTACAGCCGTGGTAGGACTATTATAAGGATAACAAGGAGCACAGGGAAGGACTCTACAGAACTGAAACAACAGGAAGTGATTGAGAGAGAGAGAGAAAGAGAGAGAGAGAGAGATTGTGAAACCCACCGTGTAGAGGTGGAGCCTTTCCTGATAAGAACGGAGTCGAAATGGAGGGGGAGGGAGAGCCCAGGGAAACGGAGGTCATCAGACTTCAATAGGGTCTTGAATGGGGCAGCATGTCACGCTGATGGCCTGTTTTTGGGCAGAACCATCCGTGCAGACGCAGACGTCATGCAGGGTGACAGCAGGATTTGGGGTAAAAGAAAGGCAATGAGCCCAATGAGGAAGGCAGCGCAGGTGGTATTGTCCCTGACAAGGTTTAAGGACCTGGAGTGCTTGCGATCCTATTCCAAGCTGGAAGGCAGAGTTGGGAATCAGATAAAGGTTTTCTGGCTTTCAGTCCAAAGTTACTTGCCTTTACATTACTCTCTCTGAGAGCAAACCCCGTGCAGAGGGAGAAGTGATCAAGGTGAATTTTAAGGATGGAGAAGAGGCGCATGACAGAGGCTTAGCATCAGTGACTGTAAGTTGAGGCTGTGTGCAGTGGGGACGGGTGGGTGGCGGGATGGTGGGGCACACTGTGACGTTGCATCAGCTGTCTTGGCCTTCTTTTAGATTTTCAGGAGCCCTCACTACCATCTGGGTAAGTAGCTGATTAGTCACATTTCACAGTGATAGATACATTCCCAGTTGCAAAAGAAATGGAACGTTTCTCCAAGGCGCGGGAGTGTTTGGGACAGAGAGCCGTAGATCACTGAAACAGCCAACGGAATAATCTGACCCTAAAAAGTAACCTGGGGATCAGTGCCTAAAAGTGAAAAAGAGGGATTTTTGTGACGTGCTGCACCATTTGATATATATCCTTTTTATTGGCTCCCTATTTGGTTCTCTTTGAGTGTATGTATTAGTTTTCTGGGGGTGGGGGGCGTAACAAAGGGTTCCAGACTGGGGGACTTAAAAAACAGAAGTTTATTTTCTCACAGTTCTGGAGACTGGAAGTTTGATATCTGGGTGCTGGTAAGCCTGTGCCCTTCTGGAATTTCTCTCCTTGGCATGCAGACTGCCATCCCTCCTGATGTCTCCGCGTGGTCTCCCCTCTGTGTCTTTGTCTTCATCTCTTTTCCTCATGAGGACACCTGTCTTGTTGGGTTAGAGCCTACGCTAATGGCTTCATGTTAACTTCATTACCTCTTTAAAAGCCTTCTTTTCAAATACGGTCATATTCTGAAGGATGAGGAGGTTGAATCTGCAACACGTAAATCTTAGGGGGATATGATGCAGCCCATAACAGGTGATAAGTTTAAAAGATCGAATATAAAGAAGTTGATAACAGTGTCCATGGCAGGACAGGAAGCCTGGGAGGTTACAGGAAATTTTTCCATTAATTGTACAATTTTTGTACTATTTGTTTTGTTACTGCAAGTATTCACCTTGTAATCAAAAATAAGAGAAAATTATTGCATTGGTTACACATCTTTGCACTCAACACCTTTATCTATTTACCTGTCAGAGCAAGGAAGAAAGAGAGCAGGGGCGGGGTGGGGAGGGGCAGAGGAAGAGGGAAAGAGAGAGAATCTCAAGCAGGCTCCATGATCAGCTTAGAACGCGCCCTGACTCGGGGATCGATCTCATGACACTGAGCTCATGAACTGAGCTGAAATCAAGAGTCGGATGCCTCACCGACTGAGCCACCCAGAGACCCCCAACACCTGTTTATTGAATAAAATTAACATAAACACAGTGCGACTGTCCGCCATGCCTTTGGAATTTGGACCTACTTGAAGGTCTTTGATTAGTACAGGAATGGTACCTGCCAAGGTTTTTTCCTCATGTAACTAATTCTGAAGAAACAGAGGGCAAACTATAGACGGCAAACTCCAGGGGGCCCGGGCAAGGACAGCCTCACCATTTTATCCCCAGGACCACGCACAGTCGGCTCTCATATGTGCGGTATGAATGAATGCATCAGTGAGAGAACAGCTTCGGGGAATGAGTTCTTCCTAATGTTTCAGTTCCATAGAAAGCAGCAGGGAGGGGAGTGCAGAGGGGAGAGTTCCATTATTTTTTTTTTTTTTAAGATTTTTATTTATTTATTTGACAGAGAGAGACACAGCTAGAGAGGGTACACAAGCAGGGAGATTGGGAGAGGAAGAAACAGTCTTCCTACCGAGCAGGGAGCCCAGTGCGGGCCTGGATCCCAGGACCGTGGGATCATGACCCAAGCCAGGAAGGCAGACACTCAATGACTGAGCCACCCAGGCGCCTCGAGTGTCATGTTTTGAATAATTTACTAAACTAAATCAAGGTAATAGGTTTAAGGGGGAAACCACTTGCCCTAATATGCTCTAGTCCTTGTTCTTTGGGAAAAAAATAGAAAGATTCTGCCTACTTTGGGCCTCCTCTACAACAATCCAACCCTCCACAATCCTACTGTGTTTCCATATTTTGTAAAGAGAGGTAGCTAGGGAACAGTGGCATGCACCCTAAGCAGATTTCTTTCACAAATCCATTCACCCAAATTCCTTTTTCTGGTCTCAATTCACCTCTGATGCTCACCTCTGACCTAACACGGCCTCTCGCTTTCTGTGGTTGTCTGGGGTTTCCAGGAAAGAACTTAACCTCTTTGTTTCTCTTTAAAGAGCACGAGACATTTTATAAACCCCTTCTGAGCTTCTGCAAGAGGGGAACAGAAAAACACAGCATTCATGTCCTCTCAGGGACGCTGGGAGCCCCACCTGGTCCTCAAGACAGTGTAGTGTCTGGGAAAACCAGGTCAAGTTGAAAACGGTGTTCGGGTGATGCTGAACTTGAGTTGTCAATGCGGAAAGAATGAATGAGGAGTTTAGTCCCCCTGGTCTCATGCAGGTTTGAGGTTAGCCCAGGAAGTGGACTTAGCTTATGTAAGCCCGGGCAGGCCTGCCTCTCACCCTGGCATTTGGTACTAAGTCCACCAATAGTCCTGTGGTGCTCTCTCCACACTGCCACCTGCTGAGTCTGGAGGTCCCCTCCTCACCTTCCTCCATTTGGCTTCATCCAAAAGGGGAAGTAACTAGATGCCTAGGTCACAGACAACCCACAAAGGCAGCGTTGTTTTATTAAAAGATACAAACTGTTTACGCTCTTAAGAGTAAGCTACAATGTGTCATATACATAGTTTCAGATTTACTGAAAAGACGTGGGGTGAAAGGTGAACGTCATCTGCCCTTAACCATAAAAGACAGGGATTGAAGACAGACTTAAGTTCTCATCACAGAAGGCTTTGCTAGCTTTTTCCTTCAGGATATTGATACATCTTCCCAATGGGAATGATAGGACAGCAAAAGTAAATTCTGCACGAGTAATTTTTATTTATTTTTTAAGATTTTATTTATTTGAGCAAGAGAGCATGAGCAGGGGGGAGGGACAGAGGCAGAGGGAGAACGAGGCTCTCCCCTGAGCAGGGAACCTGCCTCCAGGCTCGATCCCAGAAGTGGGGAAACATAGCTGGTGTCCAGATTATATTTATAATCAGGGCAGAGTGGCCAGCTCTGGAAAGGCTTTGTCATTGGATAGTTGAGGGGAATCAAGAAATTCAAATAGAAGGCAACTTAAGAAACTACGTTAAAAAAAATGGCAAATACTAATGCTCATTTAATATAGATCAAGTGTATCTTAATTCATACTAGCCCGGGTCCTGTGGGTATTTAGTAGAGGCAAAAGATGTCTCTTCTGAGAGAATTCTGGAAAATGACGGTCCATTTAAAAATAGCTCATTATTGTAAATAAAGGAACTCACTTCGGGCTTTATGTCACAGCAATCAGGCATGACTATTAAAAGGAACACAAATGTCTGGAAAAAAGATTCCAGTGGGTCAATTCTTGGAAAGAAGGCTTAATCAGTATGAAAATGGGGACAATGTTCCAGGATTATGTGCTACTAAAAGCAAAGAAGATGATAATTAAATTAAAAGGGAAGAAATATAAGCCAGTATGGGATTAATTCCAGTGGAAATACTATTCAAATGCTGTGGGGGGACAACTCAATTCAATTCTGGGATTTCGCTTTTGTGGATCTGTTTCTTTCCCATGCCCTTGGGTGATTTATAACCTTTTTGAATGAGAGTCTTGTCAGCTAACAAATTTTCCTTTGGTTCCTGAAGATGGGTGCTTGTCTCCCTCTTTAATTAACCTGGTCATCAATTACCGTGGAATAAGGAAGATGATGTGGATTCTGTCAGGTAAAGAACTGACCAGCCAGTTTTAGGCCCTGAGCTATCAAACCTGGTTCTTAGAATCCACGTTTGCAAGTCTGGCTCTTTGTTTAGAGAAAGAGAACAAAATCAATAGGGTGGCTTGAAGGAGACATTTTTCCCCCCATCTGCCCTGAAGGCTGCTGAGCAATCCATTAGGGAGGATCCTGTTGAGAAATTTGTCAACAATTGAAAGGGTTTATCTGATGGCTGGCTAGTTGTGAAATTTAGCATCAAGTGTTTGATTCTTCAAATGAGGGGGTTAATTTGGGAGCTGGGAGTTTCCTTGCGTGAAAAGGGAGAATGTCTTCCCTGCATCCTGTCGGCAAACAAAAATCAACCACCCCAACTACCTGTAAGTGAGAGGGAGAGTCCTCCGCTCAACAAAGTTAACATTCTCCTGTTTCTTCCTTTTCCTTCCTTATAATTTTGATATACTTATTTGGCTGACTCGTGTGTGTGTGTGTGTGTGTGTGTGTGTGTGTGTGTGTGTAAAGCCTGAAGACTTGGGCATTTGCTAAATGCATGCCTTTAATTTTTATCTGATATACTTCCGTCATAAAAACATGTCTTGTCTTTCCGATCCTAATACAAAGCAGATGCACCACAAATGTTTGTTGACTCTGGTCCTTCTTCTAATAACAGTGATGGGAAATCCGGGAAAAGAATGTGTTGTTTTCTCAGAGAAGGCTCTGTAAATCTCAGACGATAGATAAAGTGCCAGCTAATTACCCCCTGAGTCTCAGGCTTTCACTGGTGCCTTCTTAAATACACAAAACTCAAGTGAAGGCATGACACCATTAGCACTACATAATTCAAGCAAACAATAAATGTGTTTACTGTGCCTGGCTACTGACCACCTGCCTTTCCGTCCCACAAGGCAGGTATCTATATATAGGATCTCCTTGTTTGCATTCCCGCAGAGAGCGAGCCTTTCTCTCCTTTAGGCCTCACCATCTGTGAAAGCGCAAGAAGCTTGGGCCCCTGACAGCATGTGTCTTCTCTTACTTCAGCTGCTGGTGCTCCTGCCTCTAGGGAGGGCTGCACAGCGAAATGGCCGCCCAAGTCCTAGTTCTGTCTCCCCTGTGCTCCCAGAAAGGGATCGCAGAGAGCTCCCCCTTGACAACCACGAGGATGCCGAGGAGAAGCCAGACCTTTTTGTTGCAGTGCCCCACCTCATAGGGGTAGGAGAAGGCCAGAGGCAGAGAGGGAAGATGCTATCCAAGTTTGGCAGGTTCTGGAAGAAGCCCGAGAGAGACCTGCATCCACCCCAGGACTTGGTCCCTGAGCGGGTCCCACCTGGGACCCACACCGTCACCCAGCCCAGAGATGGGACACGGATGGAGAAATCTCCTCTTCGGGAAGAGGCCAAGAAATTCTGGCACCACTTCATGTTCAGAATGAGCCCAGCCTCTCAGGGGATCATCCTGCCCATCAAAAGCCATGAAGTACATCAGGAGACCTGTAGGACAGTGCCCTTCGGCCAGGTATCGGCTCTGGATGAGGGAGGGGATCAGAGTTGGCAAGAAAGGGGAGGACATCTGGAGGTGGAGAGTTGGGGAGGAGGCTGCTGGGAGCCTGATTCTTACCTAACTTCCTGATTGGATCCTTGGGTATTTGTCATAACATGTGGCAAACTATCATTACACTTTCCAAATTTCCTTCTAACTCTCCATTGTCTCTTGGTATTCCGGAGATGCTGTGAGAATGGTGACGCTACTGTTCAGATGAGTAATTATTCCTATTGATGGCACAGACATTTGTCTTAGGGGGTTTAACTTACTTATATGCTGGAGGTGTTCTATCTGGAAAGATAAGTAAGACAGTCCCCTCAGTTAGGAGAAGTGGGAACTTGGGAGTGCCAACCAGAACTTCTCTCTAGCTATACCTCTATGCTCTATTGGGATGTGGACAAGCAGGTCGACCCTACTTGTAGATAAGGTGGGAAACACTGACTCCTAGCCAAACACTCACGTACACAAGTATCTCAGTCTTAATCCCCTGCATTTCCCACCCAACTATTTCATAGGCTGTCAGATGGAAGTCGTGACATTGTTTCTATGGTTACGATGGCAAAAATGATTTAATTTAACTTACTTTCTCATAAGCTTTCAAGAAATAATATCAGTGTGAGGTCACATTTTCTCCCCTCAGAAACACCTCCTACTTCCTGTCATGTTGGCTGACTTATGGTTATTGTGATCAATTCTGCACTATTAAGACAAAGGGACATTTTCTACTAGCCGCTTCCTCCAGTCAGTCCTGGCAAGCCCTGCACTCCAAATGTTAAATTAAATTGAGACACTGCATCAGGTCCTTAAACACGAAGATACTGAACCCAAAGCAATGCAGGGGAGAGTAAAATTTTACAGTCCAATAATGCTACCCAATTAAACAGGCAGTATTATAAGGTAATTGACTGTGTAAGGCAGTTAAGTATTCTGCCTGAAACGGCAAGGATATGTAGCAATAAGTCCATTATCAAATAATAATGACTGCTTTGTTGGCCGTGTGCAATTAGAAAATTGCTCCCAAGAAATCATGCAATTGAATTTCCTTTGAAACTCTTATTTTTAATTCTATTGCTAATTAAACTAAAATTAAGGTGTTTGACTCATATGTCTTGAAGGGCACATAAAGCTAGGTGAAGGGGGATGGGCGGGGCAAAGGTGATGTAATGTATGGTGATTTGCAGACGTATCACTTTGTCCCATGCAACTTCTTAGATTTGAACGTACTATAGGCCCTGCAAAATAGTATAGAATTCATCTTGATGTTCTGATCTGCTCTATGAGCTGTTGAACAAACACGGATGGAGAATCTATTATGCGTAATGCACTGTGGGGCATAGAAAGATAAGGCACATTATTCGTGTAGGAAGTTAGTCATTAGAATTTTTCAACTGGCAACATTTAATTAGACAAAATTTCTTCAAGTTTGGATGTAAGATGTAAAGCATTTTCTCATTAACTTGGGGATTTCCTAAAGGCTCATTTAGTAATCTGTCCAATAAAAGAAATTTTAGTTGAGGTGGCTTTATGCCCTAGGAGATTAACCATGGCTCGGATATTGTAATATATGTCAAACTAGAAAGTTTTTGACATTTTAGTCTGAATTATCTTCAGACTTAGAGTCTTTTTTGCTTCTGCATCACGTGTGTTAATGAAATGACTCAAAATGACTGAATGGAGATGTTTTTGCCTTGTAGACAATCACCCATGAAGACTGTGAGAAAATTGTTGTACAGAACAACCTTTGCTTTGGAAAATGTGGGTCCATTCATTTACCTGGAGCTTCACAACACCCCCACACGTTCTGCTCCCACTGCTCGCCTGCCAAGTTCACCACGATGCACTTGCAGCTGAACTGCACCAGCCTTGCCCCTGTGGTCAAGGTGGTGATGCTGGTGGAGGAGTGCCAGTGCAAGATGAAGACTGAACCTGAGCATGGACACCTCCTCCAGGCAGGCTCCCGGGCAGAATTTCATGCCCAGGATCCCTTCATCCCAGGATTTTCTACTTAAAAAAATCCCACTATTATCTTTGAAAAGCAAAACTGTAGTAGCAAAGGTGCTGGATTATTCAGCTTGGAAGTGTTAGCGAGTGCACACTATTTTAAGGGAAAGGTAAGGTTCAAAAGTAGTGAGATAGAACAATTTAGAGGCAATGGTGTTCATCTAGTTGTGGGTCTATGTTTGGGTTCTACTTTTGGCTCTGCCCCCCCTGGCAGGAGGACGTTAAGGAGTTGTGGAAGCTTTCTCCATCTTAAGGGCTTCATCTCTACGTAAGGGACTTGAATCAGATGATTGCTTAAGTCCTTTCCGCTACAATATTCCATGACCTAGGGTCTCCACATTCTGGTAAAAGTCCTCCATCTGAAGTTGGAAAAGAAAGAAAGTGGGCCCTAAAAATGGGCTTCTTTAGTCAAAGCACCACCAAAAATACATTTCTAGTTTTGTAGGGCAGATTCTTTGCATTTCAGGCTGTGTTTTATTTGCTTCCATCAGATGATTATTTACCTTCCATGGATGTAAGGAGTAACTTGCTTGGTTGCCTCATAGTTCTTTGGATACGCCCCATATAAGGTTGTTAATGTCAGGTCCTTGGCTTTGAAGAAGGAGCGGTAATGTTACTTTCAGTGGTTCACATAGGGACAGGGAGCAATCACTGGAGGCCACGCAAGTGTCTCCATGATGGGGGAATAAAAATATATGACCTGCACTACCAGGCTGAAAGGTCAATCCAGAGATGCCAATGAAAGTAACCTAAGAATTCCAGTGGACGTCAAATTACATAAACTGCTTGGAAATGGAAACAAT
Source organism: Lutra lutra (assembly GCF_902655055.1). Classification (NCBI taxonomy): domain Eukaryota; kingdom Metazoa; phylum Chordata; class Mammalia; order Carnivora; family Mustelidae; genus Lutra; species Lutra lutra. The sequence goes on along the minus strand of NC_062290.1, from coordinate 41,560,945 downwards.
TTACTGGTGAAATTCTTTATCCCTTTTGGAGTAGGTAGTAAGTTAGAGTTCTATGTTGGGATGATGTTTTTTTGTTTTGTTTTTGTTTTTGTTTTTGCTGCATTCTAAAAACTTCATATTACAGATTTTTATTCTGTAAATGTCATACTTGCAAGGTCTGAAAATATTCTGAATATTTTAATGTATTAAATTTTAGTGTATGAAGCATTCTGGGAAATGTCATGGCATTCAATTGTCTTAAATTTTGTCTTAATGGTGCTTTTTCTGTCCCATAACTTAAAGGTGCTATCTGGAGGCGGCGTACCTGGGGTATTTCTCATATGTCTTCTGAGGCTAATGATAGTACCCCAAGTGTTTCTTCTGACGCTTCCAGCAGTCCTCTGTTAACAGAAAAATCACTGTCCTAGTGGTTCCCTTTCTTCTTCTGTATTTATTTGTATTCATACATTGCATAGACCTGGCTTTCCCTCACACTATTTCTTTTTCTGTAATCATCCTTTAAAAATTTCATCTTAAAATTATTTTGATTATTTGAACCTTATTTCTCACAGTATACACAAAAAGGTGTTTCCCAGAATATTGATTTTTTTTAAAGGAATCAAGGTCTACTTTAATTCTATTTCTCTTTAATCACACCATCTAACCTGGCGTTCCAAAGAAGCAGATGCACTTATATTTAGTGTATATTCTACATTGAAATAATAGAATATGTGATATACAGATAAATACGTGGCATTTACATCAGAATATATTATACCCTTCGGTGGTCAAAGACAACCTAATTGGCCAAGATATGGCCATAAGGATGAAACTGTTAAGCATTAATGATATCCCAGCTGGTCAATATATTTTGGTGCCAAGAGCTATTGAGCAACTGTCTTGTTTGCAATTGCCTAACCCTGATTATGTAAACCTATCCCTGCCAATTGGACTGTCCTTCTTACATGCTTGCAAATCCCTTTTATTTATCCTTGCAAATAGACTCTCAACCCAAGCCCCAAACAATCATCCATCTTATTCAAACTCTGCTCTGCTCTTCATTCATGTGAATTCAAGATGAGACAGTGGAGAGTGGTATCAGAATTGACCTTCATAGTGCAAACCTCATGAGACTGCCCAAGTTCATCCATTTTTACTGGTGAGGAAAAAAAAAGGCAGTTCTCAATGGTTCCACATAATACACAGGAGCGTGGACACCTGAGAGGAAACATACAAATACTGAACTTCTATTAAGGGCCAGATATTATTCTGAGTCTCTTACATAAGTTATAGATTAGAAAACTTATATAATACATCAATACATATATAATCTTCATAAAAATCTTTTTTACAATTTTACTTAAATTCAGTTAATTAACAAATAGTGTATTATTTGTTTCAGATGTAGAGTTCAGTGATGCATCAGTTACATACAACACCCAGTGCTCATTAAATCCCCAGCCCTCCTCAATGGCCATCACCCAGTTACCCCATCCCCCACCATGCTCCCCTCCAGCAGCCCTCAGTTTGTTTCCTGGAGTTAAGAATGTCTTATCGTTTGTCTCCCTCTCTGATATGATCTAATCTTATTTTCCCCACCCTTCCCCTATGATCCTCTGTTTTGTTTCTTAAATTCCATATATGAGTACAATCCTCATAAAAGTCTTATGAGGTGGGTAAATACCTTATTTTTATTTTTATTTTTAAAGATTTTATTTATTTACCTGAGAAAGAGAGAGAGTGAGAGAGAGAGAGCATGACAGGGGAGAGGGTCAGAGGGAGAAGCAGATTCCCTGCTGAGCAGGGAGCCTGATGTGGGATTCAATCCTGGGACTCGAGGATCATGACCTGAGCTGAAGGCAGTCACTTAACCAACTGAGCCACCCAGGTGCCCAGTAAATACCTTATTTTACAGGTAAGGAAAATAGGCCTTAAAAAGTTTAAGCAACCAGCCTAAGGTCATTTAGAGCATATTTTCTATTTGTATTAAAATATTTGCTCATTCATTGCCCATCAGTTTAGATCTATCTCTTTGAGATCTCTTGCCTCTAGGCCTCAGAGCTAATTTCTTTGATCTCTTGCTCAGCAATCTTATTTAAAGGACATCAATGTTGCCTCTTGAAAGAGAAATCATCCCTTGGTCAGGTTCTTAGCCAAGCATTACCCTAACTTGAGAGGGGGTCATGGCAATTCCCTTATCAGTCTTGGTCTCATTTTCTGCCCAGATAGGATGAGGGTGATAATTAATTACTTCAAAATTATTGTGGGAACACCTGAGTGGCTCAGTCAGTTAGGCATCTGACTCCGGATTTTGGCTCAGGTCATGATCTCAGGGTCGCAAGACCGAGCCTCATGTCGGGCTCCACGCTCAGTGGGGAGTCTGCTTGAGATTCTCTCCTTCTCCCTCTTCCCCTGCCCCTTCCCCTGCTCATGCTCTCTCTCACTCTCTAAACTAAATAAGTAAATCTTTAAAAAAGTTATTGTGATGATCAAATGTAAAAAGCAGCACATCAGAGAGCTTTATATTCTAAAAAATCTGAGTTCACTCTTTTCCATTCAGATGTTCTTTCTTTGAAAAAAGTTTTGTTTCGAGAAATTCAAAATACATAGAAAAAAGTACAAAGGACATTATAGCAAACACTCCAGTTCTTACCACCAGAATATTTGACATTTTGTCATCTCGTGCGCCTGGTCTTTTTTTGTTAAAAAAAAATAATAAATTTCACATATAAATAAAGTCCCCTCCAACCACCATAGGGTGTCCCATCCCCCAAACCCCTGACCTCTCAAGAATGCTCCCAGGATTCCAATTTATACTTTCAATACCCTTTTATATATATTTTAATATTTATTTGACAGAGAGAGAGATCACAAGTAGGCAGAGAGGCAGGCAGAGAGATGGTGAATCAGGCTCCCTGCTTAGCTGGGCTACATCCAGGGACTCCAGGATCATGAGTTGAGCCAAAGGCAGATACTTAACCAGCTGAGCCACCCAGGCACCACTTGTAACAGTTTTTAAAGGTTTTTAAAAAAAAAAAAAAAATATATATATATATATATATACTTTTATCTGGATTCTAGAACCTTGGCATTAAGTATTCTCCAGAGAGTGGTTAGCTTAGCTTTGATAATTTATTTTTTCAATATACGTAGTCTCTTTAAACTGTCAATTTGATTCCTAATTAAGAATGTCATGCACCTTCTTAATTTTTATAAAGGATCTATTGTACGCAAGACACTGGGCTGAGAACCCAGAGATAAGCAAAAATAAATAAGACACATTTCCCTCTGCCCTGGAACTTACAACATTGTAACAGAGGTAATTTGTGCAAATTATAAAGCAATAATGGTAGTAATAATAATAGGAGCTACCAGTTATTGAGGCCTTACTATGTGTTCACATGCTTTCTATTCCTCATCTCCTAGAAATAGAAATTTCATACCTTTTTTTTGACAAGGGGAGTGGGTGTCAGAAAGCTTCATTCATTCAGTCCACAAATATTTACGGTGGTGATGAGACTGGTCACTGTTCTTGGTACCAAGAATGTAAATAAAGGAATGCACGATTATTTGAATATAATTCCTGACCTTGAATAGTTTACAGTCTGGGAACAAACAAATAAATATATTTGTTTCCGTAAAGCTAGAATGATGATCTTCCTACTGTGCCCTGCTTCCACTTCCTCAGTGAAGCCCCCCTTAAGCCCTACACAAGGTCAGTTTAGCTCCTTGCCTGATTTCATGGTGCTCTATGCCTTCACTTCTCACACTTGTTTCGGTTTCTCATTATACTATTATTTGTGTCATTAATACTCAAATCCGAAGCTCCATGAGAGCATCGATCGTACTGGTTTTCTTTCACCACTGTCACCAATGCCTGGGAAAGTGTCTAGCAATAGTAGGTACCAATGCAGAATTTCTGTCTGCACAAAAGAAACAATAATAACAGATATCATATGTTGAAGGTGTATCATGCACCAGGCACTGTGCCAACCACTTCATATACATCATTTCATTTAAGCCTCAGGAAACTTTACAAGGTAAGGAGTACTGTATTATTTTATAGGTGAAAATGCTCATATAAGTTAAATAATTCTCGGGGCACCTGGGTGGCTCAGTGGGTTAAGCCTTTGCCTTCGGCTCAGGTCATGATCTCAGGGTCCTGGGATCGAGCCCACATGAGGCTCTCTGCTCTGCAGGGAGCCTGCTTCCCCACCTCCCTCTCTGCCTGCCTCTCTGCCTACTTGTGATCTCTGTCTGTCAAATAAATGATAAATAAAATCTTTAAAAAAATAAGTTAAATTATCCTCCCAAAGCAGAACTGCTCAAGGGCTTCAGAAGTGGAATCACTGCAAAGTCCCAGATCATTCCTACAAGGCTACTTGCCTCAAGATAAAAATTAATAAAAAAAAAAGTAAATCAATATGTGTATTTCTATATGCACATTACACATACACATATCCATACATATACATATACATATATATCTACATCTACATATACATATACATAAACATAACACATACATACACATATAGGGTTAAACTCCTGATTTATCCACTACTCTATCCCTTCTCTGATTCCCACAGCCCATTATCCATGCCTGTCTTAAAATGCTTAATCAATGAGGATGCCTTCAACTCAAGTACCAGAAAACATGACTCAGAATAAATTAAATTATAAGGGGTCTTAGTATTTCACTAACAAGAAGCATGGAAGGCAGCTAATTTCCTGGTTGGTCAAGTCAGAAGCTCTACCATTCTTTCAAGAACTTGAATTCCTTCCATCTTTCTGCTCTGTCACTCTCAATGTATCTTCCACAAGCTAAAGCTCCCCTCAGTCACAAGATGGCTGCCACACTTCCAGACATCATAGGTCACCATTCCCACACCAATGTCTATAGTAGAAAAGAGGGATTCGCTCCCACTTTGCATCCCTTTTATTTATTTATTTTTGCATCCCTTTTAAAGAGCTGAATAAAATCAGTTACATTGAAGATAATAAAACAATGGAACAAAACCTTTGCTCTGATAGCAAGGAATAAAAAAGAAATGAAGGTTGAGTAGGCAAACAACAGTGTCTGCCACAGCCCTTTGCCACTTTTTAACTTATGTCATCATTATTTATTTACTTATCTTTACTTCTAAATTGTAAACTCCCGAATAACAAGTTCCATATATTTTAGATCTTTATTACCCCTCTGGTTCTAATATAAGGTTCTGTTTTATATAGTATATTATTTTAATACATTTCAAATACATTAGTGATACTGTTTTAGATATCATATTATGTACTTACATTTTAATATTTGTATCCTGGCCTATATATAGAAACATAAGCCTATACATACATAAAATGAATGCTCTGTACACATTAGCTTAATGAATGAGTTTCAGGAGCTGCTCTTGGAAGACTAGGTAGTATAGATAGTGTGGGGAGTTTTGAATGACAGCCAACAGGTTTTAAGGACGTATTTGGTAGGCAATAGGGAGTTTTTGAAGGTCTGTGAGCAGACTCGGATGGCATGGGTTTATAACAGTCACACCAGAGGGGCTCATGAACCCCCCGAAATGTGCACATATGTTGCAGGTATGGGCATCCTTCAGGGGAGAGGGTCCAGAATCCTAATGAGCTTCCCAAAGATATCCACGAGCCAAAAATCTCAACAGTGGGTATGATGAATTGGAGTAGAAAGAAAGCACGGGGGCCAGAAGAGCTGGAAGAAACCGTGGAAATCATGTGCACCAACCCCCTCTGACTAGAACTCCAGAAAGTCAAGTTTCCTCTTTCGGAACAAAGGATGAATCTGAAGTACACACTGGTGGGTCCTCTTCACCCTGTTTCATCCAGTGCGCACATCCAGGAGCTTTGTAGTGGTGAAATGTGTGAGTAATAATTTCCTGAGCAATGGAATGGACTTTCCTGTAATACGAGTTCTCCAAAGCCGGCCCCAATTAATCCACCCACATCTCTGGGAGGCAGCTCAGATTTTCGTGGAGTGCCTGCCTCCCTCTTACTCTGTTTTGTTCCTCTTCCTTTCCTCCAAAAGAAACAATCACCAGTGATCCACCTGTGGGTGGGGACCCGGGTTAATATTTTACAAAGAACTTATCACAGGCTCCTCTCGTCTACCAGGTAAAGGAAACACACCTCTTTATGTCCAATATTTAAAGAACCAGAATTTCCAGTAAGCGCTTTTTCCTAGTCACAATTCTATTACTAAAAGGAAACCTGCATCCTGCCCAAATCTCAGGCAAGAAATAGGTGAAGACTTAAGTGGATAGACAGATTTCACATTTTGCAAATATGCAAATGATATTTTGGGGCTTTTCAGGACCAGGGAACACAGTGCAGACCTATACATGAAGTGGTTCCCAAATGTGCAGATATCACGAAAAGAGACTTTCTGCCCCCATTCTCCTGCTCGCTTACAGAAGAGATTACGAGCCCTGGCACAGCTCTGAGGGAAATTACAAAACAGGTGGAATTTTCTTTGATGTCTACTTTTCCTCCTTTCTGCCTGGGATCTCACTCTTGAGCTTTCCTTTCTCTCTTGCCTTCTCTTCCAGATATTCAAATTATCCACAATGGCCCAGAGCTCCTAATTCCAGTCCGTTTATCTATCTAGCCTGTCAATGTATTCAGCCAATTAACAACTGTTTAGAACCTATTAAGTGCAGGACACTGTGCTGATTCACTGGGGTATCAAGATGGTTATGACAGATTCCTGCCCTTGGGACTGAAATTTACCTGGCTTACGAGTTTGGGTTTCAGTGTCTTAGATTTGGTTGCATATTAGAATTACCTAATTGCTTGAAAAATACAGAAATTGTGTTCCAGGGTGCCTGGGTGGCTCAGTTGGTTAAGCAACTGCCTTTGGCTTAGGTCAGTCCCAGGATCGAGTCCCGCATCTGGCTCCCAGCTCTGAGGGGAATCTGTTTTTCCTTCTCCCCTCTCATGCTCTCTCTCAAATAAATAAATAAATAAATAAATAAATAATATTTAAAAAAGAAAGAAAGAATCTGTTCCAGTGGGTGGTGGGGGTGGGTTGGGGGTGGCAGACAATTGTTGAAATATTTTTAAAGTTCCACAGATGATTTTTGTCCCCAGGCCAGATCACGAAGAGGCAGAAGTCACTGAAGAATTCTGGTCATGGAATTCTGAACACTTGCTCAGAACTCAAGACCCAGAACGTTCCGCTGTTCTCCCAGCCTTTCTGGGCCCTCCTGCTGTTCTCCATAGAAACCGTCTTCTGCGTTCTTCGAATTTCATTTCTGTGTAATTCATGAGTAACATGACTCTAGCCCAATTAACAAAAGTGGATTTTTGGCTAAGAGGAGATAGAGGTGTTTAATTGAATTTATTTTTCTCCCCCAAATTCCTCTTTTTTATCACATACCTATTGCACTTATTCCTTCATCGGCATTTAGTACTATAATTCAGTAACTCCCAAATACCAATGCGCCAAAAACTTCCTTGGAAAGCTCACAAGCAATGCTTTCTTGGTTCCATATCTAGGGAGTACGAGTCACTGAATTCAAGATATTCTTTGGAATCTGCATTTTTCTAGCTTTTCATTATAAAAGTTTTCAAAAATACTAATAACTAAAAAAAACAAATAGCACCAAGAATACCTCCATAACCTCCACTTTAACTCAACAATTGTTGACATTTTGCCACATTTGTTATCTTTCGGTTTGTGTAGATGTGTGTGTGGGGGGGTATTCACTCCATGGTTTTAGACCCTTGAACCATTTGAAAGCAAATTGCAGATCTCATGACCTTTCACCTTTACTCCTAGAATGAGGATATTCTTTTTTTTTTTTTAAGATTTTATTTATTTATTTGACAGAGAGAGACACAGTGAGAGAGGGAACACAAACAGGGGAAGTGGGAGAGGGAGAAACAGGCTTCCTGCCGAGCAGGGAGCCTGACGCAGGGCTCCATTCCAGGACTTTAGGATCGTGACCTGAGCTGAAGGCAGATGCTTAACGACTGAGCCACCCAGGCACCTGTAGAATGAGGATATTCTTACTTAGTAAGGATAATATCATCATCACTGTTAAGAAAATTAAAAGTATTTTCAAAATCTCATCTAGTCCCTTGTATTTTAATAGATGCCTCTGGATCTCAGTATCTCCATCAAAATTATAGATGTGGAAGTCCCAGACGTTATGGTGGGTCAGTAGGAGAGGTCTTTGGGGAGCAAGCAGGACTTACGGGACAACCCAAATAAGTCTTGAGTTAGTTCTGAGATTTTGTAAATCAGGGCAGACAAGGGGCACATCTTGCCAGAACGTTTATTCTGCTTGGCACAAAGTCTCAGAGAAGCGGGACAGGTCACGGAGCTGCTAGGATGCACTCCCATACCCTAGTTTTAACTATAAGAAAGCTGAAATATTCTTTCCTCACCTGGGAAACTTCAAAAATAATTCTCTTGCCCTCATTTTACAGTAGAAAGTTGAGTGATGAGTGCACCAAAGGGCACTGAAGGCATTCAGGACACACCTACTTTATTTTTATTTTTTAAATTTTTTTCAGTGTTCCAAGATTCATTGTTTATGCATCACACCCAGTGCTCCATGCAATCTATGCCCTCCTTAATAGCCACCACCAGGCTCACCCATCCCCTCAACCCCCTCCCCTCCAAAACCCTCAGTTTGTTTCTCAGAGTCCATAGTCTCTCATGCTTCCTTTCCCCCTCCGATTTCCCCCAATTCACTTTTCCTTTCCTTCTCCTAACGTTCTCTGTGTTACTCCTTATGCTCCACAAGTAAGTGAAACCGTATGATAATTGACTCTCTCTGCTTGACTTATTTCACTCAGCATAATCTCCTCCAGTCCCATCCATGTTGATACAAAAGTTGGGTATCCATCCTTTCTGATGGAAACATCATATTCCATTGTGTATATGGACCACATCTTCCTTATCCACTTGTCCGTTGAAGGGCCTCTCGGCTCTTTCCACAGTTTGACAACTATGGCCATTGCTACTATGAACATTGGGGAACATATGGCCCTTCTTTTCACTACATCTGTATCTTTGGGGTAAATAACCAGTAGTGCAATTGCAGGGCCATAGGGTAGCTCTATTTTTAATTTTTTAAGGAATCTCCACACTGTTTTCCAAAAAGGCTGCACCAGCTTGCCTTCCCACCAACAGTGTAAGAGGGTTCCCCTTTCTCCATATCCTCCCCAACATTTGTTGTTTCCTGTCCTGATAATTTTGGCCATTCTAACTAGTGTAAGGTGGTATCTCAATGAGGTTTTGATTTGAATTTCCCTGATGACTAATGATGATGAACATTTTTTCATGAGGATACACCTACTTTAAAGGATAAGATTCACCTCAGGGGAAATGATCAGTGGAGTGATTCCCTGCTGTGATTAAAGAGTTAAAATTGTGGCTCAGGGTCCTGCTTGGGGGAGCTTTAAGAAATAGGGATCATGGGAGTTGTAGTGTGCTCTGTTTCCATGCTCTCTAATTTTGTCTCCATAAAACAGCATCAGCTGCTGCTGCACACGGTATAATTTTAACATGATTTTTTAATATTTACAAGTGCTTGTAAAAGACTTCCAATGACAGCTGGTGATTCCCATGGCAGTTAAGGAATGACAGCACAACTGTGATCAGATTGCTTTAGGAAAGAGTCTCTCAGATTGCTGGCTTTCACAGATCCAGGCCTGGGATGATTCTTGGGTGCGAGATTCTAAACCCCAGGTTGACCCCGTTTGATTATTGCCTGCGTGGATCTGTAGGAGCGTATCTCCAGGTTCTTCCCAGATAGAAAAAGTGGGATAGGAGAAGGTGGAATGAACAAGGAGTTTGCTTGCTAGAGCAGGTATGAGCTTGGGGATGACTTTTCTCTTCTCTCTCTCTCTCTCTCTTTTTTTTTTTTTTTTTTTTTTTTTGGTGATGCAGTTACAGTGAAAGTTACTCTTTGACTAAGAGAGCAAATAAGAAGGTTATCAATAGAAATTGTGTGTGTGTGTGTCTTTGAGTTTGGCAGGTATGATTATCCAAAGCAACTCAGGTATTTAATTAACCCAAGATGTGGTTAGCGCATTCTAAGTCATTGGTCAATTTTTCATCCTTGCTTCTACGGAATTCCTCCATTATGTGTTCGCTGCCCCTGTGCTGTTCATTGTGGCACTCTGAGCCTGAACGGCCTATGGAATTTTCTCAGCCATCTTTATATATTGTTGTCAGTTAAGCCTGAGACTTCCTGCTGTGGCACCATAGGGTGTCAAAGGATGAAACGTTAGGGGCCTCATTTCTTTCATCTATTACATGTAGATACCGTGAACCCAAAGCAGATCTGTGAATTAGCATATTTGGAAATCCACAGAGTTTAATTCTCTAGAGTGTTTTAGAGCCACAATGTATAGCAGGAAGCACTATTTTTTATTACCTCTGGCACCGAGGTTTTTCTAGAAGGACTCAGATTATTTTTTTCCACTGGTGTCAATATTATCTCCACAGGAGCCATGTGGGCTGTCTCTTTTAGAGTCTTCATCTCTGTTCCTAGAGCTGAACATGCCCCTCTTTCCTTTTCCTTTCTGAGAGCTCAGCATGTCTTGCTTTGGTGTCTACATGAAGATGGAAGCCATTGAATTTTCCCTTTTTTCCCCTTCAAAATATCCCACCTGCTCATCCTCTGGCTCTTTTGTTCCTGACTTTGAGAATTAACTTACTCTTTCTTCTCCTACCAAAGATAACTCTCCTATTTGGATTCTTGGTTCTACTGGTGTCCCTGATCCTCACTTTGTTTAAGCTCTGAATTTTTTTTTTAAGTTTATTTATTTAAGTCATCTCTATACTCAACGTGGGGCTCAAACTCATGACCCCAGGATCAAGAGTCACATGTTCTTCTGACTGAACCAACCAGGAAGCCCTAAGTTCTGCATTCTAACTTGTCTTCCTCTTCCTATTTTTTTTTTCTAAGATTTATTTATTTGAGAGAGAGAGAGGGAATGCAAGTGAAGGGAGGGGTGGGGGAGGGGGGAGAGAGAGAATCCCGAGCAGACTCTCTGCTGAACATGGAGCCCCACACCAGGCTCGATCTCACCACCCCGAGATCGGGACCTGAGCCGAAACCAAGAGTCAGATGTTTAACCAGCTGAGCCACCCAGACATCCCTTCCTCATCTCTATTTTTATGTCTTGGAGATAAACCCAAACTTCCTGCCCCCCCATCCCCACCATCTCTTTGGCTATTGTTTTTATAATAAAATCTCTCAGTGAAAATTTCAGTCTCTTTGCTTCATGCAGTGAGGTCTCAGCATCATCAAAATGACCCTATTTTTAGTATGTCCTTTACACTGAACCAGGGAAGAACTTATGATCTTTCCAGACCCATTTTACTTCTGTCTTGGATCTCTGTGAACCCCATTTACTTAAGCAAAACACGACTCACAAAAATTGTTTTTAGAAGCACATTTTCCAAAAAATAAAAATAAAAACTAAAGCCCGTTTTCCTTCTGCTTTCTACCTCAATCCACATTTCTCCAGAAGATGAGGGAGCGGAGTGATCTACCCAGAGCATTGCTTCCTCCTGTGCTGGAAGAGTCCATGTGTGAAGCGGCTGAGTCTCATTGCTGAGAATGGCGGCTACTTTATCGTGCCATTGACAGAGAAAAGGAGACCTCTTTTCTGAAGAGCCCTGACTTTTGAGTCCTGACAACGGGTGGCTTTCATTATCGAATGGGTTGCTAATACTTAATCAGCTAAAGACTACCAGAGACAAGCCTGCAGCCTGACCAAAAAAACAAAAAACAAACAAACAAAAAAAACAGATTTCTTGCCCCTCAAGGAGAAAGGGCTCTTCAGAGAAGTACCACTAGACCAGTAGGAGGGGCGATCCCAATGTACATTGGGATTTCACTAAAAGATTTCAAAGATGGTCTAAGGGAAACAGGGATCAGTTTTGGATCATTTGTTGTTTTGAGGTGGGATTAGAAAAAGAGGGAATTAAGAGTTGGGTGCTGTCGTGAGATGAAGTTGACCAAGCATTTGGGTATCCCCAGCAATCAATGAAAACAGCAAGTGGTCTGAGGTGTCACTGGTCAGTGACCACCCAAAGAGTGGGGTTCACTATAATAATTTACATCTGCCACATGACCTTTGGCAAAAACAGTGTTTGCTATTAAGCTGGCAGCTGCCTTGATCTGTGTCTCTCTTCCCAGCCTGGTCAGTGACAGGGCTTTTATCCTCTTTTTGCTCTCAGTTGATTTTCATGCTTTCAGTTCCAAATAAATTTTAACTCAGTGTCCTGGATTCAAAATTCACCTGAACATTTCACCAGGATATGTTTTCTCACAAGCACTTAACGAACTGTAAGGATTTCAAACTCATTTTGATTTAGCTTAATAGAACTTCTAGAGCAAACATCGAGCAACCCTAAAATGTTGAAACCATTTGGCTTCACTAATAGGTTTTGATTTAGGATATGGAAAATTTTTTCTTTCTTTCTTTCTTTCTTTTTTTTTTTTTAAGATTTTACCCATCCATTTGAGAGAGAGGAAGAGAGAGAGAGAGAGAGAGAGCACGCACACAAGCAGGGGGAGGGGCAGAAGGTGAGGGAGAAGCAGACCTCTGGTTGAGCAGGGAGCCCTACACAGGCCTCCATCCCAGGACCTCAGAACCACCACCCAAGCTGGAGGCAGGCACTCAAACAACTGAGCCACCCAGGTGCCCTTATGGAGAACTTTTTCAAATGTCCTACTGCTCTGCATTTTGATGATACTATGGCACTCGCTAATAAAGTCTTTCCAGGTTACTGTACTCCAAAAGCTTACATTGGCTGCTTATTGGAAATAGTGTTGAATTTGAGGCTCAACGTGATTTGACTCTGTTCTACCTTCTGATTCTCTTCTCTCCATGAATTTTACTTTTGAGCCGCACCAGATGGACCATTGTACTTCCATGTTTCCATGCCTTTGCATAGCCTGTCCCTTATGCTGGAGGGATCCTTTGTTACAAAGTCCTGTTCTTATTTGCAAGAACATTTCTCCAGGAAGCCACTCCTGAACCACTCTGTTGACACAACTGGCTGCTTCTTTAGCACTCCCAAATGTAACTTCACTTAGCATTGCTTTTGTTCTATCTCCTAAGCACAGAGTGGTTTTTGGAGTTATCTTTGATATTTGAAAAAAAGAAGTTTATTTCACCCACTCTCCATATCTTAAAGCAGATTCTTAGCCTGATGTTTGTGACTTCACTGTGGTCCTTGGGAGGCATGGGAAGGTAGGGCAGCTTCTGGAATTTTATTTTTAAATATATATGTATGTGTTTATATAATTGCGTGTTTACACACATGCTTCGTTGGGAAAGAGGGTCCCTAACTTTCATTAGATGCTCAAAGAGATGTGTAACCCAAAAGAGGCTAAGAACAACTATTAGAATATTAGACTGTTCTGGAATGGGCACTCTGCCACTCAAACAGATGGGGGAGATGACGATAAGCAACCAAGAAATCATGAATGTGCATCAAATGTGGGTGCTTAGGGCATGGTACCCAGCTGGGCAGGTGGAGAACACCATCCACCCAAAGCTGCCAAGGGCTATTAGCCAGTGTTGATTAAACTCTGGATTGCACTTGCACTGACTTTTGGAAATTGTAGTCAAATCCAGTCCTCCCCCGTCAGGGCACAGAAGCACAGTAGTTGGCTGAGTTTATCCACATAAATGCCCTGACTGTGCCTTTGTTGAGAAGCTAAGTTGGCAGTGGTAGCCATGTTGCTTGTTCTTGTCTACTTTTTCAATTCCCAGATAAATACTAGTTTGATTAATAATCATGTCACAGGAAGGATGAAGTAGACTAGAATTCTGGAGGGAGAATATAGCATATCTATCTTCTCTCCATCCTTACAGTAAATAGAAAAGCTTCTCAAAAAGATTATATGATGCCATATCTCCCTCACCCTCTCATTATGACATAGGAGTCAAGTATATGGGTTGCAACATAAGACAATCATCCTTATGACTTGACCCTGATAGGGCCCTGATAGATAGGCCCCTGATTAGACTTCTTAAGTGCCCATGGTAACGAGATCATGATTTTGAGAATGGTTTCCCTGCCACTTCTCTATTTCCATGTCTTATTTAGAGAATTCTCTGTGAAATGGGCTTGGCTGATCAGAGACAGGCTTACTCATGACAAAATGCACAAAAAATACATATAGTTCCAATTGTCACAGCACTCATGTGCCACTCAACTAATTCTCATTTTGGTACTTGTTGAAATCATTTACTGCAAATTATTCCTTCTCACAATAGTATACTAAAAAAGAGCCAAATAATATGCAATTTGGGTACTCGAATTTTGGAAGTAAAATTCCACATTTCTCCTTCACCCAAAGTGACTAGTTATGTTTCCTTCCTTCTTTTGTTTATTTGAGAGAGAGAAAGAGAATGTCTGTGAGTGGGGAGAGGGGCAGAAGGAGAGAGAGAATCTCAAGCAGACTCCGTTCTGAGCCAGACATGGGGCTCCATCCCACAACCCTGAGATCATGACCCAAGCAGAAATCAGGAGTCTGATACATAACAGATTGAGCCACCCAGGCACCCCTGCACCCACCCTTCCTCCCTCCCTCCCTTCCTTTTAAAGATTTTATTTATTTGAGAGAGAGAGAAGGAGAAGGAGAAGGAGAGAGAATCTGAAGCAGACCCAGCACGGAGCACCGAGCCCGACATGGGGCTCGATCCCACAGCCTCGAGATCATGACCTGAACCAAAACTCAAGAGCTGGACGCAGGCGCCCCTTTATTTCTTTCTTTTCAAACAAACCCAAGTTACAAAGATCCTACTACATAAAATGCATTGTGAAAACCAAAGGCAATTCTTTCAAAAGCAACTGTCACTGCCTTCTAGCCTAGTTATGCATAAATGAAGGAGCTGATTGCTTAATCTGAAAGCCAATAAAACTTGCATATAGTCAAATCAATCCCAATCACTGAGTTCCTTTGGCGGGGGGTAAAAGACAATATTCCAGGTCAGTAGTTCTAAAACTTGAGTGCGCATTAGAATCACCCAGAAGGCTTATGAAAACGGTGATTGCTGGGCTTCATCCCTGAAGTTTCTAATACAGTATATCTGCGATGGAGCTGGAGAATGTGGATCTCTCACTAGTTTACAGGTGATGTTGATGCTACTGGTGTGAGGACTACACTTTGATATCTACTGGTGTAGGTCTTTAAGGTGCTAAGGTGTTTGTAATTGAAATACATCAGAACATAACATGTTCAAAAATATCTAGGAATACAAGGTAACATATGGTTTCAAAATAAGCTTCATGGGTGTGATATAAGTACAGTAGGGAGGGGGGAGAGTACTCTGGGCTGGCAGGATTTGAACTGACTCCCAAGTTTGGATAACGATCATTAGGGAGGAAGACGAAGGGCAACCTAGGAAGGCTAAATGAACCAAGTTCATTTGAGCTAAGACTGCACAGGTAAGTAGAGACAAGTTTGTGAAGGACTTTCAATGCCATCCTATAAGAAGTTCAGACTTTATGTATCAAGTAATATTCTTCCATCCATACATGATCTCCTGTGGCATGCAAGCTCAAAGATTTAGCTCTACATTACTACAAATGGTGTAGTACTGTATCCAAAGTACTGCTCGGCTTAGGAGAGGGAAGAGAAGGGAGGTTTTAAAGTAGGTCTCTGGTGTTTGGTAAGATATCCACTTAAACTGGGAGGTGGACTGATTATTTACACTGTTTGGTCAACTTAGTTTTCCTAGGCTGCAGGGATGGGAAAGCTGACAACTTTTGGATGTTTCCTTAAATACCGAGTTAAGCTGGTTTGGGTATGGACTGAGGTGGCCCACGGGAACCGACAACATCTTAGATAGCTGGGGCAACCCTGGCTCCTACTACTGCGTAGAGGGTCTGAAGAGGGCAAGGGCAGGCACTAGAATCCGGTGCCTTTCAGTACTTAAGGTGCACATTTAGGGATCACCTGGAGATCTTGTTAAAATGCAGATACTGATTCAGCAGATCTGAGGTGGTGCATTTCTGACAAGTTCCCAGAGGATGCAGATGCTGCGGGCGCACTTTGAAACAAGGTACCAGGGGACATCCAGAACGCCTTAGCGGAAGACAGAGGCCTCTTGGCCATTGTCCCTGAAGGAAGAGGGCTACTGGGCAATCCTTACACGAAGGCCCCTCTGCGGTCCCCCTTAGAGGGGGACAGTGAGGAGTGTGGGGACAAAGAGAAGGACGGCCCGGGCACAGCTGGGAAGGTGGCAGCAGGGGAGGGCGGAGGCGCCGAGGTGCGTCAGGTACGAGTGTTCCGGTGACGGCGCGGGGACCGCCGCACGCGGCCTGGAGCCGCGGCGCATCTCCCCCCGCCGGCGGCGCGATTTCTGCTCTTTCGGCCCTTGGCGGCTCCCATCGCGGCTCCCGGCAGCTGAGCGCGAACGGCGACGGCGGCGGCCGGTAGCCCCAGCGCGCGGGCGGGCGCACACCCACCTCGCCGGCCCCGGCGCTCCGGCTCCCGGAAGCGGAAGGGGAGCGCGGCCCGGCCTGGGCGACGACGGCGGCGCCGGCGGAGGAGGAGGGGGAAGAGCGGCTGGCGGCCGCGAGAGCAGCGGCGGCGAGAGGCGAGCCCGCCGGCGCCGGTGAGTGTGTGCAGGCGCGGGGCCGACGTGGCCGCCCCCGTCTCCCTCCCCCTTCCCCCCCAGCCCCCGCCCCGCCGGGCCCCCGCCACTGCTGTCGCTGCCCGGTGGCCCGCAGTCCTCACCTGGCCGCGCTCCCGCCCCGCGCCCTGCTCCTCCCCGCACCTGCCCCTCTCGGCACCTGCCCCCGGCACCTGCCCCCTCGCCTGGGCTCCGGCTCCAAATCCCGCTCTCCCGGGCCCCGCGGGTCTCAGAGCAGCTGCAGCCGGAGCCGGAGCCCGAGCCGCAGCCGCCCGCCAGCTCCCCCTCCCAGAGCTGGGGGTGGGGGTGGGGGTGGGGGTGGGGGGGTGGGTTCCTGCTCTAGCCGAGGTGATTTAGGGTTGGGTTTTGTTCCCCCCCCCCCCGCCCGCTTTTGCTTTTTAATTTATTAAATCTGTGCCCGGAGTTTCTCGCCTGTGAACTCCAGTTTCCCTCTCTGCACCCCTGCCGGGAGATCTGCGCAGGGATCCCGGATTTATCTGTGTTGTCGCAGCCTTTCATTCATTTCCAGATCGCTGGTGTGAGGCTGCGGAGGACTAGGCGGGAGCAGAAATAGTTTGCTCCTTTATTTACCTTCTGCCTCCCTCCCTCCAGATCTGAGAATGATTTTGAGAAAATGGCTTATGGGTGGCAGCAGTCTGCACTTGTTACCATTCACGATAATAAATAGGTCGCTGGATTTTAAGTGTAGAGTCCATTTAAAGTTGTGGTTTCTCAAGCTATATTTGGGTCACATTTTAAAATCCCTTGTGAGTCAGTGAAGGATGTCTGTATCTCTAGGGCTCAGAGAACCTGACCGGTTATTACTCGAAAATATTGCAGTTACGGCAGTCCCATAAAAGTACAAGAGGAAAAAAAAATCAAGGTCATTGTGGGTGGGTCATAAATCATAGTATTAAGTTACAGCCTAAAAAGACAACTGAGGATAATTAATCGCAAGTTGAAAAAGATGATGTGTCAGTGGATCCTCAGCCTAGGATGGTAATATGTATGTATCCTTAAAAAAAAAAATTCACTACCTTCCTTGTGGTAAAAATAATAATAATAACGAATGAGAATAGTTATCATTTGATGATTGCTTGGTATGTGCCTTCCTTGGCTTTTTGCGCAATGGCTTGTTAAATCCTTCCATTTCTTTAGATTTTACTTATTTTACAGATAAAATCTAGAGCAGTGTTTTATGTTGCTTTAGTTGTTCGACCTCTTAATGGCAAAAATATTTTTGAGGAAGTGGTGAGGAGAGAAATCAATTGGAAGGAAGAACCAAATGAGATTTAGTGTAGTGGAAAGAAAAACTCGATTCTAGTCCCGTTGCTGTCACAGTCTAGCCGTAGGGTCACGGATAGGTGAGTGACTCACCCTGTTTTCTCATCTATACAACTAAGGAGTTAGGCTGAAGTCTTCAAGGCTCATTTGAGCTTTATATGTTACGTTTGTAATTAATTTAAAACCCTTTAACACGTTAAGAGCACATTTTAAATATACACCTGCAGAAGTATTGGGAAAATTATATAAAAATATAACTAAAGGTATATATATTTCTATACTTTTGGAATAGTATTGGTGTAGAATTCCTCATTTTGGATGTAAACCAACAGGATCATATTAGGTCCCTTCAAACTGTGGTGATTTCTGTTAAATGCAAAATACTTTAGAAGCTGTAGTTGGAATCAGTGAAATAGAACATATTTTAAAGATTTTATTAATTTATTTGATAGTTAGAGAGCACAAGCAGGGGGAGCAGCAGACAGAGGGTGAGGGAAAAGGAGGCTTCCCCGCTAAGCAGGGAGTCTGACTCGGGGCTTGATCCCAGGACTTTGGGATCATGACCTGAGCTGAAGGCAGCCACCTAACCCACTGAGCTACCCAGGTGTCCCAAAATAGAGCATATTTTCAATAAAATGATGGTAACTGTGTCACACTGCCTATCTCTGGGGTGTTTTATTTAATACAAGAAATGTAGGTATTTTAAAATGCACACATGTAACCATCAGCTTAACAGATAGATTCTAAAGAAGAAGTGATCATCATTATGAATTATAAAATTTTTACTACTTATTTGCCCACTGCCTGATTTCTTTAATTCATA
Organism: Lutra lutra; assembly: GCF_902655055.1. Taxonomy (NCBI): domain Eukaryota; kingdom Metazoa; phylum Chordata; class Mammalia; order Carnivora; family Mustelidae; genus Lutra; species Lutra lutra. The sequence goes on along the minus strand of NC_062290.1, from coordinate 41,542,218 downwards.
GGACCTGATTCAGAACCTGTGGAAAAGTACATGGATAAAATAATGCCATGTATTAGTGAAGAAACTAATTGAGAAGTCTAGTATTGTCTCCATGGAACTTTTTTTCTGGGATTGTAATTGAGTGTGAGTCAATACAATCTTTTTCAGCATAGAAGGCTACATACTGGTAGTATCCATATTAATAGGTGTAACAGGGAAGACAGAGGAAAAGCTATTTTTATTCCCAGGGAGTTTTCCCTAAGCTCAGTTTTACTTTTGTATTAAGGCATGAAGGAATTTTATATTGCTTCAGTAAAACATTAGGGCTCAGAGTCAATTTTTCAAGTGCACTAAGTATAAATGGCATTTTAACACCTAGTAGAATAATCAGTGCACCTATAGCTCTTATTTAATAAGCGCTTTAAGCTGAAAATGTTTGAACTCTTTTGTTATCAGTGAAAAACACAGGTAAGAGACAAGAATAAATGGGGGAAAAAACCCTTTTTTATTGTCAGCATAGTGATTCATTGGTAAATTGAATAAACCTAGTTGTTCACAGATGTAGCACTGCTCTCATTGGTAGCTACCTTGACAAAAATATCTTAGGATGATGGTAGGTTATTTACCTATTTCCTCTTTTGACCTACCCTAGGGAAAAGATGTAACATTTTCCAAGTTTGTCTTCTGCCATTTAGGCCTCCTCTTGCCCTGTGCTTTACCACGCAGATAAATTAACTTCATCCCATTTAAGAGGCCGACTAGGTATCTGCTCCCTTCATCTACCTGTTGCTGCTTCCACAGGGGCAGATTAGGTTAAAAATTAGTATTTTGCCATTCGCTGATGAGTTTTATGTTAGTTCTTTCTAACTTTAACATGCTCATGTGTGATCTCAGCCAGGTTTCTGATTTTAAGCCTTTTATCCATAATTATGGAACAAATAATCTCCTGTAGGATTTTCAGCTTCAAGCAAGTAAGGAGTGATGATTTCTTTTGGTCGTATTGTTCTTGAACTGTGCCTGCTTTGGTAAAGTCTGGTGTGAAGGAAATCTGATTTGTTGTTTTTCAGTTTGTCTTGGTGGAGTGGGTACTAGAGGTAGGTAGCCAGTTTCCCTTCCCGGTTGGAAGAACGTATCAGGTTCATGTCCAGGAAACACCAGAGCCTCTTCATTTCTGGCTTTTACTTTATCTGAAGGTTTTTCCTTGTGCTGTGTTTGAAGCAAAGGTTATCTGTAGCCTTCTGTCCTACTCTACATTCAGCCTTAGTTCTTCTCGCCTTTCCTGACCCTCTCCCACATCCCTATCTTCTAAGTGAAGATTCCCACGTGACATTTTATACTGACTCAAGCAGTATTTGGTATCTTAATTCGTATTATCCCACACCTTTGAAGCTACTTTTACTGTTAGGGAATTCCGATGAAGTGTATCACTGCAGTGCAGTATTTTTAATGGAGGTATTAATTTACATTTATTTTTCACTCATGAAGCAGGCATACAGAGGAGCAATGGCTTATGTTCAGTTTTGCCTAGAATGTAGTGATTAAAGGACTTGTTCTAGAAGTGGGTTCTTGAAACCATTGATGGTGCAAGTATGTTCTGCTTTGACACTTTGCCTACCCACATTTTCACAAAGAATTCCTGGAGAACTCAGCATTGAGTCAAAAGTGTGCATTCTTCATTAGTTTCTAAAAGCTGGTCCTGATTTGCTCCTGTGTTTTAGTCCTTAAATTACCAGCCCTTCTGCTTTTCTGCTTTTCCTTGAAAGACTTTGGTTTGAAGGTTTTAGTTCACTCCATTTTAGATCAAATCTCTATTTTCAGTTTTCTGCTTGAAGAGACCCCATGCCAACATGTGGAAATAAAACTTCCTCTATGCTCCTAGTATGATAACAGCTGAAAGACTGGGCTGTGGGAGGCTTCTCATTCCTGACAAGTGTTCTCAGTCTTTAGTGTTAGAGGAAGTAGAGCTGGGGTATGGTTAAATTGTATCATGACTTTAAAGATAGAGACCCAGAAAGATTGTTTGATTCTGGAGTTTGCAAGACTAGAAGTAAAACTTAATTTGTCTCTCTTCCTCTCCTGTCTCCCACTCCTCTTTAAAGTTACTGTTTTGGGAGTTGCTTTTCATTTGTCAGGCAGTTTCTCATTTAAGCATGACAACAATTCCATGAGTTATTTTTATCACCATTTTACAGATGGCTAAACGGAAGCTTGAAAAGAAACGGCAGCTTGGAGGCTGTGTCATAATTTGAATGTGGCTCTCTTTTTCATATCCCCACAAGATTAATTTCCTACTCTTGAAATAAACTGAATACCTATATGATATTTAAAAAACTGAATTACTCCCTTGGCTAATTATTAGAAACAGCTAGAGCCTGATATGTTTTTTAATTTTTTTAAAAAAGAAATATATATATATATATATATATTTAAATGATGTATTTATTTTAGAGAGAGAGAGAGCAGGAGCAAGGGGAGGGGCAGAGAGTGTGGAGCCTGATTCGGGGCCTGTCCCAGGACCCTGAAATCATTACCTGAACTGAAATCAAGCGTTAGCTGCCTAACCGATTCAGCCACCCAGGGGCCGCTGTAGCTTGATAGTTTAGGTAGAATTATTTATCCTGGCCAATTTTCAGAGTAGACAACCTCAGAAGTTAAATATCTATATAAATATGTTTAAAAGTATATAGTTGTAACTTCATTTTAAGGTGCAGTTTTAAGTTTAAATTTTATATATCCGTATATTAACTGTTTTCTTTTGGGAACTTTCTGTGGGATTTGTTTTGTTTTGTTTTGTTTGTCCTGTGAATTGTTGATTGTATTCTTTCAGACATCACAATGTTAAAAATATCTAATGACCTTATGACCTTTTATAGTTATGAAACTTCGGGATATTATTCGTTATCCCCAAATTACACGGAGTTTTAAGCCTAGCATTGTTTTTGTACCTCATAGGTGAGATTTGATTCCATGAAGTCGGTGATGCTGCTGAATTAGATAAAATGGTCATCCTGTTGGAAATGCTGTGGTGCCGTGTAGCTCTAATAACTGAAAATGTAAAGTAGGAATTTTCCTTGAGCGTAAGCCAGTGAGTGACTGGAGTTTGACTCATAGATGTTTGACTTGGGCTATTACCTAATAATTCTGACAGGAAGTACTGTTTTGCTGAAACTTTAGGAAGCCACCCTAGAGTCATAGCCATAGCAGCGTTATTAACGTTGGCCCTGTCTCAATTAAAAGCAAAGGGTAGGGCGCCTGGGTGGCTCAGTGGGTTAAAAGCAAAGGGTAGGGGCCCCTGGGTGGCTCAGTTGGTTAAGCAACTGCCTTCAGCTCAGGTCATGATCCTGGAGTCCCAGGATTGAGTCCCACATGGGGCTCCCAGCTCCATGGGGGAGTCTGCTTCTCCCTCTGACCTTCTCCCCTCTCCCCTCTAATATTCTCTCTCTCAAATAAACAAATAAAATCTTAAAAAAAAAAAAGTAAAGGGCAGACTGTAGGTTTTTGGTGTAGGGACTACATGAAGGGTAGTACCATTTCCAAGACAGGAAATGAAGGACAAGTTAGGAGTGTCTGAAGTATATTGCTTACCATAGCAGAAGGAAAGTATTACATTCTGAGTATGTGAGATATATATCTAAATCATTAGCATTACATTTCCATTCCCCTTATAGACTTTAACTCTATTTTCTCCCAGCATCAGTTTTTCTATGGCCTTGATTGTTAGATTGATCACCAAGTCCTGTTGATTTTACTCATTAAATTCTTAATCTGCCCATTTCCATCATGTCTCCTGTCCTAAGTATTCGTTCTTTACCCCAGTTGTTCCATACTCCCCTTATAAATCACTACTGTTTTGGTCGTCCCCCTCCCCCTCCTTTCTCACCTGGGTGACCAGTAAGCAGAGCTTATTTTATGTAGTCAGTTTTGGAGCCTTATCCATCCACCCAAGTCCATCCTTCCTAGTGTTGGTGTTCTTCCAAAATGTGAACTTCATCATGGCATTCTTCCCCCTAAAATCCTGCAGTGGTTTCCCACTGTGTTTGGTGCAAAGTCCAAACTCATTAGCATGGTTTAACAGTGTTTTTTGCTCTTAGACCATTCTTTTCTTGTGGGTCATGAAATCCCTTTAGTGGGCTGTGACCAACGTTATATATTTTTATTGGAGTGAACTAGGGTAAAATAGAGTAACAGTGTAGTAAGAGCAAATATTTTATTAAACCTTTTCAATTATGTTTTATTTAATGAGTATAAAACATTCTCATATCATATATTTCTGTGTGTACTGGTAATATTATGAAATATATTTCTTAGAGGTGAGTGTACTCAAAAGGTTAAACATGTTTTACCCCATTCTTCCATATGCAATGACTCTAGTCATTTCGGTTTACTTAGGTCTTCTCTGCCTGCTTCCTTACTTTTTCTTATTTTGCTCTCTTGTTCAGAAGAGCCTCCATTCTTTGACTAGCTAACTCATAGGTTTCACTTTCTCCAGAAACCTTTTCCTGATGGCACCTCACCATAAGAAATACCTTTTGTACTACTACCTAGTATGTGCATAAATATTCCCATAACTGAAAAAAGTTCCACGAGCCAGTACCCTTCCTATATGAGCTGCATTCCTGCCATCTTGCCCTCTAGCTCACCTTGTCTTACAAGCAATTGATCTGGTCTGATACCTAGTCAGTCTGAGGATGGGGCCCATCTCTTTTTTATCTGTATCCTGTGCAAAAGCATAGTATATAGTCAATAGATGCTAATTGAATTAATAAGATACTGAATCTGTGTGTGTATGTTATCTAGAACTCTTTACAGTATTATTGTTTAAACTTGAACTGTAGAAACTAACTTTTATGGTTGATTCTCTTAATGGTTCATTACAGGAGGATAGCTTTTTTCCCTTAAAACATTTTAAACTTAAACTTGCTTCTATTTTAAACTCTTTATGTTTATCAATTGTGATTGGATAGTTCCAGCCTCACATCTTGATAGACATTACAATGCATTTTGTCTCCTCAGTGATCTCAGAATCTGTTGTCATTTTGTGATTTGTGGTCAGGAAGTTTGATGAAGCCCAAATGTTGGACACACAATACTAATTTGATTTTATGGGAACTGGGTGGTTTCAAAAGAGAGAACTTTCCTGTATAATGGTATAATCAAATGCAGATTTGGGGGGGGGGATGGGGTAGGATATGGAAACACAAAATCAGGTGGAGTTGAGTCATCTTATTTTATAATTTAAAACTTCTGTAATTGACATTTTCACAGAATATTTAGCGACTTGCAATTTTTATCTTTGTAAGAGATCATTATTTGTTAAACCATTAATAGATTCTCATGGAGAACTGTTATTGAGGAGAGATCCATTTGTTGGGATGTAATTTAAAAAGGAATGAATCAAGATAAAACCTCTAAATGCAAGCACCAGAAAAATTACAACACATCTTGGTGAATTTGCAAGTTGGTAAGTCCACATTTAATTTTACATGGGAATATGTTTCTGTATTATGTGGCATAGTATCCTTAAAGTCTTATTTTTAGATGCATTAAATGACTTTCGTTTGCAAAAAAAGATAATTGTAGTTACATTATGTTTATTTAAAATTTTTCATATTAAATTTTAACTAGGCATTTTCTTTTTTTTTTTTTTTAAAGATTTTATTTATTTATTAGACAGATAGAGATCACAAGTAGGCAGAGAGGCAGGCAGAGAGAGAGGAGGAAGCAGGCTTCTGGCCGAGCAGAGAGCCCGACGCGGGGCTCGATCCCAGGATCCCGGGATCATGACCTGAGCTGAAGGCAGAGGCTTTAACCCACTGAGCCACCCAGGCACCCCAACTAGGCATTTTCTTGAATAAGATATTTCTTTTTTCATAGAGAAAAGTAAACTGTAAGTAATACAAATTTCAGAAACAAATTTGAAATGGCCTTATAGCTGATGCTTCTACACTGCATTTTAAAAAAAGATTAATTTTAAAAACAATATTAGGGTAATAAATATAATGATAAAGAGAGCTTAAATTAAACATCTTATGTACAAGGTTGTATTGTCTCATCAGAACCCCTAAGCAATCTTTATTTTTCAGCTGGTTGAAAAGAATTTAGAAGTGCATATGTTTATTAATAAACTTAGAAGAACACATAAACCATACATGAAATGTGAAAGCTTTCTTTTCACTGCTCTGTCCTTCAGATAGCCCAGTGATAACCATTAGTGTTAACAGTTTGATGGACATGTTTTCTTCTATACTTCTTTTTCTCTATCCATATATAGAAATTACTAATACATGTTTTTTTTAACAACAACAACAAAAAAGAATCATGTTATACGAACTTTTCTGTAATTTTCTTTCCCCACCAACATTTAATTGTGAAAAATTTTAAACAGAAGAGTTGAAAAAATTTTATGGTATAACACCTGAATACCTACCTCCTAGTTCTTCCACTAATATTTTATTAAACTTCATCACATGCTCGACCATCTCTCTGTCCATCCATCAATCCACTTTATTTTTTTTGGATCCATTTCATAGTAAATTGCAGACATCAGTACATTTCCTCCTTCCGCCCCTCCCTGATACATCAGCCTACTATCATTAGCTAGAGTTCAGTGTTGGTTTATAGGGTTTTTTTAAAGGTAAATTTACATACCATGAAATGCACCATTCTTTTTTTTTTTTTTTAAGATTTTATTTATTTATTTGACAGAGATCACAAGTAGGCAGAGAGGCAGGCAGAGAGAGAGAGGAGGAAGCAGGCTCCCTGCCAAGCAGAGAGCCCGATGTGGGGCTCGACCCCAGGACCCTGGGACCACGACCCGAGCCGAAGGCAGAGGCCTTAACCCACTGAGCCACCCAGGCAATGCACCATTCTTAAGTGTAAATTTGTTGACTTTCGACAAATGCACAACCTGTGTATCTCAAATTCATACCAAGATAGAGATCTTTATGAGGGAACCAGAGTGTTCCCTTATACCTTTTCCTAGTCTCTCATTATCCTCCTCTACTCCAGGAAACCACTGTTAAGCTTTTCTCTCATAACCTCCTTTCTTTCATTCAACACTACGTGTGTGTACCCATATGCAGATCTAAATCTATCTCCTTTTTTCTTTTCTTTTCTTTCTTTCATTTTTAAAATTTCAGTAGCTTGGAAATAATGCTACATCTTGGATGTCTTATAATTTATTTGATCATTCCCCTCCCTCTTCATGAACATTGATGTTGTGCCCAATTTTTATGATTACAATAAGCAGTGGGTGGAGCACCTTGAATGTATCTGTACCTCCTCACTCTAATGAGTACTTTGGTAGCACTTACTAGAGATACAACTGTGGGTCAAAGAGTTTGACTTTTTAATAGATGCTGCTGCATTGCCCTCTAAAGTTGATTGTATCAGTTTACATGCATAGCTGTAATGGATGAGAATATCCTTTTCTCTGTGCTCTCTCGTCATTGAATGATCATCTGTCTTCCCAAAATTTTGTGCATACAAAGGATGAAAAGGCATACCTAGTTATTTCACATTTTCCTAATCAGTAATGATTAGCCATTAAATTTTGTTTTCTTTTGTGAATTGCTTCTCTGTGTATTTACTTTGTATGACTCTTACCAGTCATATGTTGTCCTTTTTTTTTTTTTTTTAAAGGGATACTTTGTCTTTTCACTTTATTTTTGGTACGTTGTAGGCTTCAGAAATTTTAATCTTTATGTGGTCTCTTATGAGGTTCTTCCACATTTCGAGATTACAAAACCACTTGCTATTTTCTTGTACCAGTTTTGCCTTGTGTTGTGGAATTTAGAAGAGGAAAATCACTGTGAGCTGAGGTGGCAGGAAAAATTTTGTCTGGAGAGTGAGATTCAAATTGACCTTGAAGTATGAATTGAATTAAAGTAGAGTAAACAAGATGATAGGGACGTTTCAGATAGGAGGAATGAGAGAGGGAATTTTTTTTTTTTTTCATATTCATGGAACATTTATAAGACCATTGGCTTAAGTTTCTCAAGTTTCGAGAGAACATTTGGCTAGATTTCTTGTAAATTATCTTGGCTAATTTTTATCATTTTCTAAAATCTGCATTTTCATGTTGTAGTTTTCTGTCCTATGATAGTTTTCTATCCCTTTCTTTTCATAGTGATTCGAGTCTTCTTCCTGAAGAAAATACATACTAAAATTTAGTGGCCAAAAAAGACAAAAAAGGAAAGGTCGTTTCCTCCTAGAATAGTTTGGGCATTATAAATATTTATGTAGTCTAGTTTATTAGAGTTGAATTATATCTTTAAAAAAAAAGTTGGTGCTGTAGTAATTTACATCATTAATGAAGTTAGTCACAGCACTCAGGTAGAGTTACCAGATAGCAATCTTAAAAAATGTGGAAGTACCAGTATGTCCACTGGTTACATCAAAGTTTGAGTTATGAACTCACCTTTTAATAGACAGATTAGCATGTCAGGATCTCTAGCTAAGGAAAGTATTTTACAAATGCCACCCTTCAGATCGGATAGCAGCGCTCTGTGTTCGGTCTGGTCATGGCTCAGGATGTATAATAGTTTCTGTTCAGCCATAAGCCACGCCTGGTAGATATTAGCTGAGGGAAGTGATCCTACAGTTCTACCAGGTACGTGTTTCTGGTTGTAATCTGATTTGGAGCTCTTGGAAGACTACTGTTTGCTTCTCTACAGTCTAGCTGTAAAGCTTATGTGACACTAATTTTCACTCATCAGGTATTTAAAAAACAATTCAACATCTTATTTATTCATTGTTATGTTTTTCTTTTCTCTGCTTGCGTTTCCTTGGGGATGCTTGTTCTCTTAGAACTTGTTGTCTGTATATGCTCACACTTAGGAAAATCAGAAACCCTTTACTCTACTTTTCAGTATCTAGTATTTTCAGTTGTCAGGAATCTCCTAAGAAAAACTCGTTATTCTCTGGTAGAGGAGAGTACAAATAGAGTTCAAAAATATGAATGAGTGTTTGAGAATCCTGCTGCTTGTTTTGCTGGCTTGTATGCTTTTCTGCTTGTAATATTAATAAATTTAGAAATAAGTAGTGAAGTTCTCTCTTCTTTGTGATGCTTGGAACTCATGGTCTGTTTCTTAGTCCTGACTGGAACGGAAATATTACAAGGAAGAAGGTACATGAAGTTAATAATGTTGAACATGTTGAGAGACAGAGCCTTCTGTCATTTCTTTTGGCACTTGACGGTTGGCAAGACTGTAAAAATAAACATTCTTTTTAATGTTTCTCATTTTAGCTATGCAAACAGCTTATCATTTGTATTTGAGCTCCTTTAGTTTTTTAAAACCAAGATACCTAGTAAATTAAACAGTATAATTTATCCTCTGTGACTTTCCTCACTTTTAGGATAACTGATAGTTCTTTTAATTTTCTAATTAAAAGGTAATGAAGGTCAAATTTTACTTTTTTTAAAAGCCTAGGTGCTATTCCTATTTTAAAATTTGTTCATAAGGACTAATTTAGACCGTATCTGATTTAAATAGTTGAATAGTGTTGCATTTGAGGTTTTTTTTTTTTTTTTTTCCCCTGCTGCTCCTATATTTGCATGTTCTAAAGATGATAGGATCAGGGTATTACTTTAAAATTAGCTAATCCTAAATCTTTCTTTTTCTCTTTGTCCCTGTAGCTTTGTAGCTTTAAAGAACATTGGCATGACCTCTAAGGGCCAGGACCCTGAGGCTCTCCAACTGATCATAGTGAGGGATAGAAGATGACAATCTGGAAGTCGTTCTTGAGTCTTTCCTCTGTCATCCCTAATATCCAGTCAGTTAGTAAAACATACTGGTTTGATTGTAACTATTTCCTCAGTTGATCTCTTCTCCAAACCTACTTTTGGCTTTTGTCTTTCCTTAGTCTAACCGATCTTTAATTTTATCCTTGACACTAGAGCTTCAATACTTCATTTAAAGTTATAAATCTCATGTTAACTTCCTGCATCAGGAACTTTCCAGTGCCTACGAATAAAGTCTTAGCATTCTAACGTGGCATCTTTGTGTCCTTCATGACGTAGCCCCTTATTTCTCACCCCTCACTCTCCACTATGAGCTTTATGACGTAGGAAGGCAATTTGTAATACCTCCTACAATGTTTACTCTTGTATACCTCCTGTTCTTCCGTCTGTTCGCCATACTGTTGCCACTTTTCTTTGCTTGGATAACTTTTACCCATCTTTAAAAACTGAACTCAGATTTACCACCTGCAGGAAGTCTTGCCCTAACTTAACTAGTCCCCATCCTCCAGGCCTCTAGTGACATCTTGTCCACATCTCTGAAATGTCACGTGTTGTATTAAACCCATTTTTATGACTCTTTTCCCCAGTAGACTGTTAGTTACTTTGGGCAAAGACCACATCTCACTCATCATTGTATCTATAGTAACTGATATGTTGTGGTGGCTCCATGAATAGATTTGTTGAACTGAGTTCAACTCCTTGCCCTAGCATTGAAGTCTGAGGGAAGCTTTTGGATCAGTAGCTTCTAGACACCAGTCTGCTCTATCAGAGACATCTGGGGAACATTTTAAGACATTTTATTGGTTTTTTAGCTTTTATTCCATAAACAGTTATGATTTAGTAGATCTGGAACGGGGCCTGGGAATAAGTATTTTTAAAAAGCTCCTCAGTTGATTCTGGTTTGCTTACAGGTTTGAGAAACACTGTCCTAGTTTATTATTGAATTATTCCATTGTATTTTATGTAAAAGGTGCTCTCTTGACCTTATAGAGTAATTTCCTATTCAAGCCTTATAAATTATATCTACTAAGGTAGACATGTATTTTAAATCACTTGTTCTGATACCATAAACATAGAACTATCAACTTTAAGTGTCTCACTGGGAGGTCGATGAGCATTTTGTTAACACTCGTATGGAAAAAGCCCATTTCTTCTTGAGTTGGTAATAGCAAGATTAGTTGAGCTTCGTTCTGTGAATTTGAATATTTTTGGCAATTTGTGATTAGTTTCTGCTTTTTATTATGATTTTTCAAAAATGATTAGGCATTGTTTTGTGGTTTAAAATAAATCGCACAAATCTTCAGTGTACAGCACTGTGAATTTTTACATATGTGAATACCCATGAAGCACCACCCAGGTCAAGACTCTAGACCTTCAAAGTTTCCCTTATGTCCTTTTGCAGTTAATAAACGCCCCTCCCACCACAGGAGGACCACTATTTTGGATGACCATCAGTTAGTCTAATGATTAGGACTAATGATCATTAGATCTGATCTTATCTAATAATCATTAGATAGATCTAATAATCTTTTGATATGTGTCTCACTTCTCTTGGGTTGACACATGGAATTGCTGGGTTGAGGACAGTCTTGTGTTTAGCTCCAGAAGCTATTGCCAATTTATCCTCTATGGTAGCAGTTCATAGTAAAAGTTGTAATTAAATTACTTGAAGATTTTGATGAAATTTGAATACTCTGAAACTTCTCTTTGTTTTCCAATGTGTTTCATTTTGTCAAAAATATACAAATAAAACTCAGTGTCATTTTATAGTTGCCAGTAATGTAGTTCTGTTTTAGTCGAATGATTTTTTTTCTGTATAAGTAACTTTTTTCTTTGTCACCTCTCCTTAGGATCATCTTTCCTTGTGGGTTGGCACGCAGTTGTAGGACTGCAAAATGGGTCTCCGGATTCACTTTGTTGTTGACCCGCATGGTTGGTGCTGCATGGGTTTGATTGTCTTTGTCTGGTTATACAATATTGTTTTAATTCCCAAAATTGTCCTCTTTCCTCACTATGAAGAAGGACATATTCCAGGCATATTAATAATAAGTAAGTTTCTGATATTTATTTCTTTATATAAGTAGTTTTCTCATTGTGAATATTTTTAGAGTATAGTATCACTATGATAACCTTTTAATATTATTAGTGATATTAATATTGTTACTTACCAAATTATGGAAATTTTAAAGAAGACTGGCTTTTATAGACTTTGCAGGGTTGGATAAATGTGGCATCTCCATATCTAACTGTGAAATTATAAAGGTCAACTTGTTTAAATTGAAACTGGCACAATAGTGCTATTTTATGTGTGTCGTGTGTATTTTTAATGTTTCTATTGTGTACTTATTTCAAATGTGGAAGGAATTTTAAGAATGTAGATGATATACGTTACTGAGAAATGGGAATTTCATGTTACAAAAATTGTTGATTATCATGTTGATTATGATAATACTTTGAACTTCTAGATAATTATTTTCTGCTATAGTTTCATTTGGTGATGGTTTGCTTGTGATTAAAAGAATAAGATTGAAATGATATATTTTACATGTACATGGCATTAGTAGTTTCCTTGTACATTATGTCCTTTTGGCCTCACAAATGCTATGGGAAATATAATCTCTGTTATACAAGTGATAAAACTGACCAGTACCATGTAGTCAGTCCTGGAGTTAGCCCTCAAACTGAATTTCCTACTACTGTTGTGGAGTCTTCCCCCTCCTCTGCCAAATGCCCATTTTTTTATTCATTTAAAAGGTTGAATTATAATGAATGAGTCTCTTTTTCCTTACTGTTATTTTTCTAGGTCTTCTTTTAAAAACTCAAAATTCCTGGAATCTTTATTTTCACATTACATTAATAGCATAGGCTCTATGAAAAGGAGCAATTGAATGTCTCTAACTCAAAATAATTTGGAAGATAACCAATTAGAGGTAATGAAAAAGTTTAATTGTAGGATGGGTTTTAAAATGCTCCTTTGATTCTGTCAAATATATATTTGTACATGTAGTAATTAAAAGGGAGCCCATTCATTTTGCCATTATTGACAAGGAATCTCTGTTAATAAAAAATCTGATTTATAACAAATTTATCATTTATTATGCAAAATAATATTTAAAGTTAATATGTATGAGATAGTCCTGTTGGCAGTATTATTTGATGAATGAAATGAATGTTTAATTATTTTATTTAATCATTTAATTTTTCCATTTTCGTTTTGAAAATTATTCTGATGGCATTAATTAAAACATGCATTTAAACTTTGAATATGTTTCTTGATAAAATGTTTTAAAGAATGAATAACTAATTTCATTTACTTAACTTTCTCATTTATTTCCAAGTATTCTATGGCATTGCCATATTTTGTCTGGTTGCTTTAGTGAGGGCCTCATTTACTGATCCCGGAAGACTCCCTGAGAACCCTAAGATTCCACATGGAGGTATGGCGCTCTTCAGATTGGTCACTTTTGCTCTCTTGGCATTATTACCTTCGTGAATGTACTTTATGGCCTTCAGCACGTATTCATTATATATGTCCTCTAACACCATTCTCAAGTCTCTTCTCTGATGTTTCCTTTCTAGACTTCTTTTCTTTTCTTTTCTTTTTTTTAAGATTTTATTTATTTGACTGAGATCACAAGTAGGCAGAGAGGCAGGCAGAGAGAGAGGGGGAAGCAGGATCCCTGCTGAGCAGAGAGCCTGATGGGGGGCTTGATCCCAGGACCCTGGGATCATGACGTGAGCCGAAGGCAGATGCTTAGCCCAATGAACCACCCAGTCTCCCCTAGACTTCTTTATTTAAAATTGCAAAGCCCAGCTGATCCCCGGTATCCCCCACTCCCTACCTCTTATTTGTAGTTTATTTGTTTTTCTCTTCTCACACCCTAGATCTATGCAGCCTCTGCATAGGATATCGATACTGTTTTGTTTTCTTCATTTGTTCAGTGCTCTATCCTTAGTGCCCATCTCTGTCACTTAGTAGATGCTTGCTTGGTAAATGCTTGTTGAATGATACATAAATACCTGATACATTTTTGTTTAATAAAGGAATCTTTTTGATGGTGCCCCTCTCTTGGTGATATTATAAATAGAATATTGCTTAGCATAAATATTTGTAGTCTAATGATACCGTTGCCTGTATTTTTCCGGGTTCTGACAATTCAGTGAAAAATTGAAAGTTTTTTATTCTAGTGTCAGTTGAAGTTGGTTTGGGGTCACCTTATTGCAAAATAACCATTTGAACCACGAAAATGAATCGAAATGTGTCGCTTGTTTTATTACGTGCCAGGTGTAGTAAACTTCAGGAACCCTCTTTCCTCAGTTTCACTTTTTGATCATTTGGTCTACCAGCTTTGAGAACTGTCTGTACTTTCTTCTAAGGAGACATTTCTATGATTTTGTTGGACACTAGAGAACCAGAATACTTTCTATAGTGTTTCATGCTTTAAGACCTTGCGGACATTAGACATTAGAGTTGCGGGGGGGAGCTTTTAAAAATCTCAGTGTCCTGATCCCGATCCCGTATCAATTAAATCATAACGTATGGAGCTAGGAGCTAGATATCAGCATTTTTCAAAGATTTCAGGTGATTCCAGTGTATAAAAAATTGGGGAGCCTATTAATTCCTTCTGAAATTAGATTAGTGGCAAGTCACTAAGGGAGCCTCCCTTGAGTTCCTGAATGTTGTTTTTTGGAACCCATCATTTAGGGATTTACGTGGCCTTCCAAGTTTAATGATTAAATGGGAGTGATATGACACTAATGTTTATGTGACTATAGAAGTTTCTGGGAGGGACGCCTGGGTGGCTCAGTTGGTTAAGCAGCTGCCTTCGGCTCAGGTCATGATCCCAGCGTCCTGGGATCGAGTCCCACATCAGGCTCCTTGCTTGTCAGGGAACCTGCTTCTCCCTCTGCCTCTGCCTGCCATTCTGTCTGCCTGTGCTCGCTCTCTCTCCCTCTCTCTCTCTGACAGATTAAAAAAAAAAAAAATCTAGAAGTTTCTGGGAACTGTTGGAGTATTTCGTTTCTATTCACTTATAGAAGCCTTATCACTGGCAGTTAGTTTTTGTGTGTGTTTGGGTGCGGACAATGGCAGTCTGCAACTTGTACTGAATCTCTTTTCTCAACTAGCCTAACCCAAAGAAAGGCTCTCTAACATGTTGGTGAATGTATTGCCTCCTTCAACTCTAGAGCCCAGTGTTTCTAGAAAATTAGAAAAGCAACCCTTTTCTAACTCGGGACCGTTTTGTGATGAGCACTGGGTGTTATATGCAACTCATGAATCATTGAACACTACATCAGAAACTAATGATGTGTAATGTGGTGGCCAATTGAACATTAAAGAAAAAAGGACCCATTTCTGATGAAATCTTCAGCGTGCAGTGGTCAAACACTCAAATGCCTATATGGAACAGATATTGCTCGTCAGTGAGAGGGGGCCAAGAAAGAACCGTTTTCATATTGAAAATCTCATATCCAAAAGCAGCAGCTATAGGGAAATTGTCTCATAGGCCCGGTATTCATAGATCTTATAATTTTTAAAGAGAAAACAGAGAATTGGAGGGTTTTTTTGTTTGTTTTTGTTTATGTTTTTGTTTTTGTTTTTAAGGATTTTATTTATTTATTTAAGAGAGATAGAGAGACAGAGTGAGAGAGCATGAGAGGGGAGGTCAGAGGGAGAAGCAGACTCCCCATGTAGCTGGGAGCCTGATGTGGGACTCGATCCCAGGACTTTGGGATCATGACTTGAGCTGAAGGCAGTCGCCCAACCAACTGAGCCACCCAGGCGCCCCAGAATTGCAGTTTTTGAGAGAACTTTTATGATTTAAAAAAAAACCTAACAACTAATTAAAAATTTTACAAACATTGGTTTTAGATGAATACTAAACAAATGATGTCTGTATGCCTAATTGGATCTACAGGAAACCACCCTGTTACCTTTAATTTATAGACCCTGGTGATGGAAGACTCCATGTTACCTTGCTGCTGTTTGTCTGCATTCTCTCTGATCTCAGTTGACATTTGGCCTAGTTTTTTCCACTGAGTCCCAAAGACTTAACTTTTGCCCAGTTGAAGAAAAAAATACATTCATTTATTGTATTTTAATGTCTCCAAAGTCTTTTACTAGTTCCTGTCATTTGATTCTCATGGCAATTGCAAGAGATAGTTTGACTGAATAATCAAGTGTAGATTGTCCTCTCTAGGTCACAGAGCAAGTTGTTATAGAGCTGCTGTGACACTCAAATACTTGTCTCCATCCTCTTTTACCACGTGTCTATATTGAGATTAATAATTTTAGCCCTTTATTCACCTTTGCTTTGATTCTGGGAAAAATTGAAGTCATCATGTGCCTTGTGCTGATTTTCTGATCATTTTGTAAATACGGTTTTAACTTAGTAAAAAATACAAAATTTTAACAGTGAAAAAAATAACATAGCACGACTAGAGAGTTGGGTCTATAAAAAGTGACATTTATCATCATTATTTTAAGGTTGAGCAGTTTCATATAATTGAATTCTTTAGGAAAGGAAACTTAAGCCCTAATACTTTTGATTTTAACCACGTGTTAGTTGAATTACTCTGACATAGTTTACATGACTTTCTTTAAAAAAAAAAAAACAGATTTTAAATAAATTTAGTATCTATGTAACCTGCCAAATATATGAGGCAGTTTGAATATAAGAGGATGTTCCTCTGTCCCACACAAAGATCCCCAGAATTTGATTTTTATAAAGTTCTTGGGATGTAGATGAAATAGTCAAATGAAATAATTAAATGTTTATTTATATTCAATTAATCCCATGCATGTTTGAAATATAGAAATATTACTTTATGTCATTTTCAAGTTTTATGAAATGATTTTATTCAATCTCTTAACCTTAATAAAACAGCTTTATTGAGTATAATTCATACATCATATGATTTACCCATTTTAGATAGACAGTTTAGTGGCTTATGTCCACAGAGTTGTACAACCATTACCACAATCAGTGTTATGTAGTTATCTATGTATGGAAACTCTACATTCAAGGTGGGGCTTGAACTCATAACCCAGAGATAAGAGTTGTGTGCTCTATTTACTGAGCTAGCCAGGGGTCCTACCACAGTCAATTTTAGAACTTTTTTTTTTCAAGATTTTATTTACTTATTAGAGTGAGAGAGCACAAGCAGTGAGATGGGGCAGAGGGAGAAGGAGAAGCAGGCTCCCCGCTGAGCAGAGAGCCCGACATGGGGCTCAATCCCAGGACCCTGAGATCATGACCTGAGCCGAAGGCAGAGGCTTAACCACCTGAGCCAAGCGCCCCTAGAATATCTTCATCAAGCTCTTAACTCACATGTTTGACTTCAATGTTTTTGTCATCATTAGAGCCACTTCAAGTAGTCACCCTATTACAGAGCAAAATCTTCCAAGTTTGAAAAAAAAAAATGTAGCATGTGTAAAATTTGTGTGTTCATGTCCGTTGAAATTTTGCCCCAATGGTAGGGACACTTGTGCTTTAATGCTCAGGGTCATGTTTCCTCCTGTAGTTTTTTGCTCCCCTCCCTATTTCTTATATTGCTTTTTAAAGGAGATCTGTTTTAGAGACTTACTGCTGTTTATTTTCTGTATTGGCAAGTGATTCTGTCAGGGAACCTCTGTGAAGAGCCAAGAGTTGTATTGATTTTCATCGTTTCAGGTTATATTTTCTTCCTAAAACATTACTTTGTGATCTGAAATACAGTAATTGAGAGAGCCTAATATGTAAGGCTTTTAAAAGTCTTAAATAGAAGGTGATTCCTTTCTTTCTGAGGGATAGCTAAACAAAACCAAATCTTGCTTTGTATTTATTCATGCATTTACAGCATTAAGAGCATCCTTGCTACAGAGTGCAATATTGTTTACTTAGGTTACTTATTTAGGTTTACCCAGGCATTTGTGGGGTTTGTCTTTTCTTTGATTTGTCTTATGTTTTGATTTTTTTTTCCCTCTAAAAAAAGTCACTTTTCAGTTTTTCTTTCCTTTAAAAAAAAAAAGGCCCATGAGAGAGAAAATTCAATTGCTAATTTATGGTAGCTACAGAAAAATTGACAACCGACTTTTTTTTAATTTAAAATTTTTATTTTCATCACTTACAGATGGCATTTTGCCTTCTGATTTTTTTCCCCTATAGGCTTTTATTTTATATTAGATGGCTAGTACAAAATTTTTCAGACATCAGAATATATTAGTCACCAAGGTCACATTTGGAATGAATAAACCTAAAGAAGGAAAGGGAGACGAGCAAGAAATGGTTTCTTAGCTATGTGGGGTAGGTTAAAATGGATGGATTTTTTTTTTTTTCTTGCTACATAAGGCAAAAACATAGATGATACTTTAGTTAACTTTCTAGGTATTTAAAAAAGTGATTCTTTTCTTTGTTCTCTGAACAGTTGGGGTATGTATGTGTGAGAAAATGGTGAATTTTCAAAGCCATTTTAGATGCTTGTATAGTATCTTAAGTTTAGCCAGTGGAATGGCTCAAGCTCTTTCTTTAAACAAACTTATGATCCAGACCATAGATTGGCAAACTCTTCCTCACTGTACACATCCAGATAGTATTTTCAGCTTTACAGACTGTACAGTCTCTGTCAGAGCCTCTCAGCTCTGCCGTTGCAGCCCAAAAGCAGCCATAGGGAAAATGTAAATGAATGGGTGTTCATTTGAGCTGTGTTCAGATAAAACTTTATGTGTGGACACTGGAATTTGAATTTCAAGATTTTTACATATCACACATTCTTATTTTCAGTTGTTGAAAATTGTAAAAACCATTCTTAGCCCATGAAAACAGGTGGTGGCCTGGATTTGCCTGTGGACTATAGTTTGCCACCCCATGGTGTAGACTACACAATTACAGGATTTCTCTTGCTATAACCAAATGCTGTCTTCTTTTCTGAGGACACAACATGTCAAGTATGAAATAAAAAATTTTACTCTCTAGAACATCATATGCTGAAATGACCAGTAATGAATATGCCATATTTATATTTTAAGGCACTAGTTTAAAAACTAAAGTTTTTCTGTTGTCTTTTAATGAAAATTGGCTCATCAGAGGGAGTCTGCTTCCTGAATATATTCCTTGCAATATGTGAATTCAGAGTTTTAACACTGGGATGTTTGGGAGCATCTAGCTAAGTGGGAAAAAAGCATCTGCTTATGACACTGTATTGTGCTACATATGAAGTGAGTTTTCATTTCAGTTACAGTTAAATAATACTAGTTTAACTATCTAAATTAAACTTTAATGTTGCTTTCTCATGGAAATTTTTATTAAAATAAGAACGTAAGTAAGAAATGAAAGAGGATCTTTAGGAAATAAATTGAGGGTTGCTGGGGGGGGGTGGTGTGTGGGCAGATGGGGTAACTGGCTGATGGGCATTAAGGAGGGCACATGATGTGTTGAGCATTGGGTGTGATTTGCAACTGACGAATCACCAAATTCTAGCCCTGAAACTAATAATATAATATATGTTAAAGAAATTGAATTTAAATAATTAAAAAAAAGAAATTTTAAATGCAAAAGTTAATTTCTCAACTTTAATATTATTAGAACAATTAATTTGATATTATTGTTATTATTATCATTATTATTGATTTCTTCTATGCAGAATGTTTTCCTAATACTTCACTCTATAAAATTCCAGTATATTGATTTTAATTAAACTAAAACTAATGGAAACATTAAACTAAAATAATGGAATTAAAATAAGGTATCTTTTAGAAAATTGAATACTACCTACTATTATCTTCTTTTACTTACATTTAGAATCTTTCATTTTTAAAAATTCATACTTTAGCAAGCATTTAATGACCACCTACTATGTGCTAGGATCATACTTTGCATATACGAATATTCACTCAAAATGGGAATTAGGTTGATATTACCAAACCCATGCTTTTAACAAGGTTAGAGTGTAGTTTAAATATAAGTGATGGAAGGTTTAAGAATTTTGTAAAAGTAAAGTTCCATTTCAACAACTATGAAATAGATACATTCTGTATAATAAAGCAGTTGTCTTGGTAGATGACTTTCATATAGTTCTTATAGATCTGATTAGAAGGGTTTATAATGGAAATAAATGACTTTTTATGTCTGTAAACTTAATGTTTTTAGCACAAAACTTAAATGTGTGCTCTTTAATTACAAGGTAAAAGAAATTGCTCCTTGGTGGTAAGGAAGAGTTTGGTAAAGAACTCCCTTATTTCCATTAAATAATAACTTTCTTGTAATCTTCTTTACTTCTGAAATCATTCTAATTCCTCCTAAACCTGTCTGAAACCCTTTTCCAACCCTCTCCCATAAACACTCCCAAATGAATTCACTGATATTAAAAAAACATAAAATGGTTAGGGGATGAGAATGCTATCTTTGTTTTTCTAATGAGTTTATGGGATTGATTTTTTTTAAAAAGTTTTTATTCATTTATTTGAGCAAGTAAGCGAGAGAGAGAGAAAGTGAGCACAAGCTGGAAGAGAGGCAGAGAGAGAGGGAGAAGCTAGATTCCCTGCTGGGCAGGGAGCCCAATGCAGGGCTTGATCCTGGGACCCTGAGATCATGATCTGAGCCCAAGGCAGATGCTCAACTGACTGAGCCATGCAGTTGTCTCATAGGATTGATTTTGACTTCTTAGTCAATGAAACTAGGATTCAGTATTATTTCTTCTTTAGAGTCTTTAATAAAATTTTGAGAAATTAATTTGTTTACATAAAATTCTATTTTCATGTAATAATTTGGTTGTACTTTTGGGTTTTGTTATCAAATTTTACTTATAGAAATTATGTCCATAACCCAAATACATTATTTTCTATCCCTCAGTTTAACATTAATGGTGTCTTAACTATTATAGTGTTTAAAATTAGGAATGTATAGAGTAAGACATGCATAGAATAGAGAAGCAATATTTATGGCAAACTCTTCTACAGTGAAGATGTAGAAGAAGAAAAATCTCTTGGACACATATATCGAAGACTTCCTGTAAAAATCTAAACTGTTGTTGCTAAATTTCAACATTACTCATTTGCCTAATTTCCTTCTCTAGAACGGGAGTTCTGGGAATTATGTAACAAATGTAATTTGATGAGACCAAAGCGTTCCCATCACTGTAGCCGCTGTGGCCACTGTGTTAGGAGAATGGATCATCACTGTCCATGGTAAGAAATCTATGATTTACTTTTAGAAAAAGAAATAGTAAAAAAGAAATCTTAGTACTTAGCAGATTTAAATAAAAGTTATGTTAAAGTCATGCAGTTAAAAAAAAAATCCTTCAGTAAGGATAAGTTTATTCTATCAGGTTCTATGAACTGCCAAAGTCATTTTTGCACAGAGATCCTGTCTTTTCTAACAAAGAGGCATTGGAGCAGAAAACTGACATTCAGATGCACCTATATGTACAAGAGACCTAAGATGGTTGTATTCAATGAGGCAATGTATGTAAACCATTGTAGTGAGTATCTGACACATAAAAAGCAAATAATAGCTGTTATTGTCTCTAACTGTAATAAACCATATACATTGCATGGTTTGTATTTCCCTTTCCAGTTGTTTAAATAAAGAATAACACATCTCAGATACCCTGATAACCTCATCTTTACCCCTGTAAGCTTTTTTCAATATTGTGTATTGGACGCAGGTATTAAGGTTACATGTGAGCTCGATCTGTGTCCGTGGTAGTTAAATGATTCCACTGAACCGACATTTTTGGTCAATAGGGGGCTCTCTTGTAATATTTTTAAAAACAGTTCAGTTGAGAAAAAGAATGTTGAAAACAAATGCTGTGAGAATTCTGCATTGTATCTCATTTCAAAGCTGTCACAAAAATCTGTGAACAAGATATTGTATTTAATTCTGTTTTCCTAGCATGGGATCTCTGTATAAATATTTAAACTAGTATAGTGTAGCACTTTGTAAATATATCTAAATACATATATATTTATGTTTGTACACACATACAGGCACATATACAAAGTAAACTGCACAATGGGCTTCTTAAATTTATCACTGCATTTATCTATAGTTGACTCCTTGATGGAGTTTAGCTTTCTCAAATGATGCTGACCAATTTAGAGTTTCCCATGTTTTTGATGACTTCACTCTGCTAGCACAAGTTAATGTTTGCAAGCTTTTCGTGAAAATTTGATTTTTACCGTAAACTGATTATTTAAACAGAAGGTAATTTCCTGAGATTAGGAAAAATAAAAGCATTTTAGATAAAAGCATTTTGTTATTATATAAAAGAAGTTTCAAATTGTTTAAGTCCATCAATGGGATAGTATAGTGTATAATATATAGCTGATGTTTAAGAAATGTGCCTTGAATTTAAACAAATTCTCAAGTGACTTCCTAAACCTCAGTGATCTGTTTACAATTACAATAGTAATACATTAAAAAACAAAAGGCTAGGTAAAACATGTATTATTAGGCAAGTAGTAACCACACTGAAAAACTCAATTGTGTAACCTTTTTTAGAGCAATGTTTCTGATTAAGAATATAATAAATGTTCATGTTATGGTTGGATATTGATACTTCCTTTTAAAAGAATGCTAGAGTTTAAGCTTAAAAAATAATCAACCAAGAGATGTTTTGGTCCTGTAGAGATTAGCGACATCCTTTCTTTATTTTTAAGGAATAGAGCTTAACTTGGTGACAGAAAAATGTGCTGTTAATCTAAATTCCAAGATTCGGGTGAGCTCTCTGTTTGTCCACCTGTTCCGTGGGTTTTCAACTTCTCAGAGTACTTGTGGGAAGAAAAGTGGAAGTAGAAGGAGTTGGAGGTAGGGAAGGAGGGTAGATCAGAGGCCTTGAATAGATTCAAGGGACTTTGGTGATTGAATTCCTTAATAGGGCATTGCCAAGGTAGTCACAGGGTAAGGAAAATGGACAGTGTGAAATGAAAGCAGGGAAAAAATTTTTATATTTTCAGAAACTGCATTTCTTCACTGCCTAACAGCTTTAGATTGGAAGGTCAGTTCTCAGTTCACCTGGAGCTTTTCTCTCTTTCTGGCCCCTTGAATAGCTTGCTACCAAGAGAACTCTTACGTATAGACTGAGTATCTTCATGTTGCTCAGAGCTCTCTGGTTAAGAATGCCATCATTAAAGCAGGTGGGGTCAAGGAGGATGGGACGAGGAGAAGTGTTTGAAGTCACAGCTGTTGGAGAGTATGTTTAAGGGCACACATGAACGTACTTCTGTGAAGACCCCCCCCCTTGCAAGTCACCATACACAGGAACTTTCCTGGTTTACAAAGCATGAGCTCTTAAGTTTAGGAAATGCCTCTTTGGGTTTTGGATTTAGTTCTATATCTGAGTTAAAAAAATATTTTAATGATACACTTTTGAAATAACAGTTTGTTAGCAGTGAACCAGTTATATCTTTTTCCCCCCAAACAATAGCAGTATAATGCTATAATGAAATGAAAACATTTGAGCAAGGTAAGTTATTGTTTTGAACTAGGGTTTTCTGTGGGAATTGTAAAATATTCTGAAAATTTGGAATGGTGCAGTTTTCAACCTGCATTAGACGAAAATTTTAGGATTATCACATTAATTATTTTTCCTAGCTGTGATTCCCTGTTGTCATGGTGGAAGTGTAGCCCTAAGAATTTGTAAATACTTGTGGGTATATACATTTATTTTTAGCGACAAAGGGCAGAATTGAAAAGTAAGAAGGGGATGCTTAGCAGGAAGGTCAGAGTGGCAGGTTTCAGTCCTCTGACTTTGAATCATTCAAATTGCTCTCCGCAGCTGGGATGCTGTAATGGGAGAGCAATATACAGAAGAAGGTTCTTGTTCTCTTGGCTACTTTCGCTTCCTCTGGCAAATGTCTTCACTCTTTTGTTCCTGTTTCCATACCAATGAAACGAGGAGACTGCCATCTGCTCTTCCTGCCACACCGGGTGGTTGTGAGTTGAAGGCAGCCGTATCCATGGACTTCCTTTGTAAAGTAGAGAGTGCTTTGCAAATGCGAGGTGGCATACTTAGAGTCTGTCTGTTGCTGTGTACTGTTTGCTTGTAGGTTTCAGTGGCATTAGTGGATCTCCATAAAGTCAAGCCTATATAAAATTGTTTGTGTTTATTTTCAGTTTTTACTGGTCCTGAGGTAAACATCTTATTAAAGTTTAAAATATTATTTCTGTTTTCCTTTTTTCTTCAGGATTAACAATTGTGTTGGTGAAGATAATCATTGGCTTTTTCTGCAGTTGTGTTTCTACACGGAACTTCTTACTTCCTACGCTCTGATGTTTTCTTTCTGCCACTATTATTACTTTCTTCCAGTAAAAAAGCGTAACTTGGTAAGAAATGTTTATATCCACTAATGTTAGAACGACTGTGGCATACAGTTATTAACATGGGGTTCCTTTAAGTGCAGAAGATTGAAAACAAAAAGCAACAAAAATAAACTCCAAACTTGTTGAATTTTAAAATATATTGGGATTGAGAAAGTAGGCCCTAATCTGCCATTCCCTTTTAACCAGATCCATTTATGATTATTTATTAGGGTTGAGTGACTTTCTTGAAAAAGCAACACATTAGATCTTTCAGTATATATGTTTGGGTTTAAAAATACCTACAACAGGGACGCCTGGGTGGCTCAGTTGGTTGGACGACTGCCTTCGGCTCAGGTCATGATCCCGGAATCCCGGGATTGAGTCCCACATCAGGCTCCCAGCTCCATGGGGAGTCTGCTTCTCCCTCTGACCTTCTCCTAGCTCATGCTCTCTCTCACTGTCTCTCTCTCAAATAAATAAATAAAATCTTTAAAAAAAAAATACCTACAACAATGAGAGAGTAAGTGAAAAATGTTAATTTCTTGATTCCTTTCAGGTATAAAGATAGACTTTAATTTTTTAAAGGCACTCAAAGGAATGTTAAATTTTTGAGAAAAAAGGACTTTCCCCCTCTGACTTTTAATAATAACAAAAAGAAGAATTTGCAAGATCCTTTAAAAAGTTATTGTTATATATACACCATTGGAAACAGTGCTCTTCCCATGTTGTACAGGAATAACAACAGGTCTTAGTAAGGCTTGTCCCAGATTGGTGATGTTGGAGGTGGTGATGGGAGTAAGAGCAGCAGCAAGTTTTGAGTACTTGACTACGTACGTACGTATCAACACCATGCTGTAGGCTTGCCGCTTCCATTCACTTTAATGCCCACAACAACCACGTGAGGTGGGGTATGCTTTTCCCCCATTTTTATAGATGAGCAAACAGATTAATAGAGGTTCAGTAGGTAGTCACTGAAGGCACAAAGCTAGTAAGTAATTATTCAACTGGTTTTAGTGGTAGAGCTGGGATTTGAATTTGTTCATATGTTTTTGAATCTTCTGTGTTTTGTGTGTGCAGTTGTTGTTCAGCCTGATCTTGTGTATTATTTGGACTTAGATTGTGTTTTTGAAATGCACTGCGTGTGTGTGTATATGTGTGTGTGTAAGTCAGAGAAAGGCAGACAGGCAGAACAGAAAGCCAGCGTGCACAAGGGTGCACAAGTGTGTGCGAGGAAGGAAGGTAGGGTAGACAAGGGGAATATTTCTTTCCTATTTATACAATTTTATACCGTTTAAATCTTAAAAATAACAATCTCAGTGATGGCACATATGATTAAATTTTGGAATAAGGGAGTGAAGGGCCTTTCCAAAAAATAAGGTCTTTGAGTTCTGTGTCTTTAGGTCACTTTTGTATATAAGATCATTAAAAAAAAAAAAAAAGATTTATTTATATATTTTAGAGAGATAGGGAATATGTGAGGGGGAGGGGCAGAGAGAGAGGGTGAGAGAGTCCCAATCAGATGCCTTGCTGAGTACAGAGCCTGATGCAAGGTTTGATCTCACAACCTGGAGATCATGACCTGAACTGAAAGTAAGAGTCGGATGCTTAACTGACTGCTCCTTCCAGGCACTCCCATCTATGATCATTTTGTTTAATTAAAAGAGGATATTTGGGGGCGCCTGGGTGGCTCAGTGGGTTAAGCCGCTGCCTTCGGCTCAGGTCATGATCTCAGGGTCCTGGGATCGAGTCCCACATCGGGCTCTCTGCTCGGCAAGAAGCCTGCTTCCCTCTCTCTCTCTCTCTCTCTCTCTGCCTTCCTCTCCGTCTACTTGTGATCTCTCTCTGTCAAATAAATAAATAAAATCTTAAAAAAAAAAAATAAAGAGGATATTTGTTCTTGTTGCTTGGCTGTGTATATTAGTGGAGCCTTGTGGTGATTATGCTTATTAAATATAGATTGAGCAATTAAAATTAGATACTAATAACTGAAAAAAGTTCAAAGGGAGAACTTTAAATACAGATGTTTGACATTTTCACACTGATAAGTTAGTGCATGCAAGTAATATAGTTTTAGAAGTGTTTCATCTTATTTATAGATTAATTTCTGATATAATTGACATTATAGTTAGAATATGTAAAAGACTAAACGTATTCCTCCAAGAGTAACCTGTTTCAAATAATGGAGCCTAATAAGAAAAGCATTAAAATAACATTGCCCAGTAAGATGAAAGTCATAATTTTTTAAGGAGAGAGAGATACAATACAATTTGGTGATGTTAATAAAAACTTAATAGAGGTTCTCTAGGAGGAGATGCATTGTAGTATAGTGGAGGGATTGACAATTTGACTCTCTGTTTTTATTAATAAAGTTTTACTGAAACACAGCTACTTTTGTTTCCATATTGTTTATAGTTGCTTTTGGACTACAACAGCACAGTTAAGTAGCTGTGACAGGGTCATATGGTCTGAAAAACCTAAAATATTAACTCTCTGGCTGTTTTTGAGTTTGCCAACCCTGGTAGTAGAATGATCTTGGCTTTGTTAAACAGACACACCTAGGATCAAAGCCTGGCTTTTGTTATTATACGTATAATCTTTGACACCATGTTTAACCATTCTGAATTACAATGTTCTCTTTTGGAAAAGGTGACTAATAAGAGATTAAATGAGGTAACACATGTAAAAGTATCTTATATATAATAGGTGTTCAGTTTATGTTATGTTTGACTTTTATAAAAGCTCTCGGAAGGAGGAAACAGTTTTCCGTTGGCCTATTGATTTTTTAAAAGATTTATTTATCTATTTGAGAGAGAGAGAGTGAAGGGGGGAGGAGCAGACTCCCTGCTGAATGCAGAGCCTGACATGGGGCTCAGTCTCAGGACCCCGTCATGACTTGAGCCGAAACCAAGAGTCAGGTGCCCAACCAAATGAATCACCGAGGAGCCCCTGGCCTATTAATTTTTATGAAAATTTTACAGACCGTTTGATAGTATTGTTGGGAGACTGATGACAGACTAAAGAAATTTCTGTACCCAAAAATACATATTTTCTGAAGGATTAGCATATTTGAACTTACAAACCGATTTCCCTTTCCAAATGAAAGGTAGAAACTTTGAAAAAATTCTACCAGTTAGAGGAATAATTACTGTTTTTTGCCTGGATAGCATAGTTGGTTAAGTTTCTGCCTTCGTCTCAGGTCATGATTTCAGGGGTCCTGAAATAACAGATACACAACTAATATTTTTATATTGATTTATTATCCTGCAGCTTTACTGAATTAATTCACTAGTTCTAACAGATTTTGGTGGAGTCTTTAGGTTTTCTGTATATATCATGTTATCTGCAAAGAAGGGCAGTTTTACTTCTTTTCTAATTTGGATACTTTCTATTTTTTTTCTTGCCTTATTGCTATGACTAGCAGTACTAAGTTGAATAAAAGTGGTGAAAATGGCCTTTCTTGTCTTGTTCCTGGTCCTGCAGGAAAAGCTTTCAACTTTTTGTTGTTGAGTATGATGTTTCTCTGGGCTTGTCATATATGGCCTTTATTATGTAGAGATATATTCCTTCTTCACCTAATTTAAGACTTTTTATCATGAGTGGATGTTGAATTTTGTAGAATGCTTTTTCTGCATCTATTGAGATGATTTTGATTCTTTTTTCCCCCCATTTCATTAATGTGTATCATGTTGGTTGTTTTGCAGATGTTGAACCATTCTTGTATCCCTGGAATAAATCCTTCTTGGTCATGGTGTATGATTTTTTTTAACATTTTATTGAATTCAGTTTACTAATATTTTGTGGAGGATTTTTACATCTCCTTTCATCAGGGATTTTGTCCTGTGATTTTCTTTTCTTCAAATGTTGTCTGATTTTGATAACTGTTTAATGCAGGTCTTGTAAAATGATTTTGAAAGGATTCCTCCTTCAATTTTTTTAATAGTTTGAGAATGACTTATGTTAATTTGCTAAAGTTTTGTCTGTTTATCTTTTCAAAGAATCTGCTTTTAGTTTCCTTAATCTTTTCTGTTTTCTTTTTAGTCCCTATTTCATTTACTTTTGTTCTTATCTTTGTTATTTCTTTCCTTCTACTAACTTTTGGCTTTGTTCTTCCTGTGTGTGTGTGTGTGTGTGTGTGTCTGTCTGTCTGTCTCCACCCTAGTTCCTTGAGGTATAAAGTTAGGTACTTTGAGACCTCTCTTTTTTCCTCAGGTAGGTATTTGCTGCTGTGAACCTCTCTCAGAATTGCTTTTGGTGCATCTCCTAAATTGTTGTGTGTTTAGTTTCTACTTTCATTTGCCTCAAAATATTTTTTGATTTGTTTTGATTTCTTCTCTGACCCATTTGTTGTTCAGTAATATGTTGTTTAATCTCCACATATTTGTGAATTTTGAATTTTCCAGTTTTTTCTTATAATTGATTTCTAGTTTCCTACCATTCTTAGAAAAGCTGTTTGATACAATTTCAGTCATCTTAAATTTATTAATAAGACTTGTTTTGTGGCCTAAACATATGATCTCTCCTGGAGAGTATTTTATGTATGTTTGAGAAGAGTGTGTATTCTCCTGCTGTTGTATAAGAGGGTCTATAAATGTCTGTCTGATCAAATGTGTAGTTTAAATCCAATGTTTCCTTGTTAATTTTCTATCTAGATGATCTATCCATTGTTGAAACTCAAGTATTAAAGCCCCTGCCATTATTGTTTTGCTCTCTATTTCTCCCTTCAGGTCTGTTAATACTTGCTTTATGTATTTAGGTGGCCCTATATTGTTTGCATAAATATTTATGAATATTAATCTTCTTATTGGACCAATCCCTTTATCATTATGTTGACCTTCCTTGTTTCTTATTATAGTCTTTGACTTTAGTCCATTTTGATTGGTATAAAAGTATAGCTGCTTCTGATTGCTTTTGGTTTCCATTTACATGGAATATCTGTTTCCATCTTTCACTTGCAGTCTGTGTGTCCTTAAAGCCAAAGTGAATCTCTCATAGACACCATATTGTCGAGGGTTTTTTCTTTAATCCATTCAGCCATTCTTTGTTTTTGATTGGAGAATTTAGTCCATTTACATTTAAAGTAATTATTGATAGGCATGCACTTAATATTGCTTTTTTGTTAATTGTTTTCTAGCTATTTTATAATTTTTTGTTCTTCTCTTGCTCTCTTCCTTTGTGATTTGATGATTTTTCTATAGTTCTGTTGTGTAGGAATTGCTCATCTAGTTTCTGGATTTCTTTCAAAGAGAATTGTTCCATATGTAGCAGTAGATTCAGTGTGTCCATGAAAAGAGTTGAGGAGCTTGTATGTCACCACCTTGGACTGCAATTCCTTTTCTTTCTTTCTTTCTTCTTCTTCTTTTTTTTTTTTTTTTTTTTTTTTTTTTTGGTCTTTGTAGTTTAGCAGTTATTCTGTGATGTGCTTCATTGTCTTCTTCGCATTTTTCTCCTATGAGAGAGTTTATATAATTTCTTGAATCTCTGGCTTGATAACATCCTTAAGTTACAAACATATCTTGGCCTATGTTACTTCAAATACTGCTTCTGCCAAACTTTTCTTTTGCATTTCTGATATTCTGATTTTATGTACGTGAGATCTCACTGTACTGCATACCTTTCGGTCTTTTCTGTATTTTCTTTTTTTTCCTCCTTCAGAGTGGGCATTTTCTACTGACCGTTATTCTGACTTACTGATCACCTTTTCTGCACTGTCTAATCTGTCAAACCATTCTACTGAGTTACTAAATCAGTTTTATTTTTCACATTCAAAATTTTCATTGATAACTTTTTCATAGGTAACTCCTTTAGTGTAATTTTCCATTTGTCATCTATACTTTTGAACATTTTAATTAAAGTTATTTTAATGTCTGTGTCAGTTTCAGTATTGAGATCTACTTATGGGTCTGTTTCTGTTAGCTTTTTTTTCTGTCTTAGTTTGCAGATATTCAGTCCTTTCTTCTGACATGTGACATTTTTTTTGGATAGGCAATAAAGAGAAGGCTCATCTTGATCCAACTGAGGGTTTATATGACAAATATTTCTAAGGTTACATAACAGAACATTGATCTTAATACAGCAGTTCCTTTGAACATGACATTTATTACATTTATTGAAGTTTTCTAACAATTTATGATTACAGGACTTTGTCTTGGTGAAGGACTACTTTCAGTTTTCCTTCTCTCTTATGACGTAACCCTTCATGAGACTCAACTGAACAATTTAGGTGTTTACTGTGGATCATGCCTTTTCCTTGTTCTTTTCCCAACTCTGTGAGGTTACAGACAGCTCCGAGCCTCTGCTTATGCTTGACCTTTCATACTGGGGATGAATTGGCAAGTCCCTTATGGTAAAAAGCAATGCAGAATGTAGGACTCACCTTAATGTGTTTCTGTACTCTTGGATCTTGGCCCTGTAAGCCTTGGCTGGTTTGGCTACTTCCCAGTGTCTTCATTCAGTTGTTTATTTATTAATTAATTGGGTTTTATGTGGCTTTTCGTAGTGTTCTTATTGAGGTGAGTCTCATAAAACTGTTTCCCTCACAGATGATGTTGGCAGTAGCATTTTGTTTAAAAAATTATTTCCCAAGAGATTCTTTCCTTTTCTTTCTTTCTTTCTTTCTTTCTTTCTTTTTTTTTTTTTTTTTAAAGATTTACTTATTTGAAAGAGAGCGCACAGGAGAAGGAGTAGAGGGAAAGAATATCCAAACAGACTCCTGCTGAGCTCAGGCTCCATTCTGGGCTCGATCTGAGGAGCCATGAGATCAGGACCTGAGTTGAAACCAAAAAAGTCTGGTGCTTAACTGACTGAGCCACACAGATGCCCCACTTCCCAAGTGATTCTAATCCGTTTTGCTTAACTCTGCAACTCCAGGAGGCAACAGTCATGTCATAGTCTATATAAAAGGTATCCTGTGGAGTTGTATGGAAAGTGAGCTCTAGCCATAGGATTTGAGAACTGTTATGCTATAGGGAATGAGGCCTGGGGTGCACTTTTAGTACAGTAGAGATTAACCAGATAAGGAGATGAAGGAAGTCACTGTTGGTGAAGAGTAGAACTAAAGGCCAGAGGCAATAATTGAAATAATTGCTTTTAAGGTCAAATCTGTTCTAAAATACTGATATACTGTGTAGTAAATATTTCTGAGGTGAAATAATAGAACCTTGTTCTTACTGTATTAGTTCTCTTAATGATGACATTTATTGTATTTTTTAATGATAAGGTAGAAAAATACTACAAGTAATTTCAGTACAGAAGTCACCATTATTACCATTGACATTAAAAAAAAAATATTTGGGGGATGCCTGGGTGGCTCACTGGGTTAAAGCCTTTGCCTTCAGCTCAGGTCATGATCCCAGGGTCCTGGGATTGAGCCCCACATCGCATCGGGCTCTCTGCTCAGCAGAGAGCCTGCCTCCCCCTTTTTCAGTGCCTGCTTCTCTGCCTACTTGTGATTTCTGTCTGTCAAATAAATAAATAAAACCTTAAAAAAATTTTTGTAGTGGAATAGTCTTTAAACAGCCCTGCCCCATCAATTTTTTTTCTAAGTTTTTGCCTGTGTCTTTTTTATTTTTCTGTAAAACAAACAAAGCATAACCATCTCTTCCCTTTGTGTGGAAAGCTGGCCAGATAGTATCAGAAACATGTTAATTCACACTGTTACCCTTTCAGTTATTTGGGGTATGAACTAAAGATCCCCAGATGCCCCTAATTATCTTTGGAGATTGTATTAATGATTACTGTGCATCTTTCTCGTGGCGATATTAGCACAATTAAGGGATGCCCTGGACTTTGACCCTGTATTCTTCTGTCAGTCAAAGGATGTGAGAGCTTTACTCCCTGTTCTTCTTACACCCTCTCAGGTTGGTAGATGGCAGCATAGTATCTTTTCTAGCCAAATTCAAAGGCCCAGAGCTTGCTCTCTGGGTGGGAAAATAAAGTGTTAACAACTCTTCCTCCGGTTTTTGTTTCTTTTGTTTGTTTGTTTGTTTGTTTGGTAAGAGTGTTTTTTCATTAAACAAAAGAAGAAATGGATTGCCATTTAAGCTTTGTTGTAATGGCAGTCAGCCTGTATTCCGTAGAATACTGGTATGTTTTGGTTAAGCTCAAGGAAAAGAGTTGAGAGAGAAAAAGCAAGCTGTTCACAAACTCTGGAAGTGAAGGGCTTTGGGATCCTGATTTTCTTCCATTTCTCTTCTCTTAGCTTCCTCTTGTCAGGGGAGGTCTTTCTGGTCTGAATTGTTTTAACCAGTTTGCAGATGCCCTGTTGTTTTTTTAGAACTTAATACTTCTAACATTTCTTCTTATTCTTTTAAAATACCCACCTATCATGAACTTCCAAGGATTTATAAGTTTTTACTATATGAGGTTTTGAGGAAATATTTCAAATATCCTTTAATGAGAGAAAAGAGTAGTAAGAGGTATAGGAGATAAAGAATTTATTCATTAGGCATGAACACCCAAAATACGGATATATTTTTAAGCTGTAACTATTGATTTGTGTTCTAAGTTTTATACTAAAGAAGGCCTACAAACCTAAAATGAATAATACTTATACCATCTTCTTTGTCAACAGTCACTAATTTCAAAATTCTCTGTATTAGGGGCGCCTGGGTGGCTCAGTGGGTTAAAGCCTCTGCCTTTGGCTCAGGTCATGATCTCAGGATCCTGGGATCTAGCCCAGCATAGCTCTCTGCTCAGCGGGGAGCCTGTTTCCCTCTCACTCTCTGCCTGCCTCTCTGCCTACTTGTGATCTTTCTGTCAAATAAATTAATAAAATCTTTTTAAAAATTCTCAGTATTAAAACAAAAATACATAAATGGGGAAAATGGCAAAAACTTAAGTAGTAGGTATCTTTCTAAATAAATAGGGGTAATGTAAGCATTTTTAGTTAGAGTCACAGAATCCAAAATCAGTAAAGATCATAAGCTTTGAGATATTTGGGTAAGTTTTTCAAATGTTAGATGTTGAATTAGTTTGACCATCATTTGTATTTATCATGCCAATATAATGTTAAATTTAATTTTTAAAACCCCTCTTGAAACAAATGTCTTATTTTAAGTAGTTACTAGGATAAAATTATTTTAAAGATTTTAAGACCTGTAGATTGGCAATGATTTGGCATTTTAAAAATGAATAAAATAAATGGATATTAAAGAAAATTTTCTTTGACCAAGGTCCACATTTGACTATTTTCCACATAGTTATTTTAAGTATTTATAAGCAAATGCTTAGTCATTTGGCATATTATTAAAGTACAATAATGTATTTCATTTTATTGTATGCTAGCTTACAAAAGCAGTATTAGAAAATTATAGTTTTATAATTAAATATGAAGGAAAGTATCACTTTACTTAGTATACTTTTAAAAATTTATTATTCATGGAGTCATGAATATATCATTAGTCATATTTTTCATGAATTTTACATTCTGTTATTCTGGATCTGTAAGCATTTGATTAGTGGAAAATGTCAACTTGTTTAAAATATCTCTGAGAGGATAAGTGGTATGGTTCCCGTTTGTACAGAGAAGGTGACTGAGAGTCAGAGAGATCCAAAACTTGTTAGTCCAAGAGTTACCACTTGGCAGAGGTGTGATTTTGGCCCATTTCTGTCCATCCCTAAGTCAGTGTTCTTTCCATAGTACCAAGATGCTATTGTACTTTTTGTATTTTTCCCTGGAGTGATTTTTTTTTTTAAAACAATATTGTCACATTGTTAATTAAAAAAAAAAAATACAGGCTTAAAAATGCTGAAGTGTCACAAAAATCTATTCTTCAGAGAGAGCTCATTGAATCTCCTGATTGGTGAATTTATAATTTGCTGTTTTCATTTTTCACTGAGGCAACCCATTTTTAGTAGCTTATCTAATATGAGGATTGTCAAAACAGGCCTTATAAAGGCATTATAGTGGTTTAAATATTTTTAAAAATAGTACCTGCTGGCAATCTCATATCGTAGACAATACTGTCTCTCTAGGTGAGAAAATCTGAGGTTGTTTTCTTTTTGAAATAAATAATTCGTAGCTAGTAGTGTAGAGATTTTGTAGCTAACCACTTGTGTCTTACCACATTAGTTCTAAAGTGACGTGTTTTAAATTGTTTTTAGATGAAGTGGATTTAGATAATTTGTAATTGATTCTTTTATACCTGTTTTTTTGTGAAGGCCCAAAACTAATATATTAACTACATTTAAGGCTATGGGGAGAGTGACAGAAGGGGGAAAGAAAGGAGAGAATTTCAAAAGGTACATGCTGCCAATATTCAGAAGAGGAAAATAAATAATGTTTAGCAGTCTGGCAAACTCTTCAGCTAGGAAGATATATCATTATTATTCCAATTAGCTCACTCCAGTAGTGTTGCTAAGGATTTGATGTCAGATATAACAGTGCCACAAAATTAGTTGGCTAACAAAGAATAGAAATAGCCAGAAGATTTGATTGCAGGTAGCTTCGAATGTTGGTAAATATTATCCTTCTATATAATCAATCTTAAAGTGTCCTGAGTACTTCCATTATTTATTACTCTTTAAACAGTATTTTCGGGGGCACCTGGGTGGCTCAGTGGGTTAAGCCGCTGCCTTCGGCTCAGGTCATGATCTCAGGGTCCTGGGATCGAGTCCCACATCGGGCTCTCTGCTCGGCAAGAAGTCTGCTTCCCTCTCTCTCTCTGCCTGCCTCTCCGTCTGCTTGTGATCTCTCTCTGTCAAATAAATAAATAAAATCTTAAAAAAAAAAATAAACAGTATTTTCAACTTTATTCAATAACCTTTGTTTTTTTTTTTTTTTAAAGATTTTTATTTATTTATTTATTTGACAGAGAGAAATCACAAGTAAGCAGAGAGGCAGGCAGAGAGAGAGGAGGAAGCAGGCTCCCCGCCGAGCAGAAAGCCCGATGTGGGGCTCGAACCCAGGACCTGGGATCATGACCTGAGCCAAAGGCAGCGGCTTAAGCCACTGAGCCACCCAGGCGCCCCTCAATAACCTTTGTTTTTTGATATCTATTAAATCATTTATTTATCATGGTCACTTTAGAATGGATAAAAATTACTGATATATTTAACTTTTTGGATTTGGGGAAAAATAGTTGAGAATAGGCAAAAACAGTGTGAAATTAAGAAAAATTTAAGAAGAAATGAAATGTAAATTATTTTTAATGCTAATATGATGGTAATTTGGCATGTCTGTGGATGCATCCTGAAATGGTGGTGGAGATATCATCACTTGGTAGTTTGTTTTTTCTTTTGCTTGAAAGTAATAGTGTCAGATATAATATAATTAGTTTATATTTATGGGGAAAGAAAAACAGCTTAAGAATATTATTATTGGTGCCTGGGTGGCTGAATTGGTTCAGTGTCCCGACTCTTGATTTCAGCTCAGGTCTCCATCTCAGAGTCCTGAGCTCAAAAAAAAACCCAAAAGAATACCCTATTATTCTAACAGTTGTCATTTGAATGTGTCACCATATCTCTTTAGTGATACATAGAACATGGAATCCTCATAAGAAATCTTGACCTTGCTGTGCAGTATCAGGTCTACTGAATATATGTCTTCGTTAAATTTGTTCATATAGCTAATTACTTATAAATATTACAGCATTTAGCATAGAAGACTTAGCAGTTTTTTATTTCTCTCTGAGAATGGTGTCATCACTTTGAGTTTAAATGGTTACAGTCCAGCAGCAATTTTATTGTCTCACTCATCTTTTTTTTTTTCTTCTTTTTAAGATTTATTTATTTTAGAGAAAAAGAAAGAATGTGTGGGGCTGGGGAGGGGCAGAGCAAGAGAGAGAATCTCAAGCAGGCTTCGTACACGGGGCTCGATCTCACAACCCTGAGATCATGATCTGAGCCAAGTTCAAGAGTCGGACACTTAACCAACTGATCCACTCAGGTGCCCATCTCACTCATCTTTGACCAAACATCATATGTTAAATGGTAAATGTAGCAAGAAAATACAGTATTTTTTTCTTTATTATAGTGTCAATTTTTCTAGAGTTTTTACTACTAAAGTATGGGAAGGCAGACAAAATGGTTTTTCTAAAATATTTTAGCCTCCGCCATGAAACTGGCTGTCAGGTACCAGTGCAGTTTGCTCTCTAAGAAAACTGCAATTATATCTGTATCAGAACTTAACGTGTCATCCTGAACCCTCAATGATAGCCATTAGTTAGGTGTGAATAATGATTTTTTTCTCATTTAGATATTAATTTTCATTAGAATTTAACAAAACTGAAAAAGGACATTTTACTTGGGGGCTGGATGTGAAAGAGGGATGTATAGAACAGTCCTGTAACTTCTCTGGGATAGTATGATCAAACTTAAGGCTTATTCCCAAAAGTGCTGATAACCATACAGATATAACAGGATTTTATTTTCTGTAAGAGTAATTGCCACAGGGCTCTAATTTCAGCATGTGTTGTTGGTTTTGAAGCCATTTTGAAAATTCAAATCAGTTTGTGATACAACCTATTTTTATTTTTGAAAAATAAGGAAAATCAGATCCCTTACAGTAATGCGGTGGGGAGAAGAGGGAGATTTTGTCCCCTAATCCCCCAGAGGACATTGGTCATATCAGGAGACATTTTTCGGTTGTCACAGATCTGGGGAATGCTTCAGGCATCTTAGTGGGTAGAGGTGAGGGATGCCGCTAAATATTCTAGAAGGATAGGGTAGTCTGCCCAGCAGAGAGTGATTCAGCCCAAAGTATCCATCATGCTGAGGCTGAAAAACTTTTTAGTAACAGGAAGATCCTAAATATGTCAAATCTTGTTAATTTTCAGATTCATTTCATAAAAACACAGAAAATCACTTAAAAATGGCTTATAAACAAAGATTGCTTCCTACTGGTGCTATAAAAACTTATAGTTTATAATAATGTAAAATTTTATTTGTGAAACATGTTTACTTTAGGAAATTACAAAAATCACTCATTTAGTCATTTAACAAATATTTGTTGAGTGTCTACTGTGTGCATTGGTCCCAGATCTAGGCTCTGAGTATGCAGCAGTGAATAAAATCCAGTTCTTGCATTAAGGAGCTTATATTCTAATTGGAGGAGACAGGCAATAAACAAATACATAACATGCAAAAAAGTACTATTAAGTGTAATACAGTTGGGTAAGGGAGAGAGATTAATGGTTGATAATGCAGCCAGAGAAGGCCTTTCTCAGTAGTGACACTTGAGCAGCGACCTGGAACTCAAGCAAGTCATTGATATTGGGGGGAAGAGCATTCCACGGAGAGGAAAGGACCTGGGCCAAGTCCCCCTGGGGTGGGAGCATACTTGATATTTTCAAGGAGCAGTAAGAAGACCAGTCTGCCTTGAGTGGAGCAAGCTGGGAGAAGGTAAGAGGAGCTGAATTGAGAGCAGTGAGGGATAGAACTGGAGGTTGGAGATGGTTTTTTTTAGGATGTTTGGTGGTTGGGACTCTGGAAACTATTAGAGGGTTTTAAGCACAGTTACACAAACTCATTTACATTTTAGAAAGAAAACTGATGGTTGGGAAATAAATTGAGGGAGAACAAGGATGACAACACTTAAGACTAGTTGTGAGACTATTAAAATGTAGTCCAAACATGAGATGATTATGGGAGTAGTGGAAGTGTTGAGAAGTGAGCCATTATAGTTTGAAGAGCTAAATGATTTAGTGATGATGTGGATGTAGAGTATGAAATAAAATGTGACAGGTCAAAGATGATCACAAGGTTTCATGGCCTGAACAATGGGAAGAATAGACATATCGCCTCCTGAGATGGAGAAGCCTGGAGGAAGTGTTGGTATTAGGAATAAGTTAAAGGTTTTGGTTTTATGTGTTTACTTTGAGGTGCCTCTTCCGTGTCTAAGAAGAGAGGTTGACTGGACAGAGGTAGGCAGCAGTTTCAGTGGAGTGATGTGAGCTTTAAATCTATGAGCTTTCAGCATAAAGATGGTGTTTAAAGTCATGGGATCTGATAGGAGATTTTCTAGGGAGTGAGTACACATTGAGAAGAAAAGAGGTCTGAAGACCAAGCCCAGGGCACTCTTAAAGTTTAGAAGACAGAAAGATGAGGGTGAATCAGAAAGGTGATGAAGAAAGTGCAGCCAGTGAGCCAGGAGGAGAACAGTGGTAACAGAAAGGGTCAAGAAAGTGGATGGTGTACTGAGGAAAGCTATGGCAGTGTACTGTGGAAAGTAAAAAAGCAGGGAGTCCGTGAAAGTGTTGGGGGAAGACAGTAATAAGTCGTAAAATGGTGGCTGGGTCAACAGATTGGACTGTTTGTTAGCATCATCGGCCTACAGGGAGTTAGGCTCCAGAGGTAGGAGGTTGGTATTCAGAGTGTGCTGTGCTTGAACTTGCATTATGGTATGGGTACACTTATAGGAAGCAATATGATACAGGGTTTAATCATAGAATTTGGATCAATACTAGATTAGGATAGAAGATAAAATTGTTGGAAGAGATGAGTTCAAGGAATTCACAGACCCAAGTTATCAGAAGACTTATTTGCTAGATCGTGAGTGGCCAAGTCCAACTCGTGGCTTATTTCATGTAGCTTGCGTCAGGAAGCGCCCCACTGCTCACTAGTTTTGTAACATTTTGGGAGTTTCAATGACAGCATTACAGAAGACGGCCAGATGGGAATGTCGCTGTTTATTCCATGTAAGCGCCCCTCTCTTCCTCTGTCAGTTTGTGCGGCATGCGTGTGTGCATGTCGCCTGTATGTTTCTTCTTCTCTGTTTATCTCTGCTCTCGCTGTGTGCAGCGGTCTCTGTGGGCGCTGCTCTGCATCTCCACATGTTGGGGGAGGAGACTCTGCCATCCGCCTGGCCCGGGAAGAAAGTGGTAGATGAGCTCACGGAGCAGTGGGACTTCCCCTCTCTCCTTTTTTCCTTCTGTCTCATATCCTTTCTTATAACTTACTGGACATTTTTGTCTCTCCTTTCACAGACCATATGTAACCTAATTTTATTTTGCATGTTGCTTATATGTATTTTAAAAGAGTTTTGTTTCTATTTATGAAATTAAAGTATTTTTCTAGTGTATATTTCAAGGTCACAGCTTTCTTCTCAGTGTAATTTCATTTTTTGTACCTTCTATATTATAAAACACACCTACAGAAGAGTGTACAAAAATAAAAACAAACAGTTCAGTGAATTATCACAAATTCTCCTTGAGGAGTCCTTATAAGATTTATTCTTTTTTTTTTTTTTTTTTAAGATTTTATTTATTTATTTGTCAGAGAGAGAGAGGGAGAGAGAGCAAGCACAGGCAGACAGAATGGCAGGCAGAGGCAGAGGGAGAAGCAGGCTCCCTGATGATCAAGGAGCCCGATATGGGACTCGATCCCAGGACACTGGGATCATGACCTGAGCCGAAGGCAGCTGCTTAACCACTGAGCCACCCAGGTGTCCCTATAAGATTTATTCTTTTCATTATTAGACAGTTCTTTTTCATTGCTGTGAGTATTACTGTAAATTTATTCATGGGTGCAGTTGACTCTTGAACAGCACAGGGATTAGGGGACCCAACCCCATGTGCGGTTGAAAATTCACGTATAACTTTGACTCCCCCAAAACTTCACTGTTAATAATCTTACTGTCCACTGGCAGCCTGAACAATAAGATAAACAGTTGGTTAACACATATTTTATATTGGTATCCTATACTGTGTGCTTACAATAAAGTAAACTAGGGAAAAAAAATGTTATTAGTAAAAGTGTAAGGAAAAGAAAATATACGTATAATATAGCGAAAAAATCTGGATATAAGTAGGCTGACTGGTGCACGTCAGACTGATGTTCAGGGGTCAACTGTATTTCATTTAATTTAAAACTATTTATTTATCCATTCTGTTGATGGACATTTGCGTTTCCAGTTTGGGGCTCTTACGGATAATGGCCAGGAAGTAGCCTTGTCTCTCCTGTATGTGTGCAGGTATTTCCCTTGGACTTACAGCTAGAAGTGGATAGTGTTCAAAGGATATATCTGTGTTCCTTTAGACATGTTACCCAGTTTTCCAAAGTGGTCCAATGAATTTAAACCCCCACTAGTAGAGAATATAAGTTCAGAGTGCTTCACAGCCCCACTAATACTCGTCCAGGTCTTCTTCTTCTTCTTTTTTTTTAATATTCTATTTATTTGAGAGAGACAGATAGAGCATGAGCCTGAAGAAAGGAGAGAAGCAGGCTCCCTGCTGAGCAGAGAACCTGACGTGGGGCTCCATCCCGGGACTCTGGGATCATGACCCTAGCCGGAGGCAGATGCTTAGCCGACTGCGCCGCCCAGGCGCCCCTGGTTCAGGTCTTCTTAAAGTTAACCATTTTGCTGGAGATGAGCAGTATTTGATTGTGTTCTCATTTGCATTTCTCCAGGGACTAATGGTATTGAGCCCCCTTTCATATGCTTACTGAACATATGAATAGCCTATTTCATGCAGTGTGCCTGTGGAAGTATTTTGCCTATTTGGTGGTGGTGGTGTGGGGGGGCGGTTATTTGACTTTTTTTGTTTTTTTTTTCTAATTGTAGAGCATTTTAGATTTGAGCTCTGTTTTGAGTATGTGTAATAAGTATTGTCTGCTCTCTAGCTTACCCTTTCTCTGTTGATGGTATTTTTTGATGAACAGGAGTTTTTAATTTTCATGTACTTCAACTTATCAGTCTTTTCCTTTTCAGTTAGTGCTTTTTGGGTTCAATTTAAGAAGTCTTTTTCTATCCCCAAATCATCAATATAATTCTCTTACGTTGTCTTCCAAGTATTATATTTTTTTTACATTTCCACCTGGAATTGATTTTTGTGTTTCCCATGAGGTATGAGTCGGGTTTCATTTTCCCTCTCAGATGGATAGCCAATTGATTTAGCACCATTTATTAAAAAAGATAATTCTTTCCACTCTGCAGTGCCATCTTTGTCAGAAACGCAGCCGTCTATGTGTGTGTCTGTTTCTGGTTCTTTCTAGTCCGTTGGTCTATTTGTCTATCCTTGTGGTTGCACCATGCTGTCATAACCATAGTTTTACAGCAAATCTTATCCAGTGGAGACTCCTCTTTTTTCATTATTTTTGCTCCCTCAGGAGCCTTTTTAGGCCTTTTCTCCCCTCCCCTCTATGAAATTAAATACTAAGGAATAAGATTTTGTCAGGTAGGATTGATTTGTGTATGGCTACAAAACTATTGAAATAGGTGATTTTTTTTCCCCTGGAAGCACCAGTTTTCTCCCTCCTTTGGGGGCCATATTACTTATATTGAGAATGCATGCAATAAACCAAACCCTCTCACCATTTTCTTTTTATATAGGAGTGGTATGGTATTTGTTGTGTTTTGTTTGGTCCCATGAAATTTAGATACAGCTTGCTTAGCAATTTGTACAAAGAAAAGTAACCTAAAGTTTAAAAAAATTAAAAAAAAAAACCGTATAGTTCACCATTAGTAGACTATATGCTCTGCCATTGGGGATTTTTATTGGAATAGTATTAATTTTATCCATCAGTTTGGATAGTTGACATCTTTAACAGTACTGAGCTTCCTGATCGTAAGCATAGCATAGCTCTAAGAAGAAAATTGCTTCAGGAGGAAATTGGAAACAGGAGGAGTTCTGTAACCATGAGTGAGTGGTTAAAACTTGTGCAAGAAATATCCACAGATTTATCAGTGAGTTCTACCTCTGTCCAATATGAAAGGAAACAATAATTCTAGTCTTATACAAACTCTTTTAGAAAGAACAGAAAAAGAGGGAACTCTCCCCAACTCGTTTTAGGTGTTTAGCATATGTTAAATACATAACTTATCAAAGATAATGAAGAAAGAAAGAAAATTATAGACTAGTCCGATTATGAACATAGATAACTTCTACACAAAATATTAGCAAACTGAATCTGGATATATACGTAACCAGCCTTATCCAGTTGTGTTTATCTTAGACATGAAAGGCAGTTTTTACATTAGAAAATCAGTATTTTTATCACATTAACAGATTAGAAAAAAAAATCATGTGTATGCAGACAACTATTTAGACAATAAAATTAATAGCAAACCATTTATAATAGAAACAGGAAGTTCCTGAATTAAATATGGCCAAAAAGTACAAGACCTGTGGGGGAAAAATATGAAGCTTGACAGAGAGAGAGAGAGAGTGTGTGTGTGTGTTTCTGATTGTGTGTGTAACTTGAAAGACTAATGAAATTTTTTCTGAAAATACAGATGGATATCCATATAATAAAAGTAAATTCAGACCCCTATATTGCACTGTGCAGAAAAAGAATAAACATCAGTTCCAGATGGATTAGTGACCTAAATGTGAAAGGCAAAGCTACAGAGCTTTTAAAGGCTTTGGATGATAATGTAGGAGAGTGCTATTAGTACCTCAGGATTAGGAAAGGCTTCTTAAACAAGAAATAAAAAGCACTGAAGGAAAAGATTGATACATTGGTCTACATTAAATTGAAGCCCTTGGAGTTATCAAAATATGCCATAAAGACAGTGAAAAGGTAGACTTAGTATAGAAGGCATCTGCAATATATAACTAAAACTTGGTCGTACCCAAATGGCAGGAACAGTGAGTCAGTAACCTTTACCTTCAGGTAGGGATGAGGGAGAGAATGTGATGGAGAGGGAATGCACAGATGAAAGCTCTGTGTGCTGTCACATGTTCTCATTCTTGAGAGGATGATGTGACTTTTCTCTAAACTGAACTTACATCTTCTGCATTTCCTG
This sequence comes from Lutra lutra, assembly GCF_902655055.1. Lineage (NCBI taxonomy): Eukaryota > Metazoa > Chordata > Mammalia > Carnivora > Mustelidae > Lutra > Lutra lutra. Next base: position 41,499,536 of record NC_062290.1, on the reverse strand, counting down.
GATATAAGCACATCTCTTAACAAAAAGTGGGGAAAATGAAAATGATAAAGGAATACAGTTACAATATCCGTTTGCTAAGGCTGCCATAACAAAATGCTGCAGACTGGAAGGCTTACCCAACAGAAACTCAGTTTCTCGTAGTTCTGGAGGCTGGATATCGAAGAGCCTGAAGTCAGCAGGTTGGGTTTCTTAGGATGCCTCTGTCCTTGGCTTGCATCTGGGCCACCTTGTCGCTGTGTCCTCACATGGTCTTTCCTCTGTGCGTGAGCATCCTGGTGTCTGTGTTTCTTGGTTTCCTCTTATAGGTACACCAGTCAGATTGGATTAGTGCCACCCTAAGGGACTTGTTTTAACTTATTCTCCTCCTTAAAGGCCCTGTCTCCAAAGACGGTCACATTCTGAGGTACTAGGAATTAGGACTTCAACATATGGATTTAGGGGAAGACACATTCAGTCATAACACTGAATATGTAGGAAAGATCTCAAATAGCACACGGGTTCTTGTGATTTAGATAAAGTTTTCCAAGCGAATTTTTAGATCCCAAAAGTGCTACATCAAAAAAAAAAAAAAAAATCTAAAATAAAGTGAAGATGTTATGCTCTGAAGAACTTTGCTAAATGACCAAGATTTGGATTTAGTACTGAACATGTTAATTATGTGTGTGCAATCTTGGAATGCAGTTGTGTTTTGAAAATGTTAAGAGTGATAAAAAGAAATTTCTCAAAGTATTTTACCGTTTTACACGAATACTCTTAAATCCAAATGTGCAACCTGTGAATAAATGTAATATTAGCGTTAGATCTTTTAATCTCATCATCCCCAACATTTATAAATTCTAGCTGGCAAAATTTGTTTAAAAGCTTTTCACTGGGAGAAGAGAAGATGCTTTTTATTTGGTCATATATGGTATTTTTATTACACCAAGCTCTACTGTAACACCATATGTGCATTTCTGAAATTCACCCTACTATGCAAAATTATGCAGTGAAAACCACAGAACTTATGGAAAGAGGGAGGCACAACACTCAGAAACTTTGTCAGTGACACTCAGAAGGGTCAAAACCTAATAAAATCAGCAGCACGGTTTCACACCTGTTAAATAGTTGAGAAATACACAAATACGATACTGAACTTGACACTTTAGAAGAGAGACCTGCTGTGTTGGTGTGGCAGCGGGCATCAGACTGGTTGCAGTAAGTGATGGAAGGAGGGTCATCTGAAACCTGAGGGGAAGTTGCAATAGCAGGTGTGGGTGAGTGCGGCCCCTAACACAGACGGTCAGTTGCGGTGGTCACTAGGTGTTCGGGAGTCTGCATGCGTTTTGTGTATACCCACAGGCCTTCGTTTAGCTGGGTGCAGTCTTCCATGTTCATTTAGGGTTTCTCGTGGATGAAGTCACACACAAGTAACACAGAATTCTCACTGTGGTCAAGTTGTCGTTTCATGTACTGACCACGTTGGAACAAATTTGTGTTTTCAAACAGCGGTAGAGCAGAACTTCCTGCATGGAATTTCTTGTATCCTGCATAGCTCCATCTTTTCATCGTCCATGATTTGTAAGGACTCTGTGTCAGGCTCTTCTCACTGAGCATTTGAAATGACTGCCTGATTTCTGACTGCTGTATGAACTGAGTGGTTTGGGTATAGACTCCGATTTCTGCTTGAGTCTGGTGGGTGGTCATTGTGCTACACCGAAAAGCATCAGTTTTTTTGTTTCAAGCAAGCTCCTTATGTTCGGTGACCTCCCTATTTTTGATGTCGCTACCAGGATACCCATAAGCCTGAACCTGATTCAGTGTTAAAAAGGCATGTGGGTGGTTATGTTTTGGGGGGTCCTTCCGTTCATCTGTTGCTTCTGTCCACTGTGGAAGTATTACTGCACAGCTTAGCAGCGGGAGGTTTCCAGAATTCCCATCTCATTGCTCTGGTCTGTCTGCTTGGTTACAGAGAAAATGAAGTGCTTCTTGTTTTTCTGTCTTTCCACCACTTTCTTGGGTTCACTTTTGAGACACTCATTTTTATGCCGTGAGCCAGAAAATCAGCGTTCCCTCACAGCATTTACATTTCTCCTTCCTGTCTAGGCATTGCTTGGTGTTTCCACAGTCTTCTGCATGCATCCCTGTTAGAGCATAGATCACACTGTTTGGAGTTTCATGAAGTTGGCTTCTCTCTCTAAATAAGCTGCAACTTTTTCAGGGCATGGACCATATCTTTCTCGTTTTTACTTTTTTCTGTTACTTAGCGCCGTGCTTGGCAGTGGTAATTGAGTGGATGGATGGATGGATGGATGAAGTAGGCTTAAAGAGAACTTTTCCACGAGATCCCATCATTAATATTTCCCCCTCGTTTTGACTAAGTGACATAATCTCGGCTATCTTGGTCACCTGAACTTCAATACTATGAATCAGGCTTGTGCATTCAACTCTTTAGAAGTATAATAATAAAATTTCCTTTTGTGTAACCAAAGATTGTATACTGTATGTTTTGTTTGTGTTTTTTGGAGGTTTTTGTTTTCTTTTGGTTTTTGCTACAAACGGTAAATAAGTATGGCTAATTTGCAACTTTAAGATTGAGGTTTTTTGACATGAGAGCAGTAAAAATCCCATTTTTTGGCATGCTACTATAAATTAAAAGCAATTATTTTTGAAATTTTCAAATATATAGTGACTAAGTGGAGCAAACTCAAAAGGGGGAGAGTATGTTTTAAGATAATAAGGAGCAATGTTATGGGTTAATTCTTTTTTTTTTTTTTTTAAGATTTTATTTATTTATTTGACAGACAGAGATCACAAGTAGGCAGAGAGGCAGGCAGAGAGAGAGAGGGAGGAAGCAGGCTCCCCGCTGAGCAGAGTGCCCGATGAGGGACTCGATCCCAGGACCCTGAGATCATGACCTGAGCCAAAGGCAGAGGCTTTAACCCACTGAGCCACCCAGGCGCCCCTTATGGGTTAATTCTTGAATGTTACTGAAATTATAAGTAACTTTTCAATTTGTTTTTAAGTCTTTCTTTTTTCTTCTTCTTATAGGACCTCTTTGTTTTTAGACATGAATTGGCCATAATGAGACTAGCAGCCTTTATGGGCATTACTATGTTAGTTGGGATAACGGGACTTTTTTATACTCAACTAATTGGCATCATCACAGTAAGTATATTTTTTTAATGTAATGTATTTATGAACACATTTCCTAATTATGAACCTAATCCTAAGTGACAGAAAGTTTAGATATTAAAGGAGAAAATTACCACATAGTCATTTATATATTTTCATTCCCATGTGCCTGTGTAATTTTAAAGTAGTGATAATCAGTGTACAGAGTATATATACTGTTTTGTTTCCTGCTTTAAAAAATTTGCATATTCTATATGGCTACAGACTCCATGTTTATAGTTTTTAATATTTGGATATACTGTTTAGTGACTCTACCATATTTTAATTAATAGTTTTCCTGTTGATCAGCATCTAGTTTGTAATCTTTTTTTCTATATTACAAATAAGACTACTTTGAACATCTCTTTTTCCTCTTGAAACTAAGACAATTTAAGATAAATTCCAAAAAATGGAGTTGCTGGTAGAAACATTTTATTAGTAATTGGGTCTTATTGTTATTTTTTTTGCATGCATTTATTAGCAAAGTAGGATTTATCACAACAGAGAAGTTCAAAAAGTGAGAAAAATTACGTTGAGTAAGGATGTGCAAGTTTGGTAATATGCTGCATTATAGAAGATGTAGGTTAAGGTTTTCTCCTACATAGTTGATGGGAATAAATTGGCATAATCTTTTTGAAAGGTGAATTGTCAGTGTGTATCAGACCTTAAAACTCAGTCATTTTGGTCAACCTCTACACATTTGTTTTATAGAAACTATTTGTTGACGTGTGTAAATAAGCATGTATGTTAAAAAAAGATCCCCACTGTTATATTCTGTATAGCATATGTATTGTATATGTAAACATAAGTGTTTATCAGAATATGTTCAGTGAAAACAATGTATAGCAAGAAAAAAGGGTTATCAAAACTTACTATGAAGTAACAGTAATCAAGAAAGTATGCTACTGACACAAGGATACACTTATAGATAAATGACCTAGAATTGAAAGTCCAGAGATGTATGTACAAATAGTCAATTGATTTTCAACATGAGTGCCAAAACTATTCGCCAGGGAAAAGAAAAGTCTTTTCAATAAATGCTGCTGGGATAACGAGATATACACATGCAAAAGAATAAAGTTGGGCCCTTACCTCACACCATATACATAAATTAACTAAAATTGGATTGTGGACCTAAATGTAGCATCTAAATTATAGAACTCTTGGAAGAAAACATAGGAGTAAAATTTGGAGTAGGAAATAGTGTCTTAGATACGACAAGAAAATTACAACCAAGAAAAAATGGATAAATAAAACTATAAACTTTTGTGTTTCAAAGTACACGATCAAAAAGTGAAAAGACAGCTCATGGAATGGGAAAGAATATTTGTAAATCCTCTGTCTGATAAGGGGCTTTTTAAAATCTAGGATAGAGAACTCCTATAACGCAATACTAAAAACCAGCCTAATTAAAACATGGCCAGAGGATCTGAATGCGTATTTCTTCAAAGAGGTTACACCAATGGACAACAAATACATGAAAAGATGCTCAACATCACTGGTTATCAGGGCAATGAAAATCAAAACCAGGATGAGGTGCCACGTCACACACACTAGGATAACTGTAATTAAAAAAAAAAAAAGGTAATAACAAAGATTGGTCCGGACTTAGAGAATCAGAACCCTCACACACTGCTCGTGCGGACAGAAAACAGCCCAGACAGATAACAGTCTGGCAGTTCTTTAAAAAGTTACACATGGAATTATCATTTCATTCAGCAGTGCCTCTCCTAGGTGGATACCCAAGAGAAATGAAACATATGTCCGTGCAAACATTTGTACATGAATATTTATAGCAACATTATTCATACATAATAGCCGCAAACTGAGAGCAGTCCAGGTATCTGTTAGCTGACGAACGGATATACAGAATGTGGGATATCCGTAGAGTGGATCTCACTCTGCCATGGAAAGAAGTGAAGTACTGATACATGCTGGGAACACGGAAGAACCTTGAACAAGTCACAAAAGGCCCTGTATTTGTGGGGTTCCATTTATAGGAAACGTCCAGAATAGGCAAGTCTGTAGAAACAGAAAGGAGGTTAGTGTTTGCCTGGGGGCGGGGAGCTAGCCACAGGTAGTGGTAACTAGCCTTGGGATAAAACTGGAAGAATGCAGTCAGAAACGTACCTCTTGTACAAACCTGTGTTTGCGTACTTTCTACAGTACTCATCATAACCTTTCCTCCCTAGGTTTTATAGGAAAAACACTAAACACTAAACACACAGGAAATTATAAAGAATTTTATAGTGAATATCCAACCACAGTTAACATTAGAATATTTGTTTTATCTCATGTCCGACGGTCTGTCGATCTGTTATATGTTTTGAGACGTATCAAAATAAATTGCAGGCATCAAGTTGTTCACCATGCAGGTCATTAATAGAGCTTAATGCTTATTTCCATTTTTTTCCTTCATGTTCTTATTGGCTGTTCATGATTGCATAATGTCTGTTCAAATTATTTTTATTGTTACTCAGCTTGAAATATTTTCTAGTATCTCGTGACTTCTCTAATGATGATAACATGGCATTAAGAACAGTGGTGAAGATGAGAGTAGGTCTTTGCCTAAAATCTTTTCTCTACTTTTACACTAATTCACAATTACTTTATAGTCTGTCTGTAAGTCATGTCAGAATTACCAGCTTATACTTGGATTTTTTGAATTTTCACTTTTGGATTTACCAAAATCATTGGTATCTATTTATATACCCCAGAATGAGAATTCTCAGATTTCTTTCGCTATCTTACGGATGACTGGAAATGGACATCTGGGATGTTGCTGCTAAGAATACCAGTTACCCATGAGGGCCGTTGGGGTTTGTAGCTGGGGGCAGCAGGTTCTTTCTCACCCAGCAGCCCCAGAAGCTTCAGAGAGAGGGTTTGTTTGGCAGCAAAAGCTTCAAAATCTTTTGAGAATCCCCAGTCTAAAATTTGAGTGTTCACTTCTGAGTTGACCCGAAAGTTATTTATTTAATTTCTTGGTTTGGAAAGATGTGTAATATTGGATTCTATTCTGACTCTATTCCATATTACCAAAGTGTTAATATTTTTCAAATTGCCTGATTTTTTCTTTTGCTATAATGCTGAACAGCATTTCATTATCTTAAGATGAGGAGGTTGGTCCTGATGTTTTGGTATTTCTAAAACTAAGTAGAAACCACATTTGTTATATAATATGCTTTCTTCGAAAGTTTCATTTCTTTCTGTATACATATAGTACCCTCTCAGAATACTCTGTACTAGACAGTTCTGATGTCTGTAGAAATTATACATTTGTGAAACATTCAAAAAAGAATGCAGTGTTAAAGTAGACATTTGTTAGCCCAGTCTCTACTCACCCTACTTCCTCTTGAATCCAGGTATTTTGAACAATTGTAGTCAACTTCAATTCCATTTACCTGGGTTTTCATAGTGACCTTCTAGCATCACTCTTTTTGGATTAAGAAAAATTCTTTTAAGGTTTCCAGTATGCACTCCTCCTCACATTGATTTAAGGCTCTTTAAAGCTTAATTATTTAAGGTTTTAAACCTCAGTATTAATTTTAAATCTAATGAATTACTAGTAGTTAAATAAAATAAAATTTAATATTTAATTAAAGTTAAAAATATAGAGGCTGTGCTTACTTTTTTAAAAAAAAAATACAGTATGCTTGCTGTTTTCATCTTATGAAAAAAAAATTAAGACTGTCCACAGGAAATTTCACACCTGGACATGTTTCTGTCATAATTTGAATCCATGCATCTCTCACAATGTGGAAGAAGTGATGAATATGTTAGGTAGCATAAGAAAGACAAAGAGGAAAAGCAATCACAGTAAATTCAATCCTTCCACTGGAGTCTTCCTCCTCCCCTATTCCTGCTTCCAAAGACCAGGAGGCATTTTGGGAAAACACCAGTAGGAGTATTATTTCATTATATAAACTATGTCATTACGTAACTTGAATATAGTCCTATTAGACAATAAACAGGCAAAACGAATGCTTTTTTAGGTTTAGATTGAGGCTTTGAGGAAGCAGCACATCCGTTTTCAGTAATTTTTCCTCATTATTTGTTCTTAGAATAAATAAGTCATTTCTCTCCACAGAGGGAAGATTCTGTCGTCTTATTGATAGTAGAAGGTAACAGGATAATCACAGTAATGATTATCTGATGTCATTTTAGAGTTAGCAAGAGCAGATTATCTGTGACCCAGATAAAGTAACTAGAAATTAAGTTTAAAAACAGTGGATTTCTAATCTCGTTTCTAAGGTTTAAAGATTGCAACACAACCAGATGCTTCTGTGGAATAGGCTAATCTTCAACCCAGATTTAAAGGATTACCTTTGATTATTTTTAGATTTCATTTTAGACGTAGGTTTAAATATATGTTTGTGCCTTTTTACTAAACTCAGTATTGAAGTTAAAATGTTTTCAAAGCAATCTGCTTTGACACATTCTCTATTTAGGGAACAGATTATTCTAATTACTCCTTACTTTGCCTGTTTAGCCTTTTTCTGTTTCCGAATGAAATGGATAGTGATGTTGTTATTCACGTAATTGATGTTGTCAGAATCTCTTATTGAGCAGTCGTCCACACACAGCCAAGAATGATGTCCGTTCTGATGCGCACTGATACTGGTAGTGCTGGGTGTTGGCATTAGTCATGTTTGCAGTCCCTGGGCTTGGGGAGAGTTCGTCAGGAAGCGCTGTAACAGCTGGTCCAGCGCCTTCTGGTGGAGTTCTGACAGGGAGCCATTGTGTACCATGACACTGCTCTGACAGTTTATCTCAATTTTGTATACAAGCATTTTTGTTTTCTGGGCACCGTGGAGTTGATATAATAGCTTAAGCTTTTGGTGGTGTCTCTCGAGCAGAGAGAGCTTTTCTCAGTTGTGGTGAGGTTGAGGGTAGGGTGTGGCATATTTAGCTGTGGTTTTGTGCTTTAAATTCTCAAAGAAAAAAATGGAACTTTTGCCTTTGCTCTCACAGGTACTATTGTTGAACTCTACTTGAATCACTAAAGATGGCTTAAAGTAAAGCTTTTCAAATTAAAAAGGGAGAAATGTCTCCCCTCCCCCCAACATACTGACTCATGATTACTTAAATAAATACAAAAAGAATCACAAAGGCAGGGGTGACTTAATGTTTACTTGGTTATCTTAGGCAATGAAAAGTATCTTCTGTTCAAAATGTGTTCAATTAGTTTAAATGAGATTGTCTATTAAATAGCATTCTCATTAGTCTGACAATTAGTGGGCTTACCTGCCTTTTACTGTGTACCCAGAAATGTAGTCCTGATATTATTAATCCTTATAATTAAATTTTGCCAAGTATCCCACCGAATCAGTGTGAATTAGCATCTTTCAGTATAGCCTCTGTACAAATTATGTGTGGTTTACTCAACTCCAAATCAGCATTGCAAATATGGAAATCATTGCTAATTATGCTGAGCCCAGCTCACTTAACATTTTTATAAAGGGCGCTCTGTATGGCGTTTTCTTTTCTGAATTATATGTTTTGTTTAAGAAAAACAAAATGTATTTCTAATAGAGTACTCCTAGTTGTAATATTGGATGAAATATAATACTTCTCAGTGGCTCTTAAAAATCTAGAAAAATCATTAAGATTTTAAGTGCCATTTCTTATATGCTTTTAATATTATACACGGATATTTCTTTGAACTTTGAATATGTAGAGAACTTTATAGAACCTAGGGTCTCCCTTTCCAAAGAATTAGTTTAAATACATACTAAGTTACATTGCATGGTAATAAAACAGCATTCTTTTAAAAAATGCCTGCTAGCATCAAAATTATTTTGTGTGGGATTGGATTGCTCTTCAGCATAAACGTGTTCGTTTGTGAAAAATAAATTTATGTTATGTCATCCATCTGGCTCAGGGTCATAACCTCCTTGTATTTCTGATAAAATTACAAGTAATTCAAACTATTTAAATCTATTGTGAGAAGTTCTTCCTTAGGAATACTGCATTTTTATTATCTCAAAGCATTACTAATTGCTCTAGTGATTAAATGGATGCTTTTTTCGGTAAAGAAGCTAAACATTTATGAGTTTTCATTTTACTTGCATTTTTACGCAAACATTCATTTTATTTTCTCATGTTCTGAATCTACATGAATTTTTGATCTGACTTTAAAACATTACTGTAGGATTGGCAAAAACACTAAATCCTGTATTTATAGTTAACTTATGAATCTTTCCCACAATGATTCGTAAGCTTCTCTGTCACATTTTGTCAATACATTAGTTACTCCCTAAGTCTCAGCTAGAGAAGCACATTAAACCATCTTACCAGTACTGGTAACCAAAAATCTTATTGAAAGTATAAGTTTGTATTAAAAATGTAAGAGTAGTTGACCTGGAGTGTTGATTGGGAACATGGTTTCCAGCCGTTTGAAATATTTAGCTTAAGGCTTACTTGTACAATATGTTATTGTATGTAACCATACTCCCTGGCATTCTCTGTGTATTTCTGTACAGTTATCTTGTGTACTTGACTGCTTTCACTAGACTGTAAGCTCCTTGATGCTAAGGACTGTGTCCTTAGTAATAGCAATAGGTCCTTAGTAAATTTTCGATAGGTGGATAAATGACTATTGATCTTGGTTTATATACCTAGTACTTATTTTTTCAACTGTAGTATATGCCCCTTGTGAATATTGGATTTTATCTGTGTATTCTCCTGTAGTCTCTGCATTTTATCTTTCATTATAAAATCCACCTGTAGAAGTTATATTCTGATATAATTGAGATATTGTATCTCTAAGCCCTCTCAAAAGAGGGTATATATAGTAGGAAGCAATATCAATGAAAAGTATAGTAGGCAATATCAGGAAAAAGTAGGACTAACATTTATTGCATTATTAAGGGCTCTAACATATATTAATTCATTTAATGCCTACAAAAATCTATGAGTAAGGAATGATTATTTGAAAATTGAGATATAGACTTTTAGTAACTTTCCTAAGGTTTTATACAGCTGGGAAGTGACTTGATGAAGAGAAGGACAGTAATTATTTTGGAAAGAGATTTTCAGTGACTATATATGTAAGATCTACTGCCTTCTCACTTTGGTTCCATGAGTGATTAAATGTTCGTGTGAACTCCAGATCTCTGATAAAAGATATAGCTCGTTCTCTTTTGGAGATCAGTGCTTAAAGAACAGATTATTTCAAATGAGGACTACAGTGAGTTCTGACTTCAAAGGAGAAGAGTGTGCTATGATTAACAGGAAATAGTCTCTCTTTAACTTACCTTCTTAGATTGAACCTGAAAGATCATTTCTTAGGGTAAGATCAGCCCCAGGAGAAGATAAAGTATTGGTTGATAAACTAGGAAAGGCCCATATAGGTCTTGCTATTTCCATTTTATTCTTTTTTAGAAAATAAACTTTCCATTTTTAAAATAAGAAAGCAGGGCTGCCTGGGTGGCTCAGTTGGTTAAGCGTCCAGCTCTTGACCAGCTGAGGTTATGATCTCAGGGCTCTGAGGCCAAGCTCTGCATTTGGCTCTGCCGTGGGTGTGGAGCCTGCTTCTGAGTCCACTCCCTCTTCTTCTGCACACCCCCTCCCAACTTGCATGTGCTTGCTGGCTCGCTCGCTCTCAAAACAAAATAGGAAAAGATTTTCATGTATCTCTTATTTATGCAGATTGATAGAAGTCTTAGATATTTGGATCATTAAACCCATCATCATGGTGTAAATATTTTTCTGGAGGTAAGATACCCTGATTGTAGACAACATACTATAAAAATATTTGTTTCTTATTCTTTGACAAATGCATTTTTTTCTGGATAGTTGAGTTTTTATGTATAACTAAGTATTTATAAATTACGTTTATACTCCTCAAAGATGGCAAGTATCTTACTGGTCCTTTCTTGATGGTCACTAATGGTATTGACTCTTATGCTGAATGAAATTACTGCACCAAAATCCATTTTAATTATTTGTAGTTTGTTTTTTCTAAAATAGTCCACATTTCCCTGCTTTGCAACACACACACACACACACATAATATATTTAACCTCATTTGGCACTTTTGGCATTAACTTGTGGTTTTCAGTGTTCTGCCATTAGTAACCCTCTCTCCTCCTCTGGTTTACAGATCCTGTTGTGTTTATGAATGTGATAGCATGTTGACTTGTGTTGTTCTGAGCACGTTCTATAAGTGCCAGGGACGTGTTTATGCCATGTTTGGCTATTCGAATACAAATTGCATTTTCTTTTCTTATAACAGTATTCTTGATAGCTGAGTTCCAGAGAGAGATAAGCATTTGCTATTTCTAGAGGGGAAAAAAAAAGCAAGCCTGTTTTTGGCTAGCCTCGAAAATCCTGTTCACAAAGTCATGGTAAACATCACATTCTTTGATAGAATAACCATCTGTTTATGATGACTTAACAGGTACTATTCTACTTATTTCTTGAACCAGATTCTGGAAAGATGTCAAAAGCACTTGGAAATAAAAGCTTTTCCCACATGAAATCTAAATCCAAAGTCTTTGAAGTTGATTCTTTTATTTAAGCCACATATAAGTACCTTAGAGTTTTAATCAAATTGTAAACTTACTCATAGTAAAAATTTACTATAATACTAGGTGTAGTAGTCTGACTCTGTAGTCGCCTTCCTTATCCCGAAACAGTTTGTAAGTATTATCCACAACTGTGATTTGAGGCCATTTACTTACCTGTCCTAAGAGCACTTACAGACCTCTGTCCTGTCTTTTCCTTTGCCTGGTTGCACAAGCTGCCTAGATTGTTCTGGGGCAACGTGTCGCCCATCAGTGCTAAGAACCTGTTCAAATTATTTCACTTACTTTCCGTACAGATGTGGAAGCAGAGGGCCCGCTTTCCACTAAGCCCATAATCAACGTTCTCATGTATTTGCAGACTGTGTTGTCACAAAGTAAAATGTTATTTTGAGGAAATTATGCAACAGAACTGAGGAAAGTTAATTATAAATAGACTTGTCATTGGATACCATGAATTTCAAAGCATGATAGGAAAACTAATGAATATGGAATACGTGGCTAATCTACAATCTTGTCACAAATTCCCAGGGAAGAGGGAAATGAAACACTGCTATTGGTGACTTTGTCATCTAAAAAAATAGATTTATTTTCTCATATGTGGGCTAACTATAGTTATTCAACTGTTCATACATTGAGAACTTAATATTGTGAGCTGTTGATGTAAATGCTATGAAGAGATTTTTAAAGTCAAATGTTTTTTGTTAGTATCATTGGAAGAGAGGTCCACAACCGAAGCAGTTCTTGGGATGGGAGTGGCCGCCCCAGACACTTGCGTGTTTCCTAACAGCGTAGTCCACCTGTCATATGTGAGCGAGCTCCTGAAGTAGAGGATAAGAGGAGGGAAACTTCTCTGACTGTTTTTCATATATTTGAAAGAACATATTTTCTTTTGTAGTACTTTGAAGTCTGTTTAAAATGTAAATAAGTGTCTAAACTAAGATTGTGTCATTTGTGTTTTGGTTATCTGGCTATTACTTACCAGCACAGTTTCTCAGCCTAGCGATGGATTTTTCTCTTAATGTAAATGAAACCAGCATATCTAGAAACTGTCTTCTCTTTGTTGAATTGTTTCACTTACCTATTTGTGTTAGAGCTTTATAGAAAGCACATAAGAAGAAATTGTATTATTATGAAGATACTGCCTTTCTGTTAAATAGTTTCACTTTCCTTTTCAGAGTGATAGATGCTGTAACATGGCAAATGCATAGATTGCCTTGTTGGATTGTGTTTGTTTATAGAAGTCCAGAACCAGTAGCCTTCTTGGGCTCTTCGCAGTTTTCTGTTCATGAGTGCCTTGAATTCATCATTTTGGTATTTATTTTCTCGTGCATATTCACTGACAGTTGAATTAAAAATAAATCCTAGACTTTTAGAAGAATTATCAAAGAAAGCAAATATAATAAAAGGTTATAGTTTAATAAAGTGAGACTCCTACAATTTTTGTAAGGTTTTGTAATTGAATAATTTTTTTTTTTTTTTTTTGGCACGATGTAATGTTCATTCTGTTTTTGTCAAGGGGATTTCAGCAATGTATGCAGTTAATTTAAAATTCTTAGTACCCATATGTAAACTGTTTAAATCTTTAGAATATTCTCTAAATACGATGAAAAGCCTCATAAAGTAGATGTAGAATAAAGCCTTGATAACTTTGTTCCATCTGAGTATAATTTTCTTTGATTTTTGATAGGATACAACATCTATTGAAAAGATGTCTAACTGTTGTGAAGAAATGTAAGTATAAACGTGAAGTCCGTAGTGCTCTTCTTTAAAAATGGAAACAGCTGGCCACATTTGAAAAACGTGTGCATGTAGTGGCAAGATAGCATAATGCTGGCTTTTTCTCGGGGCCCTGTCTAAGGCTTGAGCTAGACAGGCATAATCCAGTCTTCCAGTAGGGGTCTTCAAGCCATGCTAGTTTTCAAACAAAATAAGTACTGAGCCTTCTTGTTCCTTGTCTAAGTAACGTAAGTTAAATTATTTGTCCCGAAAGTACATCAAAAGAGATTTGCTACTGTGTTGTTGACACACATTCTGTTAATCCTGAGATTCTCCTCTGCTTCAAAAGTTACCCTAGGTTGATTGACGACACAGATACAATATCTGCTCTCCAGAGTTAAAACTCAGCTGCATGCCATAATGAAAGGAAAGCTGTATTTGTGATGCTGGGACACAATTCATCAGAGTCCAGTAATGGATCCCCAGCCAACCTGTATTGTTTTAGCTGACTGAAGTACACCATGGGAGTGCTGTCTTTCACTAATAATGCTGTCTTCTGTAGATCGAGGCCCCGAAAGCCATGGCAGCAGACCTTCTCAGAAGTTTTTGGCACTCGTTGGAAGATCCTGTGGTTTATTCCTTTCAGGCAGAGGCAACCACTGCGAGTTCCCTACCACTTTGCCAATCACGTCTAAACAGATGGATGGTGGGCACAGATGGGTCCTCCATGCTGGAAATGCGTTACAGGTTTTCTGATAATAGAACTATGACAGTCTTCAAGTCAATTAAAATCCACCCACCAATCTTAGGCATCATAATGTGCCCCAGGCTTTATTTTAATAGTGATCTTGATCCTGTTGTGGGACTAATACGAGATCTATATTTAAGTTTTAAAGCATGTTTACTTTCAAATTAGCTTTCCACGGGGATTTCTTTAAATGCTTTTGTGATTAGACCCCAAAGGCAGTGATTGAGATGAAATAATTGTACATAATTTTTTTTGGTACTGACAGTGTTACGATTTTAATTCATGGGAAATTTCAGATGTTTATTTAAATTGTTCACTCTTAAGCAGTACTAACCAAATCTGAATTTCATTCTTTGGGTTTACAAAAGTTGATACACCTTATATTATATGTAAGTTTTCTTTTTCAAATACATCATAATTTAAATAGCAATACTGCCTTTTATATGAACTGCAGGGTTTTTTTTAATGCAGCATAAATTGAACAACAATGAAAAACCAAAAAAAAAAAAACAACAGAAAAGGGGCAGTGTTTTCTTAGAAGTAGCTCTCTAATGTTTTCTGTTTTTCTCTTCACCAAAAACAAAATAAAAAAGCCACTAAAATAAAATGCCAACTACCTACCTTATTTTAAAGGAAAGATGAATTTTTTTTTTCCATATTAACTTTCCCACTTCTTTTCCCTGCACTAGATATAATTATTGGTTGTTGTTAAAATAATTGCTCCAAGGCAGAATTTTTGGCCACATGGGCATGTATTTTATTTTACACTAAGATTTTGATGAGCAAAAAGGGTAGAGAATTTGCAATAATTCCACAGGTACCTTTTCTCGTACAGTTATATTAGAATGAATATGTTTTTAAAATGCTAGTGTACTAGATAATATATAATGTACAGTGTAAAGAGGAATATTGTGCTTTTAAAAAACACATATATATATACTTTTTACTTTTATTTACCTACTAGTACATCTAAAATTACACATTGAAGGTTTATATGTAATAGATATTGACCAACTAAATAATGAAATTTTATTTGTAGGAAGTTGCTAGTAAAAATAAGTAACCTTTGTGTTACTATAATTGTAAACTTACTCATAGTAACCTATAATCACCCAAATCAAAATGAAATTTTAATCGGCCAACTATAAATTTGGATTGAGAGACCGTTTGTTAGTAGCTAATGTTAAGAAATGACCTTAAAATAAGAAAACATAAAGATCAATATTTACCATTAGCTTATACAGATTTAAATGGCTAATGGTGATGGTCTCTTGGAAAGCAGAGAAGATCTGTGTGAAAAGACATTTAGCAGACTTTGAAAAAAATTCAGCCATTACATTTTTTTCCATTAGAATACTGCAAAATCCATATATCTTTTTAGAAAATGTGTGTCCTCACAGTCTTTGAAGAGAAGATTGAAGGGGTCTGCTGTTCTTGGAGCATATCAATATTTTCCTTTTAGTTAGTTTTGAGAGTAAAGTGTCACACCTGAGAAATCATGAAACCGAAGATTTCCGTTGTCAGCCAATTAACTATACTGTAGTTAGTTCTTCCAGGAATTGTAAATATCTTTTAAAATAATCAAATAAGCTGTTCTCAGAGATATAAATATCATGTCTTTTATGTTCTGACTGCAGTGCTTTATTATTTAAAAATGTAGAATTGGCAGATGAAAATATTTATTGGTGCTGATAAGATGTATAGTAAATTTAATATGAGAAGTATATTTATAGAGCTTAATGAACCACAAAATTAGTATGTTCATGTCAGGCAACTGGGTTGAGTTTCGTGCAAGCTAACGTACTGACCACATTTTGGTCTGGTGACAGAATCGTTATAGGGAAGTAACGTGTAGATATATAAATAGGTCTCAGTCACATGCCTTATGCTGTATACATTCCTGTCAGATGAGAACCTTGAGAAAAAGCAAAGCCTACTGTAGACCCCCCCCGCCCCCAAAGAGCTTTTTGGACATATTTAAACATCATATAGTAGCAGTAGGTACACACCTGGGAGGTCCTCAGTCCCAGCCTCTGCCTCGGCAAGGAGAGCCAGAGGTGGTCCGTTTCTCACTCCAAAGGTGGTTTTTGTTTTCTTAGATACACCACTTCTAGGCACACTTCCTTCCCTCCTTTCTCTTTACCCTCCCTGCTCCTGATCCCACTACTTGAGTCCTCTAAGTTACAGGGATATAAATTGATACACTAGGCAAGGCATATATTTATTTTGTTTGAATGGCAGAAATGCTATATATCAATCTATTTATATAAGAATCTATATTAAAGCATAGCTATATATACTTATGCTGTAACTTTCAGTATTCCCAAGTTAGCACACCTAACTGGGTTTAGGATTCTTGTGCCAGGACTTGAAAGAAACCAACTGGCAGATTGCTAGGGAGTGCAGGGAGTCTAGTTGTGTTCTGTCTGCGCCCTCTTTTGGCGAATCAGTGTAATTATACTGGCTCTAGAGATCCACAGTGCCACAATTAACCGTATAGCCTAATCCTGAACATGCCAGAACTTAGGGGCAGTGTATGTACAAAAATGTATGGGTTTATGAAAATCAGTGTGTTCCACTTTATAATGACGACGTCTAGTTCATATAAGCGTGATAAGTACTTGGCTTCATTTATGTATATTCTTATTTTTTTTACTCTCAATTAGAAATTTCTATTAGATCAGGATAAACAAATGTAAACCATTTCATGAATTTTATTTTAAACCTTACCTTGGCAAATTAAGTCCTTAGAATTAGGAAAACCGTTACTTAAAATGGCCAATTTATTACAAAACACAGAAACTTACTGTAGTTACATCAGTAAGCAAGTACCTAATGTGTTTTGATGGGTATTAAAAAAATATATGTTTAATTATTTTTTAATCTCAGTTTTGGAATGACTTTTTTTTTTTTTACCTGATTCTACTGCATTAAAAAAATAAGAGATTAATAATTCTTTCTATACTTTTTTTTTTTTTTAAGCTCTCCTATTCAGAGTTACAGCTGTAACTTTAGTAGTCATTGTGTTAGGTATTTTGGATAACCATGAAAATAAGAAATGATGCTGAGCATTAGTAAATAGTTACGAGCAGTGGGATTACTGATGTGATCTGTTTGTTAGTAGTAGTATTTCCTTATAAACATTCCATTTCGTTTTAGGCAAAATATGTGTTAAAGGATGCTTTACATCAGCCAAATTTGTGGCTGGGGTCTGGAAATGAAAGATTTTTAGCTAGATGCTCTAGGTTACGCCTCTTGAACAATTAGATTTGTTGTTGTTCTCTTCTGTAAACAAACATGTTTATGGGCCCTAGATTACAGGGAAAAGTTGACTGAGTTCAGAATCCCCCAAACTGTAGGTATTCGGTTAAAGAGCTTTTGGTACTTTATAACCAAGACTTAAAGAGTTTTTAAAATACGTGAAGGTGTTGCATTTTAAGAAAAATACTATTTTGCTTAAGAGTTGTATTAAAAATATTTGTGATTAACATAAGAGATAGCTGTATTTAGTTAATGTATTAATCTCTTTTAACAGAAGAAAGCATAGTTTACTTTTAATAGTAATAAAATTAGAAAACATAAACATACGTAACATTCAGTATAACAACTAAGTCAACACTTCTTTCAGACTGAACATCAGTGAATTTTTGCTGATGCTTAGAGGTATTTTTCTCTAAGGATGCTGGCTAATTAAAACCATTCATCACCAGGCTTTTCCAGGTCACTTCCATAAAAGTAATTACTTGAAGGTGTGTTTCACCCAAAAGGATATATTATTTCTCAATGCTAATCGTGAAGACTTAGGTTAGAATAACACTTCCAACCAGGAAACGTGAAGTAGTTTAGACTATGGCCACACAGTTTTCTATGTATTAGATCAGAGGGCACTTTCAGTGTTCTCACATGTGTTGCTCTAAAATCAATGTATCCAGCCCTAGTTTACAACGGCACTAATGTTAACAGAGCAGCTAGTCTCTCCCTGGGCTTTTTTCTAGTCTCTAACTAGTCCCTTGTGCTTCATGTATTTATAGATTATCTAGCTCAAGTTTACTAAACTATTGCTGCTTCAGTAAATAAAATTTTGAAATCACCTCTAATATATGTAGATATATTTGAATTTATTTGGGAAAGCTTATACTTATAAACATCAAACAATTTACTAATAGATACAAGTAATAGATTTTTTTACCTGACCTTTTCTTGCTTTAAAAAATGTAAGTATTGGAAGATGTAGTTAGTCGTGTACATTTAGTATATTCTACTTGTTAATGTTATTAACCATATAATTAACAGTTCAATGAATGTATTATTTAATGTCCACATTTGTTACCTTCTACTCTAAGAATCATCCTCTGTTTATCTATAAATCAAAAATTTCATTATGCTCTGAATTTAGCCATCCTCAATTGAATTCTAGAATATTCTACAGTAGAAATGTGAGAAAGTAATAGAAGCAACTCGCTTAAAGTAGTCTGAACCCATGTTGTTATTTTATAAATCAGCCAGTATTTAGCATTTCCGCTGCCTTTGGGATGATGATAGTTTAATTTCAGGAGAGTGACTGTTTTCTCTGATGTCTCCTTTCATTTTCATTGTGCAGTTTTTAACAACAAAATTTTTGTCTAGTTCTGCTCGTGCTGATTTGAAACAGAAGTAACAGTGGTGTTTACAGTTCTTCAGTTGATATTGCCAGTATTTTTCATTATCATTATATTTATACTTTAATATTATATGTCCTTTTCCCGTTGTCCACTACAGAGGGCAGGTATAAATGAGTAGCGAGTAGCCAAAATTGGATAGAGAGAGTAGGGGAGTTAACAGCGATGGAGAGAAGGCTGGACAGGACATGGGTAAGCAGCATCTCAGCAACAGGGCTGACGGGGTGCTGTCTCTGTGACATCAGGAAAGCCCCCAGGCTACAATCATGTGACTCATGTGAGCCTTCTTTCTTGTTGATATCATTTTACTGTGAGAGTGGCTACTGCGCGTAAGCATTTGGTTAGAGCCATTTTATTTCTATTGCTGATTCTCATCAGTTGGCCAGATGCCTTTGAGAAATGATTTTCAATTTTAAATATCGTACTTCTGTAGCCTACGCTCACCTGAAGTATTACAAATAACGTGCAGAGGGAAAATGGACAGGTTGCCGAAAGTTTGAAAAGTCCAGGTCCTTTTTTACAAGCTCCCTATTGCAGAGAAAGCATACTGAGTTTTCTAGTCAAGAAAATCAGCAATTTGTTTATAAAGGATGATTTTCACTTTAAAATGTGGGCTTTTTTGGAGTTCTTGATCCCCCCGGAGGCCACCTAACCCATCTTATCATCATAAATACCTGTCAGGTCATGTGGCACTGACCACAGCTGTTCACCACTGGGAGCTTTTTTGGTATTGATCGCTTTATATATAAACAGAGATGTGGACAAAACAGCAACAACAAAAGATGTGTTTCGTTTTGTGGTTTTGCCTGCCTGTTGGACGAAGTGCGGGGTTTATTCGTGTAGACTGGTAGCTAAAGGGGAAGCTTGTCTGCATGTTGTGAGCTCTGCGCTCTTGCCGGTGTGCGTCGGGTGATACTTGAACCTATCGGTGCCTGAAGTTAGCATTTTACAACCTCAGCAACTGAAACATCTTGGTGCTACTCGCTTTAGCGTTGAGTGAGTGACATTTTTAATTCCTGTACCAAAGAGTTAATTTTTTTTTTTTTTTAATTTTCGGTTGCCTAGGACTTTTCTTCTCTCATCCTTGTGAACAGTGTTCCTAAGAACAATTTTGATGAATACATCTTCGTTTTTGCACACTGCTGCCTCCATTTAATTGGTTTTAAATGTCTCCCATTTGGATTTATATATATATATATATATATATATATATATATATATGGTTAGGCATATTGGTATGGTTTTTCATGCTGTATTAAAATAGAGTTCCTCTATATTTTAATATAGATTGGCTGCTTTAAGAGGTAGTTTAATAGGTTGAGGTTCCAAAAGATAATTGAACACTTTTCACAAGATTTTTTAATTTTGTTTTTCTTTCTGCAGAAGTAAGTGAAAAATAATAAGAACTCTCCTTTGATTTCTATAAATGAGCCACATGGCTTACTGAGCCCTTTTAATGAAGGCTGAAACAAAATCCTAAAATGAAAACTTAAGGGCCCTTTCTGATTATCAGTGAAGAATCCTGCATCTGTGTATGTGTGAGGGTCGGGGGCTGTGTAACCCTTGGTGGCACTAAAGAATGATGTTGCCATTTGTCTTTTTTGCAAATAAAGATAAAATTAAAGAAGACCTTTAAAAATATATGTGTGTATACGCGCACACACACACACACACATACATGCACACACTTTCCCAAGAAGAAATGCAAATGTATGTTCATTTAAGCAAAACTACTAATAGAAAATTGAACTTCACAAAACACACACACAAAAGAAGTCTGGCTGTTGTTAGTCACTTTACATAAAAAGTTAGAGTAAGATTATTTTAAAAGCTAATTCTGCTTTGTGGTTCATTTTACAAAAAAAAAAAAAAAAAAGGCAGAGAATACCTTTTAGAAATACTTGTAACTGTCCCAATGCCATACTGCTATGTACACTAGTCTGGTTCCTTATTTTTTTCCACAAGTTTTCAAGACACTACTTTAGTGTCTTTAAAACTGCTACTGTAATGGTTAAAATTTCTGGCAAGAAGGTAACTGTTCATGTATTGGAAAAGTAGACAATCACATTTGAGAATGTTTTGCATTATTTTCAGTCAACTGAAAATCATTCTCTCCTTAATGTAGATACAATATATGGTTTTGCAGTGATTTCTGAATGGAAAAACAATTCATTAAATGAAATGACTTAGGATCATTTGAATTATATATAGAAATACATATGGACATGCCATTAGATGTAAAAGGAAAATATGTAAGCAAAATGGAAAGAAGCAACAGTATGGCTTTAATTGTCAACAATATATTTCCTAGATTCTGTGGCTACAATATTGGTTCTGAGTTTTTTGGCTTGTTTATGTGTTATTTAAATTAATGTGGCTGAGTGTAGTTATGTGTTCAAGTTAGTGGTAGTGCATAGTTCACCACTATCTGTTGTCCTCCAGAGATGAATATGAAAAGAAGTTCTACTTCAGCATAGGTAGAATGAAACAGCTGAGATGATATGATAGGGAGAATTTCCTGCACAATCAGAAATACTCAGACAAGTGAGTTGCAAGTCTAACATGGTGGGGTGGGTTGGAAGGCGGGGGGCTTTGGGAGGCTTGAGCACAGTTGACCATGCTTGTATGGGCTGTGTATCCCCAGAATAGGCTTTTTAAAAATCTGACTGGCAAGTTTAATGAATGGGCAAAATCTGTGATATTTGGGGACTTGTGTCAACCTCTAATTGTGTCTAATGTTCTATCCCTAGGATATAGGCTTTTAATAGTGCTGTGTTCCAAGTGCCATATAAAGATCCCATTTTTAAATATGTCAGGTATTTTTTTTTTTTTTCATTCAGTGCATATGTTTAAATCTGAGGGCTGTTCTGCTGCATTGTCTGTTTTAGCTTATCTGGTCCCTCAAGAGCATTTAAAGAAAATCTTCAGTAACATTTCTAATGCTCATGGTAAAAAGGAAAATAATGGTTGAGAGACACGAGCCTAGATTGCAAAGAGGGAGGAAGATGACAAGCAGGAGCCATGTAGCTGAGATAAACTTGTTTAAATGAAAATTCTACACTGGTTCTTAAAATGAAAAACCATGTATCTACCATAAGAACAATGTCTTTTTAAAAAAATATGTTTTAGTGATTTTGTTTTTATTCATGTAATATTTCTGTTTTCCTTTGCAGATTGTTTTTAATTTAAATTGTGGAATTTTTACTTCTCTTGAAATGTATTATGTACTGTATTTTTAGAAATCTTATTTTTAAATAAATATTTTTTAAAAACATAGGACTGTTTTTCTCCCCCACCTCTTTATTTATTAAAATCAACCCAAATTCTAGGTTCTAGCACCAAGAGTGTGTGATAGGCCACTTCTTTTACTTTTATGTGGTTTGAGTGGTTATACTTAATTAGTAGCCTTTTGGGGATATTGTTCTACCATAATCTCAAAATTCATTACACATCAAGAACTAGGTATACATACCAGGATTGAAATTGACAAACACAGTATTCGCAGTCAGACGTTTTTGTCTTAGAGATGACCTAGATTGGGTGGCTAGGTTCAGTCACCCAATTTATTTTCCATTTATTGTGCCGGTGGACACCATTTTATAGAATTTTTTTTTTCCCTCAAGGAATAATTGACATAAAATGCAGAAAGTTTAAGTATACATCTAGGCATTTTAGAGCTAGGGATATTGGATTACTTAAAGCCTTTGTCCCCAGTTCTATTTTTAACTTTTTGAGGAACCTCCATACTGTTTTCCATGGTGCCTACACCAGCTTGCATTCCCACCTGCAGTGCAAGAGAGTTCCTTTTTCTCCACATCCTTGCCACACCTGTTGTTTCTTGTGTTGTTGAGTTTAGCCCTTCTGACAGGTGTGAAGTGATACCTCGTAGTTTTGATTTGCATTTCTCTGATAAGTGATGACGAGCATCTTTTTCATGTGTCTGTTGGCCATCTGGATGTCTTCTTCAGAGAAATGTCTGTTCATGTCCAATGCCCATTTCTTAACTAGATTACTTGTTTCTTGAGTGTTGAGTTTTATAAGTTCTTTATATATTTTGGATACTAACCCTTTATCAGATATGTCATTTGCATACATCTTCTCCCATTCCATAGGTTGCCTTTTAGTTTTGTTGATTGTTTCCTTCGCTGTGCAGAAAGCTTTTTATTTTGATGTAGTCCTGATGATTTTTTTTGCTTGTGTTTCCCTTGCTCAGGAGACCTCTCTAGAAAAATGTTGCTGTGGCCGAGGTCAGAGAAGTGACTGCCTGTGTTCCTTCCTAGGATTTTAATGGTTTCAGGGCTCATTTTAGGTCTTTAATCCATTTTGAATTTATTTTTGTGTGTGTGGTATACGAAAGGGGTCTGGTTTCATTCTTTTGTATGTCGCTGTCCACTTTTCCCAAGGCCATTTGTTAAGAGACTTTTTCCCATAGAATATTCTTTCCTGATTTGTCAGAGATTAATTGACCATATAATTATGGGTTTATTTCTGAGTTTTCTATTCTGTTCTTTTGATCTTTGTGTCTCTTTCATGCTGTTTTGATTACTAAAGCTTTGTAATATAACTGGAAGTCTAGAGTTGTGGTGCCTCCAGCTTTGCCTTTCATTTTCAAGATGGCTTTGGCTCTTCAGGGTCTTTTGTGGTTCTGTACAATTTTAGGATTGTTTGGTCTAGTTCTATGAAAAATCGTATTGGTAGTTTGATAGGGATTACATTTGAATGTGTAGATTGGGTGATACAGATATTTTAACAATACTTGTTCTGCCAATCCATGAGCATGGAATGTATTTCCATTTCTTTGTGTCATCTTCACTTTCTTTCATCAGTGTTTTATAGTTTTCAGAGTACAGATCTTTCACCTCTTTGCTTAGATTTGTCCCTACACATCTTAATATTTCTGGTGCAGTTATAATTGGGATTGTTTTCTTAATTTCTCTTTCTGCTGCTTCATTATTGGTGCATAGCAATGCAACAGATTTTGTACATTGATTTTGTATCCTGTGACCTTACTGAATTCATTTAACAGTTCTAGCAGGTTTTTGGTGGAGTCCTTTGGGTTTTCTATATGTAGTATCATGTCATCCGCAAATAGTGAAAGTTTCACTTCTTCCTTAATGATTTGGATGCCTTTTATTTCTTTTTGTTGTGTGATTGCTGTGGCTGGGACTTCCAGGGCTTTGTTGAATAGAAGTGGTGAGTAGACTTCCTTGTCTTATTCCTGACCTTAGGTGAAAAGCTCTCAGTTTTTCCCCAATTAAGGATGATGGTGGTGGTGGGTTTTTCGTATAGGACCTTTATTATGTTGGGATATTTTTCTCTAAACCTTTGTTGAGGGTTTTTTTTTTTTTAAATTGTAAATGGATGTTGTACTTTGTCAGACACTTTTTCTGCATCTTTTGAGATGATCGTATAATTCTTATCCTTTCTTTTATTGATATGATGTATCACATTGATTGATTTATATATATTGAATCACCTTTGCAACCCAGGAATAAATCCCACTTGATCATGATGAATGATTTTTAAAAATGTGTTGTTAAATTCAGTTTGCTAGTATCTTGTAGAGGAATTTTGCATCTATGTCCATCAGAGATATTGGCCTGTACTCCTTTTTAATGGTATCTTTAGGTTTTGCAATCAAGGTAATGCTGGCTTCATAGAATGAATTTGGAAGTTTTCCTTCCTTTTCTATTTCTTGGAATAGGTTAAGCAGAATTGGTATTAATTCTTCTTTAAATGTTTGGTAGAATCTGCCTGTGAAGCCATCGGGTCTTGGACTTTGTTGGGAGTTTTTGATTATGGAGTCAATGTATTTGCTGGCTGTCAGTGTGTCCACATTTTCCATTTCTTCCTGTTTCAGTTTTGGTAGTTTCTATGTTCTAGGAATTTATCCATTTCTTCTAGGTTGTCCGATTTTTAGCGTGTAATTTTTTCATAATATTCTCTTATAATTGCTTGTATTTCTGTGCTGTTGTTTGTTACTTCCCCGCTCGTTTGTCTTTTTATTTATCTGAGTCTTTTTGCTTTTTGATGTCTGCTGGCTATTTTATCCTTCACACCCGAATTCTGCAGGAGCTCTTTTTCCCTGTTATACAGGGCAGTGTTTGGTCCCTGGCCTGAACATGGCATGTTTTAACTTGGTGTGCTTTGGTCTGCTTATGAAATGAGAACTGTTGTCACTCACCGCTGCTGGAACCGAGGCTCTGCAAAGCTCGGGAGGCACGGGTGTAGGGTCCAGGAGATGGGGTGTAAATGGGGGTTTGGGCTGGTCTTCTATGGGAGGGTGCCTGCCACGCTGGGACTGAGGCAAGTGTGACTGGGAAGGGTGATTCTTCCGGAGGTAGGGGGTGGGATCTGTGCTTGGTGTAAACAAGTTGGGTAATGAGTTTCTGCACTAAACTGATTCCCCCAGGTGTTTCTGTGTTTATGCTGAGGAGCAGGAGAAGGAAGTGGCCCCTGCCAGCTCCTTTGTTCCTAGTCTCTCTGTGAAGGCTGCCTCTCTGGGATGCGCTCAGAGATGAACAAATAACCTCCCCATTGTGTGCCCAAGACACTCTTCAGATGGCTCTTCCCACGCTGTGTGTCTGCGGGCTGTTTGCCCTGCCTTCTGTCCAAGAACTGCCCCCATGCTCTTTGGCTCTATCCGAGCCAAGCTGCTTGACCTTCAAAACTCCAGGTTGTAAGCCCCAAGAACTCAGCAAAATTCAGCCCTTCTTGCTTTCTAAGGGAATTGCTAGATGGGCTCATTTTCTCTGTGTGCTCCCCTGTGTGTTGGTCTGTCCTTTGCCCTTCTCTGCAAGTGTAGCTCCCTCCCCACCCTGGCAGCCATGATCTGTTTCCCAAACCGAGTCTATGCATTTCCTACCGTCTTCAGTGTGCCTCTTCTCTATCTTTGGTTGTGGAGTTTCTTCTGTCAGTCTTCATGTTGATTGTCTGGGATATTTAGAATCGTTTGATAGTGATCTAGTTGTATTTATGGGATGAAGCGCACCTAAAGTCCTACTCCACCACCATCTTCCAGACTCTCCCCAAGAAACTTTTCATATTTTGTCACATTAAAATCCACTGGTCTCTCTTTGCCCTTTGGAAAGTTCTCTTAACTCCTACATGATTTTGTGACAGCATTCATTGGTCATTTGGAAAATACTGGAATCATGCAGATCTTCCAAGTGTTGACACGTTTCATCCTATAAAACTAAATTAAAATTTACAAAACTTAATAATACCACTGACCTTGTTAGAAAAGTAAATATTGGGAAGCTTTAAAGTCATACATTACATTTTGCAAAATTCTGATTTTTTATCTGAAAACTTGAGTTTTATTATTTGTAGTAGTTTCCCTTGAAATGATGGGGTCACTTCACTTAGTTTTGAAAAAAAAATGTTTGTGAAATACCTGCATCTGAAAAAGCATAGCTGCTCTTTAAAATTAAAAAATAGCATTCCGTGCAAAACATGGCTAGTTCAGCTTGCAACTCAAACAGGTGCACCAGCACTTTTCCTCAAGAGTAACTATCATACTTTGAAATGCAGGTGAAATGCTTTATGTGTACTTCCCATCTTGTCAAATGGAATATTAGAAATGTACTCCAAGATTTAATAAAATGGATCATTTTTACTGATCCATAAAGGGCAATATTAAGCGAAACTGGCTTATTCTCCTTTCTAAGCAAAGTTTATCTGAATCTACTTAATTTGGCTCTGTTTAGGGAAGATAGCAAGGGAGGAAGAAAGAGCAGAACATTATGCATTTGAGACTCAAGTTCACTTACTCTATATTTGGTAAGTGAAAAGGAACAGGAGCTGCTTAAACAGAATTTGCATTGGTATAGCCCTGCTCTTGAAACACCTAAAATATAGCATCCTTAAAGATTTACATCTATTTAGTCCTGTTATAAAAAGACAAAAACTCAAAATGCACGACCGTATAATGTTGCAAAACCATCTGAGAAGCTTCCAGATACTGTAGATGAACAAATCCCTAGAAATGCCGCTCTAGGCTGACCCATTACCCATATGGGCAGCAATTGTATTAGCGTGCAAGGGCAATTGGAGGGAAAATTGGACCCTGTGGACATCCAGCTGAGCAAACAGGACTGAGGAAGAATAAAGGATGTGTTTGAAGGAAAAAAAAAATACATCTAAGCTAACTTAAAAAAATATATTTGTATCAGTTGCAGCATATTCTTTACATGTTCTCTGGTTGCTTAGTATTTTTCAAATTAGCTCTCTTCTCCAGACGAAAAAAATGCCTCTGCTTAGATCAAATGCCCAAATAGCAATGTCTTTTGGATGCAAAAAATGCCAGAATAATTCAGGAAATAGAGAACTTGGAATATACAAATCCAAACATTCCGATGCTACGGTACATACGCACACACAATTGTGGCGTGGTATGAGTTATATTTATCCTCAATACTGAAATTTACTATTTTAAAAAGGATTTTATTTGTTTATTTGAGAGAGCGAGCGAGCAAGCACAAGCAGGCTTGCTCGAGGAGCAGAGAGGAAGGGAGAGGGAAAGAATCACAGACTCTGCACCGAGTGTGGAGCCTGACACGGGTCAATCTCATGACCCTGTGATTGAGACCTGAGCTGAAACCAGGAGTCGGAGCCACCCAGGAGACCTTGAAATTTACTATTTTTATAACTGAAAGTGTTCCTACTTCTTATGATCCATAGCAAAAACTGATTAAGGATCTGATATGATGTGGAGCTTTTATAGTTCCCCATCAAAACTATGGATGACTAATCCTTGATGAGTAAGTAATGACTCCTGTTAATGAAATTTGTTCTATAGATGGTATAAGCTTTGTAACTGTAGGCCAGATAGCCTCATTCCTTTGAGCATATTTTAATGGCAACAAGAAGTAATGGATACCAAATTTGGGGGGTGGTCTATACTTCGTATAACTTGATTTCTGATTTAGAGAGTTCTTGATTCTTTGAAAGCATTTCAAATATTCTCAATATGGAAAAGTACCCACAAATGGGGGAAATACCAAGCCATCCAAAGTGCTCTAATTTTTGCCATTCCTTTTCCATGTGCATTTTTTAATTTTTGAAAAATAATTTCAATAATTTGGACAATCACTGTGGTAAGGAAGCTCTAAGAGGGCATCCAGTCAGCCCCATGTCCTGGTATTTCAGTCCTTGTAGAATCTCCTTTCTCCTTACTGGAGGTAAACACTATTATACATTTGAAATCTATTTTTCTATTCATGTTTTTATAATTTTATGTGTGTGAACATGAACAATATTTTATTGTTTGATCAATTTCTAAAATTCATATAAACCTCCTTACAGTAATCCCTGTCTTTCAGGGGACAAAATGTGAAAAATCCCCACTCTCACTCTCCTCCCAAAGGTGGCTACTGATAATACTTTGGTGTCGATCTTTCCTTAGCCCTTCCTTCACAGAAATATATACATATATTTATCATCTGCATGGTTGGTTTGGTTTTCAAGGGAGAGTCTATTAACTTGCGTGATTTGAATTTCTAACTTAATAGTATGTCTTGTGATCATCCGTACCAAGACATAATAGTCAATTGCATTCTTTTTAACTTTTCTATAGATTTCACCATAGCAGTTTCCCATAATCTATTTAACTATGCCTCCATAATGACCATAAAATAGATTCCTTTTTTTATTTTTACTTTTTGCTATTGGTAACAATACTACAGTAAACACGTGTACAACATCTTCGTGCCCCTTTACTATTATTTCTCTAGGTTGATTTCTAGAAGTGAAATTGACAAACGATGTGCTTATTTTTAATTTTGAATAGGAAATATCAAATTACCTTCCAAAATTCTTTCATTTATACACAACCTCACTCGATAGTATTAATCTTTAAAGTTTGTATCAATCTAGAAGTGTCTGTTCATTTTTTTCTCTCTTCTCTAGTTTCCTTGCTTATGACGTCTGAGTGGATTGTTTACTTCTCCTTGTTGAATGTTAGTTATTCTCTATATTTTCTGGATTTTTGAAAATTTATTCAGTGTGTTTCTAGATTTCAGTTCAGTCTCTTGTTTTTCTTTATAGTGATTTTTCCTATAACTATTGCTGTGTAACAGATAACTCCAAACTTAGTGACATAAAAGAACCAGCCATTTCTTTGTGGTCACAGATTCTGTGCGTCAAGGATTCACAAAGGACACAGCAATTTTTCTCTGTTTTGTGGTGTCTGGGCCTCAGTTAGAAAGACTTGAACACTCCGAAGGAGTCTATCACTGGAGACTGTAATTAGCTAAAGCCTCATTTACTCTCATGTCTGATGGTAGATACTGGCTATCAACTGGAGCCTAGCTGAGGCGGTCATCAAGAATACCTCCATGGACCTTTCCAGATGTTTCATTGAGCTTCCTCACAGGACGGTGGGTGGGTTTCACAAGAGAGTGACCCAACACAAACAGGCAGAAGCTATATTACTTTTTGTGACCTAGCCTCAGGGGTCATAAAGCCTGCTCAGAATCAGTGAAAGAGAATGTAGCCTCTAGCTATTGGGAAGAGTGCCAAAGTTACATTTCACAGGAAAAGCATGTCATTTGGGAGATACTGTTGAGGACATCTGAGGAAAATAAATTTTGCCACAATCATTGTCTTAGGGAAGAAGTAAATGATCTTGATACAATCATATTAAGACCTTAAGACCTCTGGGTTTTAAAAAGCCTTTCTTAAATAAAGGTTATTTATTTCTTTTTATTTTTCAAAAAAACTTTGATAATGTTGCTCTTTTATGCTGCTAATTAGAGTTTATGAATATAAACTCCAATTAACTTTAATTTTTGTAAACTTCAAAATATTTTATATACTTCTATAACCTTTTATTTTTGTAATAAATGTGTAGTGGAAGACTAAGTTTAAATTTTTCAGATATACAAAGTGTCACCAACAAAATTTTTTTTTGCATACCTTATTTTTTCATATCTGATTTTTAAGGTCACTGGTGTCCTTGAAGATATGTTATATGCATTTAATTCTTCTGATTAATTACTGTTAAAAACTTCAGAAGCATTCACCAATATTTTTCTAGTTGTAAACTTCATGTAAGGAATACCCCCACCCATTTGAAACAAAAACTTCTCATGTTTTTGTTTTCTAGAACTTCACATAAATGGAATTATACATACACACTATAACCTCTTTTTTTTTTTAAACAGGCTTCTGCTCAGCATAATGTTTTTATGTTGTATCAGTTTGTTTTTATGTTGTATCAGTTTGTTTTTTGCTGTTGTCGCTGAGTGTTATTCTTTTGTATGAATAATCCTCAACGTGTTATCTATTGCACTTCCTGAACCAGCTACAAAGGATTGGTAATAGTTCCTTAAATATTTGATAAGGGGTGCCTGGGTGGCTCAATTGGTTAAGTGTCTACTGTCGGCTCAGGTCATGATCTTGGGGTCCTGGGATAGAGACCCATGCTTAGTGGGAGTCTGCTGCACCCTCTCCCTCTGCCCCTTCCCTTGCCTGCTCATGTTCTCTCTCTCTCAAATAAATGAATAAAATCTTAAAAAAATATATATTTGATAAATTTCACCAGTGAGGATAAATGGGCCTGGGCTTTTCTTTGCTGGAAGATTTTTAATTAATTAACTTGTTCAAGTTTGTTACCTTGTAGGTCTATTTGGGTTCTTCCATTTCTTCTTAGTTTGGGGAATTTATGTCTTTCTAGGAATTTGTCTATTCCACCCCAATTGTCTAAATTGTTGGCACAGTCTTGTTCATAGTATTCCCTTAGAAGAATTTTAATTTTTGTAGTGTCAGTAGTGATATTCCCTTTTTCATTCCTAATTTTGCTAATGTGTCTTCCTTTTTTGTTTGTTTTGTTTTGTTAGTCTACTTTAAGGTTACTCAATATTGTTATGTTTTCAATTTTTTTTTTCAATTTGTTTTTACCAATTTTCTCTATTTTTTCTATGCAAGAGTTCAGAAATTTCTTAAATTTACTTCTACTGTAGGTTTCTACTTTAATTCCACTATCATTGAAAAGAAAAAACAGTTTCTCAATTATTTTAATTTATTGAGATATATTTTTTGTCCTAGCCTGTAATGTCTCTTGAAGAATATTACAAGTGTGTTTGAAAAGAATGTGGATCCTTCTGCTGGTTTGAAGTAGTGTTCTATAACTGTCAGTTATGGCAAGTTGGTTAATATGTTTTTTTCAGGTCTTCTATATCTGTAGTGGCTTTCTGTCTGGTTCTTTTCTTATTTATAGAGATTAGAGTATTTCGGTCTCTAAATATTGTTGAATTGTATATTTGTTCTTTTAATTCTTTAAGTTTTTGTTTCATATATTTACAACTCTGTTGTCAGATGGGTATAGATTTATAATTGCTAGAGCTTTCTGGTTGTATACCATACTCTTTGGTTTATAACAGACATTTTATATGTAATATATATAGACTTTATATATATATGGATATGGATTATACATATACACAGTAGCACAAAGGAAGAGAGGAAATGGACTTATATTGGAACAAAGTTTCTGTATCTTGCTGGAATTAGGTTAGTGTTAATTCATAGTAGATAGTAGTGAGTTACAATGGGGATTCTAATCACTGAAGTAACCACTAAGAAAATAATCCAATAAAATATAATAAAATATAATCCAATAAATATAATCCAATAAAAATAATAATCCAATAATAATCCAAAAATAATAATCCAATAAAAATAATCCAATAAAATATAATTTAGAGGGGCACCTGGGTGGCTCAGTGGATTAAAGTCTCTCTGCCTTCAGCTCAGGTAATAATCTCAGGGTCCTGGGATCGAGCCCCACATCGGGCTCTCTGCTCAGCGGGGAGCCTGCTTCCCTTCCTCTCTCTCTGCCTGCCTCTCTGCCTACTTGTGATCTCTGTCAAATAAATAAATCTTATATATATATATATATATATATATATATATATATATATATTTTATATATATATAAAATTTAGAATCAGTAGAGGAATTAAAATGGTGCACTAAAAATTATATTTAAGACAGAAGAAGGCAGCAGGAGAGGAATAGAAGGGAAAGAAGATATAAGATATAGAAAACAAGTAGTAAAATGGTATATATAAATCCAATTACATCAATAATCACTTAAGTGTAAATAGAATAAAAACTCCAATCAAAATATACAGATGGTCAGACTGGATAAAAAAAGCAAGATCCAACTATACACTGTCTGCAAGAGATAAAAGACATAAGTAGACTGAAAATAAAGTATTATAAAAGATAGATCATGCAACCAGTAATCATAGAGAGCTAGAATAGCTGTAATGATATTGGACAAAAGAGATTTTATACCAAGAAATGGTACCAGAGAAAAAGAGGGATGTTTATAAAAAAGCGTATTGAAGGGTCATGATTTAATAATATCAGTAATTTTTACTGCTTCATGAAACTTTTCTTAAGTGGGACTAACTTTTTTTTCCCTGCAGATTTAGTGATGATGAACAATACAATGATTACTAATACAGTGTGATGTTCTGCCTTGATTTCTGCTAAAGGGCCATAAACCACGGATTTAGAACTGTTGATTTAGACCATTTATACTTAACATAATTATCATTATGGTTGTGTTGAAATCTAACATCTAGCTTTTTTTTTTTTTAAATATTTTGTTTATTTATTTGACAGAGATCACAAGTAGGCAGAGCAGCAGGCAGAGAGGAAGCAGGCTCCTTGCTGATCAGAGAGCCTGATGCAGGGCTCAATCCCAGGACCCTGAGATCATGACCTGAGCCGAAGGCAGAGGCTTAACACACTGAGCCACCTAGGCGCCCCACATCTAGCTATTTCTAAAAAATCATTGTCCTATCTATTCTTTTTCTGTTTTCCTGCCTTTTTTGGGTTAATTTAGTGTTTCTTTAATACTCCATTTTATTCCCACTATTGGTTTATTAACTGTACCTCTTTAATCTTTCAATGGTTTCTCTCAAAACTACAATATGGCTTTTAAACTTTCCAGTCTATTTTCAGATATTATTATTCCATTTCATGTATAATGCAAAAATCATACATTTTGTTTCCATTTCCCTCTTCTTTCCTTTTGAATGTTGATGTCATATATTTACTGATACATGTGTTACAAAGCTCATAATAACACTGTTATTACTTTTCGCTCACCAGGCAATTATCTTTTAAAGAAATTTAGAAGTAGGAAAAATATTTTTAAAATTTGCCCATCTGCTTACCATTTCTGGTGCTTTTCGATCCTTTTTTTAGATCTTGGTTTTATGTATATCTTTTTCCTTCTGTCTGAGAATTTCCTTTTACATTTCTTGTGATTCAGGCCTGCTGGTAATGAATTCATTCAACTTTTGTTTGTCTGGAAAAGTTTTATTTCACCTTCATTTTTGAAGGACATTTTTGTTGACTGTAGAATTCTAAGGTAGAGGGGTTTCTTACCCCACTTTTAGCTTCCTGTATTCCATCGTTTTCTGACATGCGTATTTTCTGGTGAGACGTTTGTTACAGTACTTTATTTTTCCCCCTCTACTCAATGTATCATTTTTTTTCTCTTGCTCTGTCTTGTTTAAAGGTCCTTTTATCTGTGGTGTTCAGCATTTTAATTATGATGTGTGGTTGGTGTGGTTTTCTTTGTGGTTATCCTGTGTGGGTTTATGGAACACCTTAAATCTATGAGTTTCTTCTTTTCATAAAAACTTTAAAACTTTGGCTATTATATTTTTGAATATTTTTCTACCCCACCACTTTTAAATAGATGCTATACCACTGGGTTTTGTTTCACAGGTTACTGAGGCTGTTTGTTTGTTCATTTGAGTGTTCTATCTGTCCTTCTGTTCAAAAAGTTTCAATTCAGATGTCTCAAGTTCCTGGGCTTTTCTTCTGTAGTCTCTAAGCTACTATTAATTCCCTATAGTGAATTTTCCATTTTAGATTTATTTTTTATTTCTAGAATTTATATTTAGATCTTTGTATCCTCCGTTTATCTTTTTATGAGGTACATGTTTTCCTTTAAATATTTAAACATGATTGTAACAGCTGTGTTTTAACAGTCTGTGTTTAGACTTGTCTGTTAATTCCATCATTTCTGACATTTTTGCATCTGTTTTTATTGACTATCTTTTCTCCTCATTATGAGTTACATGCTCTTCCTTTGCATGTGTCTAGTAATGTTTGGTTAAATACTAGACCTTCTGAATTTGACACTTTTGAGTGGTAGATATTGTTGTCTGCCTTTAAGAATGTCAGACTTTGCCGTGAGGGGCAGTTAAATTACTTGCTGACCACTTTGATCCTTTCAAGGCCCAACTGCGCCATCTTTTCGCACTCACTTCTTAGAGCCCATAGAACACAGATGCTCAGCTTGCCTGGTGCCTTGCCAACCTTTAGAGGAAAAATTATTAATCTCTTGGTTAATGAAAAACAGGGGTTTTGGAAGTCCCCAAACTTAGCTAGAATTTCTTTTAGGATTTCCCTTCCTTAGTTTCAAGCAAAAGAAATGTCAGTTACCCTCCTCCATAGGGAAGGGAGGGCAGCAGGTATAGCCTCTTTCTCGGAATATTCACCTAAAGTCCACACTTCCCTGCCAGTTCTGCCTTTATATCAATTGGGGGACTAGGGTCTGAGGTGGGGAAGACAGAAACAAACACCTCTCAGTAGACCTAGGACATTTTAGGCCATGATTGTCTTCCTTTGTTACGATTCCGGGACAATGGGGAAAATTCTGTTTTACAATGACAACAATAACAGTCACGAAACTCTGCTACTCGTAGCTAGCAATTATGGGATACTTACTTGGTGCCACACATGGTTGCTGAGAGCTTTATGGGCATTAACTTCTCTAATCCTTAGAACAAACCTATGAAAGTGGCCCATGATCTCATCTTCACAGACGAGAACATGAATCTCACTCAGCTATTAAATGGTGGGGCCAGAATTAAGACCTAGAGTCTGCATTTCCCAACCACTAGTGCTGTTGTCCCCCAGATTGTGCATTTGGCCATCAATGTCAGTGATGCTCTCGCAAGTTTCCATCTTGGGTTGTATCTTCCTAGGTACCAGTGGCCGGGAAGCAGCGGTGCTGTTAGAAGTCCTTTTCAACCAAAGTCTCATTCTCCCTTTAGAGTCCTTTTAACTTTAGGATTCTGTGATTTAGACATAAATAATAAATATGGTTTAGTAGAGGGTAATAAACACTCATTGACTTACTGCCAACTTTACTCTAGGTCCTCGTTTCTTTGATTCTCTTCGGGAATAACTACCTCTTTGGGAATGAATTTCCCCATGTGGATTTGAATTAATCCCCTCAGGCCACAGAATTATAATCTGGAAGAGTTCATTTAGCAAATGGCACCCAGCTTTTCTCACCCTGGTTTGCCAAAGACAGTGTGAGGCTTTGTTTGAACACAGGCAACGGTTCTGGACAGCAGATGTTTGCAAATACCATTTGTTTAATTGCTTAGGCACTTGATAATATATTTTTCTCCTAAGCTGTGGGAAACACATCCTTTATCAGCTTTAAAACAGAGTGCAACTTTGGAGGGCCATTCTGTCTGTCTTTTTTCCTTGTGCATTGGTCCAGACAGATTGAGTGAACAAAAAGAAGAGAAAGGGGAAGCTGTTGGCAGTTAACCTCAACTTTGCCTCTTATGCCAGAGGCAGCGATACAGAAATGAGTACCCTTTCCCATCCCACTCCCCACCCCCTGAAATAAATAAACCCAACCACCAAAAAGACACTCGCATTGCAACTCACAAGCTGAAAAGACAGTCAAGGAAAAGAAGGCTCACAGGGCAGCAGCTCTCCCCAGCAGCCCATCTCCCTGCATCTGCAGTTAGCCAGTGTCCCAGGGATCTGGCATCGCCTTATGGCTGCCATCAGCTCTAATGGGACGCATATGTGGGTGCAGTTAGAATGCTAGGCATGGCCTTTCACTCTGTGTGCAGTGATTCAGGCTCTTACCCAGGCTGTGGAAGCTTCGACAGTCGTACCTTCGAGGACATGGGTGTGCGGTCATGGGTGTGGGTTTCAGATGTAGTGCTGGTCTTGGGTGAGGTGCATGGTAGGAAATGAGCCTCTCCAGAGCCTTCTTCCATGATGTCTTGTAGCCACAGACTCTTCCTGCCCTGGAGTCAGCGTGCCAAGCCTTAGCTCCATCTCTGTTCCTGGAGATGCCTCCCAAACTACATACAGCTGGACCTCACTTGGAGAGTTTGATTCAGTCTGTCTTGATCTGGACTCGAGCATCTGCTTCCATGTATCACTTCCTAGGTGATTCAGATGTATAGCTAGGGTTGAGAATCCTTACCTTAGTGCTTTCTCAACTGGGGCACTAAATACATCATTTGTATGTATAGTTACAAGTAAATTCTCTAGAGCCAAGATCCTTAATCCTAGCTCTGGCACTGGTTAGCTGTGTGATGTTGCACAGCTACCCTTTCTGTGCCTTATTTTCATAATCTCTGACATGGGAATGATAATTGTACTCATCACACGTGGTGGCTTGAGGACCAGATAAATTAGCGCAGGCAAAACCCTTAGAATACAGTCCCTCAATAGGTTGTTGTACACGTGAACTTATTTAGAAGGAAAAAAAATGGCAGTATATTTGCTTTGAGGCTTGTTTTGTTTGAGTCTGGTAGGAAAACAGGAAATTGCTTTGTTCTACAGCTGCCTAACCATTACAGTATCTGAGCACAGAGAGAGCCACGGCACTGTAGGGCTACTTTGCGGTGCCAGATTTTCCTTTTAGTTCTTGCTATAATTTTTGTCTCTCTTGAAAACTTTTTTCGGAGAATCCAGTTTTAATAAAGAGTTAATTATATATTTTAAATCTCTGAAGGGATTTACTTCTGGCTGCTTCAGGAGTCAGTCTGTTAGCCAGATAAGGCACTAATCCCCTGTGAAAGATACACATATTCTGGGCACATACTCGGTATTTTTTTTTTAATTTTTAAAGATTTTTATTTATTTGAGAACACAGAGTGAGCGAGCATGAGTGAGGGGAGGGGTGGAGGGTAAGGGAGACTCAGACTCCCTACTGAGCATGGAACCCCACATGGGGCTTGATACCAGGCCCCCAAGATCATGACCTGGGCCTAAGTCAAATGCCTAACAGACTGAGCGAGCCACCCAGGCACCCCACATACTCAGTATTTTTAAGTTCAGTTAACTTCAACAAATATTTGGTAAGTTTATACTGGGTGTGAGGCACTTTTGGGGAAGGGAGGAAATAAGAGAAAGGAATCTGACATTTATGAAGCAGCTGCTTTATGCCAAATACTGTACTAAGAACTTTATAATCGCCTTATCTACTATCTGTGGTTGCTACAGTTAGCCGTATTTTATAGCTAAGGAAATGGAGACTTCACAGAATTCATTGTCTTAGGATTTGAGAGAATCCAAGGCTCTACCATTTACTCCTTTGCCAAACCACCCCAGAAGGTTCAAAGATGAAGGTGGGTCATACCTTATTTCTATAGCACGTTATTGTTTATAATGACACGCCCACCTCCGTTGTTCACGAGGGACTTAGATCCTGAAGCTCCCAGCTCTCATGTATTCCTTGTTACTTTCACAGAGCTGAGAATGTCCTGTGTTTGGGGCACTTGATGCTAAGGGAGTGCTTTTGTCTTACCTCACAGGATTGTTGCAACAACCCTATGAGGGAATTTATAACAATCATAATGATGGACAGTATTTAGTGGGAACTTATCATCCGGGTCAGCCTGCCTCCGAAGCCCAAGGTCTTAATCACTGTTACACTATCTCATTATCTGCATTTTATGAATGAGGATAGCAAGGCTCAAAAGAGGTATATGACAGCTAGACTGAGAATCAAGCCCCTCTCTTCTGATGACATGTTTCTGATCAGTCTAGTAAAGAAGACTAAACGGTATACAAACAACTATACTATGAGGCAGAATACGAAAGGAAATAGGATAATGACAGGTGTGCAGTCTGGTGAGGTATGGAGAGGCTTGTGAAGGAAGTGAACGGAGTCTAATAAGATGAATAAGATTTCTAGAACAGAAATAACCAGGAAGGATATCTGAGATGGAAGCAAGAAAATGCATAAAATTATGAAACATGGAACATCCAGGAAGCAACAGATACACTGGTGTAAATTCAGCACAGGAGGGGGCACATGTAAAGGCTGCTGGAAGACTGGGTTAGAAAGCTATGTGTGCTTGAATGCAAAAAGGGTGTGCTCTTACATTGTTGGAGAATGGGGAGCCATTGAATGTTCTGGAGCATAGAATGTGTCATGATCAAAGCACAATGGGACAAGTGTTGTGGTGGAGAATACTGAGACCAGGAAGAGGCCATTATAATAGTTCTTAGTATAGAAGGAGGATCTGACCCAGTACCAGAAGTGTGGGAAGGGAGAATTCAAGAAAACATCGCCATGGAGAGTTGGCAGAACCTCCTCACCATCCAAATGCTGGGGCCACAGAGAGGGAGGCAGCAAATACAGTTCCATGTTGGCGTCTAGGTCTGTAAAAGAATTGTGTTGCCATACATGAAAACAGGGAATTAAGAAAGAAGAGCTAATTTGGGGTGTGGGGGGGAGATAATGATCTCATTTGGAAATAGGGCAACTTTGAAGTCCAGGCAGGTTATTAAAGTTGAAATACATCCAACTTGTGTGGAAAGTGATGAAACCTAATACTTAGTTGAAGGTGATCGCGGGTTAGGTCATGGAGGGAGCAGGCACAAAAGGAGAGTCAAGGCATAACCTTTGGAAATTCCTACATTTAGAAGGCAGATGGGTGCTGAGCAGCTCTTAAAGGAGGTAAGGAAGTAAGCAGAAAGGCAGAGGGAGAACCAAGAAAGTACAAAGACATGGAAACCAAAGAAGGGAGTGTCTAGAAAAGAAGAAATGACTAACAGTAGGGAAATGGGACAGTCAAGGAAGCTGAAATCAGAGAAAAGATCCTAAGAGCAAGTTTGATTCCAGAGTGTGGTGAGTTGGGAGGGATTCAGAACTGAGTGTTCTGGATCAGGCAGAATGCATGGGCCGCTAACTCCCCCAAGAAGTTTATCCACGAAAGTCAAGAGACAAGTTCAACTCACTCCTATTTTAGAATGTCACGTGGTATAATGCACACAAGTCAAGGAGGGGTGAGGGGTAGTGACTTTTTATATATGAATCCACATTTTTAGGGGATTTGTAGACAAATTTTTAAGTGTTGGGAACCAACATGAGAGAGACTTCCAAGGCAGTTATTCTAAAGAGAATGGATAAAAAAAAAATCTGGTATCACAGGGTGGAAATGAACTTGCAACTTAAGAGGAGATCACAACTTTGGCTTTTACACAACATTCCACTAATAATTAGAGAGAAAACTACAGCCTCGGGGAGAGAAAAAAATTTTTCAAGTCATTTCCAAACCCAGACACTGAGTTTCTAAAAACAACTAGTAATGCACCTGGCTACACATGGTCCTTATCTTGTAGATAAACAAGTCAGCTTCCTCAGAGAGACACGGTATGCAGTGTTCTCTTAGTAAATGCTTCATTTCAAAGCATGCATCTCATGTCTCCCAGCAGATTACAACAAAAGGACAACATTCTTTTGTTTTCCCTTATTGTTTTTTTGCAAGTTCTTCTCTGCATGTTACAGCGATGGTCAGATTAAAATGGGCCCCTTTAAAAACAGTCAATATTGGGGTATTTGAAGTGGATACACAGACTTCCAGTTCATAAGCTGTATGGATGTAATAACTATTATGCTCTGGAATAAAACCAGGTTACACAGAGAAGAGACTATAATTCCAGATGGTCCATACTTACCTCTGGCCTCGAAGGACAGACAGACACACATACACACACACAAGCTGAAATAGTAGAGTTAGTGAGTCATTCCCAGTTTTCTAATTAAGGTACCAAGACCTCTCTTTTTGGGGGAAATGGAAGTCTTGTTTTAAAAATAATTTTGGCACATGGCTACCTTTAGATGGGTTTGTGTCTCTTTCCGTACATAACCTAGAAGCAGGAAACCAATAAAAACTCATTGCTTGCTTCCTCTCTCCTTCAGACCCTTACAAGTCATGAGAACCCATTTGCCCTATTCTTAAATGTTCCTTCTATTTAGAAAATTTTAGAATTGAAACTGTCACTTCATTAATTTTAGTGTTATTTTTAATAAAACTGCATTATAGAAGACCCCTCAAAAGAAAGAAAAAGATTACCTATAACTGTATTCTAAGACCACGATCTTTATTTTGATGTATGTCCAGCAGTCTTTTTTGCTATTGCATATTTATTACATAATTTTACTACAATGCAGTTTTGCATTTTCTTCGTGTAATTTTACGTCTGAAGCAACTATGCCCTTGCTTCATCGAAGGGACTAACACAAAGATGTCCTACCTTGTCAAGTAAAGCTACCAGGAGATTGGTATTTACCAACTCAGCTCTCTTGAGGGAGAAACGCTAGTCGGTTAGACCTTAATCCGGCTGTATGCTGTTTGCATTTCTTTTAATTCCTTAAAAACAAAGAGACCATATCACTGTCCAGAAGACCTACTTGCCTCTCCTTCAACAATGTGATGGTTCTTTCACCTTTGGGGGAGTAGGAAAGCGCCATGATTATTTAGCAATGTCTGCCTCAGAGGGTGGGGAGGAAGTTAAAGAACCCACACCTGGTGTTTGCCATCCCTTCAAAGAAAAGATTCATTCAAAGCCTACTATATGCCACAGACTCTGCCTCCACCATACAATATATTCCCCACTAGGGAATATATCCACTAGGAAACAGATACCATTTTCTCATGTGGGCAGAACAGGGAGGCAAAAGTGGGATGTTCACCTGAAATCGGTAATCAGGGAAATTAACTTACCTCAGAGGGTGAGGCTGTGGAAGTAACACAGAATGAAAGGCAGGGAAGGAACTTGAAATTTTCTGCTGAAGAAACTTGTCAGACTGGCTCCCAGGAGAGCAAGATGGTTGTTTGCCGGTAACCATATCTAGTGATGAAGCATATTTTAAAGAGAGATTGCCCGGGGCGCCTGGGTGGCTCAGTGGGTTAAGCCGCTGCCTTCAGCTCAGGTCATGATCTCAGGGTCCTGGGATCGAGTCCCACATCGGGCTCTCTGCTCAGCAAGAAGCCTGCTTCCCTCTCTCTCTCTCTCTCTGCCTGCCTCTCCGTCTACTTGTGATCTCTCTCTCTGTCAAATAAATAAATAAATAAATAATTAAAAAAAAAATAAAGAGAGATTGCCCATCAGAAGAGGATTTGATTAATAATGGGAGCTTAGCTTCTTGGGTGTCACTGAGCCACATATAGGCTGTACCCTTCCAAGCAGGACCGTTCAGTAACATTCAGCAAACATTTATCGAGTGTCTCCTATGGGCCATGCGTTATACCAGATGCTGGACGTGCGAAGATAGCTAAGACACAGTACTTGCCCTCAAGAAGCTCATGGCCGATTGGAGGTAACAGACATATAAACAGGTAATTAAAACAAGTGCACAAGAGTAGAGATTTGCTTTTGTGTTTGAAAGTCTGGAGGAAAAGCATGCACCCCATCT
The DNA here is from genome assembly GCF_902655055.1 of Lutra lutra. Taxonomy (NCBI): domain Eukaryota; kingdom Metazoa; phylum Chordata; class Mammalia; order Carnivora; family Mustelidae; genus Lutra; species Lutra lutra. The sequence goes on along the minus strand of NC_062290.1, from coordinate 41,458,235 downwards.
AGGAGGAAACGCTGAGGAGAAGGGGGTATTAGAGACGCATCTTACGGCAGCTTCTCAAACTACCCATGGTAAAGGGCTCATTTCTTTTTCTCTTTTTAATTTCCAATTTGCTAGGCAAATACAATAAAAATGGATGACTAGACCAGTAAAATTAAAAAGTACAAGCCCCATTTTGTTATTAGAGTACATTGATACATAATTACTCTAGCATATTACTATAAAAGTTTCTAAACGCTTACTCTTAATTTCCAGCCTTCCCTCATTTCACTGGTTAAAAAAACCAACAAAACAGTTCAGAGCCTGGCACAAATCCCTAGACCACACTTCGAGTGGCCTCGGGTCTAAGTAGGCATCAGCCACCAGCTGGGAGGGGACTGGGCGGTGGGGAGCACAGCCTAAGCAAGGACAGGACCACAAGGCTTCCGGATCACAGGGCGGGGTTGGGGGCTGGTGACCTGGAAGCACTGGGAAAATTCTCTGGGCCACTCAAGTGGACTCGAGTGACTATTCCTTACCCCTGGCCCGTGGGGGCTCTGCTTGCAAATTCCCTCCAGCCCTGTCCTTGGGTTTCTTTCTTTCTCTCAGATATGATTTTCTCCTTCAGACTGTGCATTCTCCTCATCTCCTTCCAAACCTGGAATGACGACTTTTCTTGGGACCAAGGGACAAAAGGAGAGAGGGGGAAGGCGTGATTGTGGGAGCTACTCCATTTTCCTTCTTCTTGGCTTTGGTCCGAGAACATTTCAAATTCTTACTCAACATTCCTGAGCTTACAAAGCACCTAAGATTTTATGTAGAAATGGAACTGATATATTTGAATCTGTTCAATTCAAATTCCAGAGTTAAAGGAGTCAGGGGTCAGTCTCACATTTTCATTTCCTGAACCTAAGACCTGGAAAGGGAATGGAATTTTTTTTTAAAAGGTAAATGAACTTAAAAAAAAAATAACTTTGTAACATGTCATTTTTTCATTGCCCCAACATCACCCATGCTCATTATGAAATTTTGTCATAGCCTCAATTAGAGCAATGTCTAACTCAGAACTTTGGAATTGGCTTCAGAGAAGCCTCTGGGTGTGGTTTGATAAACTGGCTTTCCTAGTTTCAGAAGGCTGTTTATTTGAATGATAAACTGAATACGACTGCCATTAAACTCAGTTATAAACAAAGCAAACGATGCTTGCGTTGAACTCTCCAGGGGCGCAAAGCAACAAATGGATGCGCCGAAGAAACCATGAGGGAAAATCTACAGATTCAACTTTTTTTTTTCATTTTATTCAGTTATTTAATTTTTTATTATGTTCAGTTAGCCTCTATATAGCTCATCATTAGTTTTTGATGGGGTATTCAGTGATTTATTAGTTACGTACAACACCCAGGGCTCGTCACCACCCGTGCCCTCCTCACTACCCATCACCCTGTCACTCAGTTTTTAAAAATGAAAACTTTCTATTATACTAAAAATTTCAAAGCCAAAAGTGAAACTGAAAGCCAATGGGAAAAATATTTATAACTACATTGACAAAGGACTAGTATCTATGTTCTATAAAATAAACACACTGTGTTATATAAATCACTTACATATGTTAATGAGAAAAACACCAAGGATACAATAGATAAATGAATAGAGGGTATGAGAACCCAGAACTGACATCAGATAAAAATAGGAATTATAAGGTTAAAATGTTTTTAAAGGTTAATAAAGTTAAACGAGAAAAAAATTCTCATCTCTACTGATGCTTCTGACCAGCACCCCGTTGGACTGCTCTGAGCAGCGTGAACATTTGAGGGAGTTGGAAGCCACTGGGCAGTTCTAGACCCTGTAATTCGTGCCTGTGTGACCACCTATGGCAAATAGATCACCTATCTGTAGGAAACCATTTTTCAAAAGGAAAAATACACACTATATGTACGTGATACCATTGTAGCATTGATTGAAAAACCAACATATCCAATAACGAGAATGAGTTTTTAATGATGGCATATTGACAAGATGAAAGTATAACCCCCTAAAAATAATTACGAAGATCACAATTCACCAGCTTACTACTCTCATCAGAGAAAATAATTTGTGGCTTAAAATATCACAGAATAAGTCAATATAAATTTTTATTATGCTATGGTTAAATGACATTAAATGGGTATGCCTAAGAATAATAACTGGAAAAGAGAAGGCTGAAATAAGTATTGTTTCGCTGTTTAGATTCCCTTCCTTTTTTCCTTTCCCCCCACCCCCCCACTTGCTTTCTCTCACGTGTGAAATAATACGTTGGTGACTTCTCAAAAGCAGGCTTCCATTTGTCCTGATTTCTACACTTATTTCTTTTACAACTGAGTATGTTTTTACAGGTCAAGCTAAATCACTTTTAGGAAGGAGGCTAATTATAAATTGATAAAAAATTGAAAAAATAAATAAAATGGTGAATAAAAGAAGAAATGTTTGCCTTACGAGTTGGCTGTAATTTCATGTCTACTCCCCACCCCTCATGCGTGGGACCATCCTCTCAGTGCCTAAGAGTAAGCTAAAACCTAAACCCTAAACCTAAAGTAAACTTTTCATTAAACAGGATACTATTAAATGTGGTTAAAGGCATGAATGTGTTCTCATCACTGTGTTTATTCATGAATATTTCAATAAACTAGTCCTATAAACACAATCGTGTGAAACTATGTAAAACAGAGCCATGACTTACTTGCGCGATGGAAGTTGTAAAGAAGAGAGGACGTTTAAGTGGGTTTTGTTTACTTAAAAAATAGTAAGTTTTTATTCTAACACAGTGCATGCATATGGTTTAATATGTCTAGTAGTTGTGGGGCGCCTGGGGGGCGCAATCCATTGAGCTTCTGACTCTTGGCTTCAGCTCTGGTAGTGATCTCAGAGTCATCAGATGGAGGCCCCTGTTGGACTCTGTGCTCAGCACAGATTCTGCTTAAGACTCTCTCTCTCTCTCTCTCTCTCTCTGCCCCTCCTCACCGTGCATGCTCTCTCTCCCTCTCGCTAAATAAATTATATATGTGTGTGTGTGTGTGTGTGTGTGTGTGTGTGTGTGTGTGTGTCTAGTACGGTGCCCGGATGGCTCAGTCAGTTAAGGGTCTGCCTTCAGCTCAGGTCATGACCCCAGGGTGGTCCCGGGATTGAGTCCCATATCAGGCTCTCTGCTCAGCAGGGAGCCTGCTTCTCCCTCTGCCTCTCTCTCTCTGTCTCTTTCTGTCTCTCATGAATAAATAAAAACCTTTAAAAAATGTGTTGTCTGGTAGTTTTACAAAGTTTTTCATGAAATCAGACAAACCCTGATTCCCACTCCTAAGAGACAATGATTTCTAGCACTCTCAGTTTTAGTTCTGCTACCAATATATTTCTAAATAATACACTGATGATGATATTTCTTAATTTTGTCCAAGGTAAGTGTTGTGTGCTGACTTAGGTCTATGGAAACAGGGAATTGGCTTTCTTATCACGTGACCTACACGGTCCACCTCCCATCTCATTGGTTGGATGCCAGTTTTGTTGCTGTCTGTCATAGTAGAGACTTTGTTCAGAGGTCTCCGGGCCATGGCAGATGGTTCCTGTATAAGGTTGCCTGGAACAATCTGTATGGAAGGGCTGGGCTGTGGCTGGAGGCTTCCCTTTGGAGAAATCAGGCAGGTATCTTGTCATCCTCTGGGCAGCTCACAAATGTCAATATTTTTATGATGTCTCTTTTGTGTTGGCTGATTTCCCTAGAGAGCCAGTCTCTTGCATGGGATGCATAAATCTGGTTGCCAGCTTTCTCAAAGCCAAGTTGGGCAAGCAGTGGGGAGTCCCCCATTCTAGCTTGGGAGTCTCACCTTCTAGTGTGTAGACTTTCCCTTAACCCTTGGCGCCCTTGTCATAATCTGCTTGGTCTTTCTAACCCCAGAGTTCCTTAGGCTTAGCCTCTCTAGAATTAAAGCTCAGGGTTTCTGGGTGGAGAGAGTATTTACCTGGCTGTGTGGTGAGGGTAAGTAGATCCAGGGGTCAGCAACTTCTTGTACATTTGATGAATACTGTTTTTAGCCTCTTCCACCCTGCCTTCCATGACATCCAACCCCCTGTTTCCTGCGTCCTCTGGGTTCTGCAATGAGATACTTTGTGTTGCTTGGCTCCCCCACCCTGCAGACACTCAGCCATTTCTGGTCTACTAAGTTGGGCACTGCATATTTGCTTTCTACATTCCACAGTTTTGTTGAAATACTTTATCACCTGTCAATGTCTCTACTCTTTGTCCTTGTGGGTTTATGCATCTTTTTAAAAAAATCCTTTTTTAGAAAAGATTTAGTTATTTATTTTAGTGGGGGTAGAGGGAGGGGAAGAAGGAGAGGGAGAGAGAGAATCTCAAGCAGACTCCCCACTGAGCATGGAGCCCGATATGGGGCTCGATCTCATGATCCCAAGATCATGACCTAAGCTAAAATCAAGAGTCAGACACTTAGTCGACTGAGCCACCCAGGCGCCCCATATTAAAAATCCTTTTTATGTCCTTTTACTAAGTTCTCATGAGGGAGTAGGAAGGTTGCATCTTCAATTGGTCCCTTTTAACTTGGAGCCAAAAGTTATACTTTAAAGGACGATTTAAGGGTGAAGACACAGGGGAATGAAAAAGTCCTTTTAGGTCAAGGAAAGCAAGGCCACAAACATGGATTCTGAAAGGGTATGGCATCCTGTTTGGGAAATGGGGATCCCAGTTGGCTGGAGTGTAAGGTGAACTGGATGGCAGTGCTCAAGGTGGGTAAACAAGGCCCCTATGGTAGACTGGTTGCAAAAATGGCCCAAATTATTTTTCTCTCTCAATGCGCAGTCCTTGCAATGTGACCGTGCAGCTTCTCCCATTAAAGGGGAAAGTCTAGGCCCCAACCCCAGAATCTGGGTTGGCCTTGTGGAGACTTTGGTCAACAGAATATGGCAGCAGTGATGATGTATAGTTCACTCTAGGCCAAAAGGGACCTTCTGTCTTCCACTCACCATCTTGGAATGTGCCCAGGTGCTCTGAGGACAAATTCAGTTATACTGTGGGAGGATGAGAGTCATGTCACCCACCTCACTTCACCCCAGCCAGTCCCCAAAGAAGCCACCCAACTGACTTCCAGCAAAGTGCATGGACAAGGGAGTCAGCTGAGACCAGAAAAAGCACCCTACTGAGACATGTCTAAGGGTCCAACAACTTAGTTGTTCAGAATTCTGAGGTAGATATGGTTGTTTTCAGTGATGATGTTTTGGGTTGGTTTGTGACTCAATTAGAGCTAACTGATATGCCCAAGCAGAAATTTGAAGAGGCATCATGAGGCCAAGGAGAAACTACTGGTTAGAATTACAGGATCAGATTCTAGTTCTTCCTGTGCTACTAACTAGTTCTGCATCCTTGGGCCAGTCACTTCACCTTAACCCCACCATCTAATTAAAGACACTGGAAGGTAGACCACGGAAGTGGTTGTCAAGCTTCTTTGCAAAGTAAGCCCCCCAGGAGCTTGTCAAAAATAACCATTTTGTGGGGCGCCTGGGTGGCTCAGTGGGTTAAGCCTCTGCCTTCAGCTCAGGTCATGATCTCAGGGTCCTGGGATCAAGCCCCACATCAGGCTCTCTGCTCAGCGGGGAGCCTACTTCCCATCCCCCTTTCTGCCTGCCTCTCTGCCTACTTGTGATCTCAATTTCTGTCAAATAAATAAACAAAATCTTTTAAAAAAAATAGTCATTTTGTCCCCAATCTTGTAAGGTGGAAAAAAAACTCTAATTGTATTCAGTTTCCTGGTGACTCGGAGGCAGCCAGGCCAGCAGACAACTCACACACCACTGTACCATGTGATCGTCAGGATGTCCTCCAGGCTCAAAATGTGGTGAGCTTCCCTTCCTTCAGTGGGCTTTGCTGTGGCTTTGCTGATGCTTCTCCACCAAGGTGTGTAGGTTCCTTCCACCCATGGAGTGGGGGCTCTCCTCCGGCGCACCCTCCCTCCAGCCCACTTGACTTGCATTGCCTCAGGCGGCTGTTTACAGCTGCCTGTCTCACGCCCTCCACAGCCATCCAGTACAGAGCTCTCCAAGAACTCCATTTTTCAAGAAAACGGTCATTCCACCAGGGCTGTCTTTATCCCTCAGTCTTAAAAGGGGAACCCATTCAGCATTCTCAGGCCCTTCAAATCACTGGTTCCACAGTCCTTTGGATTCTCTGATAGACAATGACAGATTTCTAGTGTTCTTTGACTGGTTGCCAGTTTTCAGGGACTGGTGGCCCACGCCGTGTCATACCTTGTTCCATCAGCTGTTGTCTTAGGCTCTGTGAATCCATGTTTTAAAAAGACCTCAATCTCCTGCCCCTTGACATCACTTGTTTCCCATCTGGAATGCTCTTCCCACAGGCCCACGTCTCCCAAACTAGGGTGTCTCCTGGGTAACCGTTTACCATGGATACCAGTGGTTCTAGCTCTCAAATCGAGTAACGAGCCTTGGTCTAAGCCTTCCTGTCATTTATTCTCGAATCGCATTTTGCATGTATGGCTGGGGGAGGGGAGAGTAGAAGGAAGACTTTCCATAAACTACATCCATATTGTGTACTCCCCCTCCTATCCCAGAAAAAAAAAAATAAAATAAATGATCTCAGGACATCAGACAAAAGCTGTAAGGCAGATGGCAAAACCAGAGTGGTTCCCAGCCTTAGGACAGCGGGTGGGGTTTGTAAGAGGCAGGCCTCCTGGGAGCTTGGGGAGAAGAGACACCCTTTGTCTTCCTGCGTGCCCCTACAGTCTGACCTCATTCGGTCCTATATGCTCCCTTCTTTCTGGATTCCCTTCTGCACCGGGAGTCAGCCCCTCTAGGGTACAATGATTAGCAAAGCTGAACGATTTGCAAGTAAGTTCTACATCCTGTTTAGGATTTAAAAACTAGTGGGAGTCGATAGTGTTAATTGAACTCTTTTTGTTGGGGATGCTAGGGCAATTTATTCGATAATTCGATGTGCACTCAAGGGCTTACAGCCACTCACCATGTACTCAGCCAGAAGGGCCAAAATACATAACTTGTTAATTCATTTCTTTGAAATACAATGTTGTAGCCATAAACTTGGCTTTTTTTCATACTTTAAAATAAACAACTCCATTTCTTCGTTGTTTGGCCCATGAGTTGAGGTTCCATCTCACTCACAAATCTTTGGATAGATCTTTGTGAGCACTCTGAAGACGAGCCAGCCTTGTTTCGGATGGTCTCTTTCGTGGTCTTTTACATTTGTCTTGGGATAGCGTCCAGATTCCGTGTCACTCATCCTATCACAAGCTCAGTGGTGGTAGGGTCCATGGGTCTCAGGGTTCATGTGTTGAACTGCATGAGTGCTCCCCCATGTTGGGACAACTGAGTTCTACATGGGGCTGGGCAGGGACTGGGCTGAGTGATCCAAAACGATTCTTACCTCCCTGCTTCTCTGGTTCCTTATTCTATAGAAGGGAGCAGCACAAATTGTCCCTAGAGCTCTTTCAGCGCTGACACCATGAACACATTTGTGATCACGATTTCAGTCTGCAGTAGCTGGCGAGGAGAGTAGACTCTGAGTAACCATTCAGGGTTCCGGACTGACTGATGGCGTTGGGGTTGGTGTTGGGTTCCCTCCCCCTGTTGATCAGTCCCAGGTACCATTTCTTGACTTCTGAGGGGAACATTGAGACCCTTTGTTTCTGATTCAAAAGAATCTCACATTGAATAACATTCATCATTCCTACTCCAAATGCCAGCAGGAGCTTTGGAGTTCATTTTTCTCATCTGATCCTCACCCTACAAGGACATCAGAGCATTGGTTAGCATTTTTGTTTGACAGAAAAAAAAAAAAATCAGGTCTCGCTGCTCTAAGTCACCCATCCCAAGTCACGTGACTAGTGGTGGTGAAATTGGCTTTGAAATCGGGCTTTGCACTTTTCACCAAGGCCCCTTACACCATAACTAAAATCCCAGCAAAATGAAGGGATTCCGGCAATACACCTTTCTCAGACAAACACAGGGGTCTCTCTGTGCCAGGCTGGGTGCTGGGAACATAGTGTGACCCAGGCATGAGGGGTTTGGGGCCAAGGACAGGATTAGGATGGATCTGTGCCATGTGAATCAGTCACCTCAAGTTAGGAGTTCTGCCTTTAGGACCATAAATGCATTCTTCACTGGATTTTCTCTTCCATCTTAGTCTTTCCTTTATCCAATACCAAAAGAAAATTAGCTCAGGATGGCACTGCTCCTCTGAATGTGTTCTCCAAGGCAGCAAGGTCCAAGGGAAATAAAGTGCGAGCCACATGTATGACTTAAAATTTTCCAGTAGGGGCGCCTGGGTGGCTCAGTGGGTTAAGCCGCTGCCTTCGGCTCAGGTCATGATCTCGGGGTCCTGGGATCGAGTCCCGCATCGGGCTCTCTGCTCAGCGGGGAGCCTGCTTCCCTCTCTCTCTCTCTCTGCCTGCCTCTCCGTCTACTTGTGATCTCTCTCTGTCAAAATAAATAGATAAAATCTTAAAAAAAAAAAAATTTTCCAGTAGTCACATATTTTAAAAAAGTAAAAAGAGGAAAAGAGGCAGGTAAAATCAATGATACGTTTTATTTAAACCAGTATATCCAAAATGTTATCCTTTCAGTATGCAGTCAATACAAAACTTATTGAGACATTTTACATTCTTTTCTGTGAAGTAGGGGGTATCTTTTAACTCTTCCCAGCAGACCTCGGACTGGTCACTTTTCCAGTCCTCAGTCGGCGCCCTGGGCTGCTGGCCCCCATGTTGGACAGCGTGCTCCGCTGGGTCTGCCTCAGAGAACGGACTCGTAAGGCGGCAGTGCGGGGCGCTCGCCACCTGTCCCTCTCTGTTGGGCGCCCCATTCCAAGGAGTCCTGGACTCCTGCTCTGATGATGCTCTGCGGGGGAAGCTGCACCATCCCGCCTGCTGCCATTGATCAGCCGCAGGCAGCCCGCGGCCTCCCTCGGGTTCCAGCCCCCAGCAGGCCTCCTTTCCTTACGGTGAAACATGACCACTACCTGAGCCTGGCCAGCAGGCGCCCCCCAAAGCAAGCCCTCATTTGCAGCCCTCATGAATTGCTCTTTCTTTTCCACAGCACACAGAAACCATTTCCCTGCCTCCTCTTACCCCCGTGGAAGTACCACACCGCCCGGTGGAGGGAGCTGCACAAGGCTCCCTTTGTCTCTGGGCTTGGAGCTCTGCAATGTACCTTTGGATAAAAGCGTTACCCTGAAAAGCCACATTTTTGTCTCTTTTCTTCCTTTCCTATTTTTACAGAACCAACAATCAAACCTTCACTTTCGTCATTTAACCTTGCAAAATACGAACGGGTTTCGACTTTGGCAGTGGGTCTAAGAGCTCCCCAGCTCCCTGCCCCGGGTTTGGCTTTCTGAGAGGAGAGCTAGCTAGGAGCCAGGAATCGGTTCTGAAGGCTCCAGAAATCCCTTTCTGATGCCTCGTGATCACTTGGGGACCCTCTGTCATCCTTTATTTCTTACTAAAATCTTTTCCCAACCTCAGGGCGGCGGTGTCCTTTAAAGAAACAGGTTTTGATAAAACTGTGCAGTTGTGTAATTCAAAGAAAAATCAGGAAGCTGGGGCGTAAGGGGAGAGACACAAATGCCATCCTTGAGGATGAGAGTTGCCAAGGTCTGTGCACTAGAAAGTGGAGCCACCAACCCCCCTGCCCAGAACGTGCTCCCCAGAAGAGGCGGAGAATGTGGGCTCTCGGGTCATTATCATCCGTAACTTGTTTTCTTGTTTTAAATCCAGAAACCCTGCGTCTGTTGCACATCAGGACAGCTGGAAACCGCCTCAAACAATTGTCTTACATTGTCCTAGGTACACCTCACAAAACAACAACACTGAGGACAAGGCAGCCCTGTGGAGAGCATGGACCCCGCTGGGCCATTCAGAGGCCTCGTACAGGATCTCTGGACACACATACTTTTAATGTAGGCGCCTGGAACTTTTACTTTTGGGAGAGAGCCCTGGTGTTATTGAAACCAGTTTTCCTCTGGAGGAAATAGTGTTTTTTACTCCTTTCCTTCTCCCCCTTTCCATTTGATTGACTCCAGATTCAGCCCTCTCTAGGACTTGGCCACAGGGAAACTGCAGTTCCATTCCATGACAATGGATTGAGTGGCTGTGTCTTGTCACCCGTAGGACTAAGTGGGGGAGAGGCCGAGAGGCCCAGGAGAGGCTCTACCCTTATAGCACCAACCAGCACCAAGGGGGAAACTTTTATTTCCACTCTGTAATCGTCATTGCCCTCAGAATCTCTAGATCAGGGGCTGGCCACCCATGGCCTGATGGGTAAGTGTGGCCTTTATCTGTCTGGTTTTTAATAAGATTGTGGCTAAATATAATCAACATAAAATCTACCATCTTATCCCTTTCTTTCTTTTCTTTTCTTTCGAGAGAGAGTGGTAGAGTGAGAGAGAGAGAGAGAGAATAAGAAAGAGAGAGAGAGAATCATAAACAGGTTCCACACCCAGCAGGGAGCCAATGTGGGGCTCGGTATCACAACCCTGAGATCACTACCTGAGCCGAAATCAAGAGTTGGATGCTTAATCGACTGAGCCACCCAGCACCCCCATCTTACCCATTTCTAACTGTACAGTTCAGCGATGTTAAGTACCTTCTCAGTGTTGTGCAACCTGTCTCCAGAAACCCTTTTATCTTGTAGAACTGACGCTCTATGCCCCCTGAACAACTCCCCATTTCCCTCCCCCCGGTTCCTGGCAACCACCATGCTACTTTCTTTTTTAAAGGTTTTATGTATTTATTTGACAGAGATCACAAGTAGGCAGAGAGGCAGGCAGAGAGAGAGGGAGAAGCACGCTTCCCAAAGAGCAGGGAGCCTGACACGGGGCTTGATCCTAGGACCCTGAGATCATGACCTGAGTCTAAGGCAGAGGCTTAACCCACTGAGCCACCCAGGCACCCCTACTTTCTGTTTCTATGAATTTGACTACTCTGGGTACCTAATATAAGTGGAATCATACAGCATTTGTCTTTTTGTGACTAGCCTATTTCACTTAGCATAATGTCCTCAAAGGTTCAGTCACGTTGTAACATGCTCTGAATATGGGTGTCCAAGTATTTCTTTAAGACGCTGTGTTCTGGGGCACCTGGGTGGCTCAGTGGGTTAAAGCCTCTGCCTTCGGCTCAGGTCATGATCCCAGGGTCCTGGGATTGAGCCCCGTATCGGGCTCTCTGCTTGGCGGGGAGCCTGCTTCCTCCTCTCTCTCTGCTTGCCTCTCTGCCTACTTGTGATTTCTCTCTGTCAAATAAATAAATAAAATCTTAAAAAAAAAAAAAAAGACGCTGTGTTCTGTTCTTTCAGGTATAGTCCCAGAAGTGGGATTGCCAGATCATATGTTAATTCTATGTGTAATTTTCTGAGGAACTGCCATACTGTTTTCCGACCGGCTATACCTTTTACAACCTCACTAATGGTAAGGCTACGGTTTCTCCACATTTTTTGCCAACAACATATTTTCTGTATTTTTTTGATGGAAGCCGTCCTATTGAGAGTGAGGTGGTATCTCATTGTGGTTTTGGTTTTCATTTCCCTAATGATTAGTGATACTGAATATTCATGTGCTTATCGGCCATTTGTATATCTTTTTTTTTTTTTTTTTGGTAGTAGTGTCTATCCAAGTCCCTTGCCCATTTTTTAATCAAGTTGTGCCAGTAGCCTGGTTTTGGAAACGAAGCTTTATTGGAACTCTCCCCTTCATTTGCATTTTGTCTGTGGCTGTTTTCTGAGCTACCACCACAGGGACCATATGGCCCACAAAGTCTAAAATATTTACTCTCTGGTTCTTTACAGAACCATGTTGCCAACCCCAGCTTTAGAGAATTGACAATTGACTATGTAGGTGTCCTTCACGTTGCTGCAAGTGAATAGATGGTGCACATCACAGCTCACACAGAATCCCACAGATGAGAACTTTCAATATGTGGTGTCACATAAGCATTAAAGAGGAAAATAAGACTGAGATTTTTATTCCTCGCCAACTCCTAGTCTCATGGGCCTTGGCAGTGGCTTTAAGCTTTTTTACTCTCCTCACATACCCTTACCTTAAAACCTTCACTCACTTTTCAGAAATGACCTTGCCCCCCACTTCACAGGAGGAGGAATAATGTAGCAGAGGGATGGGGTTCTTCAAGCTCATTCCCTACCAAATTAAACTGTTCCTGTCTTTGGTTTCTGTCTCAGAGGGACTACTCTCCCCACCTGGGCTCACAGTCCCTCCTCATCCTACTTTCTCTGGAAGGTCCATCGGGCATCCTCTCTCCTTATATGTTTAGTCTTCCTATTTTCTAGTTCATCCCCCTGCGCTTTCAAACAATGCTTGCTTCCCTGAGTGAGTCTATAATCTACCTCTCTATCTACCCGTCATCTATCCACCTATCTGTCATCTATCATCTGTCAATCATCTCTTTAGCCTGTCTTTCCTTCGAGGAACCACTCTCTATTAGAACTTTTGTTTTTGGTAGAAAATGACAAAGCCACCTGAATTTGAGCAAACAGAAGGATTGACTGAAGGACCCTGGGGTGGCTCAGAGAACTGAAGGGAAAGCCAAAAGGGCTGAGCAACCAGTCTTCAGGGACAGGCAGCTTGGGTGCCTGGAGGTCTAGAACTTAAGGATTCCCAGGGTTGTTCTGAAGGACTCTTTATGTCTCGGTTGCTTATCTCAGCTTTTTGTCTACATGGCTTCAACCACTCAGACTATATTTCTCCACCAAGTGGGAAACATGTCTCAGGATATCCCCCGGGAGCATCTGTTTTCAACATTGCCACCAGAGAGAAACAACCAATGTAGCTCCTGTTTAATAATCCCCAGAGAGGGGCTCCAGTTGGCTTTTCTTGAGGCATGTGTCACCCTCCCGTGGGTGCCATGATTCCAACATTCTCTGAAATGTGTGGGTAGAGCAGATCTCCAAACGAAGGCAGGTTTGCTTAACTAGAAGAAAGGAAGGGCATTGGGCAGTGAAAATGGATTTTCACAATATAATCTATTTTCCTATTTCCTTTTCCTACCAAATTTCTTGAAGACATTGTCACGCTTTCTGTATCTACTTAGTCAAGAGACATTTATTTGGGTTCCTGTCCTTACCCTTCCATCACTGCACCTGCCCTGTTAAGGTCGCTGTTACCTTCATTTGTGTCTTTGACTTCTCTCTGGGACTTTTGACCTGATGGAAACCTCCTTCCGACTCAAACCCCCCATCTGTTGTGACTTCACTTAGTTCTCTTACTTTCCTTTCGACATTTTACTGTCTTTGTTGGCTCTTGCCCAGCTGATTATTTCTTCAAGATTTCTTTTCTCCAGGACAGTTCTTTGCCCTGATTTATACCATACACGTCATTTGGACATTTATACCATATACCTCCTGAGGCTCTGCTTACCCAATATAAACCAGCAACTCCCAAGTCCCTATCTTGTTTCTTTCTCCATCGTGATCTCCTGATTGGCATTTACAAGTTCTTCCTCTAGATGTCCCTTTGACATTTCAGATGTGTACAGAAACTGATGCACCTTTTTTTTTTCCTGCCTGGCCTTCCCTTTAGAGACTGGCCTTTCCTTCCGAAGATCCATTTTAGTTAATGGTACCACCATCCCCAATCTTCACTTCGCCCTCTTCATTTCCCATAGAGGCAAGAGAGGTCCACCTCATACATACCACTTGCATCCATTTTCTCTCAATGCCCACGTTCTCTTGTTTGGTTCTGAAAGTCTTCATTGCTTGTTAGGACTATTGCAAGAGCGTGCAAATTGGCCTCCCTGTTTTTAAACCTTTCCTACTCCCTATGGGGTTACCTTTTATTATGTGTGTTTATAAATAAAAATGTATATAATTCAATTATATGGTTAATATATATTTAATCATAATATGTAGAACATATATAATATGTAAATCTTATTATATATTTATAACTAGTTTTTCCAGAATACGACTTGAATCTGCTACTCCTTTGCTTAAAAACTTGCACCTTTTCCTTGCTTTCTGAAGCCCTGCACAATGGGCTCAACTAAAATTCATCCCACTTTGGAGCCCTTGATTCAAACACTTCAAACTGAACGGCATTGTCTTCCTACCTTTAAATATATTTAATGTTTATTTGTATTAAATTTATGTATGTGCATAGTTTTGATAGTGAAAAAGTCCTGCTTTACAAGATTTATTATGAAAAACTGTAACCTCTGCCTGTGCTTCTTCCCAGAGCAGCCATTTTCAGCTCTTTTAACTGTTTCTTTTGAGTTACCTCCATATTTCTAGATAACATGATTGTCTGTTTTGATTTTTCAGATTTAATATTCTTACCTTTATTTCTGCCCTCTCCTGCCTCCCCAACTCACACATACACACTTTCCCTTCCACATCCTCCCACTACAGTTATATCATACTCTTGATAGATACATATGCAGACTTTACATTAACATAACTATGTGAATATTTCTCACAGCTGAGCCATGTTATATATTGTAACTACATTTACTTTTTATTTAAGATTTTATTTATTTATTTGTCAGAGAGAGAGAGCGAGAGAGAGCACACACACAAGCAGGCAGAGGCAGAGAGAGAAGCAGGCTCCCCTCGGAGCAAGGAGCCGGATATGGGACTCAATCCCAGGACCCTGGGATCATGACCTGAGCAGAAGGCAGAGGCCCAACCGACTGAGCCACCCAGGCGTCCCTACATTTACTTTTTGAACAACTTTCTATTTTCCCTGGAGTTAGTAATTGCCATGCTTTCTAAATTGTTTACTTTTCTATATACCAATCAGTGATCACACCTAAGCTCATTGTCAGAAGTTAAAATATGTTCTCAATATATTCACACACGTCAGTAATCCATTTATTTATATTTTTGGACTTAATCTTTCTGAGCCCCTCTGTCTCCTCATCTGATTTTTCAATTTGGGGGAATAGAAATGAGGTTAGGGTAAAACACTGAGAAATAAAATATATACATTACTCTGGCATTTGGAAGGGAGAGAAAACACTTTTCCTCAAATGTAATCCCCATTTACTTTAGTTTTAAAAAATCATCAGGTTATTTCCTATGTCACAGTATTGCATGTCCCCTTGGGCTGTTTGTGTTGAGGTTTGCTCTCTGACTGGTTCGTGTTCACTTACATGTAGCCTCCTCCCCCAATATATGATGGGATGGTAACAATGCTAGTGATGAGGACAGTGTTTCTACAGAAGATGGTGACCAAACATCTCCAAATGATCTCTGTTTCATCTTGCAAAGGAAGGAGAGCGGTCACAGAACAGGAGCAATCAGCAGTGGTGGTTTCTTCCCAATGGAGCTACAGACGATGCTTGGAGAAGTCACATAGCTCTTCACAGAAACACAGATGCACATATAAAGTGCCTATTGGAACAGCCTACATTTCTCCAGTGTTTACAGTTTGCCAGGTTCTGTGCCTGCATTTTCTCACTTAGTACACACAGCATCCCTATGAGTTTGAATGGTTAGGACTCCCATTTGACAGAGGAGTAGTTGCTGCCCAAAGTCAAGCAACTAGTATTTGTGGGACTTGGGAGTTGAGCCCAAGTCTGACACTACAGCCCCACTCTTGCGTCTGTGCCTCACTGCTCTTGATCTTATAAAGTGATGTATGGCGGGGGTTGGGGGGTGGGGGTGGTACCAACCAATGGAGTGACAAATGATTGAAGTGAATACCAAAGGTGTGTGCAAGAACAGTGTGCCAACTACACTGTGAAATTTGGACCACTGGGATCTTTTTATGTTCATCTTGATGTCCTCAGGACTGCCCTGGGTATATTTGCTGAATTTCATTGAATAGAACACATAATTTCCACAAATATGCCAACATATGTTCTCTCTATGAAAAAGGAAGAAAGAACACATGTTTTTAGCAATACCTACAACGTTCTGCAAAATCAGAGCTAGCTTTTTGCTTGGCTTCACCTTTAGACTTAGCATGATGTGTTCCTGGTTATTAAACCTTGTCATTCCCTTACCTCCCATGTCTTTCACATCTGTGTGCTTTGTTAACATTGTCCCATTGCCATGAAGCCCCTCTCTCCCCATCTTTCCCTAGCAAACACCTATTCACCCTTGGGTAATTTAAATATCACCTCCTTGAGGGACACCTTCCATGGCTTTTGCAGGAAATTCCTTCTCCATGTTCTTCAAGGATGCAATTTACCTTGCCTCCAACATAGCTTGTCCTCAAGCTGTCTATACCAGTATTTAACACAGTGCTTGGCTTTCTGATGGCATTCAGTAAAAGCTTATCGAATTAATACACAAGTGTTGAATAGGTAAATATTCTGATGTAAACTCTCTCTCTCAAATTCTCCAGAGCCACTTTTCCTGGATAAGAAATTTTCCAGAACTCTTCCCTCCATACTTTGCTTTAATCCTATCTTCATTTTTTTGTTGCTTATTAAAAATACTGTATAATGGAAAGTGGCTAACCCTCAATTTCTAACCGACTATTTTTATTATACCCAACTGAGTGCAAATATTCCACTCCACGACTTTGTTATTTTTCAATGTTCAACATACATATTACTCATAAAAATGTGACTTCCTGCTTTCTTTCCAGTGTAACACATGAGGGTTCCATAAAATTTACTGGAGAAAATGAAATGTAGGGCAGACAGGAGATTTTATCTATTCACGTGGCTCCCCACTGTCGACTCATATCATGTAATTCCACTTAGCACTTCTGGGCCCATTTCCTTCAAAGTACTTTCCAAGCATTACCTAAGTGATGTTGTATAGGCGAGTGGATGGGACGCCAGGAACTCAAGCCGTAAATGCACGACTGTTAAACACAGTTCTGAGGAAATTAGATTTTAGACTTGGAAAGAAATACGGTCCTGATGCTAATACACTGTCTTCATTCAAATGACCAAACCTCCACCTCCCTTCTGACATGTCCTGTATGAAGACAAGGGGGATATTATATTAAATGGAAGGGTGACTGAGTAGTGGTGTTCCAAAGATATGAAAAGCTATAATCGCCCGAGAACAGCCACATTAAAAAACGTGGTTTGGTTTTTTTTTTTTTCAAGATTGTTGAAAAAAGAACTGCTGTCACTTCATAGTCAAGAAAGACATCGTATACCACACCTGGAAAAGCCAGTAACAGTTCAAGAACAACCATGATTTTAATGGAAGACTCGCAATTGCTATTTTGTGAGTGCCTACTATGTGCCAGGTATTTTGCATACTGCATCGTTAATCCTTTTCCTAAAACTTAAAACAAGGTTGCAATTCTGCAAAATTGAAGGATTTTTCCCAGTCCAGTCTCTAGGATCCCTTTGAACTTCAATCTAGGATTCTCCTACGTCAAAAGGACACCCTTTAGAAAATGCCACCAAGTAGAGAAAAAGACCTGGGGTTAAATACTGTGCTCACAGAATGAAGTTTTCCAGAATTAGTTTTTCAAACGCATGGAAATTTCTGGAAGGTTCAAACTAATACGGTTATGACCAGCAGGGAGTGGGACTACAGGGTATTGGGTGATGGGTAGCTTTCAGTTATTAGTTTCTAGACTTCTGTATCACTTGCAATTTCTTTTTAACAATAAGTAAGTGGTGATTTGGGAATTTCAAAATATTATAATGGGAAAAATGTATATATGTCTTGGGTTTTTTTTGTTGTTGTTTTGTTTTTTGCTTTTTGTTTTTATTTTCTTTTTTTATAATCCAGGTCCTGTTTTCACATGTTGCTTCTCTGCCCAGTCCGGTGTCATTATAAATCTGAGGAATAATTCTTCAGTTCTTCCTGCAGTCAGGAGCATGCTCTCTCTAGTTCATCCCTAGCATCTAGCAGCTGCCTAGTGTCTAGTGAGTGCTCTGTCATTATTGGTTGAATGAGTGAGTTCTGTTTTCCTTTCCATGAGCATTATCATTGGTTAAAAAATTCTAGTTTTCTTGAGACCGACATGGTGTTTCAATGCCTGTGTTTGCATTAGCATTTAACATAGTGCTGGAAACAAATGATCTAGGCTACTGAGAAAAGGAAACCAGGCAACTGGATGTGTAAATGCTGTGCATGTGCTGAGCTAAGGTCAACAACACTGGATCAGGCTGTGGAGTAATGACTACACAGATATCACGAGACCCTTCCTGGTATCGCCCGTCCACACTCTAAGCACCTGTCCATTGCTGTCAGGACCATGTGAGGTAGACCATTGGTAGACCAGTGATTTTGTGTTCCATTAATGTTGTTAATTTGATTTTCATGGGGTTTGCATCTTAGTTTTAACTTTTAGCTTTATAGTGATATAAGAGCCATGTGCAATATTTAGTCTTGTTTGTGTCTATATTTAAGTAATGTTATAATAAAAATAATTTAAGTTCAACTTTGAGGGTCTGTCAATTTTTTTTAAGGAATTACATTGAAGAAATACAAGTTCAAATTCTTTTTGAAATTATTAAACCAGATAAAACCAAGGATGGAGTCCTATAACATATTCCTTGAACTATTAATCCACAGTTGGGGTATATTTGGTCCATCAAGCAAAAATACATGTAATAACTATTACCCACTCTGGCCAATGACCTTATCCATAGGATAGAATCACAGAATCATCTACTGTTTATCGAAATCAAGACAAACGATGGCTTGGGCCACCTCCTCACCTATGGGGCTAGTGACCCTGTTAGTTGTTCACGGAACAGATATTTACCATGAGCCTGCTGGGAACCAGACAGACCCTGATCTGGTAGCTTAGGCTCTTAGTGCCTGGGGCTGACAATTGGCACAGCCATTCCAAACTCCTTCTCAGACCTCCACCTGGTGGGAGTCTACTGTTGACACTGTTTTCTCAACTGCATGCAATTTTTGTCATTATCCATCAATTATCACCCCTAGGAAACCAGAAGCGAGCCATATGCAGTTCCTGCCCATTTTGACTTGAACTCTACTACACTAAATTCCCACTGTGTTCTCTGGACCTCATTTCTTAGGTCAAGTGAGATGCCAACCATTATTCTGCTCACCTGGCTTTTTCTCCCTGCTCAGTTTCTTTCTCCACTGGGCCCAGGGGACTGGTGATTTTGCTTGAATTTACTTATGTAATTAATATGACTTCTATTACCCCCTCTTCTGCCAGTTCAGTAGATCAGCCTTCTGAGTAGCCCTGACCCCAGCATAAGATACCTGATGCACGTAGATAAGTGAAAATGTGTTGTAAAAATGATATTGAGTTGAAAGAGTAGGAAATAAAATTGCATATATATGCTGATTATAGCCATGTGAAATATATGCATACATTCTAAAAGGATTTGAGAAGACAATTATATTATTATGTATTATTAATAAATTATATCGAGTTCAGTGTTTATTACATTTTTTCCATTGAACTTGAGAATAATTAATATTAACAAATAAAAGTCATTGGATTTTAGGGTGCCTGCATGGCTTGGGTAAGCGTCTGACTCTTGATTTCATCTCAGGTCATGATCTTAGGGTTGTGAGATTGAGTCCCACTTCGGGCTCTGGTCATGGAACCTGCTTAATAGTTTCTCTCCCTCTGCCCCTTCCTCCCTCTAAAAAAAAAACCAAAAACAAAGCAGTAACTGGATTTAGTCAACATGACGTTTTTCGTGAACATATGATGGCTCCAAGTTTTCACAACTCTTTCTAAGTCCTCACAAGAAGATGAACGTTATCAGCCTCAAACTTACCACAGAGTCACCCTTAGTTACCTTTCTCTTCCCTTTAAAAAAAAAAAAAATGCTGGGGGAGGGCATATGTTTTGCCCAGCGTTCTAGAACCTCTACTATTCTCCATGATTTCTCAAAAAGACAGGAAAAAAAAAAAAAGGCTGATGGTGATTCTGAATTTCATACTCTCTACCTCTTTCCATGTCCTTGAAATATTTGTTAGGGCTGGGCTAATTCTTTGGGCTTCACCTTCTTCTTCATCATGTTTGTCCTACCTTCTTTGGGAATCGGTATTATCATCTAGAAAAGAAAAAGAGGGTTAGACAAGATTATCACTAATTTACCTTCCAGTTCAAAAATATTACATTAGGAGCAACTATGTATTGTACACAAATGTGAAAAGGTCTATCAGATGTAAATAAACTATAAAATAATTGAAGATGGAATGATATATACATATAAATTTAACTAGGAGTGGTATAATAGAGTGGTTATTTTTGTCATGTATAACCAACCTGACTTTGATTTTATTTTTTTAAAGATTTTATTTATTCATTTGAGAGAGCAAGAGCAAGACAGAGAGTGCACAAGAGCAGGGGGAAGGGGTAGAGGGAGAGGGAGAAGCACACACTGCTGAGCAGGGAGCCTGAAATAAGACTCGATCCCAGGACCAACTGAGCCACCCAGGCACCCATGACTTTGATTTCTGAAACAATGAACACTTGAAAATATATTTTAAAAAGTAAAAAACAGTGTTAATTTTATCTGTAGAATTTATTTCCAATGTTCCTGTGTTCCACTAAGGCACTATATATTAGCTAGTCACAAAAGAACAGATCCTGTATGATTCCACTTACCCGAGGTACCCATAGTCCTTTGCTTCACTGACAGAAAGAAGAAAGGGGAGGGGCAAGGGGAATGGAGAGTTGCCATTTAATGGGTACAGTTTTGCAACAGAAGAGACTGTTGTGGATGGATAGTGATGATGGTCGCGTAGACATGAGAATGCCCTTAATGTCACTGAACTGTATACTTAAAAATGATTAAGACAGTGAATTTTGTGTTATTATTATTATTTTTTTACCACAAATGAGAAAGAATGTACTTACTATTCAAACGCAGAGAAGTCTGTTTCTCTCTTATATATTGATAACATTCTTAAAAAATAAAATGCTTAAAAGGAAATTAATGAGAACTTATGGAATCTAAGTAAAAGAAGGCTTAAAATTTTACAAAGAATGTAAAATTAGTTTGAACAATTGGAGAGATGTGAGTAGTTCTAAGTAGGAAGATATAAGTGTAAAACTGTTGACTGTAATAAAAATATATAAATCCGGGGCACCTGGGTGGCTCAGCTGGTTAAGCAGCTGCCTTCGGCTCAGATCATGATCTGATCCCAGGGTCCTGAGATTGAGCCCCGAGATGGGCTCCCCATTCAGTGGGGAGTCTGCTTGTTCCTTCCCTGCCCCTCCTCCCTGCTCATTCTCTCTCTCTCTCTCTCAAATAAATAAATAAAATCTTTTAAAAAATTTCTATAAATCTAATGTACTTCTTTTGTGAAAGACAAATTGATTCCAAATTGCATATCAAAGAAACCTATGTCAGAATACTCCAGAAGGTCTTTATAAAGAGGAAAGGGGGGAAAAAAAGTAGTAAAAATGGATTGGGACCTCTGGATATTAAAATGTACTCTAAAAACTAATTTTGGAAGGTTAGTATGATTGGAATAGACAGACAAAGGAATGGAACAAAATAAAATTCAATAATAGAGCCAAATGCATGCATACGTTTCTAATAAAAATATAGTCCAAACTGTTGGAAGGAATAGTTCTATTTATTATATTAATATTAATATTATTATATGAGATTGGGCATTGGCTAGTCCTTTGGAAAAAAAAAATACTACCTTGCTTGTCATGCAAAATAAGTTCCTGAGAGCCCAACAATTTAAACAAGTTAGTAAGGGGACACCTGGTGGCTCAGTCGGGTAAGCCTCTGCCTTGGGTTCAGGTCATGATCCCAGGGTCTTGGGATTGAGCCCTGTGTTGGGCTCGCTCTACTCAGTGGGGAGCCTGCTTTTCCCTCTTTCAACCCCCTCCCCCTCCCCCTGGCTCATGTGCTCTCTCTCTCTCTCAAACAAGTTAGTAAGAATAAGGTACTGAAAGAAAATTTAGGAAACAATTTTTTGTAAGAGTGGAGTGGAAGGGCTTTAGACTAAGAATGGTAATTTCAGTATTGTTGGGCTGTTGATGGACTCATCTTTTTGTTGACTTAGTTATTTAGTTTTGTTAGTCCATTCATTCATTCCATTATTTAATTCATGTTTAACTGTGCAATAGAATACCATGATACTAGGCTCTTATTAAAAGTCTAGTTGAGGGGCACCTGGTGGCTCAGAGTGACCTCTGCCTTCGGCTCAGGTCATGGTCTCAAGGTCCTGGGATCGAGCCCCACATCGGGCTCTCCACTCGGCGGGGAGCCTGCTTCCCCCCCTCTCTCTGCCTGCCTCTCTGCCTGCTGTGACCTACTTCTCTCTCTCTCTCTCTCTCTGTCAAATAAATAAATAATTAAAAAAAAAAAGTCTAGTTGATGAGAGACACCGCAGTTGTGGCAGTAGGAGTCCACAGCTTGAAATGTTCCTTTACTGAAAGGGTTCCCTTCTAGAAATTTATCCCGTATCAGTTATCAGGTACGTGTGCACAGAAGGCATTAAAAGGATATTTCATGAGCATTTGCTGAGGGGGGTAAAATGGCAAAAATTCCTCCGTCCTTATACGTACATCACCTGTCATGTGGCACTGTGGCTTCTCCCACCAAGACAAGGACGTTATTTCTACGTCCCTTGAATCTGGGTTGGATGTGTGACTTGGAATAGCTGGCAGGATTTTAGTGAATGTGTCAGAAGCAGAGGCTTGAAAAGCACTTGCACTTTGGGATCTGCCCTCTGAGACACTGAGGCCACTGTATGGAGATGCTGAGACTAGCCCACTAGAGGATGAGAGACCGTGTGGAGAGTGGCCCTCCATTTCAGCTGTCCCAGTTCTCCCAGGTTCCTCAAAGCATTGTGAGCTTAAGACAAAGGGTTTTGGGGGCACCTGAGTGGCTCAGTTTGTTAAGCATCTGACTCTTGATTTCGGCTCAAGTCATGATCTCAGGGGTCATGAAATCGAGCCCCACGCTGGGCTCCACACTGGGCATGGAGCCTGGTTAAGACTCTCTCTCTTCATCTGCCTCCTCCCTGCTGCAATCTCTCTCTGCCCCCACCCCACTCACTCTTAAAAAAAAGAAAAAGAAAAGGGTTGTTAAAGTTGTGATGTTTTGGGGTGGCTTGTTATACAGTGGAAATCAGTTGATAAGGCATTCTTTGTCATCACTAAAAAACGATCTACTTGTTTGTCCGACAAGAGGCGAGTTAAATGAAAGCTCATTGACTCCTACAATGAAATATGAGACTGCCATTAAGAATGATGTGGTTGTATAGTAACTGACATGGGAAACTATTCTTGATGTGTCAAGTGAAAAAAGAAAATTATAAAACAGCATGTGGAATATGATAATCTTTTGGGTTAAAACACACACACACACACACACACGGATGATTATCCTCTAAAGCTAACAGTGGTTATTTCTGGTTTTTAAAATCAATTCTTTGCACATCTGTATTGTTTCGTTTGTCTGCTTAGATGAAAAGAAATACTAATGAGGGTCTGGGGGACAGTTATGGAAGAGATACTGAATGCAGTCTGATTTCTATAGGTAATAGTTGAATTAGCCAACTTTTTGAAAAACCACTGTCTGTGTATATGCCTTGGTCCCAACTCTGGGCTCTCACCCTTGTCTCCTCAACTCAGCTTCACGAACCTCCCCACAGGTCCCCACTCTTGGGCTCCCCTTCCTGTCTTATCCCTTTTTTGCTTTCCTGCCAGAGGCCTCCATGAAACATTCAGTATAATTTTATTCTTTGCTTCTGTTACAGCGCCTTTCTCTGTCTACTCGGGTTCCCATGCAGGATCTGTGCTCGTGGATGAAACCCGAGAGCACTTGGCTACAGACACACTTTTGTCTTCTCAGTAAGCAAAGTAATGTGAGAACCTGGGGGACAGAATGAGCGCTACCAAGTGCACAAGGAGGGCGCTGGTATGGAAGGTGAAAGATGTAGTGTCAGTGGTGGGGTCGTGGGGGGAAGGCTTTCAGGTTCAGTGTCAAAAAAGAATGCAGTGAGAACTCACTGCCTTGCTCGCTCTTCCAGATACCTACTTAAGCCATAAGTATATTATGGCTTTTACTGGGGAGCTGAATATTTTTTCCAGAATTCTTTTGAAATTCTGACTAGTCTTGAGGTAGGTGACAACCTCTTTCCACTGATGGAAATATTGAGTGCCCAAACAGCTAAGTCATCTCTCTTAGGGCAGAGGGAAATGTAGTGTTAAACCCCGTCATCTGATCACAACCAGTGGTCTATGGACTTTAAGCCTCCACAAACAGACACTCGGAAAGAAATGGTATGGCAGCACTGCTTGCATTTCTACAAGAAAAATGATAAATTTTCTATTAAACATTTACAACACCAGAGAATAAAAAAGTAATGCTTAATGGGCTTGGACCAGAGGAAATAACAATAGTATTTGTCTACATTTCTACCCACCTGCCTCTTTCTTCGTCCACCCTTCCTTGTGTCTACCGTCACGGAAATACATTTTTAAAATTATTATTATTAAAGAACATTTATTTACTTATTTGAGAGAGAGAGAGACAGTGAGTGCAAATGGTGGGAGGAGCAGAGAGGGGCAGAGAATCTCAAGCAAATTCCCCATCAAGCACAGAGCCCGACATGGGGCTCAATCCTAGGACCCTGAGATCATGACCTGAGCTGAAATCAGGAGTCGCATGCTTAACCGACTGAGCCACCCAGGTGCCCTGAAACATATATATATATATTTTTTTTTAATTTTTTAATTATTTGACAGATAGAGATCACAAGTAGGCAGAGAGGCAGGCAGAGAGGAGGGGAAGCAGGCTCCCCGCTGAGCAGAGAGCCCGATGTGGGGCTCAATCCCAGGACCCTGGGATCATGACCTGAGCCGAAGGCAGAGGCTTAACCCACTGAACCACCCAGGCGCCCCCATATATATATATTTTTTAAAGTGAGTTTACATCGGTAAAGCCACTGTGTCTATAAGGCCTTTTAGGGAAGTTTCTGAGCCTTTGTGTCCGGTTTTCCAAAAACTCAATCAAAATGCTAAATGATGCAGTGTAATTACGTGGTTTTGTGAGCTTCAGGATAGTTTTTATTTTTTTAATTGGTTCAGTTTCATGTTTTCCCTAATGATTACAAATGATCTGAGGCTTTGAGCTGTGAAATCTGCTTAGTGGAAGGTAAGCCTGTCCTGGTAGGCATTCATTGTGCCTGGGGGGTTTGGGGTGGGGGCAGAAAGAGTGTTTCGTATTTTAGCAATGTGAGTGGTTGCACGGGAAAATAACTATGCAGCCACTATGAACGGGGGGTGTGTGCTAATCCATAATTACAGTTGAACCACTTTCGTGGAGTAACCAAAGATTTATCTACTTTGGGTTCTTTAATACCATGCGGTAAGTAGGTAAGTATAGAAATAAAGTCCTCAAGCTATAAAAAAATCAGACTAAAGCACATTTCTCTTAAATGTGCCCTCTAAAATCTGTGCACAACACATTTATTAGAAATTCCTATCTTACTGGGCTCTGCATTTTCCTGGCTGGCTCTTTTAATATAATTTGTCACTTTTAAGTCCCAATATACTGAAGGATCATATAGCAGTGATATGAAAATAATAGAGTTGAACTAAGCTTTCTCTTTTTAGCCACATGGAAATTGTCTTGAAGCTCTGGTGAACTCCGCTTATTGCTCTCTCCCAGCCCCTCTCCACAGGAGAGAAGGTTGGAGGCTGGGTTACCACTCCAGGGGGCTGGAAGTACTTAAACTCAAAGAGAGAATGGTGTGCCAATTTACTAAATCAAATTAATGCTTTCATGTATGATATGCAGAAACCAATTACTTACCCATCAGATCTTTATTACCTATTATGTACCAAGAAATGTTCTAGGGGTGCCTGGGTGACTCAGCTTGTTAAGCATTCAACTCTTAGTTTCAGCTCAGGTCATGATCTCACAGTCGTAAGATTGAGCCCTGCATCAGGCTCTGTGTTCAGAGCAGAGTCTGCTTCAGATTCTCTCTCCCTCTCCCTCCAGCTCATGTCTGTTCTCTCTCTTTCTCTCTCTCTCTCTCTCAATTAAATAAAGTCTAAAAAAAAAAAAAAACAAAAAAACTGTTCTAGGTTCTCTAGATGCTTCTTCCTAAGACATGGGTCAGCAAACATATCTGCATTGCAGTGTGACAATTCTTTGGTCAACTTTGGCCTAAGAAGATGAAAGAAGTCTTCAGAGAAGGAGTAACGATTGTAGACACAGAGGTTTCAACCCAGGTGTTGGAGCAGACAGACCTGGATGTAAATTTCTGCAGATGTAAATTTCTGCAGTCACTCCACGACCTTGCGCAGGTTCACTCATCTGCACTCACCTTTCATTTCCTTGGCAGTAGAAATGTGATAAATAATACTAGTGAGGAAAACATGTAAGAAGCTTAGCAGAATTCCTGGTACATAGTACGTTCTCATTAGATGATAGTTCTCAGCATCATCGTTACTACTCACCACCCTCACTGTGTAGACGAGCATTAGACTCAGGCCTATGGAGAGTCAATTATCCCAGTTCACACAGCCATTAGGAAAAGTCATAGGAGCAGAAGCACGGTCTTCAAACTGTCAGTCCTAGCTCCTTCCGTTACACAATGGTACCCAGGAAGCCGACACCACCGAGAAGCCAGCCTTCTTCTGGCATCTTTAAGGCCCGGGCTGTACCCCTCTGTGTGACAAAAAACTAATGGCCACATTCCCTTTGTACTTGAGGAAATGATATTTCCCTGGTGGGGCAGGAGGTTGCTATTTTTTCTCTGTGAATTTGATCAGAGATGGATCAAGTGAAAGAATTAGAGGAGGAGGAAGAAGAATGACATGAGGAAAGGCAGCAGTGCCAAAACACAGACCTTAACAGTTCATGGAGGAGGGGTTCTGTCTAGAGTCTAGGGGTCCAGATGGGCCTTATGAACGGATTTGGCTGGGGGGACAGTAAAGAAAGGGAGAGAAGGGGATTTTGCTGCTCCCTTTGCAGAAATTACAGTAAAATGCATAAATCATCAAATACATCATCAAATGCATCAAAAAATGGACATCTTTTGGCCCATTTGTGTGGAGTTCTCTGATCAGAGTCTGAAGTTCTTCGATAAGAGACCCTTGCAACTGTCCAGAGCTTCAGTCTCTTGGGAGGAAGCAGAAGGGAGTGTGGTTGAGCTGAATTTCTTGATGATGTAAGGAGAGGGGTAGAAAGGAGGACTCTCGTCTCTCCTAAATCACATTGGAATACTGAGAGCTGAACCACAGCTGGTAACACCCTGACCTCCGTGGCAGAGAAAGCCGCACTGACCTCATTCAGATACCATCCTTCCAGGAAGTTAATATTTGTACAACGCTCAGCAGCATCCTTATCTGGAACTCCCGATACTCTATGCAATGAGCAGGCATGGAATAGCATCACAGGTGAGGGCTTTGTAGTTTAGAAAGGTTAAATGATATACGTGGTTGACAAAGCTGAGTCAGAGTTCGACTTGAGGTTCTTCTGATTCTGTGTCCCATTCCTTTTCCTATATGGTCTGCCCTGCTATAATGCATGTTTCTGTACATGTGGGTTCATTCCTGCTCAGTTGGTCAAGGGAAATGGTGTTGGGATAAGGAGAAGACTGTATTGGTTCATATACATTTTATCCTGAGGAAAGAGACCTGGAATGATGAGAGTAGAAATTAGAATCTTCAGTGAGAGAGAGAAAAACACTTAGCTTCCGGCCCCTTTGGCAGCAGGAGCCCATCAGATGTGTTTTTATATATTCAAAATAGAAACTGGCCCCTGGGCTCCACCCCTTGCCTGTGTGTGGCCTCCAGCTCACATAAGTTGCTTGCAGTCCTTCCATTCCCACTTTCATGGCGGCCCCACTGGCTCACAACTCCACTTATGATTGTCCTATTTTGTCATTTTCAGCTTTGCTCCAAGCTCCAGCATTTCCACTCTATTACTTTAGGGCTTTTTTTTTTTTAAACTTTCTTGATCTTTCAATATATAAGGTGACGGTCTCCAGCCATGCTGAGATGGACCCTGGGCAGCCCAAATGACCTCCCCAGGTACTGATGATCACTGTTTTGGTACATGCTCTGTCCCAACCTTGTGTTTCTCATAACCCTGTTATTTGATCTCTCAGCTTTGGATAAGAAATATGTATTCACTGTCCTAAACCCTCTATACGCATTATCATATGAGTCCATCACAAGAATAGGTAACATAAGATGAGTTCTATTATTGAGTTCCATTATTATTCCCATTTAATGGAAGAGAAAACCAATACTCAGAGAAGCTAAGCAACATTTCCAAGTGGTGGAATTGGAGTGAAAGCCAAGGTCTGCCTGAATCCAGTCTGATGTGTGGCTAGGGGCTACCATAATGGCACAGCTCCAGACCCATTGCATTTCTGCTCCTTTGTGTTAGTTCTCTGAGCTAGTGGCATTATGGACCTGTAGTTTGTGAAATTTTAAAATAACGCCAAAATGACCTGCCTATTGGAAATGCAGACTGGATACTCAGAGTCACAGAATGGTTGTTTTATAAGGGACCTCTTGTATTGTTCACATTTTTATGAAGTATGGTGTTAGGATTTAAAAGGATTTGAAGAGTGTTAGCATTCTACTTTCTCCGTTTTTTTT
Organism: Lutra lutra; assembly: GCF_902655055.1. Classification (NCBI taxonomy): domain Eukaryota; kingdom Metazoa; phylum Chordata; class Mammalia; order Carnivora; family Mustelidae; genus Lutra; species Lutra lutra. Next base: position 41,429,737 of record NC_062290.1, on the reverse strand, counting down.
TTTTTTCCTCAGAGCTATACAGATGTGGTTAGCCCGAAAAAGAGAAAACTGGGAGATATTACAAAAGCAAAGTACAAATATCCAAATAACAGTTGTATGAGGAAAAACTACGTTTCTATACAAGCAAAGGGGAAGAACAGGGAAGAGTGGAAGTGACCACAGGGATAAAAATGGATAGAGCACCATCAGTTCTATGGGAGAAGAGAGGAGGCTGGCTTGGAAGGCAAGGGAGCTGTTCATGCAGAGTCTAGACAGCCACCTGCTGAGTGAGTTGTAAAGCCAGCCCATGCACTGGGACATAATCAGCCTACATTCGTACATCCCCAAGAGCTGGTGAGCTTGAAATGACAAGGTGTGTTTTTAAACTTTCATGATCACCTTCTAAATTTAAATTCAGACTTTGGCATATAGATTTTAGCACTGATGTGAAGATGTCTGTCTTGTCTAGATGTCCAGCATTCAAGTAATAAGCTACCTGGTGTGATGCCTATCATTGAGTAGAGCATGGATTTCCACAGAAGAAGATAACATGCCTTCTTGGTTTATTTTGGAAAAAGCCACCAAGGATCCTTTAGCCTTTGAATTGGTGTCAATGTTGTGATGTCAAGACCACAATACCAAAAAGGGAAATCTGCAGATGGGAAGGTGATAAAAGACCTAAAGTCAGGAGGGTCCTGTTATTTTAATGTTAGGTACAAATCAGACCACAGTAGTCATCTGATAGTCTCAGGATGTCTTGCTATATACCTTTTGGATAGTTTAAGTCAGCGCTCCTCAAACATTAACATGCGTATGAATTGTCACGAGCTGAGACCAAGAGTCAGACGCTTAACTGACCGAGCCACCCAGGTGCTCCCAGAGTACCGATTTTTAAAGACTCCTACCTAAAAGCAAGGAATAATAGTACACTAGTGCAGGCCACAAAACAAGTCTCAATAAACTTAAAGGAATGAAATTATATGCAGAGTGTTCTCTGACCACACTGTACTAAATTAAAAATCAACAAAAGTAAGCTATCTAGAAAATATCCAAGTATTTGTAGAGCTAAAATGTAATAGTACATAATGTATGAATTTAAAAATATTATAAGAGGTTAGAAAATATTTTGATATATTTTGATATTTTATTTTGATATTATAAAAATATTATAAGAGATTAGAAAATATTTTGATATATTTTGATATAATATATAATATATAACATAATATTTTGATATAAGTGATAATAAAAGACAATGGATGCAACTACAACACTGTTTTTTTTTAAAGACTTTATTTATTTATTTGACAGAGAGAGAGAGAGAGATCACAAGTAGGCAGAGAGGCAGGCAGAGGGGGAGGGGGAAGGAGGCTTCCTGCGGAGCAGAGAGCCCGATGTGGGGCTCGATCCCAGGACCCTGGCATCATGACTTGAGCCGAAGGCAGAGGCTTAACCCACTGAGCCACCCAGGCGCCCCTACAACACTGTTTTGAGGGAAATTTGTAGGTTTGAGTAACTGCAGAAAACAATAATAAACGTATAAAGTAGATGGTCTGTGGTCAACCTTAAGTGATGAAGAGTAGAAGAGAAAATTAAACCCAAAATTAATTTTTAAAAAGGAAATTCTAAAATAAGAGTGGGCATAAATGAAATAGAAAATATATGAGTAATAAAGGAAACCAACAAACTCAGATTGGTTCTTTGAAAAGATTAATAAAATGGATTTAAAAAAGAAAACCTTGGTTACACTGATCAAGGGAAAAAAGAAATGAAGTTACCATTTTCAGGAATGAAAGAAGAGTTATCATGACAGATCTCACTGACATTCAAACAATAATAAGAGGATAATATAAATAGTTTATTCCAACTTGACAATTTAAATACGATGGATACTTCTCTTTAGAACATATTTTATCGAAACTGACACAGTAAGATACAGTATCTGAATAGCCTATAGCTACTAAAGACACTGAATTCATAATTTAAAACTTTCCCAGAAAGAAAACTCCAGGATCAGAAGGCTTCACTGGTGAGTTCTATAAACATTTAAGGAGGAAATAACACCATCATCCCACAATGTATTTTAAAGGATAGGGTGGAAGAGAACACATCTCAGTTCATTTAATGAGCCTAGTATTACACTGATATCTAAAACAGACAAGGTGATTCCAAGAAAAGAAAACTACAGAAAATATCCCTTAAGAATATGGACATGAAAGTCCTTGACAAAATATCAGCAAATCAAATTTAGCAATGCATGAAAGGAATATCTCACCAATCCAGGTTGATCACAAGAATGTAATCTGGTTTAACCTTCCCAAATTAATTATTAATTCACAACATTGGGAAATTAAAGGAGAAGAATTCTATGATCACCTCAATAGATGCAGAAAAAGTGGGACAAAATACAACTCACATGATTAAAAAAAAAAGCTCTTGGTAAACTAAGAATAGAAAAGAATTTCTTCAGTTTAGGTCACTATGAAAAATCTAGAACTAACATCCTGCTTAATAATGAAATATGGAAGCCTTTCCATTCTAGAATAGGAACAAGACAAGCACATATTTTCTCACCACTATCATTTAACACTATACGTGGAGTCCATTGAAGTAACAAAAGAAAAAGTAGACAGTTTAGAAAGGAAGAGGTAGAACTCTTTCTTCACAGATGTCATGATTGTGTACAAAGAAAATACTAGTGAATAAAGTAACCACCCCTTCCCAGACACCATAAACAAAAAAAAACCTCACCAATTACAATAACTTTTGAGCAAATTTAGCAAGGTTGCTGGAAACTAGAAGCAAATAATAAAAATCAATAGTATTGGGGCACCTGGGTGGCTCAGTGGGTTAAGCCTCTGCCTTTGGCTCAGGTCACATCTCAGGGTCCTGGGATCGAGTCCCGCATCAGGCTCTCTGCTCAGAGGGGAGCCTGCTTCCTCCTCTCTCTCTGTCTGCCTGCCTCTCTGCCTACTTGTGATCTCTCTCTGTCAAATAAATAAATAAATTCTTTAAAAAAATCAATAGTAGGGGCGCCTGGGTGGCTCAGTGGGTTAAAGCCTCTGCTTTCAGCTCAGGTCATGATCCCAGGGTCCTGGGATCAAGCCCCACATCGGGCTCTCTGCTCGGCAGGGAGCCTGCTTCCTCCTCTCTCTCTGCCTGCCTCTCTGCCTACTTGTGATCTCTATCTGTCAAATGAAATGAATAAAATCTTTAAAAAAAAATCAATAGTATTTCTACAGTCTGGCAATAAACAATTAGAAAATAAAATACAAAATTTCTTCTGCAATAGCATCAAAAAATATAAGATACCTCAAGAAAAATTTAAAGAAAGATATGCAAAAATGTCTACATAGAAACTATAAAACACTGTTGAGAAAAATTAAAGAAAATCTAAATAAATGGAAATGTATTACATATTCATGGATAGGAGGACTAAAAACTGTTTAAATGTCAATTCTGCCCAAAGTAACCTGTAGAATGAATTGCAATTTGATTTCATTGCAATCCCAATGCAAACCAAAGCAGAAACTGACAAGCCAATTATAAAGTTTATATGGAAATACAAAGAACATACAATGGCTAAAATATTCTTGAAAAAGAAAACCAAAATTGACTTGTACTTCTTAAAAGTGATAATGGTCAGGACAGTGTGGCATTTTGTAAAAGGACAGACAAATCTAGCAATGGAACAGACAAACAGACAAATAGAGGGTCCAGACATTGATCCACATGAATTAGGCCAAATAATTTTTACCAAATGTACAAAAACAATGCAATGGAGAATGGAGAGTCATTTCAACAAATGTTTTTGGAACAATAGGATATCAGTATGAAAACCAAAACCCAAACCACTGATCCTTACCTCACACCATACAAAAAAATTAATTTGAGATGGATTATACATCTAAACATAAAAATTCATATTATAATGCCTCTAGAAGAAAGCAGAAGAATACCTGTGTGGCCCTTGGGTCAACAAAGTTTTTTTAGATAGGAAATAGAAAGTAATATCTGTGAGGAGAAAAACTGATATTTTGGACTTTATCAAAATTAAAAACATTATTATCAAAATGAATAAAGAAGCTACAGACTAAGAGAAATACTCACAGTACAGGTATCTAACAAAAAACTTGTATCCAGAATTTACAAAGGACTTCTACCTCTCAATAATGAAAAGAGAAATTAACTTAAAAATCAACATTAGACTTTAATAGACTCTTCACAAAGGTGGACATACAAATGGCACATGAGAAAGGGCTCAAAATCATTAGTCATTAGTCATGCATATTATACCAAATGAGATACCTTTACACATTCACCCAAAAGGCTAAAGTTAAAAAATCTGACAACACCAAGAGTTGGCAAGAACATGGAACAACTGGAAATTTTGTATATTACTTGGAGGGGTATTAAATGGTAAACCCTGGAAAACTGTATGGAAGTTTATTATTTAGTTAATTATACATTTATCTATGACCAAACAATTCCATTGCTTATTTACTCAAGAGAGATAAAAACATGCCCACAGAAATATTTGTCCATGAATGCTCATAGATTTTCTCGTATCAGTCAATCCCTGGGAGTAACGGAAATATCCATCAGAGGGAGAATGGTTAAACAAATTGTCATATATTCATAGAATAGAATGTGATTCAACAATCAAAAGTAATAGTAATGTGGCTATATCTTAAAAACATTATGTGGCGTGAAAGAGAAGGAACAAAGAATAAATGTTATGTGATTCTATGCATATGAATGTCTAGAAAGGGCACAAGTAAATGGTGATGGAAATCAGAATAGTGGTTGTGTGGCCTGAGGGAAAGTAGGTGTACCTTGGAGAAAATAATGGGGAGGTTTTCAGGGCATTGAAAATATTCTCTATCTTAAAAGGAATGGGGATTATACAGGTGGAAACAGTTGCAAAAACTCATCACTTAGGTTGTACCATATGTGAATTATACCTCAATGAGACTTTTATTAATATAAATAAATGGTAGCAGGAGCCCTATCTTTACAGGGTATAGTCCTCCCAAGTGCATTATAAAAGGACGAGTTTGGGAGGGCCCTCAGCAGAACTTTTCTGCCCTAATCTTCTTTTTCTCAAGCTAGAACTGTTTTAAGAAAATGAAAAGCATGGTGAATTGAGGGTCCTTTCATCCCTCCTTCTTCCAATCCCGGAGAGGTTTTGGTTGTTGGCTGGTTCTAAGGAAGACCAGAACCTGACACATAATACCAGCTTCCGAGACAAAAGCAAGGTGACCTACAGGAACAGTTGTTGGTTTTAGAGTATGATAGACCTAGATTTGACTCTAGACACCAACACTTACTCTGGGACAAAATGGTCGGTTCCTAACTTGCAGTTTTGTAAAATGAAGAGGATTATCCTTGCCTTGAAAGTTATGGAGAGGGAGACTGCCCAACTCTCTTTGCTTACTTCTGTGAAGCCTTTCCCAACTTCCCTGACTCTTGCAAACCAACTATCTTCCCAGTTATACACGGTCATAGTAATTCTCCTTTATTACTTTTTTAAAAGATTTTATTTATTATTTGTCGGAGAGAGAGAGAGAATGCACCAGCAGGGGGAACAGCAGGCCAAGGGAGAAGCAGGCTCCCAGCTGAGCAAGGAGCCCGATGTGGGCCTCGATCACTGGACTCTGGGATCATGACCTGAGCTGAAGGCAGATGCTTAACTGACTGAGCCATCCACGTGTCCCAGTAATTCTTCTTTAGAGCATCCATTGTAGATGTAGTTTTGTATTTACCTGTGTGAATATGTGATTAATGTCATCCCGCATTCCTACTATAAGCAACTCCAGCATAAGGAAAAGTGTGTATTTTTGCTCACCAGCACCTTGTACGGGGCCTAGCACATGACAGGTAAGCAATAAATATTTTCTGGAGGAATGAGGCCTGGCAAAGGCAGGGGAAACCATGAAACTCTGGCCACCCTCCTACTCTTCCCTCTTTTCCTTAATCCAAGTACGCACCACTCACCCCCAGACTGCCTTTGGGGACCTCCTTTTCCCCTTTGTCATCTCCTTGAGTTTGTCAGTATCAGTTTTATTCATCTTTTTTTTTTTTTTAGATTTTATTTTATTTGAGACAGAGAGGGAGAACATGATTAGGGGAGGAGGGGCAGAGAGGGAGGAAGAATGAGAAGCAGACTGCCTGCTGAGCAGGGAGCCCAACTTGGGGCTTGTTCTCAGGGCCCTGGGATCATGACCTGAGCCGAAGGCAGACCCTTAACCAACTGAGCCATCCAGGAGCCCCTCAGTTTTATTCATCTTAATAACGTATGTGCAGCAAAAAAATAAGGCAGGGGAGTGGAGGGGGAAGGTGGTAGGGTACAGGGAGATTTGTCTCTTAATGGCTCCTTATCCTGAAGGAGCCCCACAATAGGAGACTTTGACACAGCGTTTAAGAAATCTGCACGTGTTTTGTTTCTTTCCAAGAACTTTTACACTAGAAGGAACTCCAGGCTACCTATCACCACTTCCCATCAAGGTTTGGGGGTTTCATGTTTATCTGTGTTATTCATACGTTGAACTTGCACCAGCCTGAGCCTTCCTAGGAGGCTTAGTTGTGAAACTCCCATATCTTTTGGCAAGGCTTGCCTTGTTAGAAAGGGGCAACACGGCAATATATTGTTACCTTGCCTTTACTGCCACTTTTCTTCTTCTTCTTTTTTTTAAATCTTATTCTCTGCCTTTTCTGAAAGCACAAAGAGAGACTACTGTTATGATCCCATGGACCAGGAATGCTTCTGCTTCCAGGCAGTCCTCCATAGAAATCCTTCCCTGGCCTCAGTTATTCAAAAGCTCAAACATTTAGATGGGAATGTAATTACTAACTTTTCAATTTTTCATTTGAAATAATTGTATATTCACAGGAAGTTGCAAAAAAATAAATAAATAAACGGTTCAGGGAGGTTCCCATGTATCCTTCACCTTACTTCTTGTTTATAAATGTTTGTTTGTAGAATGCAATGTCTGAGCATTACGAAATTTCTAAGAGTATGAAAGCTTACTAAGTACAAGTTCTTCCCCATTGATAATCAAGTCTGTATCCTTCTAACATGTTTTCTATGCATAAATGAATATCCAGACACAGCTGAGTTGTTGATCAGAAATGGGATCATGCTATCCAGCAACCCCCTTTTCTTTACCCAGAATCTAAGTCAAGAATCTTCCCATTTCTGTGGCCAGAGCTGCCACACATTCTTGGAAAGAGCTACATGAAAGAGAAAATACTTCAAACACTTATGTTCAGAAAATGTGGCATTCTTGAGAAACTTGCTGGAGAAAAGTTAATAAAAAAAAAAAGTCATGTTGTAAGGGAAACTCAGCCTCTGTTTCTGGTTTCAGTCATCTTCTCTGGAAATAAACACCTGTCTTTGGGAAAAGCTGCAGGTGAATCATTACTGGTATGACTCCAATTTTCATAACCAGTTGTTTCCATTCTTCAAAGCGCTCCATCTCCTTGTTTGGGAGATTGGCTACTTGTCTCAAAAAAAAAAAAAAAAAAAAAAAAAGGACTTTTGTTGAGCAGACTGGAAAGAGCTGGGGAGTTCCTTTGGGAGCCATTCAGGATGGGTGAGATCAGTTGAGTTGGGGGCACAAGGGCTGCAGTGGAAGGTGACCAGAAGCCATTGCTGCAGGGGGTGGGGAGCTAGGTCTTTCCGAGTGTTCGTGCACTACCCCCCACGCCCCCACGGCATGGGCTCCCTTCTGTACCAAGTGGCCCCGACCACCTTCAGATAGTATCACCGAAGGGAGACAGTGAGGGTACAGCACTGCGGAGGGTGGCTGGCTGTTAGGATGGTCTCGGGTAGTGGAGATATGGCCCGAGAGGCAGGAAATCCTCGTGGTGTACACGTGGGACCGTCAGACCCATCTCTTCTCTGCTGAGCTCAGGTCAGGGGGCTCTGAGCGTGCAGGGATTGCGGTGTCTGCTGACAGCGCCTGGGGATGAGTGCATGTGGCTCCTAAAAGGCCACAGGTCTCTCCCTGAACTCTCAGAGATGGTAGAAAGCTGGGACGGCTTCACTTGGGAGGAGAATCAGACTGATTTAATACTTCTTCACCCCATCCCACTTCGCATGCTGCATATTCTCCTCCCTGTTGTGCTCTTCCTTGCGGAGGGGTCCAGTGACTAGGTTCCTGAACTTCCGTGACCTGAACAGGGCCTTCTTCTGCCAGGTCTGGGTAAACAATTGGGTAACATGCGTGGCTATCGCAGACAGTTAAGAACCTATTAAGTCTAATATTCTCTTCTGAATATTAGCTGGACTTGCCATTCTCCCATTTGCTTTCCATTTTGTATCCACCAGGCATCCCCGTGGGTCCTCTGTCCATCAGCCCATACAGCCAAGGCCTGTTCTTCTGTCTTCCCTATCAACTGTCTGCCCTACCACCATTGCCTGAGTTCAGTCATCTGTTTGACAAAGATCTCTGTGTTCGTGGGCCGGCCTCCACGTGTGGAGATGAGGAAGCTTGGTCCATGTCACCTCCTCTCTCCTAGAAGGCATGGTTTAGGAAACTAAAGTCTTCCTCAGCTTCTCCAAAGCCTTCTCCCCAGAGCCCAGTTCATCCTCTGGGGAGTCACCAGCACATTAGCCAAACTGAACAAGACAACAAACAAACAAAACCCCAACCCTGACGTGAATCCTCTTTCTCTTGCTGGTGGCAGAAGGGGAAGGAGCACTAGATGACAAGGGGAGAGAGCAAAGGCTGAATTCTAATGCTTTCACTGAGCACCTGTGTGCCTTGCAAGGAGTCTTATTTCCCTAATGCTGAAGATGGAGGGAGAACAGGTAACACCAATGCTGAAATTTACCCTGATTTTATTTTATTTATTTATTTATTTATTTATTTATTTAATTTATTTTATTTATTCATTTAACAGAGAGAGAGAGTGCACACAAGCAGGGGGAGCTGCAGACGGAGAGGGAGAAGTAGGCTCCCCACTGAGCAGGGAGCCTGATGCGGGGCTCAATACCAGAACCTTGGGATCATGACCTGAGGTGAAGGCTGATGCTTAGCCGACTGAGCCACCCAGGTGCCCCTACACTGATTTTAATAATAACTACAACTTAGGATGGAGCTTTATGCTTTATGGTCTTATTTCATCTTTGTGTTGAGGGAGGCTATTTTCAATCTCCCTTTTAGGTAAAAAAAAAAAAAAAAAAACCTGAGGTTCACCAAATTTAGTAACTAGTTCCAGACCATACAGCTAAAAAGTGGCAGACAAGGACTGGGGAGTAACACCCCACAGTGGGGCTCTTCTCTCCACTACAGTCTATTATGGTTTCTTGAGCACAGGACTCACTCGCTCAGCACAGCACTCAGTAGAATTGAACATCATAGCCAAAAAGCTAAACATTGAATAAATCACAATAAAATAGTTTCACAAAGTGATCCTCCAAATCGCATCTAAACTTGTACGTTTCTATGAAGAGGGATTACTTCCATCCATGGATCCCAACAGGAGGTGGGACAACCCCACATCCAGGGTTGAGGGGGGCAGGGGGGAGATGGATGAAAAGCTGGGAAGAGCCAGGAGGGTCAGTGTGGGTAGACTGGGCTTGGGGGCCCTGACCAAGGGCTCTGGAGACCAGAAGGGGCTTCATGTTTGCTTTCTCATTCTGTCCTTTCCTTTCTTTCTGCCTCTCCTTATCTCTTTACCTATTTCTCACTCTGTTTTCTCTGGTTATCTTTATAGCTCTCTTTTTCATGTTTTTCTTTATCTCTTTCTCTCTCTCTCTTTAGTTATTTCTTCCTTCCCTGCTCTCATTCCCCCTTAATTATTAGCTATATGATTTGGGTCAAATTATGGGCCTCAACTTCCTTATCTGTAAATAAAGCATGATGGCAATAACTACAAACGTAGCTCTTATCCATCGGGAACTGTGTTAAACACTTTACTTAAAGTAACTGCTGGAATCCTCATGTCAATTATAAGGTACTTTATTAGCACTAATTCCATTTTCCAGGTGAGAACGCTGAGGCGCAGAGGTTAATTTACCTGCCTCTAGTAACAACAGTAAGTAACAACACTGTGGTTTGAATCCTGGCCACACACGGGCTTCTGAGTTACAGCCGTTGAGCACATCCGTGCTGCTTGTCAACGAGGGCAGGACTGTGAATCCTTGAAAGCAGCGAGGGGCACACGGTAGCCCTTCAGCAAACATCAGTCTCCTTTTGTTTAGCTCTAGGCTCACCCCTAGTTGTTGTTTGTTTGTTGGGTTTTTGTTTGTTTGTTTGTTTGTTTTGTTTTTGTCAAAGGGAGAAAGCAAAGCACTTGGAGAACATAACTGAATGAGGACCCGTGGATACTTTGGGCTAAAAAGCTGGCTTGTGACAAGGTTTCATTTCGCAGGGTGAGGGGCGTGGGGACAGCTAGGTGCCTGAAGACAGAGGAGGGGAGACTGGGAGTCAGGGAGAGAACACCGGGCAAGGGCAGCAGCTATAGAGAGAGAAATTGGGGGGAGGCGAGGGAGGGGGGTGGACCTTTGAGATTAGAGCAATTTAGGGACCGTGAGTCAGGTGGGATGTAACACTTAACCAAACTCCCCGCAAAGTTTCCTCCTGAGTCATTAGTGCTTTTGGAGTTTAATGCATATTATTTAACGTCGAGTTGGCCCTTAGACCTGTATCAGGTGAGATTCGCTCCACTCATGAATCCAGTCGCACTGGCTCCCGCTTGTGAGCCCAGTTTGCCTGATCTCTCCCATTTACAAACTAGGTCTGCTTGCCCAGAAGTTTTCACTCGCAATGAAAGACGTTCCCCAGGACCCCAAGTGGGGACAGGTCGGCCCCTGGGCATGCGTCGTGAATGCGTCGTGAACACTTCCGCGCTTCGGAGGAATCCGGCACCCGTTTCCTTTCCGGCTCCGCCTGGGGCTGGCAGTCCCCAGCCCTCTGGCCTCCCGAGCCGGGCAAGTGAAGCGCACGGATTTGTCGGTTCTGTCCCGGTCTCTTTGTTTCCCACAGTTCATACGTTTGTGTACAAACGCTGCAGCCTCTCTCCCACAGGCTTCTCCTTCCGCTTGCTTCCCTCGCCCTCTTTCATCAGTTCCCACTAATCAGAGGAGGGGTCCCCACAGTGACAGTGACGACGGACACACTCAGCACGTACACCTGTGTATTAGTCGTGCAGTGGGCCGGGAGTTTTAAAAGGATTCCGAGGCAGGCAGCAAAGTTGGTAGGCTGAGCAGTGATCTCAAACGGGCCCCAAGTCGGACTACGCCCCGAAAGAGCCCCTAGAAGGCAGCAGTGGAGAAAGGTAGTTGGGGGGCCTCCTTCCACCTAGAACCACTGAGAGAGGTGGGGTGCGGCAGGTACTGATTGCAGGGGAGAGGGAGAAAACCTCCGGAATACCCCAGAAGAGTGTTCTGGAAATGCATACAAGGTCCTGGACTCCAGAGGGCTGCTGGCCCATCCCTTCCTCCCACCCCGGCACAGAAACCCGATTTCCTTATGCCTGTCGCAGCTTTGGGTGAAGGCATTTGGGACAGGAACGAGACAGACTATCTCATTCATCTCTGCAGCCCCAATGTCTACAGTGGGCTGCCCCGCACGCAGTAGGCACTCATCAGTGCTGCTGTTACGTGAGCAAATCCAAGCAGGAAACTATGATCACCATGAATGGACTTACTATCTGATCGTTGCTCAAAAGAAAAAAAAAAAAAGTACAAATAAGGATTGGAGAATGGGGTGGAGAAAGAGGAGAGAGGAAGCATTGGGATCGTGGGGGTGCTTCAAAGAAAGAGGCCAGCGTGGGGCATCCAGTCCCCACACCCCAACTTGCAGGAGAATAAACCAAACAAACCTAAGGAGAAACCAGCGTCCCAGGCCAGGTTATTACCCTGCCGGACCAGAGTCAGGCTACCCTAAGCTCCCATCCTGAGACAGAGGCTCACATGCCTCCCCAGTGAATATAAAAATACCGGCAGGACCAAGCTCCTCCCAGCAGTTGCTTTTCATCTATGGAGTTCACAGGCCGAAGCGAGTTGCCTTTGCAGCCTCATACACACTGCCCGCAGAGAAAAAGAAATGCCTGGTAATACAGTAATTTTTTTTCCCCTTCACTTTGGCTGAATCAAATAGGAGTTTGTCCTTTTAAATTGTCTGCAGCCAATGTAAATTCTAAGCCTAAGTCATTCTCGGAGAATCCTAGCGGTGCACACGGAGGAAAAAGGACAAATGCCCTGAGAGGGGTCGCAGGGCCTGGAGGGGGTGCCCTAGGGGTCTGGTGAGTCGGTATTGCCACGGGTAGAGGCTGCCCTTGCCTTTTTGTATTTCGGCAAAAGAAAGGGCAGGAATCCGTCTGCTCGTCCTAGCCTGGATTTCTAATTGTAGTGGCAGGACTCAGATCTTTACTCTCTAGAAAAGACGAAAGGCCCGTCAGAGCGTGTGTTGCATTAGTAAACGGGAGTTCCTGTGTTCTGCATGTGCTGATGGCAAGAACTGGTGGAGAGTTGAGGATGAAGCAAAAAATGATCGGGGCCGAGGAGAACAAGCATTCCCTTCCAAGTGCAGGGCGGAGAGGGGCTCTGAAGAATTCAGTCTCAGGTCGGGTCGACGGGCCAGCGCTGCCCTTCCCTCCTTGTTGTTGTCAGGTCTTCCCTCCTTGTTGTTGTCAGGTCTTCCCTCCTCAAAGGCCACAACACATCTAGGCCATCTTCGGCAGGGAGTGAGCACCCACCGGGCCTGCCATCTCCTGATGGAGAAGCTGTTCCTGAGGCTGATTCATCCTTGCAGACGGCCCAGCTCTTCTTGAGCAGTGATTTCAAAGAGTTAAACTGCTTCCATATGTCCAGCATGGGAGTGGAGTTTGTAGCCTTTGGCAACCTCGGCTCAATCCAGCTGCAGCTGCTACCTGTGTGTTCCATTCTGTGTGTGTGTGTGCGCGCACACACACACACCCGCACGCCCGTGTGCAGTGACATCTGAACCATGTTCCGACCGTGTCAGTGAAACTGTTATGTCTTTGTTGGGGGAGATATTAATTCTGAGCAATTACAGCTCCCTCTTTCCTCACTCCCCCCCACCCCCCCTTCCCCTCCCTTCATCGGCTCAGCAAGGACCATGGACCATGTCAAACAATATACAACAGAGAAGAATGCAAATAAACTTTAGTCTGCATAGCCCAGCAAAGCAGTTAGCCGCCCACTTGCAAGATACTTAACTCTTGTACACATGATACACAAAGAACGCTAGCTACTTTCACCAATCCCTTTAGACCAAAAAAAAAAAAAAAAAAAAGGCAAAAAGAACTGATCCTTGTCTTTCTATCTGTGAGGTTGCAGTTCCTCCTGCTAATAAAGAAGCTTTTCCCATGATGCAGTGTGATAAGGATTGGCCTACATGTAGTCCAGAAAGCCACCGCCGATGTGTCCTTGATTAGGTGTCTTATCTGCAATTGAGCGGCATCTGATGAAGATTGCTGACAGCATAATGGCTGGGAAAGCATCGGACAGCTCCATAAAATGGCAGCTATGTTATGACATGTCAGCCAGGACCTGGTGGATGGTAAGTTTGGCGTGTTCACATCTTTTTTTTCTCCCACCTCCCTCCCCCAAACCTCCCCCCTCCTTTCTTTTGAGCTCCTCCTTTATTGTTCCATGCACGTGTTATAAAGTTCCCTGCCTGCGGAAAGTTCAAGCTCAAGTTGTGGGAGCCTGGGGTGCCTTCGCACACCAGTGTGCTAGATAGGATTTCCCTGCTATTGTGGCCAGGGACATAGGCCTTTTTTTTTTTTTTTTTCTTTTTTAAAAAGGCAGTGTGAGTTTTGTTCACTTAAAAAAGAAGAAAAGAAAAGAAAAATGTAGATGGTACAGTCAGCCCCAGGCTGGCTGGTGTGAAATGTACGGAGGTGGGGCCGTCATGGGGGGACTGGAGCCTTCTTGGCTAATTGTTCTTGCATTAGTCTTAAAACAGAGTAATGTACTTCTTTCTTCGGCTTCTCTGAATAATGATTTAGATAGTGTATTGTATCATGTTGTGTGCAGTTCCCTCATCAGTATGCGACTGTCCCCCACGCTTCGCCTTAATTTGGAATCCACCTCCCTTTCAATGAATACTGTAACTGGAGCAACCACTGATTACTATGCCACTCAGCGTAATTAAATTTAGTTAATAAGGATATGCATATTCAGTTCATTATTTTTCTTTGCTCGGGCAAATGTGTGTGGGTTTGTTGTTGCTGGTTTTTTTTTTTTTTTTTTTTTATCCCCATATTTGTCCAGCTGCAAATTTGAGGAAGAGGGAAAAAAAAAGGCATAAAAATTCAGGACACTGATGAGTTCTATGATTCAACTTGCAAAATAATATCGAGAGAATCTGAGAAGTTGTGACTTTCTTTCATCAGAGTGCTGGGATTAGAGGGCCATAGTTTTGGGAGAGAAAACCTTTCCCATCAAAAATGTGCTATGTGAAAATTTTCAATCTACTGATTTCTGTTGTGGGGACAATGGTCTCTTGTAGGCAATAGTCGTGACATGAATGGGCAAACCTTTTGCAGGCAAGCCTTCCAGTATGAATATTAAATTCATTCTTGGGTTAATTCAGCTGAGGATTTATTTATTTTTCTTCCTTCCTTTTCTTTGCTCTGCTTTGCTTTTCTTTCTTTCTTCTCTGCCCCTTTCATTTAAGTCTTGACTGCTTTTGCTTGCTCTCTTTGATAATTATTATGCTTAGGACAAGGGCTGTTTTCTCACAATTAGTACAGTGTGAGACAATGGGCACTTTATTCGGGGTGCAGAGGGGTATGGCCAGCCCCGGTGGTCAGCCCGTCCCCAGTGCCCAGACAGGAGGGAGCGCCTTCTCATTAGTCCTGGCTTCTGGCTCTGCTAGGCAAGAGGATTTCTGATTAATGTGTGAATTCCCTGAAAGATGAAAGTTATGCTGTTGCTTCTAGGCTCTTCCTAAGCGCCTAATGTGCAAAGAGGCTTCACTCTACCCTGCAGTTCTTCTGGTGCGCGTTCTCAGTTATGTGAGGTGTGGGAGTCTGCAGGAAAACTTTTCTGTTGCTACTTGTTGCTGCTTTGAGTGCTCTGTTTCAGGGGGAAAAAAAAAAGAGTCCAGTTCCTCAAGGAGAGACAGAAAAGCCTGCCTCCCGTCCCTTCTCTCTGGCTCTCAACCACTTTCTTCCAAGTTGGAGTATATTTTATAAGTGATTAAAAACTCTACAGTGGCAGAGTTTTGTTTATTATTGCATTTCTTATTAGACTTCAGCACAGTGTGGGTACATGGGTGAAATGAAGTCTTAAAATACTGACAGGTACTTGGAGAAAGATATGGCAGAAATGTTTACATAAAAGATTTATTTGCTTGATGCGAATGCAACAAGACCGGAAGTGGTATTTTAATAGTTACTCTGACCCTTAATGATCATTTTATGATGTTCCTAGAAGTAAGTTTTAAACATCAGTATTTAAAATGAAACAGTGTTTTTGTTGGGAAAAAGCAAAAAAAATTTACTCTGAATTTTTTTTATTTAAAAACTGGGATCGATGTGGGTATAAAGAGATAATCCCTGTAAATATTTCACCATTAAATTTCATCAAGTCCTGTATAGAAAGACCATAGCTTCCCAAGAGAAGCATTTTGTAAATACTGTGTTAAAGTTTTGTGTAGGATAATTATTCATTTTGAAAGATGATCTTCCTTTATTGCCTGAGAAAATGAGGAATATATGTAAGCACAGGTTCAGAGGTAAAATATTAAGTAAAAAAAACTTTGCATAAATGATTTTCATATATAATCTTCATTAGGTTTACATGAGTGGTATGTATGTTTCTTCTTAAGGAAAACTCAATTTTCATACACTTGGTTAATTTGGGAAAAACGTCTAAGAGATTAATATTTCATGTGTCCTTGAAAACTTGGAATGACAAAGGCTTTGTAGAAAGTTTAATCAAAGTAATTCTTGTATCCTGTCAGTAATATACTGGAAGAGAGAAAAAAAGTGTTGTGGCCGCTTTACCACTATTCCGTTGTTTTTGATTTCAGGAATATTTTTGAAAGGTGTTTTAAAGGTTCTTACAAACTGGTTTTTTTGTTTTGTCTTGTTTTGTTTTCTGTGATTCTGCTCTTACTATGACACTGTTCTTTTTATTTTTACAATTATTCTGGGGTTTCTGTGTAAGAAAGGATATTGTATCCTTATTTGGCTTAATCAAATGAAGTTTTAGGTAACCAAATCCTGAATGCGAAAGCTGCAGTGTTAAAGTCTTTGGCAATTGCTTCCTGACTTATTGTCTGTTTCACTTAGATTCTCTTGTTGTGTGACAATGATCATAAATTCTACTTGACAGGGAAAAAACCCAAACAAGACATAGTTGTCCAATTCTACATCTGTTTTCCTTCCTAGATAGGCATGTTTTAGTAAAACAGAGGGGAGGAAAACATTTTATTGAGACAGCTAAAAATAAACAAGCACAAAAAGAGTAAACTCATTGTGTGTGTGTGTGTGTGTGTGTGTGTGTGTGTGTGTATGTTAAATATCATCTACATACATACAGTTTTTTAAATGGTGCATCTTAGAGGTTTTACTTCTTTAGATTATTTTGCCTGTAACTCCTTCATGGAGAAAAATCATGTGAGGAGTTTAACTCACAGTTGTTTGGCTATATTTAGAGTTCTGTTGATGACCTTTTACAATATTTAAAAATACCACTTGGAATGTATGAAAGCTGCGTCTGGTAAATAGCAATATTTCATTAATGAGATAATATTATTTCATTAATAATTTCACTAATGAGATAGCCTCATTATTGATGAGGCTATAGATTTCCTTTTGAACCACTGAAAAATGTTATAACCAACAAAAGCAATTTTGGGAATTGCCATTCTATTTTGCCCTATTTATTTGAAACTCTCTGTAAGACTTAGAACTTCTTCGTTAGCTATTTGGAACTTCAGGGTGATGGGTAGTCACCAGACATTATTTTTTTCCCCTAAATTTTCTAAGTCTAATCCTTTGATCCGATCAAAACCAGGCCAGAACACTCGTAAATTTGCCCTAATAGTGACGGGCAATTATTTAAATATTAATCCAGAAAATTTCTCTGAAAAACGAAATGCTGGTCTATGAGATTTGAAATCCTCAGTCTTACAAATATTAATCAAGATAAACAGGCAGATAAACATAGAAATTAAACTAGATCTCATAGTGTCAAAGACACAAAGCAGACTCTTGCTTGAACACTAATCAATCTACTCAGTTGTAATGTACTTTTTATTTTTCTTGAAAGGAAATTTATTTTTTGAGAAGCTGATGTATTAAAATATGGTACTTCTACATATGTCCTCATTTGCTTTTAGACAATATCAATAAGGTGAAAATGCATCTCTTATTTGTTTTAAAGATAAAATTCTGTTTTCAATACAAAGTTGAATTAAATAATTTGATAACAAATGTCACTACAGGTATGACAAAATGGAAGGGATTGTTTTCATGGCAAATGTTTCTTTAAAAGTCTTTGAGAAGTTGAGGTGGACTTAGGTTTACAATGAATTATTTTTAGCTGAAAATCTGAAAATTTATCTTCTTACAAATGCTGACACTGGGGTATCTTAAAAGTCTGTATTTTATTTTACTTTACTACAAACAAAAGAGTTCCTAAACAGCCCAATTAGTATGCTAAAAATATATTTGAGAAAACTCCTGTGTAGCCTAATGACCACATTTAGACGCCTGTGGTAATCTACCAAGCATCCGAAGATATATCTGAAAATCAAAATTCAATTCTTACTTAATTTCAAATTTTGTTTTATTTCCTTTAGAGGTATAATTGAATGTGGAAATGTAATTGAAACTGAGAGACACCATACAGATAATAACCACATCAACTAGTTGCCTGAAGATATTATGTCTATCCATTAAATATATTTCCAGAATTAGAAACTGTAAAATTTATGCCTCACTCAACAAATTTTTGTTAAGAACTTACCATGGCCAGGCAGTGGTCTTAGTATAGGGACGACCAATGCTATCTTTGTTCTGGAATCAAACCCATGTCCCAGTGTTATAGGTGGGGGATACTCATCACATTAACGAAGGTTTCTAAATGATTTCTATTTTCTCTATAATGTTGGGGAATGTGTAGCTATTACATTTGCAGATTTGTCACTGAGTGTCAAAGGTAGTTAATACCTCTTTTCATTCATGACTCATTGTCAACGGTAGTTAACACTGTTTCTCAATCTTGTGAGTAAATGTTAACATTGCCATTACCAAAGCCAGTTTCTGTGCAATTAGTGGCATTGGTAAAAACTAATAATTTATTACATATTACAATTTCTGAGTGAAAAAACAACAACTATGATGATGATGTCTGAGTGAAAAAAAAATGATTTTCATATCTGTAAATGACCACTTTTTTAATATTTCAAATTTTGTCATAGATAGATTGCATTTTTTCATTATGCATCTTCTTCTATACCTATATTCTTCAGTGATGCATTTTCATTTGTAATATCATTCTAGCATATTTAAATAAAAATGAACCATATGACTGATGTGGTTCAATATATTAATATTCCTCCAAGATACTTTCTTATCTGGGAGTGCTTTTTATTTTATTTTCCATGATTTATTTTCACTTGTGTGCTTGCCTAACAAATGCAACATATAAACTTTGGATACGGGAAATATCCTTTGGATCCCATCCTAATAAATAGTCATTAGATGGTTATTAATTTAATCAGAGAGTAAGGAAACACAAGTGCCTGTCCATCCTCTTTTCCCAGTTCTTTTTTGGAAGCAAAGGGTCATGTTCTCAAGGAGTATTATCTCTTCTATCTGTGGGAAAGCTGGTGTTGATTTTCCAGTGTAGAGACTAGTCAACAAAGAGAGATATCCGATGCTCACAACGTCATTGAAACTACAGCGTATTTCTGGAACAGAGCGGAATGATGTCAATCACTACCTTTGAACATTTTAAAATTCCCCAAGATTGTTATTTTGTGACATTTTCTATACTATCATTTGTATTATATCTAATATATATTCTGAGGGGCTGAGAAAGTGAAGTTGGATATAGGAAAATGTACTGGTGAAGATGTACCAGGCCAGCAAAAAAGAATTACATTCCTTTGTTGTAAGCAATGTGCAAAATAAGGTAATGCACCTTCAGGGGAGAAGTTGTTTTCACCAGAAGATCGGGTAAGGGATATATATGGCTGTACTCTATATTTCACTAGTTTTAAGCCTGGTTAGTACTTGGTTGGGAAGCATTTTAAATCTTACTGCATTTTAAATGCTTAAGCAAAGAGGAGAATAGAAAGTTATCAATCAGTGTTTGTTAGGATAATTATTTTTTTAGCTTATGCTTTGCATGCTTTGTAAAAGGGACAGACTTAGCCTATCATGTCATGGGCAGCTTTAATAATAATTTTCATTTCTCACTGTTCTAAAATAAATTTAACCCAGTACTTCTCTGAAAAATGACTTTATTCAGAAAGCAATTATTTTTAAACTTCCCACTACTATGTTCATTTTCTGGGGTTATAATATAATGGATATGTTTATGAGCACAGGGCTGAATCCTGGGAAATGTAGATTTGGTGACCTCTGGCAAATGAATCTGCTCCTCTCACGGCTGGTAGAGCCAGCTGTAAAGTGCAGATAATCATACTCATTACTAGTCATTCCAACCTGTCGTGAGAATGAATGGGATGGAGCCAGTGAGGCACCTGGTGGGTGCAGAGTAAATACCAAGTTCATGACACATACCCACGGGGGCCTGTATAAGCCATGACTATTCTACAGTCTTGGGCCCGAGCACTCAGTAGGTGCTCAAAAAACATGGAGGGCCTATTAAGTGAATGCAATTGTAACATTTTTATGGGGCTTTCATAATCATGTCAACTTTTTAAATTCATGCAAACTTTATTTGTGGGATCTGCGTACATTAAATGAATCTGAAAAATTCAGTATTTTCTGTTTCAAATTGTAGCAGATTTCTTGGGCACCTGGGTGGCTCGGTCAGTTAAGCCTCTGCCTTTGGCTCAGGTCATGATCTCAGGGTTCTGGGATCAAGTCCTGTTCCAGCTCCCTGCTCAGTGGGGAGTCTGCTTCTGCCCCTGTTCTGGTGCGCGCGCTCTCTCTCTCTTAAATAAATAAAATCTCAAAAAAAAAAAAAAGGCAAATTGTAGCAGATTTCTTTCTTTTTCTTTAGGGCTTTATTTATTTATTTGGCAGAGAGAGAAGGAGAAGCAGACTCCCCACTGAGCCGGGAGCCCAACACATGACTCGATCCCAGGACCCCAGGATCATGACCTGAGCTGAAGGCAGATTCTTAACTGACTAAGACCCCCAGGTGCCCTGTAGCAGATTTCTTAAAGCAGAGCCTCCTTGGACTTAGCAAGATTCAATAGCTAATGTTCCACATTAGCTTAATTTTCAACATTAAATGCTGTGATTTTAAGGGTAAAAAAAAAAAAAGTCAGTGATTATGGAGGGCCTTCTCTTTGCCAGGTGTTTGCCGGGTTCTTGGGAGGTAACATACATCAATCAGTCTTCAGCATGGGACGATGCAATTGACATTACCAGCCTCGCTCTATAGATGAGGCCATTGGACTCTGAGGATCAGCCATATGCTGAAGTATGTTCTCTAATAAGGGAGGAAGGGGCAGAAGAACACTAAAAGCCACCGCATCTGAGGTGTGCCTGCCTCTCCTCCACAACCCCGCCATCAGGTCTGTCATCCAATGACCTGGGCTATGACTCATGATTTGTGGCCATGGTCAAGCGTTTTGCCACTGCCCGCTCTGCACCTGCCTGCCCCTCCTTCCCAGCTTCAAGCCTGACCTCTCCGGGAGACTCTGCTCTCTCTGTGTTCAGTGAGCTGCTTCGCTCACTCTCAAGCTGCATCCGAGACTGTACAGCTCTAGGACTGGAGGTGGCTGAATTCTTTGGAAATGTGATTCCATTCATCTTTCCTCGAGACAATTAGATTCGCTATAGGCATAAGCCATCTGGGGGAAATTTTTTGGAAAGAAATTGGCAAGCAAAGCATTTCCATTTTCAGGTTTTGATAATATCTGTTTACCTCATGGGGCTGTTGTGAGGCTTCAGTGAGATCAAACATAATAAACGACTTGAAATCTGTAAAACGCAAAACCAGTCGAAGGTACACGCATTATTATCTAGCAGTGTTAAACATGGGCAGGTGAAGAAAAGCTTTCCAGAATTTTGCCAGTGTTCTGGAGCATGAGATAATGCTAAATTTCCACCAGGCAACATGGAAAATGCTGGCTGTCTAAGACGTTGGAGGATGCTCTTTGCAAATTCTACTGCTAAACTCAGAGGGATTAATCCTTCACATAACAATGCACCACTCGTTTTCCAACATCCTAGACAATAGCAGTGCTAGCAGTCACCACCTTTTGTACATTTAATCGGAAGGCATGACATAAGCAATATTTCCCGAATGCCGTCTGTACCATCTTGCAAATCAGTCCCTTATTTTTTAATTTTTAACATTTTTTAAGGATTTTTTTTTTTTTTTGAGAGAGAGAAAGGAAGAGAGAGAGAGAGAGCACAAGCCAGAGGAGGGGCAGAGAAGCGGACTCCCAGTGAGCAGGGAGCCCGATGTGGGACTCGATCCCAGGACTCTGGGATTATGACTTGACCCAAAGGCAGATACTTAACAGACTGAGCCACCCAGGTATTCTCCCTCCCTTTCATTTCTTTTTTTATTGATGTAAATTTGCTCTTTCACTTGTACCACAAGACTTGTTGTAACAATTCTTTAATGAGGTTAGTATTTTAACCTGCACTTAGTATGTATTATAATAGGTAGGATTTAGTTTGTCACATAATATAGGGGCAGCATATTATGCTATTAATGGGATTTTTCCTCTCTAATTTTGGGGATTGTTAGAGGTAACCGTATCATCAGGAACTGTTTGAATTACAACACCTTAGCATCTTTGATAACTTTTTATACTGTATGTAGGTGTATGAATGTTCTAATACAAATGAAACTACTTTATTATATGACACTTGCAATTAGGAATATAAGATTTGTCTTATGTTATTTAGTTGTTCCGCCAAAATTATAAGTCCCAAGAGGATGGGGACCAGGTCTTATTTACCAACTCTAGCCAGTATTTTGCACATAAAAGGCCCTTAATAAATAATTGTCAAGTTGTATCAAGACTATAGCTTTTCCATTTTACTAATGGAGACAGTGATCTCAGTGGATACCCAGGCTGCACATTGATCAATGATGATGAGCTCCCAATCCGTGGTCCACATTATGAATCACCACCTGCCCTTTCCAAGATAAGACTTAAAAGTGCTAGAAGTGTGGAGGAATTATGATGAAATTAGCATCGGAGTTTTAAGGCAGAGGGCTAGATAGGGAAGAAAGCCTCAAAGCAAAAGTAGCCAATTCAAACTTCCCTTCAAGCAGACAGGCTCATGGTCATTACCCAGTGTTAAGCAGCAGATGAATAACCCATCTTTGCCAGCATGGATCCCCTCCTGCTTTCTCAACTCTGCCTTTATCATAGTGACTTAGACCTTTCAGGCATCTAATAAGTTAGAGAATTTGAAAAAGGCTAATGTATTGGGGGACAATTGACCAAAGCAAGGTGATTTTGAAATAAGTGAGCTTTTTGTCTATCTTCTTATTTTTTATGAAATCAGTTTCATTTCAGAGGATTGATTACTTTTCCACTTGAAGGTTTCATTGATTTTTCCACATGTCTTCCCTAGATTGCAATGTTGGGAAAGGCCTTGGTCGGGGCCTGGCATTTTAACAGCATTTGGGTGAGGGCTCCTGAACACGCCAAGACTTACAGAAACCTAAAATGGAATGGGTACAATATGGAGGGACACACATCTTTGGGAAAGAGAGAAAGAAGGTCCCCTAGCAGTGTTAAGAAGTAACTGCTTCTAAATGATCTCTTTGGAAAGAGCAAGAAAATGAAAAATACCTCTTTGGACCAGAGCCTGTTTCAACCATTTAAGTCATTGTGGGGATGAGAAATAAGACCCTGCTTCCCAATGTCTGGGCTGAGTGCTCTGCAGCCCAATCTTCCAGAGTCCGGAAGGTCACCCGTCCTTACTCTCATGACCCGTTTTCTTTGGTGCTGTTAGAGAATGAATCTGGAGTGTTCTCGAGGCCCTTGGCAGATACAGGAGCCCTCTCAGCTAGATGCTGCCCTTCCGTATAAGGGTACTTCCACATCTGTTAGACACTAGTGAGACAGCAACTGGTTTTGTTTACTTCCCCCCTTCCATGCTGCTTTGCAGAGATTTTAGTGTGAAATGATGATAGAGCGATGCAGGGGAAAAATCAATTGTGGACTGTCACTTTTGCTCCTGACCCCTATCCCCTGCTACAACCAGCATCGCCGTTCCTTGTTGCTTCGGGAGCAGAGCCTCTGGCTGAAGAGCCGGAGAAGGTCTGCGACTACAGGACGATCTTCCCTTTGCCTTCCAGGAGCCTTCAGCTGTTCTTACAGAGTTTCCAGGTTAATGCTGATGCTGACAGCTAATCTACAGGACGTTATGCGGGGGCAGGGGGATAAATTTACATTCCTCGAACTTGAACTTTGGGCGGATATTGGTGGGAGATTAAGAGACTGAAAATAGCATACGTGTCATAGCATGCATTGAGGAGGACAATAATAATAATAATAATAATAATAATAATATGGTCATTTTCTCTTATTGATAGACATGAACAGCCTCATGCAAAATTCTTTCCCTCTCTGTAAAGTTCCTTGGGGTTGCTCAAAGGCAGAATTGTAAGATATTATGCAGTGCGATAATGCTCAAGACTTCAGAAGAAACAGCAATACGTTTTTATCCATAAGTTGAAGGAATAACACGAAATTGCCATTTTATTTGTCCAATAAGATATTAATTATCTTGTGTGAGGCTTTTCATTTTTTTGGCACCAAAGATGTTTATAAATGGTACCCCACATAACACAAACCGCATGTTTATGTAGCACGAATGTTCAATCAATTAGTTTACACACACAAACGTTGGAATATTGATGACACGTGTTAGCTTTTAGTGGGAAAAAAGCCAACAGAGCTAATTTGGTGCATTGATCCTTGGGACATGCACACAGATGTGAACCTTTGACTTCATCACAAGTGATTTGGCTGACAAACAGTAGCTTGTAATTATTGTTGCACCATCGTAAATTAATTAACAAATCAATCAATCAGTTCAGAACCAGCAGTCCAACCACATTTCTCAGTTTCAGATATTTCCCTTCATTTTACCTCTTTCACTCATGCTGTTCCTGTCAGGGGCTTTGAAAGCGTTCACTTGTGCCAGATTAACTTTTTCTTAAGCTTGAAGAGCAAATTCTAAACAATAGCATGGGGAAGGAAATGTTGCCGATGTATTAATTAATATTCTCAAAACTCTTGGCCATAGGGCTATTAGTGGGTAGAACAAATAATTATTGAGCTTTCAGATGCTTTTGGCCATCTCCCCAGGTAAGGAATAAGAAAATAGCGTTCCAGTCTTCCAGCAAATAGGCAGCCTTTAGAGGCTAAGTGATTGCTAAGGTAGCAGTTCCCAGCATTGGCCAAAAAAGTACTTCTTTTTTTTTTAATTTTTTAATTTTTTTATAAACATATAATGTATTTTTATCCCCAGGGGTCTGTGAATCACCAGGTTTACACACTTCACAGCACTCACCATAGCATATACCCTCCCCAGTGTCCATAACCAAACCACCCTCTCCTGACACCCCTCCCCCCAGCAACCCTCAGTTTGTTTTGTGAGATTAAGAGTCTCTTATGGTTTGTCTCACTCCCGATCCCATCTTGTTTCATTTATTCTTTTCCTACCCCCCAAGCCCTCCATGTTGCATCTCAACCTCCTCATATCAGGGAGATCATATGACAGTTGTCTTTCTCTGACTTATTTCTCTAAGCATAATACCCTCTAGTTCCATCCACATTGTCGCAAATGGCAAGATTTCATTTCTTTTGATGGCTGCATAGTATTCCATTGTGTGTGTGTGTGTGTGTGTGTGTGTGTGTGTGTGTGTGTGTGTATATATATATATATATATACACACCACATCTTCTTTATCCATTCATCTGTTGATGGACATCTAGGTTCTTTCCATAGTTTGGCTATTGTGGACATTGCTGCTATAAACATTCGGGTGCACGTGCCCCTTCGGATCACTACGTTTGTATCTTTAGGGTAAATACCCAGTAGTGCAATTGCTGGGTCATAGGGTAGCTCTATTTTCAACTTTTTGAGGAACCTCCATGCTGTTTTTCAGAGTGGTTGCACCAGCTTGCATTCCCACCAACAGTGTAGGAAGGTTCTCCTTTCTCCGCATCCTCGCCAGCATCTGTCATTTCCTGACTTGTTAATTTTAGCATTCTGACTGGTGTGAGGTGATATCTCATTGTGGTTTTGATTTGTATTTCCCTGATGCCAAGTGATGTGGAGTCTTTTTTCATGTGTCTGTTGGCCATCTGGATGTCTTCTTTGCAGAAATGTCTGTTCATGTTCTCTGCTCATTTCTTGATTGGATTAGTTGTTCTTTGGGTGTTGAGTTTGATAAGCTCTTTATAGATTTTGGATACTAGCCCTTTATCTGATATGTTGTTTGCAAATATCTTCTCCCATTCTGTCAGCTGTCTCAAAAAAGTACTTCTTTGTTTATTTTTCTATCCCTATCCTATACTTTGAAAAATTCCATTAACCAAACTTGGATGTACTGCATTCTCAGCCACAATTTTCATCCTGTATGCCAGGTGCCCCACTAAGTACTTCATATATACTATCTTATTTAATTCTTGCAACAACCCTGAAAAGTAGATATAAGTCCCATTTTACAGCAGAAGAAATGGCAGCTCAAGGGTTTAAATGGTCTGTCCACATTTACAAAGCTCACAACAGGCAGAGCCGTGATTAAAAGTCTGGTCATTGGCACTTTCCTCTCCGCTGCGATTAACCAGAGACATCCAAGCACTTCTCAGCAATGTGTGAAGTTGAAGCAATTCTAGCCCAAACCAAAAAACTTGACATTTCAGTTAGAGAACTTATTACGGGTAAACCTACCATTTCTGAGAGGCTTTGTGATATATTAAAAAATAGTTCTTGGGTACTATTTATTTATTATTTTCCAGCTATACTGGGATATATTTGACACCATTATGTAAGTTTAAGGAGTACAACGTGATGATTTGTCATATGTGTATACTGTGAAATGATTACCGTAAGGTTAGTCAACACCCTATCACCTCACATAGTTGCCTGTGTGTGTGTGTGTGTGTGTGTGTGTGTGTGTTGAGGACATTTGAGATCCACTGTCTTAACAAATTTCAAGTATACAATATAGTATTGCTGACTAGTCACCATACTGTACATTAGATGCCTAGAACTTATATATCTTATAACTGGAAGTTCTTGGATACCTTTCTGGAATCTACTTTCAAGAGTTTCAAAAGGGGGGGAGGGGAACCACTGAACCCTTCTTTGTTCTGTTCGCTATGTCCTTTGTTTCTGCTAACTTCAGCAGCAGGATCCACTGGTGTCTTAACAGGCTGTTATTGCTTTCTTTTGTTTTGCTTCATTTTCTTGTCCTGAATCAATGAGAACCGTGGAATGACAGTTACACTGAGAATTTGAAAAGCTAGACGGATGTCCCTAAGTTGGTCTGTAAGCATAAGCAAGCCATTTGACCTGTGAGCTCTGCCGCCTGCTTTGAGCTATTGTTAGAATCAGATGAATGCAGTGGCTTCCAACTTTTGGGGGGCCTTCCATCAGAACCTAGCATACACATATATAAATATATAGAATGAAAATTGAATATTCTTAAAACAGTCTTCACCCTTCATGCCTGAAATGTACTATTAAAAGTTTTTATTTCATTCTATTTTGCCTTTTTAAATAAAAGTTATTTATTTAAATTGGTATCTTAATCCACTAGTGCATCATGATACATGGTTTGAAAAATACTGAAATGTGCTAAGTTTTCAGTGAGCTCAAATTCATTATCTACACAGAAGTGCTTTGGATTCTTGTGTTTAAAGGCCTTTTATTATTTGAGCCCCCACATTTTAAAAATTATTATTTCTTATTTTTATTTTTTAAAGCTTTTATTTATTTATTTAACAGAGAGACACACAGCGAGGGAGGGAATACAAGCAGGGGGAGTGGGAGAGGGAGAAGCAGGCCTCCACTGAGCAGGGAGCCTGACATGGGGCTGGATCCCAGGACCCTGGGATCACAACCTGAGCCAAAGGCAGATGCTTAAGAACTGAGCCATACAAGCACCCCTAAAATTATTATATTTTAAATTTAATTTCAATTAGCCAACTTATGGTACATCATTAGTTTCAGATGTAGTGTTCAATAATTTATTAGTTCCGTGTAACACCCAGTGCTCATCACATCACATGCCCATCACCCAGTTACACCATCCCCCAACCTCCCTTCCAGCAACCCTCAGTTTGTTTCCTATAGTTAAGAGTCTCTCATGGTTTGTCTCACTATCTGATGACTTCCCATTCAGTTTTCCTTCCCTTCTCCTATGGTCCTCTGCCCTGTTTCTTATATATATGAGTGAAATCATTTGATAATTGTCTTTCTCTGCTTGACTTATTTCACTCAGCATAAAACCCTCTGGTTCCATCCACATTGATATAAACAGTAAGTATTCTTCCTTTCTGATGGCTGAATAATATCCCATTGTGTATATATACCACATCTTCTTTATCCATTCATCTGTCAGTGGACATCTGGGCTCTTTCCATAGTTTGGCTCTTGTGGGCATTGCTGCTATGAACATTGGGGTGCACGTGCCCCCTTGGATTACTACATTTGTATCTTTGGGGTAAATACCCAGTAGCGCAATTGCCAGGTCATAAGGTAGCTCTGTTTTTAATTTTTGGAGGAACCTCCCCACACTCTTCTCCAAAGTGGCTGCACCAGCTTACATTCCCACCTGCAGTGTAAGAGGGTTCCCCTTTCTCCACATCCTCGCCAACATCTGTTGTTTCCTGACTAGTTAATTTTGGCCATTCTGACTGGTGTGAGGTGGTATCTCACTGTGGTTTTGATTTGTATTTCCCTGATGCCAAATGATATGGAGCACTTTTTCACGTGTCTGTTGGCACAGTGGCACAGTTTCATGTGTCTGTTTGTATGTCTTCTTTGGAGAAATACCTGTTCATGTCTTCTGCTCATTTCTTGACTGGATTATTTGCTTTTTGGAGCCCCAACTTTTAAAGGACTTTCATACTTTTAGAAGAATGTGATTATTTGGGGGACTGTGGTCCTGGTCTGTAGCCCCATTGTTGAACCATCCACTGGGGTATTTCTCCTCAGAGCTACTCTAAGGATGACAAAGTCAGTCCAGTCAGACCTTGACAGAAGAACAGGTAGCAAAGTAGGAACTGGCTACTGGGCCAAGTCTGTGTTCATAACATGTGTTGAATTCTTATCTTCATCAGAGAAATAGCAATTAGTAGGAGACCTCTTTAATTTGCAAGTAAGGCAATCGAATGCAATTGAAGAGGGGAGAAAGGTTGTGTACAGATTTTACTGTTCAGTTGCCACTGAAAACATAAAGAAATGGCCTTTTGGTAAACATCAAAGCACATGGGTAGAATAAGTGTTTTCCTAAAGAGGCCTCCCAGCTGCAAAATTTTTAGTAGAAAGAAATCCTAGGACTATGGATATCTACTACACTTTACATAAGTATCATGTGGATGGAAGAAAGTGGAAGATTATAGTTCTTTAGAATATGGAAACTTCACATTCTTACCAACGTGCATTTTTTAATATCGGTAAGGCAGAGAACTGAAGTAAGTTAAATTAAAATGGGAGAGAATGTAGACTATAAAAATAGCTTTTCAAGAGTGTCTCAGATGATGTTGAGAGTCAGAATAATAGCATAGTTTGTCAGGCTTCTAAGACCGAACTACCATGGTTCAAATCCCAAATATATTGTTGACCAGCTGGATAAACTTAGGCAAATGACTTAATCTCTCTGTGCCTCACTTTCATCAACTGTTATATATGGGGATGGAAACAGTATCAGCTTTATAGTGTTGTTGCAAGGATTAAATGAGGTAATATGCACAAAGCACTTTGTCCGGTACATAGCAGGACCCCATGTTAACATTGACTGTTAACTGCAAGAAAAATGTAGTCACAGTGGTTTACAATAAATCGTTTTACCTTAGTAAGGTTTATAAATAAGGGAAAACAAAAGATAAGGTTACAAAACTCCCCTCTCTAAAAAACCAAACAGACACTGCATATTGGGGAAATGATTCTCAGTTGTCAAGTCAGTGACTTTAGGGTTAACTGAGCAATTAGCTCAATAGAATTCCCGAAAGACTTCACTTATCATTTATTCTAACAAAGTGCTATCTTCTGGATTTTGAGCTCCTGTTCAAAAATTTATTCTGCATACTACTAATGCCACTTTTTCTATTTTTTTTTAACTGAACTCAATGGTGTTTTTCTGGGAAACAGATCGAATCTTACTTAGCCTTGTATTTCCTCTCCCAGCTTCTTCTTCCAACCACCATTATCCTTGTACAGGAAGGGGATTATTCTAGAAGTCCCGTTGAAAGAGACTGAACTTGCCTTAAGTTCCAGTATCTTAGCCCCTCTGTGCTTTGGGCACATAACTTATAAATTATAATAAAAATTATTTAAAATTATAATAATAAATTAAATAAGAATAAATATGCCAATTTATAAATTTATAAATAAAGTCAGTCCTGCTTTTCATACAGGTACCCCCAACACATATACACACAGCTTACAAATGAGCTGTGCTCTAGAAGCTCACTATAAGTCCGTCATTAGAAATTTTGTAACATAAATAAAGTCAGTCCTGCTTTTCATACAGGTACCCCCAACACATATACACACAGCTTACAAATGAGCTGTGCTCTAGAAGCTCACTATAAGTCCGTCATTAGAAATTTTGTAACATGTGCAATAGATCCTCAAAGGACCCATCTAAGAGTGTACCAGATACAGTAATGGCTCCAGGGAGCCAGAGCCAGGAGCAAAGCTCTTTCTAGTCCCAGGGAAGGACCCTTCCTCTTTCCAACCGTGTCTTTCTCAGCAGGAAAAAGGAATTTCCCATCTCCAAGTGACTGAGCATAGACTCCACTGCTCTAATCTAGAAAGAGGAGTTGAGAACTGACAATATGGCCTAAGGCCTTGGAGAGTGCAAAAAAGGTGCCGGAGGAGCTGTAGGTAGCCATTACTACCCCCTTTCTCCTCCCTTTCTCTGTCACCTGTTTGCCTATTATTTCCTCCAGAAAGATGGGGTAATTCTACAGCTTTTTTTCTATGACTTGGTTTCCCCTTCTCTCCATTTTCCTCTCTTGTGTTTCTTCCCAAGGCTCTCTTCAGCCCCAAAAGTGTAGGATGGAAGTAGTAAGAGTCAAGGGTTAAAACTGAAGGTGGACCTAACCGACATCATCTTCTTATTCCCCTTTCTCGTTTTTACTCTATTCCTCTGTCTCACCAGTCCATCTCCAATCCTACCACTGGACACTAGATCACAATGAGAGTTGAGGAATCTAGACTCTCCAGCTGACTAATGGGTAGTGTCGATCAGTGAGAGTCTTGACAGCAAGGGGACTGTCAGTTGGTAGGGAATGATTATGGAGGTGGGTATAGGAGTGTAGGGTATAGGAGGTAGAAAGAGAAGTTCTATTCTCAAGGCAGCTAAGCTCAGGCAGCTAGAGCAAGTCCAGAACTACCTGTGTCCATAAACATAAACACCTGTCCTTCAGTTCCTTATCTTATCCCCAACAATGGGCCGTGGGTTGGGGGGTCTGTAGCCTCTACATGAAACACAATGGTCTTTGTGATGACCTTGTTATTAATGTCTCATCATTTAGAGCATCCATCTTTACAATGGTATAGAGACCCAGACATTTTCTTTCCTGTTAACACTGTATTTTCAACTGTATAAATCTGCTTATTCTGTCAACAAACTTTCATAGAGCATTTACAAAAAATGGTGTGTGAACCAGGCAGACTTAGTTCCATCCTCATGGAGCTTACATGGAGAGAAGAATGCAGTGTGGCAAGTCCTTTGTTGGTCAGGTATTAGCTGTCATGGAACTATCTAAGAGAGGCAGCTAACTCATCTTGGAGGGGCCATAGTTTCTCCCAATGATGCTGGTAATGGAGGGGAGAAGATTAATTTCTGCAGAGGGATCAGCATGTGTCAAGGCCCAGTGTCAGAAAGACCATGGCTCTTGGCTTGAAAAATAGCACAGAGAAGAAGATGTCATGCTGTATGTGAGGACACTTATATTGAGCAGAAAACTCCACACCAACAGCCTTGGTATTTTGCTGATTGATGTAAAGGGAGAAATGTCCAAGAACAGGGCCATGGACCATTGAAACAACTCGACCTACACGCCACCACTGCCACCACCACCAGATCACCATGCCGCACACCACATATCCACTGAAAGACAAGGATTTCATTATACTGAAACTTCACAGACATAGATCAAATAACACAGGACAGGGGTCTAAGCTCAGATGGCTGCTGTTTCTGCAAGTTTCTGGTTTAGCCAGCCTATTAGACTGTAGCCAGATGTACTGTGTTACCTACATAATCCTTATCAGCAGCATTCCATCTGTGTCACCCAAGTAGCAGGAATTAGGCAGGCACCTTTTTGGAAAGTAGCCCAAAGGGTACAGAAAGCAGGTACGCCTCAGAGGCATGTAACTCACATCCTTCTAAGCTGGAAGAGAAGAAAAACACATTGAGTTTCTGCCCAAGATACTCACTTGAATTGCTCCCGCATTCCAGAGAGAGGTTGGTGGGGGGAAATTTGGAGGTTAGCTGTGGGCCTCGGGGTGATGATTACTTTGTAATGGAACAAATTAAATTATGTGAAATTTTAGATGCTTTCCCCCTGCCCTGGCGGCTCCCAATCTCTTTAGGGGTAGTCAGGAAAAGGGGACCTTCACAACAGCTGCTTAGCTGCTTGAGCTCAGAGAGGAAAACCATAATTTGTCTGTAATCCCTAATGCCAACAGTTGTTCATTAAGAAACAAAACTAATGTAATCTTGATTATTTGCTCAGATTTCTACTCTATCATGTTTTGTACATCTGGCAGGCTAATGTAATTTTCCTCAGAAACCCAAAGCAATCTGGTGCTCAGACAACACCATGCAGATTTAGGTAAATTCCAGGCTCAGATTAGCATAATACTAACTAATCACGAATATCATTTGCATTCATTAGAGTGTTGGGGAAAAAATTGTTTCTAAATGGCAGAAAATTGAAAGAAAGATTAAGGGCAAGAGCCTCAAAATCCTGTTTGGCTTGATGCGACTATATTACAGATGATTTTTTTCTTACAAGACCTAATATTTAATGTGGAAGTATTAATTAGAGTATTGGAAAAAGATTGTATCTAATTGGAAGAAAACTCAGAGAGATTAAGGATCAGGCGTGTGGACTTGCTTTTGGTTGATTCAAGTGTGGAACAGATAATTTCCCGTGCAATGCCAAGGAGCTTAAATGTGTAAAATATAGGGTGATTAATTTTTCAGAAAGAACCATGGCTTTTTTTGAGATAACAAAAAAAAACACAACTTCTTTCTCTTGTGGAGTAACAAAGTTTGGGTCCGTGCTGCTGTCTTTACCATCATAGAATGAAGATAACAGAATTAAACTCCAAAGTCTGATATACCCCAAATCAAGGTGAAATCCCATAAAGCCCACACACTGGGAAAACCTAAAAAGTCACGGCAATAGATTCCAAATGCTGTACTGATTTTTAAAAAAAAAATCATAATAAAATGGTTTCCCACCCACTCCCCGCCACCTCCTGGTGGCTGGCTATTTTCCTTGCAGTTTCCCAGGTCCAGCCATTTGGCGAAAGTGGAATTGGTTGCAGGCCGTGTGCTGGGGCCTACGCTGGACTGTGGTTGCTGGCAATTGTCTGTAAATCCTGTCTTTCCGCAGCTCGGCTGCTGTGGGGCTCTGCTGCTCTGGGGCTAAATTCAGTGCTGACTTCCTGAGGGCTCCGAGCAGGTGCTTGCCAATGACTTTGGCTTCTCCCTCTGACAGATGAGCAAGCTAACCCTGTTCCCCTGGTGAGAAGCCCGCTGAGCAGCCATTAGCAGACACGCCTTTGGATGTTCAGGCTAGCCAGCTGCTTGCAGAATCCTGACAGTTTGGGATTGAGTCTTTGGCCTCAGGAGGGATGAGCTTCAGGGCAGGGTGGTATACAAACTTGTTGCTGGAGTGCGAGCTGGAGATGAGGAACTCTGGCAATACCGGGAGGCTTTGGGGAATGCTGACTCTTGGTTCCTACCCTAGATCCACTGAGTCGGAATCACTGAGCCCTAAGAGACTCATAGGCTCAATAGAATTTGAGAAGAGCTGGTGTATAAGATTCTAGGCCTGGAACGTTTAGGGGCATAACTGTCACCCCCAGGACTTGTTACAATTCACATTCCTGGGCCCAAGATTTGGTTTCAGGAGGTCTGTGGAAGGTAGGTCTCTGGTACCACATTAAAGAAACACATTAAAGAAACTAAAGAAGAATGAACATGGATTCAAATCCACCTTTGCCTGCTGGGTTAGTGAGAAAGTTGGTTATTGACTTTAAGTCCAATTTCCTCATATTTCACATGGGAAAACTGATCCTGTTTTAGAGGGTTGTGAGAACTGAGTGAGCTCAGGTTTTTAATCCAGCATCTTGTGCATTGCCGGCTCTCTATCTCCTCCTCTGGGCTTAGCAACCAGCTTCCTCCAGCTGACCCCGTTGTTTTCCTGCCCCAGGTCCTTCCCCATGCCCCTGAAGTTTCCTGCACTAGCGGCAACTGCCCCATGGCTTCTACACCAACACCTGTTCAGTGCCGTGCTTCTGACTGGTCTCCAAACTCCAGGCATTTTCTAAACCCACCCAAAATGTATCTGCCCATTGCCTATACTTTCAGTCTCTCTGTTCTCTGCTAAACTGGAAGATGATGCAAAGCTAATTGCAATGTCTTAAATATTCCATTTTATTGGGGACGTAGGAGATACTGTCTTAGCTTGGTGACTCTCAGTCTGGGCTACACACTGGAATCATCTGAAGATCACTGAAAAAAAAAAAAAAGATCCAAGTCCCCTCTTCCCCCGAGTTTCTGATTCGCAGTTCATTTGGCTGGGGTGAGACCCAGGATCTGTACATTTTTTTTAAAGTTCCCCAGGTGGTTAAAAAGGAGCAGCCAAGCATAAATGCCTTAGTGAGAGGTATCAAAGAGGCCAATAAAAAAGATGTTTTTAGCCCAGAAAGCTCTTTTGCTCACATCAGATTAGACCACTTCAACTACCTCTCAGATGAAATGGGGCGGCTGAATGTGGCCCCACATCTCATTCAGTGATCCTCTGTACCATTTTTAGTTTTCTCATGAGAAATGTGTCCTGGAATTAGCTGTAGAGTCCGGGCCCCCTTTGTTAAATCACTTAAAAAACCCTGTGGGAAAGCCATTTCCTCTTTCATAAATGAATCTAGGAACATTAGGAATATCTATTTAGTACCTAAGTAATTCCAAAACATCTTCCTTCTGTTTTCAGTAAACTATTTTTGGAAGACAGCCAAGCAGGTGTGCAAACCCAAGAAGACGGTAGATGTGTGTGTATGTGCGCATGTGCACACTTCAAAGATAAAATACACACCAGGAAACTGAAGTATAACACCCCAGTGGGGGAATTGCAAGGTTTGGTAACAGACCAATGTGTGTCAGACTCCCGCATTCCCATGTTAGACCTCTGAAAACAAACACAGTGACACAACTTCTAACAACGTTCAATAAACGTAATTAACTTCCTCATCCATCCATCTCTATAAAAGCCACATTGCCATAAATTTTATAGGCCTAATTCTCTAGCTGAAGCGTAGTAAGACTAGCAATTAATAAAAATCATTAAAGCTTTAATAAATGAGGCAAGGTTCAAAGTAAAAATATAGATTGTTTAGGCAATATTAACACAATACACATTTATTCAGTACTCACTCTATGTCACTTGTGATTGTAACTACTTTGCACATATTATCTCACTTAATCCTCTCAAATGTCTTGACATGGGCATTATTTGTGTTACAATTTAAATGAACTGAAGCACAGAGAGATCAAGTAAATTTTTCAAGGTCACCCAGAGAATAAGTAATAGAGCTAGATTTGCAGAAACAAGTCTGCAGAGTTTGCATTTTTTGCCAGTATGCTATATTTAGTATCAAAACTTATGAGATTTAGTCAAAATCATAAAGAAAAACTGTTGCTTTTTGTTATTTTTCGTGTCTATTTTTTAAGATGAAAATAAGTGAATACAAAGTAGAAATAATTCTAGCACATCATAAACTAATGTGAACTGATGAAATAACATTTATTAAAAAACAGATTGGTACATCATAAGCACTGAATAAGTACTTGCTATTATTATTATTATTATATGATTATTATGTGACAAATGAGACTTTTAGATCAATGGAGATAAATGACATAATAGAAGATGGGGCAACTGGTAAAATATTTGGAAAAAGATCATCCAAATATTTATACTATACACTAAAATCAAACATTAATGGTTAAAGATTAAAAACTGCAAATTAAAGAAAAAAAAAGAAGAAAACCATGAAACAACAAGAGAAAAAGTGAATCTCAGTGTACCATCAAGGCAGAATCCATAATGGAGAGAGCCAATAAACTGGATTATATACAAATATTATAAAATATTACAGATAGTATTTACCTAAATTATAAATATAAAATATTATAAAAGATATATAAACTGTTGTAAATAGTATATTTATATTATAAATAAAATATTAATGATATAAATATGTAGTTTATAATTTACAAAGTGAATGGAAAATTTGTATAATAAAGATTATAAAGACTACTACAAGATCATTAATTTTAAAATACTCAAAAATTATTTTAAGAAGTATGAAGAAGCAATACATTGCACAGAAAAGAAATGCAAAATGACTTGAATATATAGGAAAATCTTTAATGGTATTCAAAGAAATTCAAATGGAACCAGTGAGCAACTTTTTTTTCTACTATATAATTGGTAAAAAATGGATGATTCCCAGTACTAGAAGGAGAAAGAGACACTTTTAAACATCGCTGCTGGGAGAATAAATATGTAGGCATAACACAACTCTTTGGAGGAGAGATGGGCAATATTTATTTTAAAAAAATCTCTAAAATTGGCACATCTTTTAACTTAGCAATTCAGTGAGGAAATTATCCCAGATGTGGGATACAAATTTAGTTGTAAGGAACTGAAGCAGCATTGTTATAAAGCTGGAAGCATCTGAAATATTAATGCCGTAAGGGAAATATTCACTATATACCATCAAGAAGGGGAAAGAAAAGGTTACAATTCAATATTACCATATGATCACTAAGAAGACAGGAAAACACATGGAAACAAAGGCTGAAAAAAATGCACACCAAATATCTAATAATAGTTGTTTCCCAACAATGTGATAAGGATCATGATTTCTTAAAATGTGATTTTAATTTTTTAGTGCTTTTCCAAGTTCTGCGATTTTATAATAAGAAAACAATGAAAATGTATTTGTTTTTCAAGTGGTAAAAGCCTTACTTTGAAAAAGAGAGATTAATTGAATGTCCTCGAGGGAAAGAAGTCTATACACAGCATCCTCTGCTGTTACAATACATCTCATATGCAAAAAAGCTGCAAATACTACATGGGGGTTCTGTAGATTTCTCCCCTAAGACTTGGGTTTAAAATAAACATGACTTCTGTTACAAACCCAAGCACATACTTTAGTCAACACCTTCAAAGAAAATTCTAGAGGGTGGGTGTGGATCTAGTCTCTCACCGGACACCTTCTTCCCGCCCTTTTCCTTGTTCCCCTGTGGTTTTTGTCTGTCTACACCGAGGTATTGCTTTTATCAGGGCTTTAATTGCTATTGGCAGATAATTCAAAGTCCTAAACTCTAACCAGTCACGTCTCAGATTTAAAACAAGTCCTAATAAACTCCATGGTGAAGAAACACTGCTTCTATGAAACCGCTCTGAGAACTGTCTGCACCTGCTAGTTTTCAACCTGGAAGAGCCATGTTCAGCATGGGTTGGGCCCTGTGGCTTTCTGTCTTCCAACTCTGCCATCCCTCTCCATTTTGCCCCAGTGCTGCAGGGGTGGGAGGGTGGTTTCATCATCCCTTGGTCTTTTGATAAACAGAATGACTTCCAGATTGGACCCAAGGAAACATGTGTTTACTTTGTGCATCTTTCTATTTGGATTCTATTTGGAATTTGCCAGGCAGATTTTACTGGCCTATGACAGTGGTGTCAGTGACACGAATAAAAACATACTTCAGGGTGTACCAGAGAGAAAACGGAGGAGGGTGGACATTCATTTTCTACCATAAAATTTTTGATGAAATGGAGCCCAGTTTCGCAGAGGCAAGAAATGGTACGACAGTATGTTTTTTGTCAATTGAACACAAGGAACTAATTTTTGCTGAATTATCTTGGGTGGGAGACGTGGGTGGAGGAGAATCTTCATCATTCACCTTCTGCAGAACGTGTGGTGGGTATGCCACTCATAGTGGTGCCAGTGCTTCCAGAACAATCAGCACACAGCTAGCGGTCCTTCTAAAGTATCCAGAAAGTTTCTGACTTACTTCTGTAGAAGAAAGAGCTCTACAGGCTCTACAGGCTGTACAAGGGATACAGGCTCTACAAGGGGATGGATGGGTTCAGGGTGGTTTTGCTGATTGAGAACCTCCCCAGCATGAGGAGTGGCACACAGCAGAGCGTTAAGTCCTTCGGAATCACACCTTGAATCAGTCCATTCGTTTCAAGAACACAACTCCTTTCCAACACATATTTGAAGCAATATTTGTTCTCTTTCCTGGCGTGTCTGTGTGTCTTACACCTTCCTTCTCACTGCTCCGAATAACTGATGTGCTACTGACCCCAGGGAAATAGCAAAGCATCCAAGAATCATCATATGTCAGTACCTTGCATTTTGTAAGGCAGGAAACCAAACTAAGTTTTAGTTTGTGAGCAGGGTTCAAGCAAAGAAGTTTCAGTTCTCCACTAAATCACACATTTTAAGTGAGCTGCTTGTTAGACGGGACCCTTTTGGTTCTAAGTGACCCACAGCAGCTTGAACTAGCACAGGCAGAAGGGTGGACTGACTCATTCCTCGAGTCCACGGAGATGTGGAAGAATTATAGTGGAGAACAGAGAGGCATAGGCCGGGGCCACGGTGGAACCAGAGGCAGCAACACCAGGCCCTTGCTCTGGCTCACATCCCAGAGACTGGGGGCTTGCTTCATTCCCACTGGCTGCAGAGACATTTCGTCCCTGAGACAGAACACAGGTCTCGCACATCCTGGATTCACTTCTAGATTTTATAAAGGCCCTGGGAAGGTTTCTGATTAGATTAGCTTGGATTAGATCCTCACCATTAGCCCAATCTACAACGACAAAAGGATGAAATTACATAAGTCTATGAAATTTCCCAGAGGAGATTTGTGCATGAGGAATGGGTAGTTTCCAGGGGAAGCAGGAGAGGGGATTCTGGGCAGACAGTCCCCTCCATGTCTGCTGGGCTCACCATTGCCCCTGCCATGTGACAGGTCACCCCTTTATGACACAAACAGCAGACATATGTGCCAGACTGTCTGGATTCCTTGTCTAACCTGTGTCACAAGGGAAAGAAAATTATATCACATGTCCATTTCCTTTTCTTTTTTCAAAGATTTTATTTTTTTGAGAGAGAGAGAAAGAAAGCACAGAAGGGGCAAGGGCAAAGGAGAAGCAGACTCCCCGCTGAGCAGAGAGCCTGATATGGGACTTGATCCCAGGACCTTGAGATCATGACCTGAACTGAAGGCAGACGCTTAACCAATTGGACCACCCTGGTGCCCCTCATCTATCCATTTCTTATGCAAGCAGGTGGTGCCATGGAGGCTGACAGCCCCACGGATCAGGTGTTGGCAGCAGATCCTCTCCTGGGGGTATCTGTCTATTGAAATGAACTGCCCGAGCTTGTTTCGATGGTTCCTTTTTCTCTCTCTTCCTGCCAGCCAGTCAAAGACTGAGCTCTTGTTTCTTTTCAATTCCCTCTCTCCCCTCAGAAAACCTAACAAAGCTATGAGTTTTTTCCTCCTATCAGACACTACTTTTCCACCTTTCTAGAAAACATTTCTCCTTCCTGAAAACCCACCTTCCCAGAAGACACTTCCACCTTTCCAGAAAACCCAGCTTTCCAGAAGTTATTTCTCTTCCCTTTCAGCCAGGCACCCTCACCTAATCTCTCAAATCGCAGCAAAATGTAGTGAAAAATTTCTTTCTCTTTGAAACCTTTCTCATTTTAGGGGTGGAGTGAGGAGGGGGAATTGAGGAAAAAGATAAGGATGAGGCCACTTAGAATAAACTGATGTATACATTCAACACCTCAATGACCATGTCCTTCCAGCATCTCTTCGTATATATTTACTTTCAACAGAGTTTCCAAAAATAATCCCCTCTGGTTGAGCTCTGGGGCAGGTTTGCAAGTGTTCAATCAATATATTGTACAGCTGAAGCTAGTACTACTCTGTATGTTAACTAAATAAAAACTTTTTAAAAATGATGAAATAGAAATAAAAATAACTAAATCAGTGGATATAAAACAAAATAATAAATAAAATAAAGTAATGTGCTTAATTATTCGTTTCATATTATATTATCCTTATGAAGCCTTCACTCTTACCACCTCTGGGATTCTAATCCACATCTTCTCAACAGAGACTTTGTCAAGACTATTAAATCTCATGGAGCAGCCCATCCCCACCTTCCCTCTTTCTTCCAGAGATGTGTTGCTTCTCTCTGAAGGTCTGAACTTTGGCAGATCTTTCCATTCTCCTGAGTACCTCACATGGCTGGTCCTTTCTGGTCTTTTTTTTTTTTTTTTTAAGATTTTATTTATTTGAGAGAGAGAGAAAGGGAGAGACAGCACAAGCAGAGAGGTAGGGTCGCTGGGAGATTCAGACTCCCTGCTGAGCAAGAAGCCCAGTGCGGTACTCGTTCCCAGCATGTGGGGATCATGACCAAGCAGAAGGCAGACACCCAACCGCCTGAGCCACCCAGGTGCCCCAGGTCCTGGCTGGTCTTAAGAGCAGCAGGTCCATGCATTTCAGAGCATGAATCTTCCACTATAACCACCTCCCCTTTGGGGATTCTCTCTTTTCCCCAACCAGCAGAGAAGATGATCAAAATAAAAATGCAAAGGTTAGGGGTAATAGAAAGTGGGAAGTCGGATGCCTTCAGTTCAAAACTTACATGGTTTGGAGACCCTTTGTAAAAAAAGAAAATAGTGTTAATAGAATAACATTTTACAAGTACAAAATTAGGTATGAATATGAAGTTATTTTGAATAAGAAAGATAACATACCATATCACAAACTTTTTGCTGACATATATAATGACAATATATAATATATATAATATATAAAGATAGCATACCATATCACAAAATTTTTGCTGACATATATAATAAGCCTTACGAAATCCAGGAAAAGAACAGAATGTTTTGGTTTGGCCCAGCATGTTTCAAAAATACCTTTTTCTTCATATCTGGCTGCATATTTTGTATTATATCTCTCTATGATAGCAGTGCTGTAATACAATTTTTCTATGGAGATAATGGAAAGATAATTTGGGCTTCTAGCAGAGTTGCCAAAAAAAATGATTTATATTTTATAGAGACACAACTTGTTTTCTGTAATGATATATCTACAATTTCCTCTCCAGTTTCTTGATCAGGTAGCATTCCCTTGAAGAAATCAAGCCATTTGATCCCCCGGTGGGGCGGCCTTGGTGGCTGCTGGAGCTGGTCTATCTCCTCTTGATCCATTCTTGCTGTTCCCAGTGCTCCCTCCCCAACCCCACCAAGTCCTGGAGGTGGTAGTTCTATTTTTAATTTTTTGAAGAACCTTTGTACTGTTTTCCACAGTGGCTTCACCAATTACAGCCCCACCAGTGCTGCAAGAGGGTTCTCTTTCTAACACTTGCTAGCTCTTGTTCTTTCTTTCTTTGTGTGTGTGTGTGCTTGCGCGTGTTTGATGATGATGGCCATTCTACATTATCTTATTTTTAATGCTTATAATTAACCTTTGAAGTAGGTAAGCCAATCTTTACTCTGGTGAGTAAAGTGATTTCAAAAGAAAGAAAATTAAAATGCCAAGATTAAGGGAG
Organism: Lutra lutra; assembly: GCF_902655055.1. NCBI lineage: Eukaryota > Metazoa > Chordata > Mammalia > Carnivora > Mustelidae > Lutra > Lutra lutra. Next base: position 41,388,521 of record NC_062290.1, on the reverse strand, counting down.
GAAAAGAACATAAGGAAATGAGGCTCTTAAGAAAATCTCTATATCAAGAAAACCAAAAAGGTGAGTTTGAAGGAATTCGTGCCTCTTCATTTTATGAGCAACCAGAAATAAAAGAGCTTCTTTGAAAGGCAAGGTAAGCAGTTGTTTCTAAAAGGTGCGAACATAGATGCAGAAGGAGAGTGCAATTTCTAAAGAACCACATCTAAACAAGAAGGAAAACAGGCATGATGAGCAGAAACGACACCACTATGTTGTCTGGAACTTTCTGTTCCCACTCACCACTCATCAAAACCCAGAAAAATCTGTAATCTTTAAAAGTCAAAAGTGGGTTTGAGATCCACCGGGATGGGTTTAGAAGCTTCCATTGTGCTCAGAGTGGGTCTAAATTTGGAAATAAACTCAGTCCCACAGATTCATTATACAATTGGCACGATGAGGAGAGGAACTGAAAACTTTCCTTGTCTGAATTTCTCGCTGCTTTTGAGAAGGAGACTTAACGGGAGAGGCTGACATTTCAGAGACATAGCTTAGCTGAGTTTAGAAGCTGGGGAGTGGGCGGTTTTCAGAAGGCACCTGTAAACACCATGTAGATTAGCTGTGGGAAACGCGTGAGAGTCCCAAGATGGCATGAAGAGAAACAAAGAAGAATATTCTCCTCCCACCGAGGGGAGAAATATGTAGGACTCTAGGGCGGCAAGGAATGTTTCATTCACTCATCCATTCATTCAAGAAATGCTTATTAAGTTGGGGGTTTTTGCTCGTTTTGTTTGTTTGTTTGTTTTTGCTGGGGCTGGGCACTGAGATAGAGACAAAAAGGAAACATGAAACAAATCACACATGGATATATAGTAACAAACGGAGTAAGTGCTCTAAAGCGTAGTAGGATTTTAAAAGGTGTGACAAGGGGAACTGATGCAGACAGCAGGAACTCTAAGTTTCCCCGAGGAACTAGTTCTTGACTGGAACTCTGATGAATAATAATGATGGCTACTGTTAACTAGGCCAGCCAAGTTCTTACTAAATGTAAATTCGTGCAAGTCTCACTTGCACAACACTGTGAGGTAAACACATCTTCTTGCTTCTCCCTGGAACGTTCTCTCTGTTTGCCCACTTAATTCCTTGGACAAGTCAGTGGGGTAGAACACAGGCTATGAAGCCTGAATCCTCACTGCCCTGCCGATTTTCTCTGTGACCTCAGGCAAGTTCCTGATCTCTCTGTGCTTCTGTTCTGTCATCCGTTATACTGGGATCATAGTAGTAGCTGCATGTGCTGGACGACTGTAAAGCAGACCAGCATGACTGCTGGAGGAGGGGTGTGGGATCTTGCGGGAGAGGCGGGCAGGCTGCAGAATCAGCCAGAGCTGAATGTGCGTCCTGTGTGGCTGGCTGGGCGCTGGAGCTTCACACCTTCTCCTCCGGTGAGTCACTGCTCCGTGCAGCAATGCTCATTAACCAAATTATTGAATGAGTCCAAAGCAGTCATGCCTTCAGGCTAGGTTTCTTCTTCAAAAAGGAACTGTACTACCTGAATAACTCTCGGATAATTAGCCTCTTTTCTCAGCCAGTGCCCAGGGCAGAGCCTCCCGGGTGGCTGCAGAAGTAACGGGTACAGTTAGTTGGAAGAGATGAGCTTTGCACCCAAAAGATGGGGACATAGGTCCCACCCCGGCCATGTTTTCAGCTGTATGATATTAGGCAAGTCAGTTCTCTTCCACGAGCCTCATTTTCCATATCTGAAAATTATGCAAATCAGAGCTGCCTCTCTAAGTTGCTATAAGATCAGGGGAGTTAATGTACAACATTCCTAGACTCCATAAAGCAGCATCTAATGTTACTGACCAGTTGGTTACCCATTAAGAGCTGACTTCTGCCCTGGCGTTCGGGATCTAAGCACTGTACTGGGCCCAAGCCAAATGCCACATTCAAGTCAGGGAGTCAGGAGGGGAAGGGGCCCGACTGTGTTTGACAATCTTCCCAGCTCCCATTTGAGAAGCTCTTTTTCTCCTCAGGCTGGGTCCTCTTCCTTCTACCCCTACCGTCCCGATCCACACCCCCAGGTCTTTCTGGGGCCAGACATCAGACTTTCTAACCCACCCAGGTGTGGTTAAATAAGGCTTTACTCCTTCTAGGAATATTTGTCATGTACTGTACTTTGTCTACTCGTGGTTCAGAAATCCACAGTATCAACATTCTATCCCTCCGTGTCTCTCTGCCTCTCTCTCTCTCTCTCTTTCTTACATGGACACACACACACACATACACACACTCACACAATTGCCAGTGACTGCCATACATGGCTTGCAACTATTAAACTCTGAAGTCAGGAACCCCATCTTAATTGCAGAATTCCCAGGGCTTAGGACAAAACCCAATATACAGTTGGTGCCTACTAAGTGTTTGCCGTGGATGTGAATGAATGAATCAGTGACTGAAGATGACCAAGAGTGTTTCCAGTGCTCTCCAAGGTTGCAGACAGAATGCTTGGACTAGCTACTATAACTAGGATTCCCTTCTCCCCTCTACCACTAGTGTCTCTCCTCCCACCGAACCCATCACACTTCCTCTGATTGGAACAACCAGATGCCCTGATTTCCTCTGAAATCCATCTCCAACCCTTCTGTACAGACTTGGTCTGCATCCTGGTATGGCCTGAGCTATTTCTCATCGCTTGGAGCTATCTTTGGGTGTATCCTTAAGGCATTTGGCCCATCTCGTTCTAAGGAGAGCTTATCCACTTGTCTTTCAGCTGGGATTTAGTGTTCTGCTAGTCCTTACCCTCCCTGCTCACCCAAGCTGCCCAGTGGGAAATTGGAGTCACTCAGCACACACAGGTTGACTCCATTCCAGAGCCTTTTGCTACTGAACTCTTCTGACTGGGCTAACATGGGCTCAAACTGAATGTGAAACCCACAGTGGATCTTTTGTGTGTTTTGCAGTCATAATTCAACTCTTAGAGAATTCAGACATCTGGAAAGTGTTCCACAGCTTCTCCTGACCTTCTAAGCAGGCATCAGGATAGAAAGAGCACACACTTTGGAGACAAAAAGATCTGGATTTAATCTCAGCCCTGCCACTTTGGGGGCAAGAAGATTTTCTTCTCTGAGCCTTGGTTTGTTCACTCATAAAATGAATATAATAGCTCTTTTATTTGTGTAGGACTCTTTCGGTTACAAATGACATTAAAAAAAAAAACAGATTCAGGGGAAAAACAGTGGGAGATCCATGGCAGTCTCACCATCTCTTGGTCCAAGGGCTTAAGACTTGGTACTTGACAGCTTTCCAGAGCTAAAGGCACACGTGAGGGAGGGTCTCTCTATGGGAAGGATGTGGAAGACGAATATAAGTTCATTACAGAAGTCTTTTGCTGGGCTTCTTATGAGGCACACGTAAGGGGCCTCATGTGTTGTGCAATGAAATTTTAAAGTCTCTGAAATTTTAAAGTCAGACACACAGTGGAGTTCGATAGGCTTTCATTCTTTCCCTCCTTTTCCCCATCCCCTTCTTAAGATTAGAGCATCTCCGTTCTAGATCCTGGACCGTATGCCATGAGTGACTGAGTCTCTGGGACACAGCCTCCCAGAAGCTGATGAACTGCTCCTAGGCAGAACTGTGGGGACTGCCTTGACCTAAACAACTTGTCCCTGCTTGTAAGGACCTTTATTTATGCATGCGTGCCCCTTGGCACTTGTCCCATGTTCAGCTCCTGGGGGGTTCCTCAGAATTTCAACTGGGCAACACTGACAGAATATAGTATGAAATAGCCCTAGACAAAGTAACATTCGGCAAGGTGCTTCCCACTAGCAAGACAAAGAACAGGAACCTCGCCACATGGAGTATAACTTAAGGCTCCACTTCCCAAAGTATTTGTCCATAAAATCTGGTGTTCCATGCTAGAAGGTGCAGGCAGGGCAAAGTCAACCCACATGTGGGTTCTTACGACTTTGTGGGCACCTTGTGACTTACCGACTTATCATATAGGACCTCTGAGCATGTGAGTGCCCTGTAGCTGGATCTTGAAGGCCACGACAAAACAAGCCATGTTGACTCGATGAGCACCTCGATTTCCAGAGAGGGAAAGACGCAGGGCTCATCTTGTAGGTGTGTTATATATAAGCCAAGTGGGAAGCTTGGCCATTTTATGTTTGCAGGAACCAAAGTGAAATGCCATGGTTGATATTTTCCTTCCCAGTGAACTCCCTGCCAGCGATCACTGGCTGAGATAAGAGGAAAACCCTTGGGGAGGAATCCAGCTCTGAGAGGGGAAGTCTTAAGTGTTTCTAATTAGACTTTTTTTTTCCTGGGGAACGGTGAATGCCACAGGGATTGTGTGGGTACCTCGCTTATTAGGAAATATGGAAATGGCTTGGATGGGCCATGAAAAGCAAGGTGCCAAGGTTTCTCAATCTTACTATAAGAAGCAACTGTGATGGTATAAAGGAAAGAGAAGGAGAGCTCATGGATTCTGAAGACAAGGAAGTTCACACAGGTTCACTTCTGCTGAAGTTAACAAAAATCATCCACATTACTTAATGACAACCAGAGAGGGCGCTCAGTAAATGCTTTTTGCTTCATGAGCCCAGAGCAGAGAACTTTAGATGCATTGTCTTTTGAAAAATCTCACAGCAGTTCTACCAGACGCCTTTTATTATTCCCATTTTATAGGTGAAGAAACTGAGGCTGAGGAAGTTTCAATAACTTGCCCAATATTCCACAATTACTAAATAGAAGACATGAAACATAAACTCTAGGTAGTACTAGAGCCTTGACCTCTGCACCGTAATAATTTCTGAATTAGAGCTGGAGAGATTTAAGATACTCTGTGAAAAAAAGTTAAATATAGGGGGATCGACCTGTAATGGGATTTTCCAAGCTTTTAACCTGTCTTTAAACATAGTTCTGGTCCGAGAACAGGCTTTTCTTGTACACTAGCTTATATTGCTTCCCTATCTGTGTTTTTAATAAAGATAATTAGGGTCACCTTGATTCAAGCAGACCCTCTCATTTATAATTGTACTGCACCTGGAAACCTAAAAGAATATACAGATTCATCTTTGCTCCCAGCTGATGCTTGGGATGGTTTGCTTTGCCCTCAAAAGACAAGCAGTCGTTCTTGAAGAATTTAGGAATTAGGCATTGGACTGGTCCAAAGGGTCCAGCAGTTGTAATTGATGTCTCGCTCTCTCTCAGACACACATGGTCTGATTCTCTTCTTGATCTACTGTCACGGTGATATTGGCAGAAACATTGAATTGCTCTGCTGATCCCGAAATCCCTGAGGCTGTGTTAGGCATGTGCAAGATTCTTTTGATTTTCCTTTGCCTTGACCTCAGTATGCCTCTGCTGGAATCTCCCAGAACCCTTGAGCCTGGTGTCATTTGCCCTGTGGCTCTTTTCCCAGAAGCCTTGGGTACAGTCCACCTGAGAGGGCAGCCTTCCTTGGACCACAACTGTCTCTCCAGGACTCCAGGATTTTCTTTCCTGGGAGCTGAAAGATGGTCGTCAGCAGGACTCCTGTGGATAGGGAAAAGCCCAGGGAGCAGGTCATTTTGTCTGTATCACAAACCACACCAGAAGGTACTACATGCATGGAAACTAAGGTTTTTTAGTATTTTTCCCCATTGAAGGTTTAAGAAGAATGTGTTCATAATCTGTAAGGGGAATGGCTTTTCAAAAGTGTAAGAGGCACAAGCATGGTTTGAAAAAAGAAAAGGAATCACACACTTTTGTTGTGGTGATAATGTAATGAGGGTTCTGACTGACTTCGTGCAGTGGGTGGGGAAGACCCCCCCCGGGGATTGATTCTCAGGGAAGGTAGAGCCTAGAGGATGTCGGGCACAAACACTCAGGAGAAGCAAGGCCATAACTTGTCCTTCTACAATTAGGATTTAATTGCCTCAAGGAATTGGGATTTATGCCTCAACGACGGGTCTCTGGGTCTGCTTGGTTTTTTGCTAAGATACAATCACTGGGTGAGAAAGAGTGGATGCCTTGACGGCCTCCTTCAGGAATAAAAGTGGTAGCAGATTCTTGATAGTCGTAACAGAAGGAGCCAGAAATGTGGAGCTATATTCCAGGAACCATTGCTTTGCCAGCTTTGTAGCATTCTATTTTTGTACCATTCTTCATGTGAAAAGAACCTGCTCCCTTGTCCTGCCCAGATGCGCAGAGCATCGAGGAAGCCAGTGCAGGCTCAGAAGGACCTCTGCGCACAGCAGCAATTCAAAGACTCTTTCGGTTCCATGATACTGGTGGAAAAGAAAAAAATGTGATATTTGTCTTTGACACATCCTATGATAAAAGAGACAAAGGGACACCAAGAAATCTGACGATTAGCCCAAGAACATACAACGTTTCTTAATACGAGCTCTGAACATGTTGAATCAAATAGGAGAATGTTATTATCCTGAACATAAACTCCTTCTGTGAGGGTTGGGATTGTTGTTGTTGTTATTTTTGTTTTTTGCTGAATTTAAACGTGGGAAAATATCATTTGCCCCAGCCGAAGGCTGAAGGTGTAAATTGTGCCTCACCACCACACCAGGAACTCTTAAAATAAAAGGCACAACCAGAAAACCCCTTCCCCTAAGAAAATCTCTCATGTATTAGCCAAAGCCTTCAAGGGTTTGAAAGAAGAGGTGTATTTCCGGAGGCATGCTCAGGGATGGGGCCTTTAATGGATGTGAAATCTGATCTAACTTAAAAGAACTGATCTACTTCAAAGGAAAAGCTAGTCCTCTCTGATTCTGCCATTTTAATTAATGAGAAATAAATAATAATCCTTTTGCCTCAAAAGACCTTCCCCATATTGTGAAACAACCTTTACCTACAAGGGGGGTAAGAGTGAGGAGGGAAGAAGGAAAATCGCCTCACATGGAGATTAAAGAAAGTCTTTCATATTTTTTAATTTGTGCCAGACACGCTAAAGCCCATCCCCATCCTGTGGAAGGCTCATTCAGCCATATTTTCATTCGCGATTCAATATCCATCCAAGGAATCTTTACAGAGACCTACTTTGAGCTGAGTAGGAGCCCAGAGAGTTCTGCGCCCGGGGTTGAACAGAGAAAGGAGTTACGACATCCTTGCCCCCAGGGTGTTTAGTTAATAGTCTATGATAGCCTTAAAATGAATGATTTAAGCATTAAGGTTATGCCATTGTGGGAGAATTTCATAATGGAAGACGTTCAGGGATTTTCCTCTTTTAAAAGAGCTAATGATAAAGTTATATTAGAGCATGGCTTTTCCTTTCTAAAAGTCTGAAATCATATTTAGCGAGCAAAACTGCTTCTGCCTCAATCTCCAGTACTTACTCCTGGTAATCCAGAAATGAAAACAAAATCTATAATTCTATTCACTCGTGTAACGTGGGGTGATAATTTAGAGTGAAATAATGACAGTATCTTCTGAAACAGGACAGGAATATTCTAGCCCTAATGGTAAGGAGGCAGGCCAAATCTCTTAGACACGTAACAAGGGAAGTCCTGCGTGGCCCATCCTCGGGGACGCATCTATGTTGTAACAAAGGAGAGAGAGCGCTGCTCTGTGTCAGGAGAACCCAGGGCCTCCCAGCCTGAGCCCGGTCCCTCCTTCCTGTGACAGCAGGAGGGAGCAATTTCCACAAGGTAAGGAGCAATTTCCACAAGGTAAGGAGAAACTTCTAGATGATCTCACCAGGATTTTATCCCTTTCAAATTCAGAAAGCTGTGAGCGTCTTGAGGAGGCCACGGGCTGGCTGTGGAATCTTGAGAGGCCTCCTGCCCGTCACTGGGACTCGACGCCGGGCCTCTCAGCATTCTCTCAGTAGTGTGTTCTACCGTTCCTCCACGTGGCCGCATTCCCTGCCTCAGAATGGTCATCACTGACCTAGCACATCGCACTCTTACGCGTTGCCTGACGCTTTACATCTTGGTCCTTCTTCCTGGTTGAGACACACTTTTATTCCCGGGTTGAGAACCTCTCCCCCCAGCTCCATTCCCTAACGCCTGAGTCTGCTCTCACGCCTGCATCAGGTAGCACGGGCAGATGGGTGATGACAGTGAGCAGTTGCCTGGCTCAGGGATATTTTTCTTTTCTTAAGTCATTTGATTTCTTCTAGGCACAGAAGGTTACATGTTCATTAGAAATACTTTTGCAACTATAGAAAACTCAACAGAAGAAAGAATCTCCCCATAATCCCTCTGCTCGGTACTGCGAACCTTTGGGTCTTGGTCAGTGTGGTCATATTTCTTGGTGTAGTTTCTCCCGTGCTCTTATGTATGTCATAAGAATGAAGGGAAAGGTATTACATTTGAATTAAATTTACACTCTTTCCCACTCTTTCCCCCCTTCCTCTGCAACCTGCTAAGGGAATTCCATCCTTTGGTGCTGGGTCTCATTCTTTCCTTATCCCTCCATTCCCTCTTCTGCCCTAACCTCTAAGGAGATTCAGAGTTCTTTCCTTGTTTTTTAACCTTGTGTCGCTTAGGGGGGTTCAGGAGAGATGGAGTTACATTTCTGTAGGCATTGAAATTCAGCTAGGGAAAGAGAGGTTTCACGGGTGCTAAAGGCTAGAGAGAGAGTAGAAAGAATGGAGAAAAGGAATTTTTAAAAATTATTCTTTATAAATTTAGCACATTCCTTCCCCACCACCCTCTCCCTACCACCCCCCCTCCACTGGCAACCCTCATTTTGTTTTGTGAGATTAAGAGTCTCTTATGGTTTGTCTCCATCCTGATCCCATCTTGTTTCATTTATTCTTTTTCTACCTCCCCAAACCCCCCATGTTGCATCTCCACTTCCTCATATCAGGGAGATCATATGATAGTTGTCTTTCTCCAATTGACTTATTTCACTAAGCATAATACCCTCTAGTTCCTTCCATGCCGTTGCAAATGGCAAGATTTCATTTCTTTTCATGGCTGCATAGTATTCCATTTATATATATACCACATCTTCTTTATCCATTCATCTGTTAATGGACATCTAGGCTCTTTCCATAGTTTGGCTATTGTAGACATTGCTGCTATAAACATGCAGGTGCATGTGCCCCTTCGGATCACTACATTTGTATCTTTAGGGTAAATACCCAGTAGTGCAATTGCTGGGTCATAGGGTAGCTCTATTTTCAGTGGGAAAGGGAATTTTTTAAAGTATCTTTTGTGGTTATACTTTGATTTCCTTCATATCACCCCGCTTAGATTGTCATGCTGGAGTTTCATCTAATCCCCAAATCTCAGCGGCTGTAGCCACATTGATTTTCACTCACAACTACATGTCAGTAGTTGCGGGCCACCTCTGACTCAGCTCTAGGGACTCTTGATTGCTGAGCCCAGGCTGAAGGACAAGCCCTATAGGCTCCTATCATGACACAGAAGGACAATAAAGATGGGAGAACCACATGATGGCTCTTAAAGCTTCTGCTCAGAGGCAACATTGATCACTTCCGCTCACGTGTCTATGCTAAAGCGAGTCACATGGCCCAGCCTGACATGAACAAGTGCGGAGATGCGGGACTCTCATAGACAGAGAAAGCCACATATCTGCAAATAATAATCATCTATCATGCTGTATAGTAAGTTGAATCCTCCTTCTTTAACAGAGATTTGCTCTCAGGGATTTTATTGGGGCTGCTGTTGGAATAGCCTCTGTAAGTGAGTAGGGAAAACAGCATCAGACGGAGAGAAAACTGAACTATGACATAGTCTCAACTAAGGGCCCAGGTGATCCGGAGGGGATCCTGGAATGGTCCTTCACTGTTTTCCCGAATTGAGGCAAGGAGCTTGGATGTGTGTTGGCAGCACGGGCCAGCCCCTGGAAGAGGGTCGCTCCCAGAATGGTCATTGACCTGCAGCTGGGTGGCTTCCTCTGGTCAAGGGCAATTTTCTTCAATTCCTCAAGCTGGAGGACCGTCTCCGGCTGGGAGGGGGCAGTCTACATGGGATACACAGCATCTGTGCACGTGCTCTCTAACATTCTTTATGAAACACCTGTAAAACTGCTACTGCTTCTTGTTAGTTTTGGCTTCTGCCTATTGTTCCACTGATACAATCCCAGTCAGATGGTCCCATGGGGCATCCACGAGTTTATATAAATGTTGTGATCACAGAACATGCATAAATAGGTAATCTGCTTTTCTTTGCATTGTTTTAAAAATCTTTGTAAACATCCTTTATCCGGTGGTCGAAGAACACAGGACATAATCAAATAAAGAAGTTGCATGTATTTCTTAATCCAGTCTAAGAGTACTTGCTTAGGAAAAGGTTTGCAGAAAGTATTGATTAGCTCGGGAATCCGTGGTACTGGCTGCTGAGTTAGCCGTGGGAGGTGTGTGGGGTGTAGGAGGAAGGAAGGAAGAATTCTGGTTTCCTTTTTAGTCACATGTCTGATGGGTTCCAGCAAGGGGCTTACATTCTTTGATTTTTCTGTTTTCCAGTTGGAAGCACCCCATTGCCATCCCCCTGAGAGTTTGTTAAGGAGCTGGGGGACAGGGAGAGAAAGGGTGGGTGCTGGGCATCAGGCATCGAGGCAACTTAATTCAGCAGGGTCCTAACTGCCTGGATTCTGCCGTGTGAATCAATTACCAGTTTATTTCCCAAAAGATCTTAAATTTTGACAGGATATTTCTTTCCATTAGATCTGAAAAGCACTCTTCTCTGCCAGGTATTTACTTTCTTTAAATATTCTAATTGAAAAGGGGGAACTGTAATGTAAGCTGATCATTTTGAGTTTTCTGTCTTTTTTCCCAATTTTGGCTGAAATATTACCGTAATGATTTCTTTTTAAAAATTCCTGCTCTGCAGCAAGGGAAGAAAGGCAGTTTTTGTATGTGCTCAAAGCTCGTCTGAATGCAGGGCAAATTTTCAATATAATAATTACCCCAAATTGGAAGACGCCTTTCAGCCTCATAAAACCAATTTGTCTTATTCAGACAAAACCTTCCCTGGTATCTAAGCATGTGAAACATCACTGTTTAAGGAGGGGGGAAAAGAAAGAAAAATGCCTTTGGATAAATTGATATGAATGTAAAGATACAGTAATGTTTTAGTTCATAGAGGATGCAGCCCAGTTTGCAGCTTTGATACCTGCCATAAATCTCCTGTGTGAATCAATTTTGAAATTAATTTCATGGCTTTTATGATTATAAAAATAGTAATATTCAATGTAGGAGCATATAAAATATAGAAAAGGATAAAGAAGCAGATAAAAATTGCAGATTACCCTACCGCCCATAGACTATGGGTCTACCCTACACAAGTGTGTGTGTGTGTGTGTGTACTTATATGCGTACAGGTGACATGCCTGCTCCAGTTTGATCAGAGGTCTCACCTAGGGAAGGCCTGATAGCTAATCAGTTCCCCTCCTAACAAACAACAAGGTCAATGTGAACAGGACTAATGCCATCTCTTCCCACCACTTCTTTAGACATAGGCTTCTCATGTTCTCAGTCACTTTCATTTCCTTTTTGCTCAATCCCTGGGTGCTTGTCCCTTTTTACGCTCAGCTTTTCACCCAGGCCTCACCCTCCCCTTTTGGAACCATCTCTTGCCTTGACCTCCATGACCGTGAACCTCTGGGCCACTCATTGCTGATGGCACTGACTCTTCTCCTCTATTTGTTATAAGTTGCTTCTCCTGAGCACTCTGTCCTAGATCTACCCTTCTCCACTCTTCATCCTTATTGTGCTACTGCTGGTTTCCCTTAAGAAGCTGTGCCTTTGCCAACCTCTGATTTCCTTGCCTTTAGTTCTTCCCTGCTTCTGAAAGGCCTTGCCCTCTTTCCCCATGCCCCTGTACACACTGTACCTGGATGACCCTTACTTGGCTTTAAGATTTCAGTTTAGACATTCCTACATCTGGAAAGTCCTGGCTGACACCCCAAGACAGTGTGCTTCTTCTTTTTTTTTTTTTTTTTTATCATATTACATTAGTCACCATAAAGTACATCATTAGTTTGTTTTTGTTTTTTTTTAAGATTTTATTTATTTGTGAGAGAGAGAGCGCAAGCACAGGCAGACAGAATGGCAGGCAGAGGCAGAGGGAGAAGCAGGCTCCCCGCCGAGCAAGGAGCCCGATGTGGGACTCGATCCCAGGACGCTGGGATCATGACCCAAGCTGAAGTCAGCTGCTTAACCAACTGAGCCACCCAGGCGTCCCACATCATTAGTTTTTGATGTAGTGTTCCATGATTCATTGTTTGTGTATAACACCCAGTGCATGCCCATAATACTCTATCCTGTTCCTGCTCTGTCATGACCTATTTATGTGTCTGTGCGTCCCCTAAAACTCTAAGCCTAGAGTTCATGTTCATGAGTCCTCACATCCCCAGCTCCTGGCAGTGTCTGGAATTTGGTAGTCTCACGATATTTATTGAATAAATTAATGCCTGCACAATTCTTAACACCGTTCTCTGTGGCGTACCGTATAGTTTAACCAGTGAAGACTCACAGTTTTTATCAGCTGAATTCCTTCATTGGATGTGTCCTAACCTGTATGGGCTGCTGTAACAAAACCCTGCAGACTACGTGGCTCAAACAACGGAACTTAATTTCTCACAGTTCCTGGAAGCTGGAAGTCTAAGGTCAGAGCTGCTGACATGGTCTGTTGCTGGTGAGGGTCCTCTTCCTGGTATGTCCTCACATGGCCTAAATGGGTTAATGAACAGAGAGAGAGAGAGAGTCAACAGATCATTCTTGCCTACCTTCCTCTTCTTATAAGAGCATTAATTCCCTCATGAGGACCTCACCATCACCATCTTCCCCTCATTCCCTCCCAAAGGCCCCACCACCATATACCAGCCTATTAAGGATGTCAACATATGAATGGGGGGAGGAGGACACAAACTCTCTGTCCATAGCAAGATGATAGCTGTACAATTTTTTAAAAATGAATCTCTTCTGAGGACAAAATAAGGAAAATTGCCCTTTACTTGCAACCTGAGGGTTTATATAAAGACATACACCGAATAGTGAGACACTTACAACCCAGGAAGCAACAAGAGAATGAACTTGTAATATCCCTTCCCTGGAGGTGTCTGAACATTGAGCAAGTGTTTGTGAGGCCTCCATATAGACACAGGTTCCCAGAGAGCATTGCCATGATCTGTCTTGTTAACTATTAACCCCTCCACTTTGAATGGAGTCTGGCATATTGCCGATGGTCAGTGATTACCTGTTAAATTAATGAATGACGTTCAGTGCATTCCTGCCCTGAGGCTGGAGATGAGAAGTGATGGGATGTAAAACTAGATGGCCACTGAAGACGTAGGTACATTTAATTTATAGTTATTTGAATCTACGGAGATCTATGTTTGCACTGTTATGTTTGTATATTTATTCATTTTTTGATGAATTTACAAATTCTTAACTTTTTTCTCCCAAAGAATTTTGAGATTGCTTATGGAAACATGAATTTTTAGGAGAATAATAAATGAATGAGAAATTGGAGGAAAGTTAGGACTCAAGGTTGCATGCTATAAGGACCTATGTCATTTGGCTCTGAATTTTCTAGAAGCCAAAACAAAGACTTGAACCAAGTCAGTTATAAGACTTGCAGTATCCATAAGATAAAAATAAACCAGTTGCCAAGGAGTTAGAGTGTAAACTGTGTCACTCAGGGCAGGGATTTTTTTTTTTATCTCTTTTGTTCGCCATTGTATTTTTAGTACCCAGAACAGTGCCCAGCAAAAACTGAGTGAGCAAGATACAATTTTTGATTGAATTAATAAATATTTTCCTAGTTTGAGGCACAAAAGGATCTTCAAAAAAGAAGAAATCCTGTAATAAAGCACATGACGCTCCAGACATCCCGACGATAATTAAGTGTTTAATTCCCCAGAGCTGTTAATTTTCACGATGATCTGTAAACTGACAGCATCAAATGTAATTCACCAAAATGAATTCGGTAATATCAGTTCCTCGAAGTTCTATCAGGTATGGCTTTTTGATGATCCCTCCTGACTTAAGGATAAAAGGATCTGTCCTGACCTAAGGATGGACTGCAGACTACTCTCAGGCAATGTTCCATGAAGGTTATTTCTCTTGGCACTTGATAAGAAAGGAGCAGTGCAGAGTCTGAAATCCTCGTCCTCAGCAAGGAACTGAAGCCCAGGTGCCCGGAAGGAAAGGCGGGGCGACGCCTGGACATGCTTATTGCTAACATCGTTGGGTAACCTCCATGGACCAGTGCTGGGCTAGCAGTTTCTGTTAATCTTCCCCCAAATTTTGAGGCAGGTACTACCATCAAACCCCTGTTTTACAAGTAACAAAGGCTTAGAGAAAGAGGCTAAGGAGGGAAACCACAGAAGTAGTAGAGATGTTGGAGGCAAGATTTGAGCCAGGAACTCTGACCTTTTGGCCGCTGTCGATACCCATGTGAAGAGGGGAAGGGGAGAGCTTCCAAGGTGTGCTTGGATAGACACCCCTCTATTCCTCCCCCACAACACAGACACACTTGATGAGTACTCCCTATAAGCAGAGATATATTATCTTCCTCAGAAGCCTGTTTAGGACCTTACTGCATTCTAGACACCCTGTCAGCCATGAAAAAGTGATGTGATAACAACCGAAAATAAAATAATTAATAATAATAATAGCAACTTAATCTTCCAAGCATATTTTGTGGTTGGACTTTTATATATTTTTACAATCACACACAAGAAGAAACTGAATAGAATTTTAGAGACGTATAATTCTGTTTATTTTCAAATAGCCTTAGCTGGAGTTTATGATTCAGTCCATAGCTCGGTTCCAAAAGGGCCATTTTCCTGTGTCTTTTCCTTGAGCAAATAATGCACAAGATGATCATTGTCTGACTGCAGCATCATAATGGGTTTTCTTTTTTATTTGAATTTTCATTTATTGATTTTTTTTCTCTCGTACATGAATAAATGGGTCCTTTCAGAAGGCATCCAAATTCACATTATTTGGCACACTAAATAGAAAGTCCTTTCTCTTGAGCAGTAACAAATACAAATTATGGAGTCAGTATGTTTTTAAATTGTTTAAATATGTATTTACATGCTAACCTGAGGCATTATTGGAGTTGTTTGTATAGCAAGTGGAATTTTAAACTGTCCAAATATCTGTTCAGCATAATAAAATAACTTTAAGTGAAGCTGTTGTGGTTCATTTGGGGGTAATAGCATATTTAAATATTGCTATAAACAGCATTCCCTGTAATAACTAGGAGGGGGCCCTAGCAGTTTGGGTAAACAAGGCAGCCCTTAAAGGCCTTGCCCAGACTCACATGCTTGAGTAATGCATTGTGTCACTCTTCCCAACATTCTTTGTGTTGTGTTCTTCTGTATAATCAAAGGAGAGCCTAACGAACAGCCAGATGGTCCACTCCCAATCCGTCTTCCTAAGGACGGTAACTTCCCTATAAGCAGGTTCCTGCAAAGGTGAATTAGTAAAGGTATCCCAGAGGGAGGACACAGAGTGGATGTGAGCATTGTATCTCCTCCTGCCCCCAGTGCCATCTGAATGCGGTTGGAGCAGAAATATGGTGATTTCATGGCTACCTCCGTCCTTGGCTATGGCACTGTATTTGGCAGGGATTTGTTTGAAAGGAGAGAAATAGAGGAACTGTTTCTGATAAAGGCAAAGAAATTTAACAGAAGCGAGATACATGAATCAAGAAGAATTTCTTCAGCTCCATGATGAGCTGAAGTTTGTGGGAGAAAGGAGTGATTTCCTAGAACATGGCATTTCAGGAACAGTCTAGTGGTCATTTCCTTTGGGGTTGTCTCTGTATTCCAGCTCTCAGTTAGAAGATGGGTGTAGGTCATGGGGGATAGAAAAATGTGAAGGGGTTTGGGAGTAATCTAGTGGGACTGGTACCTGGAAGAGAACCAAAGGTGAAAATGTTTAACTTTTCAAGTAAAGAGAGACCTAGTGGATACTACTATCTACCCGTAAGAGTGGCCACGGAGGAAGAGCCCACTTCCGTTACAGATGCCTGGGAAAACCTTGGTACTTTAGGAGACTAATTGAGGGGGGGAAGTTTCTGAAGGGGTGAAAGAAATCCAAAGTCATCAGGGGGAATAAAGACAAGGGTTGAAGGCTTATTTTTTTCTTACTTTTGTAATGACTGTTCCCTTCTTTCACCCAGAGCACGTGAGTCACCATTGTCTGGTCTGGGTTTTTCCTGAAGGAGACTCTGAGACAAAGATTCTAATGCAAGTAGAGATTACCCGAGGAAAAAGCAAGAGGGGAATGAGGAATGGAGAAGGAGAAGAACAGGATGCCCATAAAGGGTGCCTCAATCATGCCAGCGGCCTAGAGCTTGAGAATCTGGAATAATGTAGTACATGCCTATGGGTTATCCCAGCGATGGGGTCAAGACGCTGAGCTATATACTGATATATATCAACCCACTCTTTGACTATTTGTCCATCAAATTAGCTACCCATCAACTCACCCACTGGGTGAGAACAGCTTCTAGATAAAAGCAGTCATTGGATTAGCTCTCTAGCACTTTCTATTTACCTTGCACCCAGGCCTAGCCTACTCCCCAGTCTGACAAAATCCTCAGGGATTTTGCTGACACAGGACTCACGGTGAGCTTCCCAGGAGTCAGGGGTAAGGCACCAACAGTGTCTACTACTATGCTTATTTTTAAATGTTAATTTAAAAACCTGGATCTGAGATTTCTCAACTCTTCTTGTTACAAAACAATCTTCAGCAGGAGGGGTGTGAAAGGCAGAAAGGCTTTGTATTTGAGGGAGAGAGTGTGGTTAAAGGCACCAGGACATCTATGGAACAGATGTAGTTCCATCTCAGCAGGAGGCAGCCATGTTTCTGTAAGTGTTGATTAAACTCTTTCCCCATGGTGGTTCCCTTGTTTGTCTCATTCATGTTGTTCTCATTTACCTCCTTTTGCTTTGGGAATTTGCCAGCACGGAACTTGTTTCAACGTCTACACTGATTAGATACAAGCTTATGTTAAGCTGGAAGCCAGTAAACATTTGGCTGGTGAACTCGGGGGGCTCATTAACCCAAAACAGTGTTTTGGACGGAAAATGCAAATAGACCCAGAAAGGTCGTGATGAATATGTAAGCAGTAGACACATAATGGACTGTCCTTCTCAGGCAGGGACACTTCATTGAGGTTTTGAAGGTTGACATCTGGGAGAACCCTCAAGTTCCGCCATGTAGGGTCTCTTGAGGGGAGACTGAATGCATGGGTCTGGGTCATTGATGATTCTCATACTTGCTTTGAACTTCAGAGTAGGTCTAGAAGCAGCCTGGTCTAGAAGCAGCAAGGGCTTAGGTGTAAGAGTCAAGGAGAGTTAAATTCAGGTACTGGACAAGGTAATTAATTGCCTTGCAACTTTGGGCAAAGTGTTCAAACTCTCTCATTTTCCTAAAAAAAAAAAAAAATTCTATATCTCAGGTTAGGAGGAAGACGAAATTAAGACACCATTTCTAAAGAACTGAAGAGATACTGATGTGTAATATGTACTCAATGAAGTGATTTTCCTTCATCTTTTGTGGTCTTTCCAGCTTAGAAAGAGGTCTCTCTTTTTCTTTTCTTTCTTCTTTTTTTATTCTTTGCAGTTGGTGGTTTCCACTATATTCCCAATATTGTGCAAGCACCACCACTATCTAATTCCAGATTTCTCTTTCTTTTGACTTGTACACAATGGGCTTTGTGTGTTTGTGTTGTCGGTGTTTACAAAGAACTGTAGGAGAACTTCCTTTACTCACAAAATCTTACATTTGAGAGGCAGTTTGTGCTACAGACTGCATTCACAGTATAATCTCCTGTGGTCTTTGTCTGGAAGGTGCGGGAGGCATTACAGAGCCCTTTTCCAGATGAACAAAGTTGAGACACTAAGAGGTGACCTAAGGACAAAACGTGGGTGAGTGGCAGTGTCTGAGCCAGATATCAGATCTCCTGTTTCCCTTCCCAAAATAGTACTCAGTGGTAACATTTTACCCCAGAAACTTTGCCAACATGTGCAAAGCACCGTCCCGTGGATGAAGCAGGTCGTAAATCCCAGGGTTAAGTCTCAACAGTACGGACGGGTTGTCAGAAGGAATGTGGCCAAAGACCCAGCCCTACTCATGCCTGCAGATTTCCGGGTGGCCCCCCATTACTGCCACAGCTCTTTCTCAGTAGGGACTTCAGGTCTGAAATCTGCTAGTACAGGTTTCAGTCCCAGGAGGGCACTGCCCGTATAAAAGAGGAGAAGAGATCGAGTTCACTGATACTTGCGGGAGCCTGACCCCACAGTCTTGGGCTCCTGTAATCTTGGCATGGGGCACTGGTTTTCACCTTTCCTGCAAGATTCAAGGTCAGTGTCTCTAAAATTAGCCACCTGCTCAAACTCTAACCAGACCTAGATTCTCTTTTCATTCATTAGGCCAAAGATTTTGGATCTCTATTCAGTTTTATTTCCTATCGTTTTTTCCTGTGAGGTAGGATTGCAGAGGGATTCAGGTGGTCATGTTTAGAAATCACTTTTTGGTCTAATCCTAACCATTTAGCTTCTGCAAGGATGATGTAATATGCCAGCGGCTGTTTAAAATTGTTATAAGATGCTTTAAAAATATCCCCTGTGATGTGTACTCTGTCGATGGGAATGAATACATATTCTCTTTTATGAACAGTTTGAAAGAGTCTATCAGAATTTTAAGTGTGCATATCTCTTAACCTATAATTCTTTTTTAATTAATTTTTTTAAAAGATTTTATTTGAGAGACAGAGTGCACACAAGCTGTGGGGAGGGGCAAAGGGATGGAGAGAGACAGACTCTCCACTGAGCAGGGATCCTGACACGTGGCTCAATCCCAGGACCCCGAGATCATGACCTGAGCCAAAGGCAGACACTTAACTGACTGAGCCACCCAGGCGCCCCACTTAACCTATAATTCTGCTTCTAGGATTTTTCCAATAGCAATTCGCTCATACATATGTGAAAATATCATTATAATCTTGAAAAATTGGAGGGTAAAGCTAAATATATATTGATAGACAGGATTCCTAAATATAACGTATTTGGAATAATACCCATGAAGTTGCTGTAAATGAGATGTAATATTATCCATAATGTTTTTGTGATGATAGATAAAAAAGCAAATTGCCGAACAGTATGTATCGTATGATCCCATCTTGCAAAACATAACAGTACCAAAATGACCTATATACATTTGTGACTTTTTTCCCTTTTTACACTCATAAGGTCTCTTTAGGTTGGACCCTGTTAGATGATTCTGCTCCGTGCTTTATTGGATTTGGTGATGCAGATTTTTTTTTTTTTATGTTCAGTTAGCCACCAGACATTACATCATGAGTTTTTGATGTAGTGTTCAATGACTCATTAGTTGCATAAAATACCCAGTGCTCATCACAGCACATGCCCTCTTTTATACCCATCACCCAGTGACCCATCCCTCCACCCCCCTGCCCTCTGAAACTCTCATTTTTTTTTTTTTCCTGGAGTCCATAGTCTCCCATGATTTGTCTCCCTCTCTGATTTCCCCCCTTCAGTTTTCCCTCCCTTCCACTATGGTCCTCCAAGCTAGTCCTTATATTCCACATTTAAGTGAAACCATATGATGATTGCCTTTCTCTGCTTGACTTATTGCACTCAGCATAATTCCCTCCAGTTCCATCCGTGTCAATACAGATGGTAGGTATTCATCCTTTCTGATGGCTGAGTAATATTCCATTGTATATATAAAACACATCTTCATTATCCATTCATCTGTTGAAGGGCATCTTTTTTTTTTTAATTTTATTTATTCATTTGACAGACAGAGATCACAAGTAGGCAGAGAGGCAGGAAGAGAGAGAGGAAGCAGGCTCGATCCCAGGACTCTGGGATTATGACCTGACCTGAGCTGGGATTATGACCTTCAGGCGGAGGCCTGAACCCACTGAGCCACCCAGGCACCCCTGTTGAAGGGCATCTTGTCTCTGTCCACAGTTTGGCTATTGTACACATTGCTGCTATGAACATTGGGGGGCGCATGTACCCCTTCTTTTCACCACATCTGTATCTTTGGGGTAAATACCCAGTAGAGCAATTGCTGGGTTATAGGGTAGCTCTATTTTTAACTTTTTGAGGAACCTTCATGCTGTTTTCCAAAATGGCTGCACCAGCTTGCATTCCCACCAACAGTGCAGGAGGGTTCCACTTTCTCCGCATCCTCACTGCCAAAATACTCAACAAGATCCTAGCCAACTGGAGATGCAGATTTTACACAAAGAGGTGAGGATATCTCTCTTGTTCCTTGTATTTGAGGAAATGGGGAGGGGAGAGCAGAAAAGATTAGGAGAAGGGAGAGAAAAGAGAGAAGTGGTGAGAGGCTGGCAGTGTCTGAAGCAAAAAGTAGCAAACAGCTACCTGGGCAAGAGGGCGGAAAGTACTTTTAAGAACAGAAATAGTTAATGAGTAAAAACCAACCAAACAAAAAGAAAGAGTGATTTTGGATTGTTTGCTGTGTACATCATGGTAGGAACTCTGCCTCATAAAGCTCAGATTATTAATATGGTCACTATTTCTTTGTATGGACATGTGTGTGCCTGAGTACGCTCGTGTGTGTCGAGTGTGTGAGGAGGTGTGCACACGTAAGTATAAATCCAAGAAGGGGCCCAGCTGGCCATCTATGTCGGAGAGCAAATCTGAGGCTGAGACAACAAGTACTAAAGCAGAGGTCCCTCTTGGCTTTGGTCACATCTAACCCCCCACCCCATCATGAAAAGCTGCAGAGATCTTGAGGAAGGCATTAGATGTCTTCACAGCATGAAATCATAGATATCATAGGGCAGGAAGACATCAGTCAACATCAAGGTTACAAATACAATTAGGATTTCTTTTTTGCCATGATATCTACAATATGACCAGATTAATCTAGATCTACTATCTAAGTACCAAAGGACCCAATGTGTCTTCTTAGTTTTCCTTTCTATTATATGGATTATGGATTAAGAGTGGGATACGGAATAAATTTGTACAATTCCAAGTCCATGCCTTAAATGTTATTATTACTACAACAGATAGATAACCTTAAAGCCGCCCAGCTCATGAATCACCAAATGACCACCAACCTCTCTGCATAATATTCAGCCCAATGAATCTCCATGGCAACTAACCAATTCATCTCCCATTATATAACCACACACCAAAAAAATGTAAAAAACAAAAAACAAACCCCAAAAAACCCATGCTGTTTAGCACTTGACATGACAGTTTAAGTAATAATTTTTAAAAAATTCTTTTAGACCAATTCCATGATATGGGTAGTGCTGATGTTTAGAAGTCTGAATAGGTCACATTTAGGTATATATTCACACATATATGCCTAGAAAAATATTTGAAATAATATCTACCACCATTTGAGAGGGGAGTTTTTAATTTTACCTTATATCCTACTGTATTAGCATATATTATTTTATAATTAAAATAATTAAAGAAAAAAGGTACTTTTTGCTCTCCAGCTCAGCCAACATATACCATATTTAGTAGATAGTCTCCTCCTGATGTCATATCCGTATGCAATACTGTTCTGTCCACACTACATCAAGAAGAATGGACTGTCATGTGGGGAATTAATTGCAGCTAGATGCTAGTTGTTTTAAGAAATTTTTAAGAACCTCTAACTTTTCAGTGGACCGTTAGGATGAGCATTCCTCCTAACAATGGCACATATCCCTAAAAGCAAAGAAAGAGACATACACGTATTCTGGTACTTTAAATAAGAGCACTGAGAAATTCCAATTCCTGATGTAGTCATCATTAACTTAAACATTATAAACCAGAATTTACAAAGTGGATTGTTTTTATCATGATAATTTTTTCTATCACTTTGCATTCTGCAACATTTTCATATATTCCCAGAGTTTTAACTTGAGAAAGGTCTATGGTCTTTAACAACCGAGAAAATCATGGGTGGCTGTGTCACCTCCATATTCCGTTCTTGGGGACTGTTGGGTTTTTCTGCTGTCTTTTGATTGGTTGTTGGGTTTTTATTCAAGTTCCCAGTGTTTGTACTGGTGCCTAAATCCATTTATGATGTTGACATTAAGAAAATAATCTAGAGGTGTGCCTGGGTGGCTCAGTGGTGACGCAGTGGGTGCCCGGTGGCTTTGCCTTTGGCTCAGGTCATGATCCTGGAGTCCCAGGATTGAGCCCCGTAGCAGGGAGTCAGCTTCTCCCTCTGCCCTTCACCCAGCTTTCTCTCTCTCTCTCAAATAAATAAATAAAATCTTTAAAAAAAAGAATCTATTATTTTACATGATGCATTTAAAAAGACAAAGAATCCTGAAGCAAGGAAAAGCCTCCAGAAATTAGCCAGAAAACTATACATAATAGCATATGAGAATTTTAAATCCTATCACATAGCCCAGTAATCAGCTTATTCATGGAAATCACAAGAGGCCAGTAAGCCAGTATCTGACCATGAAAATGGGTCTGGCTTACAACTCTATGCACATCTGAGGGGGTGAGTCAGGATGCTTTGGGTGGGTGCCATCAATATCCCCTGTCAGTTCATGGCTACAAATAAATAAAATATTAAACTGTTAGTATTTTTTCTTTTTTCCACTTTCTATAATTTTTTCATTTTTCTTTTTCCTTCCTTTTTTCCAGCTTTACTGAGATATAATTGGCATATAACGTTGTATAAGTTTAAGGCATACAACACGATTTTATATACATATATACTGTGCAATGATTACCACAATAAGGTTAATTAACATATCCTTCACTTCACATACTTAACACTTTTTTTGTGTGTGGTGAGAACTTTTAAGACCTATTCTTAGCTACTTCCAAGTATACAGTACAATACTGTTAACTGTAGTCGTCCGGCTTCATGTCAGATTCCCAGAACTTATTTATCTTACATACCTAGAAGTTTTTTACCTTTTGATCACCTTCACCCACCTCTCCTACTTTATTTTTTTCTTTTCTTTTTCTATAATTTATTTAAACTAAAAAACTGAGCTAAAACCAAGGAACCAACCAATTCACCCATTTCTCCCACTCCCCACACCCCGCCTCTGACAACCACCAATCTGTTGTCTGTATCTGTTTTTTTTTAGATTTCACATATGAGTGAGATTATATGGTATTTGTCTTTCTCTGTCTCTTAGCAGAATGCCCTCAAGGTCCATCCATGTTGTTGCAACTGACAAGATTTTATTCTTTTTTATATATACCACAATTTCTTTAGCCATTCAATCCATCAATAGACATTAAGGTTACCTAGGTTGTTCCACACCTTGGTTGTTGCAAATAATGCTGAAATGAACAGGGTGATGCATTATCTTTTCGAGTTAGTGTTTTCGTTTTCTTTGAATAAAATCTAGAAGTGGAATTGCTGGATCATATGGTAGTTCTATTTTTGATTTTTTTTGAGGAACTTATCTACTGTTTTCCATAGTAGGTACACCAATTCACATTCCCACCAACAGTGCACAAGCTTCCTTTTTCTCCCTGTCCTCACCGATTCTTCTTATTTCTTATCCTTTTGGAAACAGCCATTCTAACTGATGGGACATGATGTTTCATTGAGGTTTTGATTTGCTTTTTCCTGATGACTAATGATGTTGAGCATCTTTTCATGCACTTGTTGGCCATCTGTATATCTTCTTTGGAAAAATGTCTATTCAGATCTTCTGCCCATTCTTAATCAAATTATTTTTTTTGGTTCTGTTTTGTTTTGCTATTGAGTTATATGAGTTCGTTATGTATTTTGGATATAGGACACTTATCAGATATTTGATTTGCAAATATATTCTCCCACTCAGGTTGTGTTTTTATTTTGTTGATGGTTTCCCTTGCTGTGCAGAAGTTTTTCATTTGATGCAGTCTCATTTGTTGATTTTTGCTTTTGTTGCCTTTGCTTTCGGTGTCAGATTAAGAAAAATAATCACCAAGACCTGTGTCAAGGAATTTACTGCCCATGTTTTCTTCTAGGAGTTTTGTGGATTCAATTCTTACATTCAAGTATTTAAAGAACATTTTGAGTTAATTTTTGTGTGTAGTGTAAAACAGTAATTCAGTTTCATTCTTTTAGGGTATGTCTGTCTAATGTTCTAAATATGATTATTGAAGAGACCATCCTCTCCCCATTGTATATGCTTGGCTTCTTTGTTATAAATTAATTGACCATATATGTGTGGGTTTATTCCTGGGCTCTTCATTCTGTTCCATTGACCTAAGTGTACGTTTCCCCCCTAATACCATACTATTTAAATTACTATAACTTTGTAATATAGTTTGAAATCAGGGAGTAGGATACCTCCAGATTTGTTCTTCTTTTTCAAGATTGCTGTTTTGTAGTTCCATACAAATTTTAGGATAATTTGTTCTATTTCTATGAAAAATGCCATTGGAATCTTGATAGGAATTACATTGAATCTGTATACTGTTTTGGGTAGTATGGACATTTTAACAATATTATTTCTTATAATCTTTGAGCATGGAATGTCTCTATTTACTTGTATCTTCTTCAGTTTCTTTCACTAATGTCTTGTAGTTTTCAAAATATGGGCTAAACTTATTATTTTTCTTTACAAACTAACATTAAAGATTTTTTTCCCAATTGATCTTCCTTGGTGAAAAAGGAAAAACACATAGAAAAACTCCAGAAATTGACCATATTCTTGTCATTTGCAAATTAACCAGAAAAAAATACTATTACCTTCTTTTTGAATTCTTTATATTTGGTTTAGTGACGGTGGTCAGAAATGATTTTATTTCATTTCAGATTTGCGCACTATTGACCCTTAGCTCTGACTCCTAATTGTGTTGACAAGTCAAGAATGTGTTTTCTGAGTTTGGATTCATTAAGTCATTTTTCATTATTGATAATCCCAATAGCTTTGCTGATTGATGACCCAGATCCTTTGGAACTAAGGAAGCAAATGTGAATAATGTGGGACAAGCCTACTGAGTTGAATTCCTTTCTCCAGTGGTATTATAGTTGAAGAAAAGAGGTATGCTAATTACATTATCTAGGCTTGAAGATGCTGAAACTGATAATCATGTAAAAATCACAAAATTTTCTGAGCAACTTGATCCTTTTGCCAAAACAGTGTAAGAAGGGGTGTTTGAAAGTATCAGATTCACACTCCTTTGTGGCAGTTTGTGGGTGGGTTGGTAGACACTGAAATTATGCCCCTGTGAGAAGTTGGATAGGGTCATGAAGTGAGTTTTTCTCCTCACTTTTTGAGGCTAAGAGGCTCCATGGCCTCTTGTTTTGTCACCTTAGAGGTGAAAAAGCTGTTTTGAATTTGTGTCGTCTGGGAAACGTGAGAGGTTTAGGCGCTGGAACCAGCGTGGGTCCAAGTCCACAGCTCTGCAGTTTCCTGCTGAGTGACCTTGGATAAATCACTCAACCATTCTGTGCTTTGTTTCTTCACTTACGAAATCTGGATGAAAATAGTACCTCCTTTATGAGCTTTTATGAAGATTAAATTAGATATTGAGCACATATTAAGTGCCCAGCAGATGTTAGTGGAAAAAATTCTCCTTGAGAGCAGAACACATGTTCTTAGTGTCCGTCTTACAGTCCTGTACTGTGGAGTTTACATCAAGGTTATGTAGCCTCATTCCCTCTTTACACGTGTCCAACAGCCCCCTGAAGACTGCCCAGTGACCCCTGTTTAGAGTGGGGCCAGTACCAGGACCAGCACTGATGAGGGGACAGTTACTAAAGAAAAGCTATGCTTTGCATGTGGGAACTCTTTCCTTTTCCTAACCGGAAACCACATCTACTAATTTTTCAGTAAAACTGGTGACATGAAGAAAATCAATATGGACTTAGATGAAATGAAAAAAGAATGAAAAGCACATGGATTCTTTTTAGAGAAACATTCCTGGAGATCAGGTGTGGCAAGTGGCATGCAGTACACATGGCACTCGGTGCCTAATTCAGGGATTGGAGAGGGGTACTTTATGGCAGGGGGGAAATGGAAGCCAGATATGGGGCCAGTATTCCAGGACTGTGATGCTAGGAGAGAAAGCTATGAAAATCCAGCATGGAAATGAAGCTGGAAAGGTCCATTTTTGGGGCACTTGGGTGGCTCAGTCATTAAGGATCCACTTCTTGATTTTGGCTCAGGTCATGACCACAAGGTCATGAGATTGAGCAGGCATCAGGCTCTGCACTGGGCCATGGAGCCTACTCGAGATTTCTCTCTCTCTACCTTAGCCCCGTCATGCTCGGGCCATCTCTCTCTCTCTCTCTGTTAAGAACAAACAAACAAACAAATAAATAAATAAATAATAAAAAAGAAAGATCCATTCATGAAAAACTCACTCCTTTTGGCCTGATTAGCTTGTTAATGAACAGTACCGACTTTTGCAAATAGCCATTTTTAATATGATTAGATGACTTATCTAGTAAACTAGAAACCTCTTCAAAGCTTGTTTCCCTAAAAATTATGAAATGGCAGAATCCAAAATATGACTTTTAATTCTAGTCTTAGAATCTGGAGCATGTGTCAGATGGCTATTGATTTTCTACTACCACTAGGTCAAAATTAAATCCCTTAGTGACAGATGGTATGTGTAATGTTCATTTTATAGCTAGACTTTCCCAGGGTTTCTTACCTGCCCTTCAGTGTTTCCCCCAGCAGTATTGAGGGGTACTCTGAAATACTCCAGGCCTCTGAGACCTACAAGGTATTCCTTCCATTACCTCTGAACTATGAAAATTCCCTATTCTTGGCCTGTGTGTAGGGTGCGGGAGAAAACCTATACCATGAGATCTGAACACTGAATTCCCTCTTTAAAGCCTAGATGTTAAGATACCTCACTTGATGTGGTTCATAAAAGTTAGGGGGGGGAAGCTGAAATAATTTTAGAGCGATGCTTCTCAAATTATCTATGGGGAAGAAAGAGTTTGGATGTGGTTTGTTGTTTTCAACCGATTACAGAAAACACTTTTATAAATTGTGATTCAAATGAACAGCTAGACAAATGAAACCTTAAGAGTTATACAAATGCAAGCTCCAAATTTTAATTAATGGGGTCAATGGACTTAAAAGCTACTCTGTAAAATTGCTGTAACATTTCTAAACTTATACATTCCTTTTCTGTACTTATCCCACTGTAGAACTGGAACAGGTTTTACATATGGGTACCACTCCATGGGTCA
The DNA here is from genome assembly GCF_902655055.1 of Lutra lutra. Lineage (NCBI taxonomy): Eukaryota > Metazoa > Chordata > Mammalia > Carnivora > Mustelidae > Lutra > Lutra lutra. Next base: position 41,361,433 of record NC_062290.1, on the reverse strand, counting down.
CCCCTTTGAGTTGCACCAAGCTAGAGAATGTTGAAAACAAAAGATTTGCATCTCTAATATGGACCTAGCCTGGAATCATTTCAGAACACACAGCAACATGTGCATTAATAGTGTTCATCTGAATGAGCACATCATCAGAAAATACTGTTTGGGACACCTGGGTGGCTCAGTAGGTTAAGCGTCTGCCTTCAGTTCAGGTCATGATCCCAAGGTCCTGGGATCGAGTCCCACATTGAGCTCCTTGCTTGGTGGGGAGCATGCTTCTCCCTCTGTCTGCCACTCCCCCTGCTTGTTCTCTTTCTCTCTCTGACAAATAAATAAATAAAATCTTTAAAAAGGAAGGAAGGAAGGAAACGAGGAAGGAAGGAGAAGGGGAAGGGAAGGGGGGGAAGAGAGAAATAACTGTGTTGGAAAGCATTCTACTGCAAGGAACACAAAATCCACCTCAAAATTTCAGTCAACCCAATGATCCATAAGGAATCTACTGATCAAGGCAAATTGTTGTTTATGACCCTCTGTAGTTACTATTTTTCACATGTGAAAATGCCTATTACAAGAGCCGGGGGTAGGCGCAAGACCAGGGGAACTCACTGAAGGCAAGAACGTAGCCTATAGACTTGGGATGAAGCAGAGAATGAGGTTTGCCAAGTAGCTCAAGGTAGTAAGACGTGAGGACTCTAGGTCTGAGCAATGTGGGTAGACCATTCACTTCAGGGGCCTCGGACAGTAAGTCTACTTTCCAGCTGGGAGGCACTTCAGACTGGCCACAACCATGGTGTCTGGCCACTCTGACACGGAACATCACTAACTGGTTTGGTAAAGTGGCAGACTAAATTTCCTGGATAAGTTCCAGGGCTCTCTGGCAGACAAAACAAGGGAAAGAGGAGGTATTTACTACCTTTAAAGCAGCAAAAGTGAAACCAGACAAACTTTAAATTCTACTCCCAACCAGGAAAAAGAACTATATGGATAAAGTCTGGCAAAGGTATCCAGTGTCCTAAGATGGGCAAATTTAGTGTTCTTCCTAAAGAGTAGCTCTAATTTAGTAGCTTTGCCGTCTTCTTGCTTATTGGGGGAAAATGGTCTCATTTTCCCCACGTCACTTACTGCACATTTCTATTCCTAAAAAATCAATATTTGGCCCAAGCCTTGGCAACACTTCTGGGTTGCGTTCCACATGTGGTTTATATTTGACTCTCTGACTTGTTTATAAATAAGCCGAGCCACAAGACAACAGTGATTAAAGACGAGCCGACGCCTGACCTCCGGGAGGAGGCAAGTCTACTGAGAAGCATTCAGCTCGCATCTAGACTTCTTGTCCTAAATGTGCCATGTCAGTGCTGTGAGGAAGGAAGTTGGAGCTTTAGTCATCAAACCTGTTTAAGCAAAATACTGGAGCAGTGATTTTGAGCTTATTGCTTCCTCTGGTTATAGAAGTTTATATTTCATTTCCACAGTATTTTTTAATAGCAACCTTATGCTAATTCAGCATATGCTTACTGTATAGATAATTGTCTCCAAGAATATCAATACATATGGAATTTTTCAGATCATTAACGCTTTAAATTCTGCATCAAGCTCAATTATCTAATCATTTCTGGTCCAAGGTCAGATTATAGGCACCATGCCCCTCCATTTCCATTCTTTTTTCATCTTGGAGTTGAAAAGAAATTTAGAGTTCATTGCTCCATTCCATTCTCTTTCCAGAGGAGGAAGCTGAGGCCCATGGGGGGATGAAATGAGTTACCAAAGGTGTTACAACCAATTGTGGGTAGAATCTAAGATCCACTCCCCTGGACCCTTGTCCACTCTTCTTTTAGGCATTACCTCCTGGTTTTCACAGGAATCAGGGTTCATGAAAGAAACTCTGAGTATTATTGCTATGGACATATGGTCTTGAATTTATACTACAGGATGCTAATCATTGCCTGTCTGCCTGCCCATGCCATCTCGAAAGAAAATTGCCTGACCCCAAACCTCCCACTGCCTGAGCAGCCAGATTTTGAACCATGCAATTCCTCTAATCCCGCTATTATTAATTAGTCTGGAGCTGATCATCTGGCCCTAGGAAGTTCATCCATAGAAGGGGTAAAAAGGCAAGCTAGGACAATCAGATTCTCTCTTCCAGTAGGGTAAACTGAGGAAGAGAGAAAGTTACCTTTGGGAAGCAGGATCATGGAGTGGAAATAAGGGTGAGTTGAAAGATCACAACTATGGCAAAACAACAACAACAACAACAAAACAAACAAACAAACAAAAAACCAAAACCATATGCAATTCAGAGTTTTGAGAGAGCAGGAACCAAGAGCAAGCAGGGAAAGCCAGTGAGGAAAGAGAGAAGAAAATGGGACAGACATAGAGTTGCACACAGACTGTACCTTGTGGTGTACCTCAGTGGCAGAAGCAGCCACTGCTAACTGTGCCTGGCACTCTTCTCAACGTCTCTCCTGTATGAGCTCATTTTAGCCCTCCCAGCAACCCATGAGCTGGCTATTGATATTATGTTTATTTTCAGGTAAACTGAGGTATGGAGAGGTAATGAACTTGCTAAAGGTCATACTGCTCACTTCACTGCTATAGTGCTTGCTGCTCTGTCTGTATCCCATGTGGTAATCCCCAATATAACTCTTTTTTTCTTTAACAATCAAAAATGTAGTTATCTATTTGGCCACAACAAAATTGGAATGTTTGGGAAAATTTTGATTTGAAATATTCAAGTCTACAATACAAACTCACCCAGAAAAAAGCATCATCATTTATGTATTTCAGTACTAATGGTCTTCATCTCTCAATCCTTTATTTGACTTAGAGTTTGAAATCTCCCCAGGCAGAACCAAGATGATAGCCAAGCTGCGGGGGAGACCTTCCTAAGGAGTTAGGCTGCAAATGAGGTTCTTGCAACATAGTGCCAGAAAGGGAATATAAAACGGGTAGAAACATGGGGTTAAGTAGAAACATAGCTCATTAAACACATCACAAAAGAGCCCACATCTCAGCTTCTAACCAACGAGTCTCAGGCACCTGCTGAATGATTTAGGAGCTAAGGCAAGAAACCAGTGAAATGCACAAGAGTAAGTCATACCCAAACTTGGAATCAAAGAGTCATTTGAGGATGACTGAAGCAAAGGCAAAGTCACGGACTCAGTGCCTGAATTGTGTCAATGAGAGGAATATAGGAATTTCAGAAGAGCCAAAACCAAAGCAGTGATTCTGAGGAACGAGTCCTTTGAAGAGTCGTAAAGTATAGCAAACTGAGGGGGCGGCCGAATTTTAATAACTGGGATTTGGACCAACTGTGAAGAGGTCAATAGGAGACAGAATGACAACAGCAATGTACTAATATTCATCAGTTGCTGAAACAATGTTCCCCACACCTTCATTACGCTAAATATTAGAATATGCTTTGGAGCTTAATATAATAAATAAGTAGGGGCGCCTGGGTGCCTTAGTTGGTTGAGTGTCCAACTCCTGGTTTCAGCTCAGGTCATGATCTCAGGGTCCTGCGATCAAGCCTCACGGGGAGCTCCCTGCTCAGTGCAGAGTCTGCTTGAGGATTTTCTCCCACTCCCCCACTCATGCTTTCTCTCTCTCAAATAAATAAATCTTTAAATACATTAATGAATCAATTAATCAATAAATTAGCAAAACTAAATCATAGACCTGCAACCTAATCCCACCAAATCCACACTTGGGGGGAAGAGCCCTGGAAATGTGTACATCAATAAGCATCTTGGTGATTCTCATCAGGGAAGTTCATGAAGCACCAGACTGTTGATCACTATCTCCTGATGTCATCCTCACACCAACTCCTTCAGGTTGATGGTATGTTCTGTCCCCTTGCCACATGATGAAACTGGACCCAGGCTACCCAGGTTAGGAGGTGATAGAGCTTAGATGATGTTCCAGGTCCTGGTTTTAACTGGTTCCCTACCCCCCATACTCTGTGGCTGTGACTGGGTTTTGCCAAACCTGTGTGTCACCTGGTTTGTAGGAAGAGACAAGTTGGGGCCCTCCGCGAGGAGGGTTTTGTTGTCAACCCATTGCCTCAGGAATTCAGGGCCCTGCCATGTTCATTTTACCCCTCCGCATAATTTCCAACTTTGAAAAAAATGGACATCAAGAAAATAGTTCCATGGAGAGGGAAAGAGGTAGCCTAAGGACCATAGACAGAGGCTAGAAGGCTTTCAACCCGAAGTGTGGAGAACATGAGACTTGCATGTGGTTGTGTTTGCTGTCCCTGTTGCACTTATACTACCTGGTGGCTGAGTATGGAACAAGTAGGCATGGGGTGAGGTCAGGACTAGAGTGAGGGATGAAGAAGAGCATGGGGGAGTGCAGAGGCTGGGGAGCAAGAAGCTACCAGTATCTCTGGAATTACTTTCATTCCAAATGGTAACTCTTCTCTCACCTCTGGTTTTGGAGAAAGATTCTAGATGAGACTAGACTTTGCAACTCTTCACACTAGTTGTAGGTATTACTCCCTGCCTGTGCTACCACTGTGATTAGCAATACAATCTTTAAAATGAAAACAGCCTATGATTTCTTTGGGGAAACCATAGAGGTGGAGGGATTGGTTCGGCATCTTCCCAGCTGTGAGATCTTGGGCCATTTGCTTGTTAGAGTCTTAATTCTCTATCAGTATCTATCAATGAGTGTAATCATATCTGCCTCTTAAAGTTGTCTTGAAATTTAAAGAAATGTGTGTCTAAAACACCTAGCATACAAAAGACCCTCACAGATGTTAGCTCCTTCTTCATATACACCTTCTCCCTTTCTGCTCTGTCTCCCAACCGATCCTTGCCATGTCTTACTAAAATGGAATGTATCTCATGTTTCAAGGCCTTCCTGAGAGAAGGACAAAGAGAAGGAACAAGATAACAGTTGCTACAGACAGTGATTTTCACACACTCACAAACAGTGCAAACACATTTAAAGCTCCCCAAACCAAATGGAATACCCACTTCCACCTCTCTACACCATCAGGGTCCTTGTTAACGAAGAATCTCTTTCACATATATGTATGTATTTCTTGTGTCTATATTATGCTACATGTTGAAAATAGTTGCCCAGCCCCTGAAGCCCAAACCCATATCTTCCCATCTTATCTTATTGGCAAAGGGGTTTCTTTTTTTTTTTTAAGATTTTATTTATTTATTTGTCAGAGAGAGAGAGAGAGAGAGTGAGCACAGGCAGATAGAGTGGCAGGCAGAGGCAGAGGGAGAAGCAGGCTCACCGCCGAGCAAGGAGCCCGATGTGGGACTCGATCCCAGGACCCCAGGATCATGACCTGAGCCAAAGGCAGCCGCTTAACCAACTGAGCCACCCAGGCGTCAAAGGGGTTTCTTTTAATTAGCTTTTTTTTTTCTCCCTCCCACAAGGAAATACAAGTACAAACATTTTATCTGCATTGGTTACCTTTATTTTAAATTTGGCAGTCCCTTCTAGAAAGCTCCCTATTTATTCATAAATTCTTGCTAAATACTGTATCATGCAACTAAGATCTGATAATATCATGCTTTCCAGTGAACGTACATCCTTGGGCACTCACTTTGAGTAGGTTGGCTGAACTGGTTGGTTTTCTGCACTTGGCACTTTGTGTGTAAGTTGGTTTGTTCCTCTCTGGATAAATCCCTGCACAGTTTCCTTGGGTAAGATGACATCCCCATGGGATGACCATCGTGTTGAAAAAAACACAGACTAGAAGTCACACAAACCTGGGCTTGATTATCCCTTCTACCATTTAATAGCTGTGTTGTTACTTGATTTTACTAAACTCCAGTTTCTCCATTTGTAAAATGGGGATAAGAACGCATCCCTTATATGTTGCTTGTGAGAATTGACTCAAACGTGAGGTGCCTGATACACCCCGATGTCTATAGCAGCAATGTCCACAAGAGCCAAACTATGGAAAGAGCCCAGATGTCCATCAACAGATGAATGGATAAAGATGTGGTGTGAATATACAATGGAATATTATGCAGCCATCAAAAAAATGAAATCTTGCCATTTGCAAGGATGTGGATTAAATGGGAGGGTATTATGCTAAGTGAAATAAATCAGTCAGAGAAAGATAATTATTGTATGATCTCACTCATATGTGGAATTTAAGAAGCAAAACAGAAGAGCATAGGGAAAGGGAGGAAAAAATAAGATGAAAGCAGAGAGGGAGCCAAACCATAACAGACTCTTAATTGTAGGAAGCAAACAGGGTTGCTGGAGGGGAGGGGGTGGGGAGATGGGGTAACTGGGTGGTGGACATTAAGGATGGCCTGTGATGTAATGAGCACCAGGTATTATATAAGACTGATGAATCACTGAACTCTACCTCTGAAATTAATAATACGCTATATGTTACTTATTTTAAATTTAAAATTTTAAAAGTGAGATGCCTGGCAGTGTGCAAAAGCTCGACAGACATGGGTCTCTGTTTTTTTCACTGACAGATCCCCAAAGCCAAAAATAGTGACTGCCCATAGTAGGTGCTCAGTAAGCATTTACTGAATGGATGTTGAATCAGTAAATATGTGTTGAATGAAAAAATAAATATTCTTGAATGAATAAATAAATATTCTTGAATAAGTATGTATTGAGTGAATCATTATTGAATGAATAAACAAATGATAAGTAGTGAATGAATAAACAGTTTACTGAACCCTATCACATCAGAACAGAGACACACACCCCTGGACACTCACTTAAGTGTTGTTAATGGGAACCAATTGTCCCTTACTCAAAATCTGACAGCCCTAAAGTTATTTCCAGCCTCTCTCTGGCTTCTCTGTGTGTTTCTCCCACTTAGGCATCACCGAATTTTAAAAGCTTCTTAATACCTTGATGATGTGCTTGGATCCATCTGTGAATGGATCTGCTCCTGGGTGCTGACTGTGCCCTGAACAAGGACACCGTGCCCTGAACAAGGACACCATCCCAGGGGTCCAGTGGGGTGCAGGTCACAGAGAAAAGTGAGGCTGCTCCCTTTGGTACAGAATAAGCCCTTGGTTCCCATCAGGACAGCCTGCGGCATCCTTGCTGACCGGTGGGAACTTGTCAAGTGACGAACTCTGGGTTCTAAATAACCCTGCTCAGGAAAACAGCCACTATTTTCCCCATAACTCCTTGAGGGGGATCCGTAAAGACCTAGGACAGACCTTTGCAGTTTCTCCTGCCCCGTGGGCCCGGTATTCTGGGAACCCACATTCCCTTCAGGCGCCTCAGAGCAACAAGGCCTCAGTTCTCACTCCTGGGGCGGGGAGGGGGGGGACGACTCTGTGACTCTGGAATTTAACTTTCTAACTTCATGGAAATTCACTGCCCAACAGAGCCTTGGCTCCTTTTCAGACGAGGTGGAATTCAGCCTTGCGGGGCTTTCTGTGGGGCTGAAAGCAAGGCCGTCCTCCTTCCCTACCTCCCTCGGGTGTTTTCATGATCTGGGGCAAATGACACTGTGTCTCCTGTCACTTCAGCCCCAGCTCCCCTGCCGGAACCCACATATTTTTTATCTGGTTAAAATGAACATCAAAGGTAGCCATCAAGGGGAATAAAGAGGGAGGGGCGATCACAATAGGGGGCTTGGGGGGCAGGAGAGGGGGGTGGGGAGAAGAGAAAGCAGAGGGAGGGCCCCTCGCTGGTCTGACTGTGTCCATCCCTGCAGGGCGGAGGAGGGAAGGCTCCGAGACAGGAGAGTCTCACCACTGACTGTGCCTCAGATATTGTTTTCATTCTGGAAGCCCCCGCCTCCGAGGCTTTCTCCTCTGGCCTTATGATCTCTGGGCAAATGGAGCAGGGCTCAGTGAAGGGAGAGTGCCAACCACAGGGCCCAGGAGGACGGTGCTGTTGAGACCTTGTTCCTGGACCTTCCATCTGCACGCTCCGGCTCGGGCACCCCGGGTCCTGTGTGTGTTTTCAAACCAGCCCAGTCCGTCCATGTCTGATTGTCACTGGAAAATAAGAGAAGACACATCCCCTGCTTTAGTATTGCCCGCATGCTACCACTTGGCAGCCCTTCAGGATTTTATGACAAATAGTAATGAATAATTAACAAATCATTTGAGCGGCTACCAAAAGCCTAAGGAGAACAGCAGGGTCCCGGCTCCCGCCACCCTAGACAGTCCTTGACAGTGTTTTCTCTCTCAGCAAGGCTGGCCAAGATTCCAGGTCTCCTGTAACACCTTTGAGGCTAGTAGGGGACCCGATTACTCCTTCCCACACCCTGCTTCTCATGGGGCTGCTCCCAGAACAGGGACACAAATAGGGCGGGCAGCTCGACTCTCTCAGTTCGGGACCAAAGTTTTGGGGGTGAGCTCCATTAGAGCCATGGTTCAGCTGCGGGGCAGGAAGACAACCCAAGGGACATTTGGGGTTTCCTGGAGCTATTTTCGTTGTCACAACTGGGAGAGGGGTGGTTGTTGCTATTGGCTTTGGTGAGGGAGCGGAAGCCAGAAATGCTCTATATAACCTGCAACTGCAGGACAGTCCCCCACCCCACAACAGAGCATCTGCTCATCCAAAATGTCCACGCTGCTATAGAGTCACAGAGCCCTGAGCCCCTCACCGAGTTTCCGTGTGTCCTGGTGCCCGGAGTGAGCCCAGGACCAAAGACACTTGGGCTCCCTCGAGTGGTGATTCACACTATGACAGCCAAGAAACTCCGAAGCTGCAGGTTTGGATAGCAGGAGTGTGTGTGTGTGTGTGTGTGTGTGTGTGTTTTAAACAAGACATTTTACCCATTACGAAACATGCTTTGGTTGATGGTTACAGCCATTTTCATGAATCATTGATGAGCCATCTTCTTCTCTCCATGTTGTTAATATCTATGCAGAAACCTTTGCGTTGAGAGCAGATTTCCTTCTTTTTTTTCTTTTTTTAAAGATTTTATTTATTTTTATTTATTTGGGAGACAAGGAGAGAGAGAGATGGGGGAAGGGCAAAGGGAGAAGAAGAGAATCTCCAGCAGACTCCATGCTGAGCGCAAAGCCCAATGACAGGCTTGATCCCACCGCCCTGAGATGGGACCTGAGCCTAAATCAAGTCAGATGCTTACCCAACAGAGCCACCCAGGCACCCCTAGAAAAGATTTCCTTCTGGTTATTCAGACAGAGGGTTTATGTTTTAAAGTGCTGTTCTCATTTAGAGGAGCACTTGAGTGTGAATTTTTGTGCTTTCTTTTTGTTTCCTTCCTAAACGGAACCCCCCAAAGAGAGCAGCCATTCCTCCAGCAACTCCAAAAGTTTTCCTCGTGTTTCCTGGTCTCACTTTTAGAAAGAGAACATTAGAAGCACTCAGAATGGACAGCTCATAGGTAATAATTCCACATGCATTTTGGAAGGGGTGAGGATAGAGGGTGGAAGGTAATTTTAAGTTTCCGATTCTAACCCGTATGAACCCTAAGTAGTACAAATCTTGCACCAGCCACTCAAATGCATTTATAGTGAAGAATCTGCAAAACAGGTCTCGTCTGTGACAGATGGGTTTCCCACCCAAGCAACACCTGTTAAAGGATTGTTGGAGGTCTGACTGATCTCCATCTTTTACTTAGCAGCCTGGGATCATGTTACTTCCATGTCCTTTCTCATGGTCATTATCATATTTATTGAGTAAATTCTGCAGCATGTGATGCTGTTGGATAGCATTTTACCCACTGTAGAACTTCTTTCAAAGTGGAGTCAGTCTTCTCAAACCCTGCCGCTGCTTTATGAGCTAAGTTTAGGCAATATTCTAAATCCTTTGTTGTCTCTTCAACAATCTTCACAGCATCTCCTCCACGACTAGACTCCAACTCAAGAAACTGCTTTCCTTGCTCATCCGTAAGAAACAACTCCTCAGCCATTAACATTTTATCCTAAGAGTGCAGCAGTTCAATCCCATCTTTAGACTCCACTTCTAGTTCTAGTTCTTTTGCTATTTCTACGTCATCTGCAATGACTTCTTCCACTGAAGACGTGAACCCCTCAAAGTCATCCATGAGGGCTAGAATCACCTTTTTCCAAGCTCCTGGTAATGTTGGTACTTTGACCCCTTTCTCTGAATTGTGACTGTTCTTAACACTATCTAGAATAGTGACTCCTTTCCAGAAGCTTTTCAATTTACTTTGCTCAGGTACATCTGAGGGATCGTTATCTACAGCACCTATAGCTTCCCAGAATGTATTTCTTAAGTAATAAGACTTAAAAGCCAAAATGTCTTCTTGATTCATGGGCTGTAAATGGACGTCATGTTAGCAGGCATGAAGACATTGATTTTGTTGTCCACTTCCATCAGCACTCTTAGGTGACCAGGTGCGTTGTCAATGAGTAGTCATATTCTGAGAGGACTATTTTTTAATGGGCAGTAGTTCTTAACAACAGGCTTTTAAAAATTCAGTAAACTGGGGCTCCTGGGTGGCTCAGTGGGTTAAGCCTCTGCCTTCAGCTCAGGTCATGATCCCAGGGTCCTGAGATTGAGCCCCACATCAGGCTCTCTGCTCAGCAGGGAGCCCGCTTCCCCCTCTCTCTCTGGCTGCCTCTCTGCCTATTTGTGATCTCTGTCTGTCAAATAAATAAATAAAATCTTTAAAAAAAAAATCAGTAAACCATGTCGTAAACAGATGTCTTTATTGTTCCATGAGTAGAGCACAGATAGAGCAGATTTAGCATAATTCTCAAGGGATTTTTCAGAATGGTAAATTACATTAGCTTCAACTTAAAGTCATCAGATGCATTAACCCTAATAAGAGAGTCCTTTGAAACTCTGAAGCCAGGCATTGACTTCTCCTCGCCAGCTATGAAAGTCCTAGATGGCATCTTCTTCCAACAGAAAATCTGTTGTTCAGTGGAGCTACCTTTATGAATGATCTTAGCCACCAGACCTTCTGGAGAACTTTCTGCAGCTTCTACATCAGCATCTGCTGCTTCATTTTGAACTTTTATATCACAGAGACGGCTTCTTTCCTTCAACCTTATCAACCAATCTCTCTCACCTTCAGGCTTTTCTCCTGCAGCTTCCTCATCTCTCTCTCTGCCTTCACAGAGCTGAAGGGAGGAGGGCCTTCCTCTAAACTGAGTTTTGGCATGAGGGAATGTTGTGATTCTCTCCATCTCAGCAATAAGGATGTTTCATTTTCTTATCATTCCTGTGTTCACTGAAATAGTACTTTTAATTTCCTTCAAGAACGTTGCCTTTTCATACACAGTTTGGCCAGGAGTTTGGCTCAAGAGGCCTCATTCTATCTCAGCTTTTGTCATGCCTTCTTCGATAAGCTTAATCACTTCTGTTTTTGATTTACAGTGAGAGACAAGGGTCACCTGGGTGGCGTAGTCAGATAAGCATCTGGCTTTTATTTTCGGCTCAGGTCATGATCTTAGGGTCATGAGATCTAGCTCCACCCTGGACGTGGAGCCTGTTTAAGATTCTCTCTCCCTCTCCGTCTGCCCCTGCCACCTGTTCTCTCCCTCTCTCTGACATAAATAAAAAAAATCTTTAAAAGAAATAAAGTGAGAGACATGTGATTCTTCCTTTTACTTGAACACTTGGAGGCCATTGAAGGGTTATTTTTTTTTAATTTTTTAAAGATATTTTTTATTTATTTGACAGAGAGAGAGAGAGAGGTCATAAGTAGTCAGAGAGAGAGGAGGAAGCAGGATCCCTGCTTAGCAGAGACCCCGATGTTGGGGTTCGATCCCAGGACCCTGGGATCATGACCTGAGCCGAAGGCAGAGGTTAACCCACTGAGCCACCCAGGTGCCCCCATTGAAGGGTTATTAATTGGCCTAATTTTAATATTGTATCTCAGGTAGTAGGGAGGCCTGAGGACAGGGAGAGAGAGAGAGGCAAACTGCTGGTCAGTAGAGTAGTTAGAAGACTCACAAAATTTATCAAGGCCTGTCTTATATGGGGATGGTTTGTGGTGCCCCATGACAATTGTAACAGTAACATCAAAGATCATTGACCAGCATAATGAATATAATGACAAAAAGAGCTTGAAATATTGCCAGAAGTACCAAAATGTGACATAGATACAAAGTGAGCAAATGCTGTTGGAAAAAAATGGCACCAGTGGACTTGCTAGGTGCAGGGTTGCTACAGTCTTTCAATTTCTAGCAAATGCAGTATCTGTAAAGCACCGATACAGTGAAGCACAATACAATGGGGTAGACCTGTATATTTTTTAAAGTACCAGGCACATGGTCCAGGTTTCTCGGAGGTTCCCATTCAGTCCTCTCTGCCCTTGGCTTTTTTGGGGGGAAGGACTGACTTGCCCTGGGGGTTAAGTGTCCAGAAGGATACGTACACCTGACACCTGACACCTGACACCTGACCCCAGTTCTCGCCTTGCTTTTGCTATGTGCTGGTTGCTTGTTGTGCTCTAGCGTAAGACACTCTGATGCTGTTAGTAAACTTTCATACCGTTTGGTCCAGTGGTCCTGGAGCACCGGCCACAGTCAAGTTCCCGTGACTGATGGGGACTGAAGTGCAGAGATTAGATTGCAGAGCACAGAGCACAGCGACTGGCCTTCTGTGTGATGCCTTCGTACCGTGTACAGACCTGGATGAGCTGGCTGATGGAAGGTGAAGGGGAAAAACCACATTTTTGCAAGTACTTCTACGGTGGAAGAAAAACAGTGGGGCCAGAGAAGCTCCTGCTTGCTGCCAATCTGTAAGATTAGGCGTGGCCGAGAATATCAACTCTGGCCAATTTTAGACACTCTATCGGTTGGCTATGGCATATCTGTCACCAAGTGCTATTTGCTTCTCTTTCGGATTACTTCTCCCTATTACCTGTGTTACTCCATCCCCATTGCCACTGCACAGTTGGATTTCTTCAACAGACGGCATGTCGCATTCTCGTTCAATAAGCATTTACCGTGAGCCAGTTGTTGGGCCAAACACAGGGCTCTCTCGGGGAACTCACACTCTACTGAAGAAGACAAGTGTACGTGTATTGATGACCAAATAGTGGGGAAGGGCAGGCAGAGAGAACAGGGCAGGATGCGATGGCACCATGGAAGAGCTTGGGCTTCTCCAGTTTGGGGGGTCAAGGACACTTGATGTCTAATTACTGAAAAACAAGGGGAAGGGGGAAGAAGGGGGAAAAGGAGGTAGGAATCTCCTAAGGCAAAAAGAAAAAAAAGAGAGAGAGAGAAGTGGCAGGTGGGCAGATATGTGTAAAGTCTACTGTGGAGCTTGGTTCATAAAGACAAGAGCAAGTTCAAGGTTAATGGAACAAAGTGGAGACAGGAGTGAGATGTGAAGCTGGAGTGATGATATAGAGCCCAAATCAACAGCAAACCTATATGTCGTATTAAGGAATTTGGATTTTATTATCTTTTTTTTTTTTTAAGATTTTAGTTATTTATTTGAGAGAGAGAGAAAATGAGCAGGGAGGAAGGGTGGAGGGAGATGAGAGAGAAAAGCAGAGAAGCAGATTCCCCGCTAAGCAGGGAGCCCGATGCGGGACTCCAAACTGGGACCCTGAGATCATGACCCGAGCCAAAGGTGGACGCTAAACTGACTGAGCCACCCAGGTGCCCCTGGATTTTATCATCTTTAAATCAGTGGAGACCCGTAAGAGGACTTTAAGCACAGGACTAATATTGTTAAATTTATGTTTTAAAAAGATCATTCTAACTGCAGTGTGGGAAATAGGTTTTCTGTATAATCACTTACTTAAAAATTTAATTATTATAATTGTATATAGGTCCACACATAGAATATTATGATCATTTTTTATGTGGTGTTTGGGTTTTGCTTTTCATAAATCAGATATAACTTTATCTGAAATAACTCTCTTTCAAAGGATGTTGAAGCCAATTAGTTTTAACTGAAATAGCTTTTTTCTTTTAAGATTTTATTTATTTATTTGACAGAGAGAGACACAGCAAAAGAGGTATACAAGCAGGGGGAGTTGGCGAGGGAGAAGCAGGCTTTCCACCGAACAGGGAGCCTGATATGGGGCTCGATCCCAGGACCCTGGGATCATGACCTGAGCCGACGGCATAGGCTTAACCCACTGAGCCACCCAGGAGCCCCCTGAAATAGCATTTTTTATTTAATTCTGTGACTAGGTAATCTATGAAAATGCTTCAAACTCCAAAAAGTGCAAAGGACGTGTAAAGCAAAACTTCATCCCATTCTATAACTATCCAGTTCCTCTTCCTACAGCAACCAATGTTATTAACCTCTTTATATTCTTACCTAGAAACTTTAAATTTATAAAAACTATATATGTTTATATACTTTTTATAAGATATATTTGCTTATATATTCTCTCTTTACCTTTCAAGACCAATGTTAGTGTAAATACACATTATCCTTTGTCTTCCTTTCTCACACAACCTGATTTAGACATCTTATGTCAGTATTTATTTATTTATTATTTAAAGATTTTACTTATTTCTTTGACAGAGAGAGAGAGAGCGAGAGAGGGAACACAAGCAGGGTTAGTGGGAGAGGGAGAAGCGGGGAAAAGAGAGGGAGAAGTCCCGATGCGGGGTTCCATCCGAGGACCCTGGGATCTTGACCTAAGCGAAAGGCAGAGGCTTAACCCACTGAGCCACCCAGGTGCCCCTTCTGTCAGCACTAAGTTTCTCAGTCATTGTTAACAGATGCATAGTGGACCTGTCTTTGCTTAATTAGCCATCGTCCAGTAATGAACATTGAGATTGTTTCCAGTCTTCAGATTTTGCAAGTAATGCTCCAATTAGTAACATTGTCATTTTCATTTCACACATGTGAAGGTGCATCTGTGGTATAAATTCCAAACATGGGATGGCTGGACCAAAGTATGTACTTCAGTAATTTTGACTGATAGGACCAAATTTCCCTTCCTAAAAGTAGTAACAATTTAGATTCCCCCCAGAAAGGTTTGTGTTTGCCAATAGAGTATGTTATCCAATTCTAGATCTCTGAAATCTGGTAGGTGAAAAAATACTACCTTATTTTAATTTTTTAAAATATGTCCACGCCCTGGGGTGCCTGGGTGGCTCACTGGGTTAAGCCTCTGCCTTCAGCTCGGGTCATGATCTCAGGGTCCTGGGATCGAGCCCCACATCCGGCTCTCTGCTCAGTGGGGAGCCTGCTTCCTCCTCTCTCTGCCTGCCTCTCTGCCTACTTGTGATCTCTCTCTCTCTCTCTCTCGGTCAAATAAATAAGTAAAATCTTTTAAAAAATTAATTAATTAAAAAAATAAAATAAAGTATGTCCACGCCCAGCATGGAGCCCAACTTGGGGCTTGAACTCACGACTCTGGGATCAATGGACCCTGACACTTAAGCGACTGAGCCACCCAGGTGCCCCTACCTTACTTTAATGCATATAATGAGTGAGACCGAGCCTCCTCTCATATGAATAAGAGTCAATTGATTTTCTTGTCCTTTGAACGATCTGTCCATATCTTCCTCTCATTTTCCTAATGGGTTCTTGGTCTTTTGCATATAAATTTATAGAAGTTCTTTATAAAGATAAATAGACATTAGCCCTCTATCTACGATATGATTTGGAAATGGTTTTCCATGTTTTATCATTTGCTTTGACTGTGTTTATGGTGATTTCTGCCATGCAGAAAAAGGTTATTTTTAAGTAGTTGAATTTAGCCATCTATTATTTTGCAGGTCTTTGAATTCTGTGTAACAGCTTAAAAGTATTTCCCATCTCAAGATTATCAAAAAAATTATGGTTTCTTTGAATACTTCCATGACTTCAGTTTTTATTAAGGGAACCATGTGAAATTACCAATATTTAATAATTTTGACCTACAGAAATTGTCATATGGTTCAATCTAGTACATTTAATTCTCTTATCCACTTGGAGTTTATTCTAGTGTAAGATATGAGGTCAAGTCCAACTTAATATTTTTGCTAATACCACCTTAACTAATGCCATCTTTCCCCACTCATTTCTTTAAAGTTTTTGTTTGAATTCTAATTAGTTAACATACAGTGTGATACTTTTTTCACATGTACAATTTAGTCATTCAACACTTCCATACAACACCCAGTGCTCATCACAAGTGCCCTCCTTAATTCCCATCCCCTATTTCACCCATCCCTTCACCTCTGGTAACCATCAGTTTCTCTTCTATAATTAAGAATCTGTTCCTTGGTTTGCCTCTCACTCTCTTTTTCCCCCCTTGCTCTTTTGTTTTGTTTCTTAAATTCCACATATGAGTGAGATCATATGGTATTTTTCTTTGACTGACTTATTTCACTTAGCATGATACTCTCTCGCTCTATCCAGGTTGTTGCAAATGGGAAAATTTCATTCTTTTTTATGGCTGAGTATTATTCCTCTGTGTGTGTGTGTGTGTGTGTGTGTGTGTGTGTGTGTGTGTGTGTGAGATCTTCTTTGTCTATCCGTTGATGGATGCTTAGGCTATTTCCAGTTTGGCTATTGTTGGTAATGCTGCTGTATACATTGGGCTGCGTGTATCCCGAATTAGTATTTTTGTATTCCTTGTGTAAATACCTAGTAGTGTAATTGCTGGGTCATAGGGTAGTTCTCTTTGTAACTTTTTGAGGAACCTCCATGGTGTTTTCTGGAGTGGCCACAGCAGATTGCATTCCCACCAACAGAGCAGGAGGTTTCCCCTTCTTCCTTTCCCACTCATTTTTAATGCTAACTCTCATATACCGATTTGGTAAATGAGGTTGTATTTGTTTCTAACTTCCAAAACTTTCCTGTTAATCTGCCTGCCATTCAAATTACTGTTATTTAGATTTTCTATGTTTTAATATCTCCTTATTAATTTTGTCACTATTTTCTTCTTACGTATTTCTCCATGTGAATCTAGAATTTTCTAGTCTGGTTCCTAAAAAAAAAAAAAAGCTAATAATAATCTTGTTTGTGTTTTTATTAAGATTACTTTGAATTTATAGATTAGCTGAGAACGAATAGCCATTTATATGACATTACATTTTCTGAAGGAGCTTCTTAACTGTGTCCCCTCTATGTCTTCCCTAATCCACGGCCACTTGACTAATCTGCCTCAAACACCAGCTTCGTTAAATCATGTCCCTGGTTTTCCCTAATCCACACCTTTCCTTGTTTTCATGCATTTTTCCCTTAAGAAATCTGCCATGTCCTCCTCTCACCCCTCCACTAACTAAAAGCCATGATGAATCCACTCGTCCTTGAAGTTCACATCTTCTGGTGACACCTTGCCTTGCTCATGTGACACTCCCCTCTTCCCTCCCTTCCATGGAGTCCCTGCTCTGTGTCATCCGTTGACACTGAATTATGCATGACATATTTTGAGTGGTTTAGGTTTCAAAAGCAATAATTAAACATTTAATTACATTTGTATTAAACCCAGATCACTGTGGTTGAAATAATGATGCATACTCAGATTTTTATTACTTCGCATTTGCATATGCCTTAACTTCTTGTGTGTATAGATCTATGTCTCCATCCACTCCTTCAGTCAGTCTATCAACAAATGTATTGCTTGCCTCCCGCATGTCCCACATTTTGATAGTCATTAGATATTTGTAGCAATCAGATTAAGCTATGTCAAGCAGCAGTTACAAATACCTAATCACCGTGGTTTACAGCCATAAAGGTTTGTTTTTCAGTCATTACGTGTCCATCCCCATTCAGCTTTGACTCTACTCCAGATCTTCATCTCAAGACGCCAATTACAGGTGCTGCCCTATCCGGGATATGCTGGTCTTGCGGCAAAGGGAAAGAGCAATGGTGAAACCATGTGGAAATTCTTAAGGCTTCTGCTTAGAAGTGCCACATGACAATTCCACTCATATTTTATCGGCCAAAGCAAGCCATATGTCTAAGCTTGAGATCAGTGGAAATAGAAACATAATGTTTTGGTAGGGAGGGGCACTATAGTGAAAGGTATTCAATACTTCAATTTTTTCTTTTTCTTTTCTTTTTTTTTTTTTGATTTTTTAAAACATTGAATTTTTTTTTTAATGAATAGCACAATTTAGCGCAGCAATACAGTGGTGAAAAAGACAGACTCCCTGAGCTTACAAGCTAGCAGGAAATACAGACACTCACCAAATAATAACACAATAGTGACAGTGCTCCCAAAGAGAGGGAGGGGATGTTAAGGAAACATAAAATGGTGAGCCAATATAGCCTGGGTGGTTTAAAAGATTCCCTTCCTATCACCACCAAGAAATATTTTAAGGTTAATAGAAATTCACTAGGCAGGAAAGAGAGATGCCTCTTGGTCAAACTCTTCAGATAACGAAGTCATTCGAAACTGTTGAACATACTAATTTGACCAAGACGACCCAGATTAGCATCCTTCTAATTTGCAGATTCCCTACATCTAAGTTCAATGAAAAGAATCTTTGCAAGGGCTCAGTGTTCCACAGTTCCTTACTGATATGTTTTTCCTATAAAATAAGTCAGAGAGGACTTTATCATTGGATTATTGTGTTGACATTTTCATTGGTTTTAGGGGATCCTAAATGACAACTTGTAATCAAGCCAAGACGTCCTTTTCTACAAATGGCAATATAGAGATCTTGATATTTACGTTACCTATTTATTTGCACAATGTATGTAATATATATTGTATCTTTCCTTGGTCTAAAATTGCAATGCCATTCACAAAAACAGTTGGTAGTAATTACAGAGCAAGAGGATGGTTTAATCATTTCAAATGGGAATGTACCCTATCCCTAACATGTAATTATTAGACCATTTCCACTTTCATAAGATGATATTATGCTCAATTATTTACTGAGAAATAAATGAGTAAACTCATAATGATGCTGGGGTCTTAGTCTTGCTTTCCTAATGGATGCTTCAGAAGAGAGCCTTTGTAATTCTGTCTCCATACCATATGTCTCTGTTGACATTAAAATGCTTAGTTCCAAATGAGTTGGCTTCATTCAAGCATCTTAATTCAAGAGTGGATGATTAGATCTTAAGCTAAAAACCTATTAGGATGTAAGCACTTGTGTTTTTGAAAGGTATTAAGGGAACATCATAGTGTGGTTGTAGATAAATCCTCCCTATCTAGGAGTAGGCTGGCAAAAAATCTCATTTGATCTGCAAACATTACTGTCTAGCTTCATGTCAAAGTTAAGCACAGAATGAGAAATCTGCCAAATGTTTGTTATATAATCCACAGACTGGATGGTGTCTGTTTTTATTCTTTGCTCGTAGTAGTTGCACAGATCCTGTCTCTGGGCAGGGATCACCAGAGAGGACTGAGTATCTTTTCCACACAAAAAAACACCGTGGGCAAGATTCTGAGCTCCAACAAGGAGCCCACCTTCACGTAGGACCTCTCGAGCGAATGCCGCGCTGTGGTGGGATTGTGTGCCCGCGAGGTTTCTTAAACACGCACCGTGTTACAGAGCGAGCAGTGTGGGCAGAAGAGGACAAATCTCATTGCAAATATTTTCAGTCCCTTTGAGAAAGGGGTGCACGGATCTAAATAAAACCCAATGCTATGATTGTTCCTGCATTTATTTAACCACATGTGTGGTCCAAACTAATAGGATTCTCCCCTGCTTGCCATTAATTTGCTTTAGTCTCTCTGTAATCCTATCAACAGCAGGGCACAGTGATCTTCATATAGGGAATGGGAAAATCAGTTGATAACCATCTGCCTAATGTTTTGGCAGAAATTTAGCTTACGGAGCTACTACCAAGTTGGGACCCCTCGTCAGGAATAGACATTTCTGCTACACGGAGGAATATAACGTCCCAGGACTGAGATTGCCTAATTGTGTGCTGACAGATGACCTGTAGGGCTCCTGACTAGACCACTCCTGAAGAAAGAAAGACAAGATTCATTTATCACCCTCTAACTTCAAAGGCATGGGCGAGTTTCTCCCTCTGTCCCTCTCTACCTTCTCCTCCCTTTCACCCTTATCTCTGTCTTTCTTCTTTTATTATTATTTTTTTAAATGTAAAAACTGCTTTGGATACAATGAACCAGTAAAGGTGCACTTCGATTAAAATGCATGGGGAACTTTATAACTCATACCTCTCTAACTATATTATATAAGCCCTTGGTGTTTTCCCTCTCAGTTCACATCAGCTGTTGACAGCGTCTGCGTTGCTCGTTAGAAACACAGAGAACCATGAAGGAATAAGAAAGAAATGCTTTGTAAGAACAGGAATGTAAATTGCTGCAAGAAAAATGTCAGATTTATTTGTCCAAGTACTTACTTACTTAGACATGAAAAAATAAGAGCAGACCACCCAGATTAACTTGTATTAATGAGACCTCTTAACTGCATCCCCTCCCAAACCCCCAAGGAGTTTTGCCTATCAAGATATTATCTGGTCCAGACATGCAAATTAAAATGAGACCCTAGGTTCAGAACTTGAAAGAAAGCGGGACTTGCTTAAAAAACTTAGGCTTCATGAAAATAAAAATTTTTATGAAAATCCAAATTTAAAAATTGAGAACTGAGACCACGGTCAATGTAGGGGTGGATAATTGGAACTCCTTTAAGAGAAATATCCCCACTAGGATGAGTTTTCACATTCTAACTTAACTGGAAAGAACGTTGAGTCACTGGAAGTTAATCAAATTGTACAAACTCTAAGATATTGTGATACTTACATGGCAATTGGATGTTTGGACACTGGCTCTAGATTTGGATGATATTAGCAAACTACTGTAAACTTGATACAAAATGGTATTTTTTTTGTTAAAGGTACTTCTCTTTTAGAGATAGATACTGAAGAAGTCCTAATATTTTAGAGACACATATGAAAATATTTATGAAAACAATTCTATTTTATCTTCGATCTGTTTCACAGCAATCGTAGAAGGAGGTACACAGGGATTTGGATAAAACAAGATTAGCCTGTAGTTGATTGGTGTGGAAGCTGGGTGAGGGGTACATTAAAAGTTCAGTACGTTATTCTGACTATTTGTGTATGTAACGAAATGCTTCATAATAAAATTTTAAAAGAAAGGAAAAAATTATTATAAAATAGATCAGATACACAAAGACGTCATAAAGAGCAATCTGATGGACACTTACCTCTCCACTCTCCATATGAAGAATTAAAACAGAGAAATGTGGTTGAAATTTTTAGACAAGTACCCTTCACTTTGGTTATCTGGCTACATGTGTGCAGTGCCATTGGGAAGGTAGTGGCTAGTGTTGACTCATTAAAACTGGTAACACTTAAATGTGGCAGGTAATTTGCAGCTAGCTAGAGGAGAGCTGGATTCGGGCTTCAATGAGGCAACGTGGCGGCCTTGAGAATCACAAACACCTGGATCGAAATCCCTGCTCTAACTGTGGTTGTGTGACCTCCAGGAAAGTTCCAGACTTCTCTGAGTCCCATGACCTCATATATAAATATATGTTTAACTGAAGAGAAATAAAATAAAATAAAATGGAAAAAAATATATTTAGTAACCCCAAGCTGGAAGGATTACAGGTGATGTCTGGAAATTGCTTAGTTGGCACTGGTCAAATAGCTTTTTTATTTGACATATTAAAAAAAGACATGTGGACATTTCCTAACTGAAATGTGTTCCCATCTCTGAAGAAGCAGTAAATAAGTACTGTATGGCTAGTTGATGACACAAAGCTCTGTCTGCTGCTTATCAGAGGAGAAGTAAGCCATCACCACCTTGAAAGACTGTTAGCAGCATCCGGAAGTGAGGGAGACCAAGTTAGGGTATTTATGAGTTTGAGGGGGTCTGATTTAAGGTGAGTGTTTCAATGGCAGTGTAAGGGGGCACTTAATTAAAATTGGGGGAAATTTATTATATCATAGTTCAAGATTGGTAGATTGGTAGACAGAGTTGGGAGGATTTCAAAAGCAGTCTTAAAGAATGAATCATCTTTTGAAGTGATCTATTGTCCGGGGATAGGGCTGATGAATGGAGAAGGAAGGGATAAATGGATTGGGGGGAATTTCTTGAAACAAACAGTAAATCATCCGCAACTCCAGCTTTCTGAGCAAGAGTTTTCTGGAAAAGTAAAGTTAGATGAATACAGCTGAATAGTGAAATTATACTCATGTAAACAGTAAGCTGAATGGTGAGAGATTATTTCTGTCCGCATTTATATAGGGGCTTTCAGAAATATTTTTATCTTCCGTACTTTTTATTTCTAGGTCCCAACATGCACAGGGATTATATGATATAAAAATACATTTCCTCAAAATTAGCTTCTTTTAGGATTACACCTGCAACTCATGCATTCTCTGTTGCTTTTTGTGATCCCATCTGAATGTTTCAGCTTGTCCTTAGGGTATTATTTTAGCTTCATACCCTTAGCCCTCAACCTTGCCTGGATGTTAGAATACCATGAGGGGGTTGTGAAAGTCCCAAAGCCCAGGTCAATTAAATCAGAAGATCTGGAGTGGGGCCTGGACATCAGTAAGTTCAACCCTCCCGATGTGCATGTAAGGTGGAGAACAATGGCTTGATGGCTAGCTGGAGAAATAAACGCTTGCCTGGGGAATTAGGAGACCTTGGTTAGACCCTGACACTAACTACTGACTGCTAGAAATCGGAGCAGCTTTCTGGTGCCCTTAAACTTCATAGAAATATTAATCACGACACAGGTGTTATATGCAAACATCCTACCCTTTAAAGTCTAGCTTCAAATCCCTCTGGGACTTCAAGTTTTGTGGCAGCCCTCATCTTTGATGACCCATTCCACTAACTTCCTTTCCTTCTCTGTCTTCTCAGAGTGTCGTTCCTTTATTCTCCTCTGGCCTTGACTCCTTTTCTTTGATTGGCACATGTACCCCCTCATCCTGGCACCTCTCCCCAGCCCCTCACAAATGCTCATATAAGCAGGTGTAGCCAGTTTTGCTGGAGGTAGGGAAGATAGAAGAGGTTTCATGTTGCAGAAGCCTAAAAACCTTAATGTCAGATACCCATGACTGGACAAGTCCTTTGGCCGCTTTGCAGGCTGTACAGTGACTGTCCCACCCCACTTCCTTCTCCCACTCTTCTTTCTTCTTCGCCTCTTTCTCAAGAGAAAATGAAATTGTTTCATTTTCATTTCAGGTCAGGTCATTGTTTCATGCAACACATGCCAGTTGTTTCTAGCCTCGTCCCCTTACTCAGCTTCGGAATTCTCTTTGCATATCCAAAATTCACTCATGTTTTTTGATAAACAGTGACACTTCTGTTCCAGGTAGTGCCTTCTCCACTCCCACTGGATCCTTTAAGGAAAAGAAAGCACTAGAGAAATGTTACTGCCACTCTTATGAGAATTTTGGCAATCCATTCCCAATCTCTTGGAAGAGATAAACAGTTAAATTCATTTAGATTTTAAATAAAAACATCTTTTTTTTTTCCTCCTACAACCATTTAGTTTCTTAACTCAGCTAATGATTATGGTCATTATGGCAGGTGATAAGAAATCTGCATGGATGACAAATCGTCCAGGAAGAATCCGTTTCACAGAGGCTTAAGACAGACTCCTAAGACCTAGTTAAGATATAATGTAAGAGATTTATTTGTATATTCAGTGAACTAGGCATTCCAAGAATTTATTTCAGTTCATTGACCTTCACCTTTCTGAGATCCATATTCTCAAATATTAGATGTTTGCAAAGGACCAGGCTTTTTCACAATCCCATTTTTAGTAATACATATGGCCAAACCATGATTTGTATACTTTTTGGACTTTTGGCCAAATTTATGACTTCACTGGGCAGAAGGGCAGATTGGTATGGCTTAATGAATGTGGAACTTTCATTTCCAGAGTAGGTAACTGGATCAACCCTCCTTCAATACACAATTAAAATTCTTATTTTATTTTATTTTTTTTTAAAGATTTTATTTATTTATTTGACAGACAGATCACAAGTAGGCAGAGAGGCAGGCAGAGAGAAAGGAAGGGAAGCAGGCTCCCCGCTGAGCAGAGAACCCAATGTGGGGCTCGATCCCAGGACCCTGGGATCATGACCTGAGCCGAAGGCAGCGGCTTTAACCCACTGAGCCACCCAGGTGCCCCTAAAATTCTTATTTTATATATATATATATATATATAATATAAATATATAATAAATATATAATATATATATATTATATAATCAATGAACTCTCAAGAAAGGAAGAAACTTTCAACCAGGAATTGAGGCCACTTGTTGAACCAGATGAACTTGAATTCCTGTTATTCCTGTTTTCACAACTTCCAAGGTCCAGGGAATAGGAGACAAGTCCTAGGGCTTACCAAGATGGAGAACCCACAAACCTGTATTCCAAAGAGCTATATCCTCTGAGTAAAAATGAACTAGAAACAACACTACCACTTCTCCTTGACCCCACCCTCAGTCAAGAAAATACATTGTTTATAATCTCAATGCTGACCCAAGGTGAAAAAAGAAAAAAATCACTATTGAGAACTTGGAGTGACAGCTCATATTAGGTTCAGAGTCTGAAGTCACACTCTCTGAGTGATTTGCAAAACCTCAAGCCAAGAATTTAGTTGAGAGTGACCCCAGACTAGTCATGTCACAAAGTGCATGGTAGAAATAATTGCAGATCCCCTTGAAAGAACTCTTCTTCTCTCTAAGCCCCAAAGAATTCTCAAACAGAATTCCAAGAATAAGGAGCAAATCACCATAAAAAATTAACTAAATGCAAAGGAAATTAAGCACCATGAGCAAAAATGAAAACAAACAAACAAAAAAATTCACATACACAAAACAGAGACTGACTCATAAGGACGTCAGATCATGGGAGTTTCAGACACAAATGATAAAAAACTGTTTAATATCTTTAAAGAAATAAATGGCAGGCTCGGAAATATGTGCAAGAAACAAACCATAAAATACAATGAAGCAGATTTTTAAAGAACCAAATTGAACTTCTAGAAATGAAATAGAAAAGTCTTTAAATAAAAAACCTGATGAGGGGTGCCTGGGTGGCTCAGTTGGTTGGGCAACTGCCTTCGGCTCAAGTCATGGTCCCGGAGTCCTGGGATCGAGTTCCACATCAGGCTTCCGGCTCCATGGGGAATCTGCTTCTCCCCTCTCATCCTTTCTCTCACTCTCTCTCGCTCAAATAAATAAAATCTTAAAAAAAAAAAAAAAACCTCAGTGAAATAGGGAATTACTGTTTTTTTTTTTTTTTAAGGTAGAGTAATAGTGTGGTGGCTCTCCACCAAAAAATAAACATTCTCGCCAATTAGAGATCAGTGCCAAGATATTTTCAGATCAAATGTTATCTAGAATGAAATTATATGATGTCTGGGATTTGCTTTAAAATGCTCTAAGAAAAGTTTGTTTAGGGCGCCTGGGTGGCTCAGTGGGTTAAGCTGCTGCCTTCGGCTCGGGTCATGGTCTCAGGGTCCTGGGATCGAGTTCCGCATCAGGCCTCTCTGCTCAGCGGGGAGTCTGCTTCCCTCTCTCTCTCTGCCTGCCTCTCTGTCTACTTGTGATCTCTCTCTGTCAGATGAATAAATAAAATCTTAAAAAAAAAAGAAAAGTTTGTTTAAAGATTGAATGTAGAGAAATATTAAATAAGATTGTTAAAATGTGAATAATTATTGAAGCTGAGTATTAGGCATGAGGAAGGTTTTTTAATCCTGTTCTCTCTACTCTTGTGTATGTCTGAAAAATTATATATTAAGTTTGCTTTTTTAAGAAATAGAGAGTGTATTTGCTTCTGTATTGTGGGCCCAGATATTTCTTTTGTGTCCTCTAAATTAGTTCTTTCAAGTATGATTTTTTAAAATTTGTGATTATCTTAAGTAATTTCAAGTCATGTTACTATGGGTATGATACATGTATACATTTTCACAGGCTGCTACAGATTATAAATGGATGCTGTATTAGGGGGGAAAAAGTGAAATGGGGAGGTTTAACAGTAGAGTAACGAAAACTCGAAGGAAAGTTTGCGAACTGTAGAAACTAAAATAGAGATCTATGGAAATTATCCAGAAAGCAGCACAGCATAACAAGACCGTAGAAAATACGAGTGGAGACAAAGACACTTAGAGGGATGTAATGAGAAGGTGTGCTGTGGGTCTCTCTGGGGTCCTGGAAGGACAGCAGCATGAGAATGAGGCAGCCACAGAATTTGAAGATAGAATGGCTAAGGAATGTCCAGAACTGATAAAACATACCAACCCCCAGATTCAGAAGCCCAACTAATCCCAAGAAGTATAATGAAAAAGAAATTTGTACCTGGACACATGGTAGTGTGGAAAGAAAATGGAAAGAAAACTCAGCAAACGCAGCCGGAACCAAAATGAAGAAAGACCTAAGAAGGGACCAGGTAGCAAAGGTGTGTTCATTAGAGAAGCGGGTTTGAGAGCTCCCTTCTCCCCAATGAAAGCCAGAAGGGAATACAACAATATCTCCAATGTGCTGAGGAGAAAGAACAACCTGGAATTCTCTGCCTACTGAAAATGTGCTTCAGAAATGAAGATTAAGTCAAGACATTTCAGACGCAGATTCTGGGGCGGTTTGTTGCCAGCAGGCTCTCTGATGGCAATGCTGGAGGACATTATTTGGTCATCAGGAAAATGTTCCCAAATCATACACAAATCTGAGACTCCATAAGAAAAGAAGAGCACAGGATGCAGTAAATATGAAAGCAAATAGAATGAAGTATTGGGGGCGCCTGGGTGGCTCAGTGGGTTAAAGCCTCTGCCTTTGGCTCAGGTCATGATCCCAGGGTCCTGGGATCAAGCCCCACATCGGGCTCTCTGCTCAGCAGGGAGCCTGCTTCCCTTCCTCTCTCTCTGCCTGCCTCTCTGTCTACTTGTGATCCTCTGTCAAATAAATAAATAAAATTTAAAAAAAAAAGAATGAAGTATTGTCCAGGTTTAAAAAAAAAATAAGTAATGTCAGGCCAATCACACGCAAGAACATAGCATGGGTCCCAAGGAAATTCTTAGAAACTGTACCAGCCATGCCCCAAAGGAAAATAGATCCTGGGTTTATTTCAGGAACGCAAGGTTGTTTAATATTTGAAAATTAGTGTACACACTGATGGATTAAAAAGAATTGTACAATAGCTTCAGTAGATACCAAAAAAAATTTGCTAAAATTAGATATTAATTTTATGATCTAAATTCTACTAAAGATAAAAATTTCTTATTCAAATGGGCAATAGAGGGTTACTCCCTTGGCCTAATAAAAGCTATCTATAAAAACTTAAAGTGAGGGGCGCCTGGGTGGCTCAGTGGGTTAAGCCGCTGCCTTCGGCTCAGGTCATGATCCCAGGTCCTGGGTTCGAGCCCCACATCGGGCTTTCTGCTCGGCAGGGAGCCTGCTTCCTCCTCTCTCTCTGCCTGCCTCTCTGCTTACTTGTGATTTCTCTCTGTCAAATAAATAAATAAAATCTTTAAAAAAAAAAAAAAACTTAAAGTGAATATTATATTTAGTAATAATTAAGATGTTAAAAGCGTTTACTTTAAGATTAGGAAAAAGACAAGAATATCTGCTACCACCCCTTTTATTCAAACTTGCACTGTACATCCTGGCCGGCACATAAAACTGAGAAAGGAAATAGAAAAGGAGAGAAATTACCAAAACTGTCACTATTTGCACGTGATAGTATGAGTATGAATAGAGAAAATCCAAAAACATGTACAGCTTAATCATTAGAATTGATGAGAACATTTGGCAAGCCTGCCAGATAAAAACCAATGTAGAAAAATCAACTATAGGGGCACCTGGGTGGTTTAGTCAGTTGAGTATCGGACTCTTGGTTTTGGCTCAAGTCATGATCTCAGGGTCGTGAGCTCAAGCCCTGCGTTCGTCTCCATGCTGGGTGTGGAGCCTGCTGAAGATTTTCTCTCTCCCTCTCCCTTTGCCACTTCCCCCACTCCTCTAAAAAATAATAATAAAATTAAATTAAAAATAAATAGGAAAAATCAACTAATTCCTAAATACCAGCATCAAACACTCGAGACAAAAGGGTCCTATGAATGAACCATCTACAGTTACACACAGTGACATGGATCAAACTCACAAGCATAATGCGGAGTATAAGAAGCAACTCGCAAAGGAATAATTTCTGTATTGTCCCCTTATATAAATTTCAAAGACAAACACAGTCAGTTTGTGGTTGCAGAAGGCACACAGCGGTAGTAAAGCAATAACAAAGAGCAAAGGAATGATTATCGCAAAAATGAGGTTGTTGGTTTTCCTGGGAGAAGATAGAGAGTGTACCATAAGGGCTTATACGATTCCAGCAATGTGCTCTTTTGGACTTTGTTGAACTGATTCTCAGCTTTTAGTCATTAGTAATGTACCTAATGTTTTTATACTCTTCTGACATATTTCACAATTTTTAAAAGTCAAAGAGTGAATGTCGGTAAGAACAAAATTGAGTCAATGCCAAATGCCTGCAAAAGGAAATCGTAGCTCTAGCAGCTACATTTTTTTTTTTCTGAGTTTTCCAACCTCTGATCACGATGAGGCACGAGATTGGTAATAGCTTCAGGGATAATTGACTCTTATTGGTCAGAACATTAAGAATTACCAATGTGATTATGACTTCCAAAATGCAATTTCTATTGCTTCTGTCGCCCATATGTCAGTTTCTTCTAGACACTGCTTTCTAGATATTGCCACCCGAATGACTTACTGTCACCTGAGACTACAGGTCTGGTTTGACAACCTATGTTGGGTTTGAATGCTCCTTTTTTGAAATTTTATTTATTTACTCGAGAGCGAGAAAGAACGAGCATGAGCGGGGAGAAGGGGCAGAGGGAGAGGGAGAAGTAGGCTTCCTGATCAGGGAGCCCGAAGTGGGGCTTGATCCCAGGACCCCAGGATCATGACCTGAGCCAAAGGCAGACAGCTAACTAACTGTGGGGGGTGGCTGAACAACCCAGCCACCGCCCCACAGAATATGTATTAAGTGCTGACCTACTATGTGCTGGGAACTGTGCTCTGCACATTTGTGTTTAAGCCAAAGTTAGGTGGAGAGTAGGCGGAGAGGGATTCCTGAGTGTTAGGAGGTAGAATGCACTGGAATTTGTGTCAGGTTAGCACAAACAGGATGGGGAAATGCAGCCAGGGAAAGGGACTGAGGATGGTACCAAAATTTGGAGGCCACTGGGGGGATGGCAATGCCTTTAAAGCAGGTGATAGAGAAGGAGGTAAAAGGGGGATGTGGGAGGCATCTGCTTTGCAGTAGCTAGTTGGGAGCATGGGTTTGTGTTTTGAGAGAAGCTGAAGACAGAGACATTGGTTTGGGACTTCATCTATAGGAAGTGAGAGTTGAGCATGGTGGCTGGAGGCAGGTGGCAGGAGATTACCAATGAGAAACGAGAAAGCGATCAATCATACTACATGCAAGGAGGGGAAAAAAGCCATCAGCGAACCAATTATTCCCAGTATTGCACCATAACTAGCTCTATAGCCTTGACCTCCCTTTGCCAAATTTCCGTGAGTATGCCTCTTACCATCCTGCTACTTATTCTGGGAAGGAGAAGGCCACCACCACAGGTCAGCAGGACAGTTGCAAGTTGGTAGGGGTTGTTTGTTTTTTTTTTTTTTTTTATTTTATTTATTTATTTGACAGAGAGATCACAAGTAGGCAGAGAGGCTGGCATAAAGAGAGAGAGAGAGAGAAGCAGGCTCCCTGCCAAGCAGAAAGCCCAATGTGGGGCTCGATCCCAGGATCCTGGGATCATGACCTGAGCCGAAGGCAGAGGCTTTAACCCACTGAGCCACCCAGGCACCCTTGTTGGTAGGTTTTTAAACTGACAGAAAAGTTTGGGGCACCTGGGTGGCTCAGTCTCTTAGGCATCTGCCTTCGGCTCAGGTCATGATGCCAGCCAGGGTCCTGGGATGGAGCCTTGCATTGGACTCCCTGCTCAGCGAGGAGTCTGCTTCTCCCTCTCCCTCTGCTGCTCCCCCTGCTTGTGCGTGCTCTCTTCCTCTCTCCCTCTCCCTCTCTTTCTCTGTGTCAAATAAATAAATAAAATCTTTAAAAAAGGAAAGAAAGGGAAATTTGGACATAGAGACACACAAGCACTTGGGAGAATAGCAGAGAAGATAAAGGTAGGAGTCTGGCT
The DNA here is from genome assembly GCF_902655055.1 of Lutra lutra. Classification (NCBI taxonomy): domain Eukaryota; kingdom Metazoa; phylum Chordata; class Mammalia; order Carnivora; family Mustelidae; genus Lutra; species Lutra lutra. The sequence continues at coordinate 41,331,509 of NC_062290.1, read as the reverse complement.
GAGGCATGCACCAGCTGAGAAATGCCCAAGATCACCAAGGCTCAGCCGTAGCTATAGGAGAGGTACTAGTGCTCCCTCCCAGCCCTTGGAAGGAACCAGCCCTGCTGACATCTTCTAGCTTCCAGAACTGGGACACAGTCCATTCCTGTTGCTGTTGCCACCTCGTGTGCAGGACTTTGTTATAGAAACCCCCGCAGGGCGCCTGGGTGGCTAAGTGGGTTAAGCCTCTGCCTTCTGCTCAGGTCATGATCTCAGGGTCCTGGGATCGAGTCCCGCATCAGCCTCTCTGCTTGGCAGGGAGCCTGCTTTCTCCTCTCTCTCTCTGCCTGCCTGTCTACCTACTTGTGCTCTCTCTCTGTCAAATAAATAAATAAAATCTTTAAAAAAAAAAAAAAAAAGAAACCCCCGCAAAGTAGCGCGTGGTTGTGTTTTATGCAATATCGAACATACAGATTTTTTTGCTCATTCTCAGTTAATTCCTCACAACCTCCCGTGGAAGACATTATCAGTGACCCTTTTCTCAGAGTCGGAAATGAAAACTGTCAGATATCCGGGTTTCTATGCGATAAGACAGGGGAATTTTAATGGGGGGAAAGGCGGGACATTTCATCTGTGGGGCACAGGCCCACATGAATGGTGTAGTGGCAGAGTCTGCTGGTTCAGCAGGGGGGATCCGGAGTCAGTCTCCTCAGTTCCAACCCTGGATCTGGTGGCTCCAGCTTTTGTCCTGAGCACGTTCCTTAACCAACTCTGCACCGCGGTACGATGGAGATTAGTAGAACCGAAGGTTCTCCTGAGGATGAATGAGCTCATTCCTGTGCAATATTTAGCACAATGTCTGCTGCGTTACTATGTGCTCAACAGATAGCTATTTTAGAAAATTATTCATGGGAAATTGCAAGGGAGTGGAGAAGCCCTTCGGTCAATACGAGGGTAATGCAATCATCATTGCCTGTAGTTGCATGGTGAAAGTACTGTGCAAAAGGTCAATGCTGAGTGCGCCATGTGTATTTAATGGTATTTAATTAAAATGTATTTAAATTAGGGGTGAGGGATTCGTGGCAGCTGCTGCTTATATACAGGCTGACATTGCTACCTGGTTCTTCCACGCCTGCACCCATCCAGTCATCATTGGGGAAGGTCCTCTCCCTAGGTCAAGTTCATCTTAACTTCCTAAGAAGCTATTTGTGGTAGTAATAAGGACTCCAGTCATTTCTTTGGATGTCCTGCAAGCAAAAAGAGAAAGAGTTAGGGGTTATATGCAACTGGGAATGAATCAGTTAAAAGGTCAGAAAGTAAAGCACGGGTTTGCGTATAGATGGAGCCCACATGCTTTGAACTTCAAAATCACTGCATAAGGTTTTACTATAAGCAAGTTCACCATAAAGGGATTTCACTACACAAGGAACAAGTAAAGGAATGCAATCACCATCCTGAATTTTAAAAATGCAATTAAAATTGGTGCAGACCCGCTGAGCCTTGCCAAACTCTGCTTTAAATAACAGTTTGGAGAATCACAAACTTCAATTACTTTTGGCAATGTCTTGGTTTTCCATGAGGCACGATAGGTTATTAAATGTCATAACTATTTAGCTGCTAATGAATAGTTTATCCTACACTCAATTAGGCTGGTTTTTCTTTCTCTCTCTCCATCCCCCCCCCCACCTCTCGGTGTCTCTCTCCCTCCCTCTCTCTCTGACTCTGTTTACTTCCCTCTCTCCCTTTTTCAACCTAATCAAAGAATTGATGATAATTAAGGAAAAACTGTCAGGGGGCCAGGATTTTCATCAAGATATCTTTATGGCTCTAGGGTTACCTAGGTTAGACTCTGGCTCCATCCTGTAAACTTAATATCTATCTTCCACATCAGTGAAGGCTATCATAATGAGGGTAACAGTAAGAATAATTGTGGTTGTATGTTCCATGCCAACACCTTTCAAACGATCCTGAATATTTCACATTTTCCCTTAAGACCGTTAGGTAGTAGATAAGGAGTAGATTTATTATTCTTTTTAAAGTCAATAAGGCAAATTGAAAAAAAAAAGTTGAACATCTGTAGATTATAAACTTCATCATGGATAAAACAGAACAAAACATGAACAGGTAATAGAGTGCTCATTCCATCAGGCTAACCAATTCCCTGGTTTCTCTCTCTCTCTCTCTATCTCTCTCTCCAGTGACTGAAGAATTGATTTCAGGGGATGCTAATAGTATTTCCACATATTTCTTACTTCCATATTGTGGAGGTCTGATCAGTTGGATAGCAGTACCTTCCTGATCAGGGAAGTGTGCTTGTTTATTTATTGTTTATTTCATAGCCCGGCTTCAATCAGGAGAGATGGTGACCCTAACGATTACTGACATTCCCAGAGGAGATCAGAAAAGGACACAGACCCCAGGCGACTCAACGTAAGTGTACTTGTGGAATGTATTTCAGGAGAGGCAAAATTAAACTCATCCGTTAAAAAAACACCTAAGGACAAGAGAGTTCCTAAATACTTCCCAGCTCATTCTGCAACTCTAAAGTGAGACCAGACTTTGGAGTTGAGATCCAATTTTTTTTTTATCTAGTTAGCCTGTGCTGTGTACTAGACACTAAGGTTAAGGTATGGGAGAGAGAAAGAGGAATAAGCTAGAGTCTGCTCCTTTGCAGAGATCTGTGGTCATGGATTTCCCCCAACTCCACCCCGGCTCGGGCCAGGCACCTCATACATGTAAGAGCTCAGTCACTTTAAGAGCAAATTTATCATTGCCACTACGAGAGAAAGATCTAGACAGAGTCGGCCCAACTGGCGACCAAGGGCCTGAATCATTCTATACAGAAGGACATGGAGGGGTGACTCCTGGCTCACCTTCTTCCCCCGACCCCATCCTAAAGCCCTTCTCAGCCCCTGCCCACACTTGCCTCCTGACTGCACTGGGGTTCCATGTTGGCCCCTTTGGGGCAGAAGGGACCCCACAACCAGGCCAGCAGTCTCCACTTGGGGGCCTTATTGATTCTTTCACTGTGTTTCTGCCTCGCTACTTAACTCTTACCATGTGTCCCAGCTATGCCCCTATCTCGGGCTTTGGAGCCGCCTGTCCAGACTCAGAGCTGTCCTTCCCCTGGCACCCCGCTAGCCCGCTTCGTCCTGAAGCCACTTAGTAACCCTGAGGCCGCCTCTGGGTCCTGGCCTATGCGTGCTCTTCCGACACCTCTCTGTCCTAGCCTGAGGCTCAGAGCAGCTTTCTCCCAGATCTGGTTTGATTAAATGCCTGCTCGTAGTCATTAAGCGCTTACTATGCCCTCAGCAGTCCCTTAGAAGTGCTCACTCTTTAAATCCTCAGAACAATTCTCTAAAGTAGAGATCAGGATCGTCATTGTCCCCTTTCATGAGGGACACTTAAGTGCGGCGAGATTAAGTCATGGGTCCAAGGCTATCTGTCCCAGAGCTTCTAGGATCTCCACGGTCATTGGTGAGAACGCTCTCAGAGTCAAGTCCAGAATGCTAAGCGGTCCCCGACCTGCCAACACTTCTTTTTGTGAAAACCTCAGATCCCTGAGGTCATGGAAAGAGAAAATGTGGTTCTGGGGCATTCCCGGGCTCTCCACTGTTAGGTGATCCTGCTCTCCACCCCCCTCCCTTGGAGTGGGGGTGGGGGTCCTGTTGCCACCGCTTTTCCTATATGCAGAGCGTTAATTCTTTGCCGCCCCAGGCCTTCAGCTGTTCTGGGGCTCCAAGTGATTGCACATTATCATTAATGGATCAGGCCCCCTCGTCAGGTTTCCAAATAGAGGTCTGGCCCGCCAGATCGTAAAGGTTAGGCCTCCGTATTCCGGAGGGCTGTGTCAGATGAGGAATTCTATTAGAAAGCTTTGCATCTGGAGTTTTCTAATGGTGCCTTCGGGCAAAAAAAATTAAAATGAAACCAACAACCCACATTCCCTCCCCCCAACCCACCCTGCCACCATCCCAGCTTCCCCCACAGCAAGAGTTCTGACTTGGTTAAATAGAATTCATTAATAAGCAAGGGGGAGAAAGCACTCCAGGCAGTTTACTCTTGAAAATGTAAACTGTTAAAATATTTTGTGGTTACAAGCGTCCTGAAAATGATGCATTTTCTCTCGTGCTTTGAGATTTCTTAGAATCGAAGATTTTCTGATACACGCGGGAAAGGCGGAGACGGTGAAGCAGGAAAGCGTGTAGCTTCCAGCATTCTCTAGGGTAAAGGTCACATGCTTGAGAGTTTGAAATCTGAAATCTGGAGCTACCATTCACTTGAACTTCCTCTGCTTTCAACTATCTTACCTTTTCCCCTGAAAATATTCCCAAGGGCATGTATAAGAACTCGTGGTTCCCTTACATGTACCAAATTCCCTTAAATATACTAGATTTGTCCCTCCTTCCCTCCTTGCTTTTCCCTCCTTCCCTATTTCTTCTCCCTTCCCCCTGCCTCTACCTCAATTTCTCTCTGTTACACACACACACACACACACACACACACGTACACACACACACACACACACACACACACACAGAGCTTACTGGGATGAGGATGAGGTTCTAGCAAGATCCCAAGAAAAGAAATGGTTTTAAGGTCCCTATAAGGGCATTGCTGGCTGGGCCCCAACCGAAAACAGGACTCTGGGAGGAGGGGACAGAGGAGCGAGCTGTCTTTGCAGGGGGGGGTTCCCAACCTGTCTTTGTCTGAAAACTGGGCACTGGGCCAGCCCCAACCCAGCGGATTGCCGCTCTTGGCCTCCAGCCCAGTGATGGATCTGACTGTCATTTCCCTACCCCCACTGAGGCAGGAGGCAAGCGGAGGAGAGGGATGAGGAGGAGAACACAGAGCTTGGTCTGGGAAAAGAGGTAGGAGTGGCGACACAGGGAGCAGGACTCAGCTGGGGCGGTGGGGGCCTCCACCACTCTCGGGGCCCTCTTGTCAGCCTCTGATCCCCTATTAGAATCCACCATGAAAAATCAAGACAAGTCATGACTCTATCAGAAGGCCAATCTCACAGTCAGGCAGCCAAAGGAGAGACACGAAGGCTGTTGCCCCTTACTTCTAACAAGTAGATGTTGGAAAGCAGCAATCTTATTTTTAAAGACTTCTTGAAAAGAGAAGCTCATAGTCTTCTTTGAAAATAAATTCTGTGGCTAAATCCTCCCTCACAAGCGAGAAATTCTTCTTTACACCCAACTTAAATCGAGAGACCAGCCTCAGCGTATTCCAAATATGTTGCCATCAGCAAGGAAATAAAGCTGACACTATTTAGAAGGTGACAACTTCTGTGAACTTAAAAAACATCAAGGACAGCTACAATAGCCACAGGACTCACTTGTTGTGATTGGGTTTTTCTTCCTTGAAAATTGTTACATTTGACTCTTATTTGTGCAATTATTGCTCTAAATTGAATGAATGACACATCAGAGATGTGAGGAATCTGGGAGCTTATCTAGTCCACTTTCCCATACCTTACCAATGAGAAAATGGAGACCCAGAGAGTTCTAGAGACCAGCCCAAGGTCACCCAGGTAGAAGGGTTGGAGAACGGACTTGAATCCAGACCAAGCAGACTGCTTATCTCTCTCTCCTTCCCTGGCTCTCTCTCCCCCCAACCCATACACATGCCTTCCCTGCCTTTCCGTACTTCAACCTAATTTGAAATCTTTAAGCAATATCAGTATATATGTATTCCCTTCCATGATACCAACTTATATATTCTGTTTATTCATGTTACTCATCTGTCTCTCTCAGTAGACTATAAATTACATGAAATTAGGGTACATATCTCTCTTGTTCTGTGTTGAATCCTAAAGATCCAGAACAATGAGTGTCCTAGAGAAGATCTCCAATGAGTATTTGTGAATGATACTTTAGGGGGGAAGCGAAAGTCAGAAGAAAAATAATGATCAGGTGGTAGATTGCAAAGAAGCTATAAATGCCATCAGAAGCCATGGGGTTGTTGGTTTTTGTTGTTGTTGTTGTTTGTTTTTTAGGAATTTACTTATTTATTTGACAGAGAGAGGGAATACAAGCAGAGGGAGTGGGAGAGGAGGAAGCAGGCTTCTTGCTGAGCAGGGAGCCCGATGTGGGGCTTGATCCCAGGACACTGGGATCATGACCTGAGCTGAAGGCAGAGGCTTAACGACTGAGCCACCCAAGCACCCCTGAAACCATGTTTTGATTTCATCAGTTTTCCCTTTTGAAGTGAGTTGTAGGTATTGGTGGAAGAACTATATCCCCAGGAAGACAGAGAATGGGTGGGGGAACAGCCTGGTAGTTCAAAAGCCCATTCCACTTTAACAGGCACAAACAGGGACACATGGGAGGCTCAGTCAGTTAAGCATCTGCCTTCAGCTTGGGTCAGGATCTCAGGGTTCTGGGTTCGAGCCCTACCGAGGGAACCCCTGCTCAGCGGGGAGTCTGTTTCCCTCTCTGTCTCCCTCTGCCCCTCCTCCTTGCTCGTTCTATCTCAAATAAATAAAATCTTTAAAAACAAAAAATAAATAAATAACAGGCCTAAATATTTCAGAGTCTATCTACAAGATGACTGGCATGGTCAACTAAAGCAGAAGTCCCGGCACGTTTTGGCGCTTCTGTGGCAGGGGGGGTGGAGCCACGTGACCAGTGCTAGCCAATGAGCTGCAAGAAGTGCTTTTAGTTCCTGGTTGCCATTTGCAAAGCGGTCAGCAATGTTCCCGGTAGGGGCTGGTCCCTCCGCCTCGGTGCCGGAGTGAGGAGACACGAGCAGAGTCCTCCAGTGAACAGAGTACAAGTAAGGGCGAAACCTTTCCAACGGAAGCCACTAAGATGCGGGTGTTGTCCCACAGCATAACCTAGCCTGATGGGTACAGTGTGGGGGGTAATGGGGGGGGCAGGAGAGGCGGAATAATGACCAGGCACTTCATAGCCTTGGGTCTACGAAGGGAAAGTTAATTCCCTTTGTCAAGTCTCTCCAGTCATTTAGGTGAGGAGAAGCCTCGGTGAGAGGCCGCGGCGTCGTCACCAGCTCTGCTCCGTGCCTCACTTTCCTTGTTCACACAGCGCAGAACTTGGGCTCAGAGCTCAGGGTATCCGGCCAGAATTTCCTTCTGATTGTTTCACGTCCACGTTTTATTTTCCAGTGACCTTGATTTACGGAATGGGATATTGCGTATTTTAAATACATGGCGGGTTAGAGAATGTCCTTTGAAAAGATATTTATTTAAATAATCCTATAAGGAATATTTCTGGAGTGCGTACCGCCTTATTTTAAGGGTTTCGGCGTGTCATAAACTATTTAATCGTCATTACAGTCCTGTGAAGGAGGTATGATTATTCTGCCCCCTTTACAGATGAGACAGTCGAGGCATGGGGATGAAAACACGCAGCCTAAGGTCCCCTGGTTAGCAAGTGACGGAGCCACAGTTAGAATCTTGACAGTCCGCTTTCCCAGTTAGTCCAATGTGAGTTGATTTCTTGAAAAATATTTCCTTTATTGTTCACCTGGTCCATGCCTGGAACACAGACTGCTTTTGGCCCACCAGGAGGCTTGCTTGGCCCCCCCTTGCCAGGAGCGGCGGCTTCCGGTTCACCGACCAGCGCTCCTGTCCCCGCCAGAGAGCGCTCGGCCCCGGGTCCTACGCAGAATGTCTAGGGCTCAGGAAGCTGGGGCAGTATTCCTCTCCGTGACCGCAGAAGGAAAACGGATTTGGGAGAATTTGAAGACAGAAGGGGTCTAGATGACCAGAGGGGAGGGTTAGTAAGTGACCATTTGTGTCTCAGGCTTTCATCTTCAGAAATACCCTTCTTCCAGAGACACGGGATGATAGCACCCGGTCAACAGAGGGCTTAGGTTCTGGTCACCCCATGCACCGTGCCAGGTAGCCCGGCTACACCAGGTCCTCTCTCTGTTTAGGGGGCTTCGAGGAGACACCCTGGTAACAATCCATCAATTAGAAATAGGTTACTCTGGGAGTGCCTCGGTGGCTTAGTCAATTGGACGACCAATTCTTGATTTGGGCTCAGGTCATGATCTCAGCGTCGTGAGATCGAGCCCCAGGTCGGGGGGCCCGTGCTCAACTGGGAGTCTGCTGAAGAGTCTCTCTCTGCCCCTCCCCGCCCTCTGTCTCTCTCTGCCTAAAATAAATCTTTTTTTTTTTTTTAAGCAATAAGTTTTTCTGTGTGTTTTCTTTTAAGGTTTTCAGCCCCCGCAATGTCTTGTGCAGACCCCTTTTGAATTTTTATAACAAAAGAACTTATTTAAAATTTCCCCCTTGGAAAACTTCTTCAGCGTGAAATCCTCCAGTTTCTTTGTGTGGTGGGTTACCAATTTGATTGGGAGGATTCTTTTTTTTCCCTTCAAATTATTGTGGCTTTAAAACCTGTATATCCAGGGGGAAAATCAGCTTTGGGGGATCAACGAATTTGACATTGATCAGTCAGGGTACGGTCCACCCAGCTTCCTCTCTCCTAGGAAAACCAAGTCTTTCTGACTGTCCCCAGTCCTCAGACGGTTTTGTTGTTGCCCTATTTTTTTTATGGCTGTGGATCCCCCCCTCCCCTCCAGCACACAGCAATCCAGTTGTTGGTAGAGAAACCACAAAAGGGGCTCACACTCGTCTGCCATCCAGTGCAACGTAACTGGTGGTGGCAGTTGGGGGCAAGAAATGTCTATTCATTATTGCTTAAAAGTGGGAAGCGTGAGTCAACAGGCTAGCTCCCCTTGGTCCTGTTATTCTGAACAGGACCGTGCATCTCCCCTCCTACAATTTGCCCAATGTCGGTTTCATGTCCTGGCACTTTGTTATTGTTCCTCTAACTCAAGAGAGAGGGCTGAGATGCTGCTCCTCTTTGCCAGTGTTAAGAAAATGTACGTATTCAGGCAATAGAGGGCAGTGTTTCCACAAATTTTAATACTGCAATAGCTCCTAAAGGAAGCGGAGCACTCAGCTCTCCAGTCGGTCGCGCGCCCCATCTTATAGTGGTTGGTACTCAGCTTTGTGGTCACAGCAACCTCAGCTCGAATCCGGGTCCTGGCAGGAGGGGAGAAGGCTTTGTGGAGAGATCAGCACTGACCCCAAGTCGTCCTGTAGCCAACCAACATTGTGCAACCAGAGGTAGAGCGGTGAAAATCAAGAAAACAGAAACCACTGCAAATATTTTAAACTTTAGAGGGATGGCATAGGTGGAGTGGCTTTATTAATGCACTAATCCTGTTGGAAGCATGTTGTGTGTGGGTTTTTTTATTTGCATTGACGGATAATATGATAAAACTGGAGTGTAGTGGGCATGTAATTATTATTAATTACAACTACTTAAGCCCTGCTTTGAGCAGACTCGTCAAGTCAGCTTGCTTTTGAGCCTTGCCAGGCTCTACAGTAATAACAAGCCTGAATTATTTGGAAAGATGTCAGCAGTAGATGTGGAAATCCTGTTTAACCAGGCATGAATTGTTGTTAGGAGGGTTTTTTTTCAGGATGACAGAGAGAAAATGAACTGTCCCTTATCTGTAATTGCAGGAAACATTTTGTTTCTATGATATGAACTGGCTGTAATTTAACTTCCCTGCATCATTGGGTAATGTAAGAAGCCGGTTGTGGCTCACAACGAAATTCTCCGAAGTGGGCATTTGGGTCTGATAAAGGGCACGTTGTAAGGAGACAATGGGGATCGAGCAGTAAATAATGTCCATATATGGCGAAACTTTTTTAATGACATTTTCCAAAAGACTGGGGTTTGTGTTATAAATGGCTAAATGTTGAATTAATGTGAGTAACACGGCTTTAATGGGCCTTTTTCCAGGACTTAAAAACATGAACAATACAGCCTGAAAATGTCAAATATAAGTATGTTATAATGAGGTTTACTGCTCTAAAATTATAGCCCACCATGTTTTAAATAAGGGATCACTCGAAGGCGCTTTTTAATGCATATTGCCCTTGTTTCATGGATGGCCTAGCAAAAACTCATATTTCTTATTTCTGTAATACTAAAAAAAAAAAGGAAATTCAAATAAAAATATGTGTCAAGGGAAGACACAGAATCTATTAAGCTCTTTCAGAGTCAGCGAATTGTTACAAATGATATTCCAAAAAATTGTAATAAATATCACTCCCCCGCAAAAGGAACAATTTTGGTCTCATTGTGTGTTCAAAAGATCAGCCTCAGAATATCATGCAGGGAAAAAGATGTGTGTTTTTTTGCGTCCTCCAAGACTCATTTTCTACTCTGAGGGCTCTTCTTCCTATAACTTATTCCCCGATCTCCCACCCCTCCCCAAATTCCTCACAAATTTGGCCTCCCCTTCTCCAACGGGCCTTGCCTGGGCTCTGTCTCAAGCCTGCAGGGCCTTCTTGGCTGGCTAGCACTAACACTGTTTCTAAGAAACAGCCGAATGGCAACTGTTCTTTAGTCAAAAACAGCTTCTAGAATAAGCCCATCCAAGGTTCTTTATCTTTTACAAGGAGACTGAGAATGCCATCCTTTGAGGAAGAAGATTGTGTCCATCAGAACTCTGTGGTTGCAAGTGACAGAAATACAACATGTGCTGGTTTAAAGAGAGCTGTACCCAGGGTCCAAGGGGGCTTCAGATATAGCTGGCATCGTGTTTTTAAAGATGACCAGGATATACTCCATCTCATCCCACACTTCTTTCTGAATGTTGCCTTTATTTTCTCAGGCTAACTCTTAGTTGGCTGGAAACATGGCAGCTAGCAGCAATCCCTGCTCTTTATGTCTTATAGCACTGTTACCTACCAGACCCCCCTTGGTTACTGGTCAAAAAATCCTAGGGAAGGATTTGATCGGCTTGGTCTGGGTCAGATGTCCAGATGGAGCTGATGAGCAATCAGTTCCATCCATGAGAGTGGAGTCACATCTCGCAGAGAGCACTTCCCTTGTCTTGAGATCAGTCCCGAAGCTAGAGAATTGGAGGCCCTGAAGCCACTTCACTTATCTCCCCGAGCAGTTTTATCCATTGCATTACTGGAGTACACCATTTGGTGGCTGTCTACTTCCACAAACCCACGTGTTCCATTCCTAGACTGTTAACCTCCTCCCCATCTTGTGAAAAACAGAAAGCAGCCCTGGTGGTCAGAATCTGATAATTAGTCTGGACTCAACTTGGAGCTTAGGGATACAGTCAGAGCACCTGCTTGAATGAAGGGAGCACTTGATGTTCTCTTTCTTCTGTCTCTGCCAGAAAGGGGACTACTTGCTCTGGAGGAGTCTTCGCCCGGCTTGGCCAAGTGCAAGAGTGCAAACTCATCTGACTCTGCCAATAGAAATTCACCTGAATTGGGCAAATTGTCTAACCTCTCAGAATTAAAAAAAAAAAAAAAAAAAGCAGGGGATGTTAATGCAAGAATTCAAAGAATAATGTACCTAAATAAATAAATAAATAAATAAATAAGCAAAAACCAGTAAGGAGACTCATAATAGGAAGGCAATGTTGACACCTAGGTAGGATGCAGCAAATAGTACTTATTCTTACTATTCCAAGGCTGCATGGTGCCCTCATCCTCCATCCGGCCTCCACTGGTAGAAACTCCAGAATGAGACTTCCCTTAGGGAAAGGGCTCCTCACCATGGGTTTCAGAAGTTTAAAAAAGTGACACAGTAGACGCTGAACCAGAAATAGAAAAATCAGGTCCACTGAGGAGTGATCATATCCTATCCAAGTTTGCCATCTTGGTTCACTCCCTCTTCACATGGTTACTGTGAGCATGGGTCATAAAAATTAATGGTTGTTTTCATCAACAAAAGATTGTTGACATTGGGTTTCCTATCTGTTTTTCTTGCTGATGTTAAAATATTTGGGGCTTTCGTTCTAAAACCAACTCTGTATCAAGTTGGTTTTCAGAAATGTGAAAGCCTGAATTGTCAGAGGAAATTAATTCTGATGTTTAATTACATTAACTCTGAGACAGAATCTGCTTTTTAAAAAGCGTCTTACAAATATCTAAACAGACCCCACTCTTGTTTCCGTACTCACATTGTCTACATTCGATACCAAAGCCAGTAGGTGCTGATGAAAATCAGGTGTCTCTGATATAACCTTCAAAAGTTTTCTCTCCACCATGTCAGCTATAAAGCATTTCAGGGCAAAGATAAGCCACTCACAACTGGATTCCTTAACAGTCTTTTTACCATTAATGATGAAACATCGGAATACTAACAGAATTCTTGTTTTGATGGTGCGGCTTCATTGGCAATAGCTTTCACCAATCAATGACATTGTTACCCCCTAGATTTGTGTCTACAAACTGTAAGATCATGTATTCATTGAAAAGTGGGGAAACCTTTTTCTTCTCATCTTGGAAGTCAATGAAAATAGCAAGAGGTAGAGAGGCCTGGGTGGCCCAGGTGGTTAAGCGTCTGCCTTTGGCTCAGGTCATAATCCCAGGGTTCTGGGATCGAGCCCCGAGTTGGGCTCTCTGCTCAGTGAGAAGCCTGCTTCTCCCTTGCCCTCCCCCCTGCTCGTGCTTTCCTCTCTCTCTCTCTCTTCTTCTCTCTCTCTCTCAATTAAATAAATAAAATCTTTTGCAAAATAAAATAAAATAGCTGTAGCTACACCTGTAATTGAGTAACTAAATTAAAAATTCAGAACTACTTTGCTTGCTTTATCACCAGAAGCTTATGGCTTTAGCTAAAGGCCTCTTTTTACCTCTCTACAATATAGTAAGGCTGAGCTCTCTTTCTCATCTCCACTGTTAACCTACCAAATTGAAGAGATTAATATTCCGACATTTCTATGTCCACACATTCAGGGAGCTTTCAGAAATAAGAGAAATTAACAAAAATTTTTCTGATCAAGTCTTGAACACCTTAAGGTGAATTAGTAACAAGATGAATATTATTTAAAAAATCAACATCTGGGGGCACCTGGGTGGCTCAGTGGGTTAAGCCTCTGCCTTCGGCTCAGGTCATGATCTCAGAGTTCTGGGATCGAGCCCTGCATCGGGCTCTCTGCTCAGCAGTGAGCCTGCTTCCTCCTCTCTCTGCCTGCCTCTCTGCCTACTTGTGATCTCTCTCTCTCTCTCTCTCTGTCAAATAAAAAAAAAAAAGAATATGTTTAAAAAAAAATCAACATGTCTCTTCCCTAATTATAAAGAGCACAGATTGTTTTTGTGCAATAAAACTACACTTGCGCACAGGACATGATTTATTAGAACCAAGTCAGGAGGATGGAACTCCCTGGCAGGGAGCAGCGCTGAGCAGGAAGAATGGTGGGAGTTGTTGCTGCCTGCACCATTGTCGGGGTAGGTGGGAGGTCTTGAGGCCCAGCCCATCGGATCAGTAATGTCCCCAAGCATGGCTGCTGGTGGTGACTTTGCCGAAAGAGCACTTCTCTGCCGGCAGTTGCAACTTCACTCAAGGATCTGAGTATTGAGAGATGACAAGTGGGCATTCCCTTCTCTTCTAGCTCAGCTCATAGGAAGCATGAGCTGACAGTCCTTCCTTTGGCCCTCTCTGCTGTGACATGTTAGCATCTCAGTCACATCACCCTAAAAGGCTGAGGATCTGTGGCAGGGCCTGGAAATGTGGGCTTTCTGGGAAGTAACTGGCTGAGGAAAACATCCACAAAAGCTAAATCAGAGAGAAAGCTTTTCTAAACAGACCTCGATTCAAATTCCATCCCTCAGTGGCTTCTGACAGCTTGAATTTGGACTTGAACTCTCCGTGCCTTGGTTCATTAGCAAAACAGGGAGAATATGAGGGTTAGATAAGGTGATGTGTCTGGAGTGTGAATCCCAATGATTCTGTTCCTTCTTGCGAATACAATCTTTGTTCTCCGTTGTTGATGGAGACTTCCCAGAATTCAAAAGTCAGCAACAACTGCAACAACCTCCTCTCCACCCCCAAAACCAAAAGAAAAACATGCCTCGGATTCAGCATCGGATCGGCAGCAGCTCTGACACATTTGTGTCTTTACCCAGGCTCTGCCATTTGGTTTCAGGTCCTGTTGCCACCAGTAAGGCGAATGCACGTTTCCCAGACAGTTTGGTAATGAGCAAAGAGCTAAAGTAGGGTCATGGTCAAGCCCACTCCACGGTGAACATGAATCGCCACTAGATGGCACTGCTCATTGTTCATCAAGGACCAGGGGCTTTTTATTTTTTTTCTTTTCCTCCTCTTTCTTTCTTTCTTTTTTTTCTTTCTTTCTCTCTCTCTCTCTCTCTCTCTCTCTCTCTCTCTCTCTCTCTCTCTCTCTCTCTCTTTCTCTCTCTCCCTGGGTTCCTGGCTCAGGGTATCTGCAACTGGGATTCTAATCATACCAGAACTCTTCTGTTCTCTGAAGAGAGGTCCTATTTTCAGCATATTGTCATCAAGATCTGAGGACCAAACAGACTCCACCTACAAGCTGGGGGAATTACCTCAAGAGTGTTGTCTTTATCCAGAGGTGATTTTAAAAGAATATATTGTATTTGGATGTCAACGTTCAAAGGCTCCAAGGCAGAAAATTCCATTTCAAAAGCAAGTGTGATGAATGAAGCCACATAAATCCCCTAGATTTATGTAGAGGCTGGAGCAATTTCAGAAGTCACACCATACAAATCAAAGGAACAGGCTTTCCTACATCCTCTCTCACTTTCTCTTACTCCTATTTCCTCACCATCCCATCCTCTCCTTCCTTCTTTCTCCTGTGCAGTCTTTTACTTTACCCCAAACTCCAGAACAGGAGAGAGCTTGATCAGAAGTCCTGGGTACATAGTGTCAGGCTCCAGCCACAGACACATCTCCTCATTTTCCCCCCAAAAGACCCAAAGCCAGGGTCGAAGTTGAACTTGCACCACACCCCACAAACTACTCGTAAACCGTAAATCACTTCTGGAGTTCTGAGTAGCCCAGTCTTTGCAAGGTAGCTCACTTACGAGAAGCCGCATTTAAAAACCATATAGAGCTTTACTGAAGGTTTTCTAGAACAGCTGGTGTAGGACTCTAGGGACGACTTCACATGGAAATGTATCCCAAAGTTTCCATTAGACATATCTCTGTCAAATTTCCCACTTATCCCAGCTTCAGTGTGTGCTCCCTACTCTTCTCCCGGTTCTCCAAACATCAGCTCTTTAATTGCCTTTCTCTACTCCTATATCCTGCTCAATTCCCTGCCTTGTTCATAAACTTGGGGTCCTTGCTCCATTTTATGCTGGGAGTCCCCTCGGAACCCTCCACCTCCCCCGAAGTTCTTCTCAGCCCACTCTGACCATATGTGCTTCCAAGAATGAGCCCATTATTCAGAGGAGCAGCGTTGAGTACGACACCATGCTGTCAATGCAGCATTGTGGGTGTAGTCTAATGATTAAGCACATGAGATTCCTGTATTTAAATTCCAACTTCACCAATTACTTCCTGTGTGACCTTGGGCAAGTTGCTGAACCTCTTTGTGCCTCAGTTTATTCATATATAAAATGTAGGTGATAATAGTACCTATTTCAAAAGGTTGTTGTGAGTAATAAATGAGCTCGTATACCAAAGCCCTTAGGAGAGTGTCTGGTTCAGGGGCACCTGGCTGGCTCAGTCAGTGGAGCAGGAGACTCTTGATCTCAAGGTTGTGGGTTCAAGCCCCATGTTGGGTGTAGAGATTCCTTAAAAACAAAATCTTAAAAAAAGGCGGGGGGGCGATGCCTGCGTGGTTCAGTTGTTAAGTGTCTGCCTTCAGCTCTGGTCATGATCCCAGGGTCCTGGGATCGAGCCCCGAATTGGGCTTCGTGCTCAGCAAGAAGCCTGCTTCTCCCTCTCCCACTCTGCCTGCTTGTGTCCCCCTCACTGTGTCTCTCTCTGTCCAATAAATAAATATTCTTTTTTTTTTTAAGATTTTATTTATTTATTTGTCAGAGAGAGTGAGCACAGGCAGACAGAGTGGCAGGCAGAGGCAGAGGGAGAAGCAGGTTCCCTGCTGAGCAAGGAGCCCGATGTGGGACTCGATCCCAGGACCCCGGGATCATGACCTGAGCCGAGGGCAGCCGCCTAACCAACTGAGCCACCCAGGCGTCCCTAAATAAATATTCTTAAAAAAAAGAAAAAAAGAAGAGGAAGAGTGTCTGGCACAGAGAAAGTACTACATAAGATTTCACTATGACTATTGTTATTATGACAAATGATGTAATTATTACTATTTCACATGCCAGGTGCAATGGTACTTATGAGCAAGACAGTCACAGGTTTAATAATCAGAGTGCACACAGACATAGAGCCCCTTGCTGGAAGTCTAGAGAATCCTTCCCTTTGGCGCTGAGACCTGAAAGGGATTAAGGAGTAATCTTTACAGGGTTAGTGGTCGTTACACTTCTCTCTTATGGATTTGTGGGAAAAGCACAAAGGGGAAGTGGGAGTCTTGCTCCCATTTCTGCTGGGACTCAGTCTGGCTTCAGTGCCGTGAGGTCCGTAGAACATCCAGCACCATTTTGCAACCAAAGGGTTTCATAAGTTCAGGAGTCTTGCAGACTCCCATGACAGGGCCTATATCAAAGTGGTCAGAGCAAAAGGATAAAAATGGACTTATTTCTGATTGTCCTCCTGCGCACTCCCTGAAACACCCAGGCATCCCTTTAGGTAGAAGGATGGCGAGGGGGAGGGCAGAAGTTCTACGACATCTGGTAGGCTTGATGAACCAGCTGGGATGGGAAATGCATTTCCCTATAAACATTGGGAAAGTAAGTTTCTCTTTTTCTTGCTTTTAAGGAATCATAAAATATCCAGTTTAATCAGTTAGCAAACAAAAATCAAATGCCCACACCGTAGAGTATGGAGATCCAATAAGAAAAACAAAACTCTCCATGGGTTTGCAATCTAAAAGAGAAAACATGCATAAATTCACTTATAATTCCACAAAGCGGACCATCGTAAACCCTCCTCAGAACACAGGGAAGGGTATAGAAGCCATAAAGCCATACCAATCTATACCTGGCCTATAGAGATTATAGTGGGGGGAGGGGATAGGGTACAGGATGAAGGCAGGGACATTAAAGTTATTTAGAGATTAACTAGCTTCTTAAACTGTGCATAGAAGGCTAGATGCTTTATTTCAGCCACGCACTGTCTTAGAGATGTGAGACTCTTTCTTAGGCATAGTTCAGGAGGCCTTGGAAATGTTTTGGGAACATTTTGGGGTTGTTACCCATGCCATCCAGAAACAAGGCAGAGCAATGAAAGTAACTGCAGTTCCTCTGCCTGTCCACACCACAGGCTGAACCCTCATCCCTTAAGGAAGAACCGAGGCCTGAACACACCATGTTTACCCAACTCTTCTGTCGCTTCACCAACAGAGCTGATCAGCTCACCCTCCATTGTCCCTCTCATGCTGCTGGCACTGGGAGAAATGGGCTTCCCTTCACCACTGCCTCTTCCTACCTAGATGTCCCCTATATAAACTCTATTGAGTCCCCCAAGCTTAAGTCCACCCCAGATAGGTCAGCTTGAAGCTACAGGAATAAAATTCTTTCCTTCTTCAAAACCTCTTATCTCACTGAAGATGTCAAGAACCCATTCTTGAGGCTCTGCCTCTGAATAATTAAATTTCATGGCCCAGGTCTTTGAGAGATTCAGTGAAGCAATGATATAAGGAAATTAAATGCATGTCTCCAATATCTACAAAGAGCATATCAGTTTTAAGATAATGGAATTATTATTTCTTTATCTTCCAATTGGATAGTCTGAGGAATGTTGTTCTGCAGGTAGCCTCTAGGTAAACTATGGCAAGTGTTTCAAACTCAAGTTCACAGAATGCTAAATCAAACAAAGCTAAATGGGTTTATTTAATGTGAACCCATCAAGGCCTTTACTACCCTAATATGCTCTGTGAATTCTGCTGGGGTGTTTTGCCAACTTATTTGGCCATGGAATACTTTTTTCCCTATTTTCTGGAAATACTATTCTGTAGGCTCCAGCAATGGAGGATACTGAGAAATTCTTTGTCCCCAGAATCCATAGGGATTCTACCTCCACCCCTCTTTTCTGTTTTCACTACGTGAGCAGGGCAAAGTGTTAGGGCAAAAGGGTTCTATATTTTATTTGTTTCCTAACTGGGCCTTTTCTTCATTTCCTGGTGCTCTGTGCTTATTTTTAACTAAAACCACTGTGACATCAGTGTCACGAGCATGAAGTACCTGGGGGTTAGACAGTTGGAGACGGTAGAAATTAAAAGCGTTTATCCCGAAGTTAAAAAACAAAACGAAAGGAAACAAGTACAAATGCCTCTATGTCAGAGGGAGAGATAGGGTAAGCACATTCCTGGGCTTTTCTGGGAAATCTCTAGCCGAGATGCATGGGTGCCCCAGTTGCCCTTGTGAAGGATGGGAATGGATGATGGCTCATGGTTAAGGAATGCAAAATAAAGATCTTATGACTTTCCATATAAAAATACATATGGTGTAAGATTACTGCACAGTTCCCCACAATCAGAAAGAATGCAAATATTCCCTGCACGGCCTGAACAATGAAAACAGAATCTGAGGAGACAGAAAATTGGGATCAACAGGAAAGTTCTGGAAAAACTGCTTTGCAGAGAACATAACGATCTTAAAATAGGTTCCCTAAAAGGGGCATTACCTAGGAAAAATAATCGAATCTCAAGGGATACAGATGAGTTTCGAGGGAGGACAATGATGGATGAGAGGAAATGGCAGGAGAAAACCGTAGAGGGCCAGGATAATGGGCCCAGTGACCCTTTTACCTTCCTCAAACTTGTCTTCTGGCCTTGTATAAACAGAGAAGAGGCCCAACTCGACATGCAAAGTGAAAAGGGGGAAAAAATTGATATTTCACGTGCAGCCCCATGTGGGTCGAAAATATAACTCACAAAGAAAAAAACCCACCCCATTGTACACATCTTGACATCAGAAGGATTGATTTAGAAGAGCAGCTTTCACATGAGAAACACAGAGCAGAACAGGAGGGCATTCCAGAGTCCCAGAAGAATCAGCCATCCCTGGTCCCTCGGTGTTTTCCTGTGGAGGAGCAATAAAGCACCCTTAAAAATAAAGTAGGGGAATTTTTGCCCCTTTCCCTGTCACCACTGCTGCCACTCTGATTTCCTCAAAACAAAAACACTTTGTATGCTTTATTTTCTAAGTCGATCAGTCAAAACCGGTTATGTTGGTAGCACTCTGAATGAAATTGCAACGCAGCCATTGGCCTGTGGGCACACTTGTCCCTCAGCAAAGAGTCAGTAGTGGTAGGAATAGTAATTTGAGCTGTCCTGAATTCATTTGGCTCTCAAACAAACAAAATACAATAAAAGCTGCTCATACCGAGACTTGCTGTGGTTGAGAATCCAGAATGGCTGAGAAGAGGAGAGTCTGTGAGCATCATTGTGTTCTGTGCCTAACTGGGCTCCTCACCCTTCTTCCTGTTTCCTAACATCCTGGGGACTGGGAAAGCAGTACTCTGCACTCCTTTAGGCCCAGAGATGGGAGCCCGACCCAGGTTGGGCCATCTGGGAATCCTATCCTTGGAGCCAGAGCCATCCACCCAAGGTGCAGATGCAGGACTATGCTGAGTCAATCTCAGTCTTGCCTTGGTGACTGAGTATTGCCTCGAGGCCTGGTTTCCAAGGTTGGGTTTTATGAACCTATTGGCCTATAAGCCTTATTGCCTTTATAAAGCAGTTCAAGCTGGATGTTTATCACGTGCAATCGAAAAAGACCTCCAGCATACACAGGGACTTTGGCAGAATGAAGAAGGAGCTTTGCTTTTTTTTTCTTACTCCTTAAGAATATTCATAGGAGCCAGACCAGAAATGGAGGGATGAGGAGATACAGGCTCTGTTGACATTCGGGGAGATTAGGGCCTATTGGAAAGAACAGACATTCAACGATCGATCGCTAGTAATCAATACATTTCAAGTTTCTCTAAGAAAAAGCAGTGAATCATCAGAGGCCTTGTGTCGGGAAGGGGCAACAAAGTTTCCTCTAGGATGGCTGACCTGATAAGGGCCGGGGGTGAGCATCGTCCTCATGGGCCAAGGTCTCTTTTGCCATTTTAACCCCTGGTAACTACTTAAGTTTTCAGGCACGGTGATTTCCTACATGTTGAAATATCCTTTTTGCTTTTCTGACTAACTGAGCGGACACCTGCCTGTTTTATCTGGTAATATTTGTGGGAATATGAATTTTTCTGTACTTTTTAAAATTTTCTCTCACTCTAGCAAATGCACGAGAGAAACATTTGCTCTGAGGAAAATGAAGTACCAGGTGAAAAAGCGGGACGAATGACTTTGGCGGGATAAAAATAATAATTCTAGTTCTTCGGTGATGAATTATCTTTGGAGGCTTCAATATCTAGAAAAATTCTGACATATCTCGATTTTTACTCAAGCAAAAATGAAAATGTAGAAAAACTGGGTGTGTTTTGGTGCAAAGAATGTGTACTTTTATTGGGGGTGAATTCTACAAGTATATCAAAATGAGTTTACGCTGCAATGCAAATTAGCATCTGGCCAATCGTAAGGCAGCATCCTTTGCTTTGTTGAAATGTTTCCAAGTGTGATGGATCCGTTGTCCATGGACTCACTGCAGGTAATTTACATTCGTCAACTCTGATTCGTATGCAGATACGGTAACTCATATTGAAAGCCTGTTTTCTTATCTTCCTCAGTGGGAGAGCTAATCTGCTTTACCATTTTTATACCATAGGGTATGCATTTCACTTCAGTATCTTGAATTTCAGATGGTTTTCCAATGACTCCTTATGTTCATGTGTTTACATTTTATCTCCTGAAAGGATATCTCCACTCTTTTTTGAAACCAGGGACCAAGGCTTTGATACCTCTTCAGCCTTTTTGCGTCATGCCTAAAGCATCTCATCCAATAACTAGTATTGATAATTATTTAACAAATACTTATTGAGCTCTTAACGTGTAGCAGACACTTTCTAGGTCTGAGAATTTGGAAAATAAATGTTCTTTCAGTTGATGGGATTATTTATCTCATTTAACATTTCATAAGAACTGTCATCTAGAAAGAGGAAAGCAGGCAGGAAGGAAAGAAAGAACTTGCTTCTCTATATTTATGAATGCTACAATTATTTCACATAGCACTAAATGCCTTTTTTTTTTGCATAAGACTCAGAGTTTTAAAATTGCGTGATAGCATTCTGCAACAAAACAGTTGAGAGCAGGCTGTGAAAAAGAAATCAACGCAATTTACTTATGATTAATTTAAGATTAACTTAAAAATGAAAAAAAAATTGGCCTACTCTCAGGGTACTCCTGTTGAACTGTCATCTAGAAGCTTATATAATTAGTGGAAGCATGTTAATTGAATTATGGCAATTAAGTCAGCCTTGAGACAAGAGGGTCCCTTCTGACTGAAGGAATCATGGTAGTTTCATAACCACCCTCCCCAGTTAGAAAGTTTCTGGACTGTGTTTTATCCTGCCCCTTAGAGCTTTAGCTTCCATGATGTAGGCAAATCTTGATTTCTCTGGTGTGATTATTCACTTTGTGGGTTTCTGAGCCCCTGGATTCTTCTGGCCTCTTTCTGCAGGTTCCCGGGTGGTCAGCATGGATGGGGAGACTGGAGCCAGGAAGAGGCCATGGGACTTCCATCTGTTATTTTTACTCCCAAATAGCTTCATCAGTAAAAAAAGAAGGTGTGTGTGGAAGGAAATGAAAATATCGGGGGGGGGGGGCAGCTAGTGTGGAGAAAGTGATTATCTTTTCAGCCCTTTCTTTAATAATGTCATTGTCAAATGAAGGATTGAGAAAATACTGAAGGAGTTGGCACGTTTGCATGAGTTTGGGACCCGTTGGGGACTGCCATTGTCCACATTAACCCCTCTTTACAGATGCCGTAGAAGGAGCTTGCTGTGACCCTAACCTGATACTAATAAACAAACTAGCCTGGGGAAGTTTCCTTCCTCTCTTCAGGGCTACATTTAGTTTATAAAATGAGATCACCACGGTTCCTTTTTACTCCAAAATTCTACCATTTTTTGGTCTATTCACAAAGTCGGCACCATGTTTTCTGAGAATTTGAAGATGGATTGTTAGCCTCCCGTGCCCTGGGGTGATCAAGCTGTATGGACAGAATGTATGCCAGCCAAACCGATTGATAGGAAGGATAGCTTATGCACTTAAGATTGTCAAAATCGAGGGCCAGAATTGAAGATTTCTCTAGGAAAAAAACAACAACAACAACAATAACAACAACAACAAAACAACCAAACAAAAGAGAAGGCAACAGAAAAGAAGGGATGGGAAACCATCCTGAAACATCTGGAAACAGCAGCCCTGGGAGGTTCCATGGGCCCAGCGAGCCACAAGATGTTCAGGACTCAGTGCAGAATGGAAACGTGTGACCCCTTCTCCAAAAATTAAGAATTTCAAAATGGCAACAGCGCGGCTTTGAACTAAATGCCTTCTACTTGTTGGCTCGGTCTGTGGGCCTGGCTGGGAGGGATTAATCCTGTTTTCCAGGGTTTGAAATCACAGTAACCTCCCCTCCCCGGCTCCCCCGAATCTGCAGGACTCGCTTCAAGTCAAGTCTGCTTTTCATTCAGTGCTATGTTTCTTTCTTGCTTGCTTTTTTTTTTTTTTTTTTACAGTGCTGCTAGCTGTATAAATATTTTACAGTTCCCCTATGAAAAGTTTCCAAGGGGCCCATGTTAAGGAAAAAATCTTTGAAAGGATTTTTTCCATAGCAATTAAAACCTTTCAAAGCACCGAGAGTTCCCCAGTCTCACGTTAGTGCAACAAACCTCTATTTTTTTTTGCCCAGTTTGGATGGCTCTGGGTCTGAAAATAAGCCAGCTTCTTTGTTTGGTGACTTTGTGGGTTGCCGATAGACATTTGGAATTTAAATTCATTAGATCCATGGCAGAGTGGTGGATGGAACTGACGGAGGGGTTAGGAATGCTGTGATCAGAAACACTAAGCCCCATTTCCTGTATCTCATTTACAGGGGTAAAATGACTATAAATCAACCAAAAGCTCATTTTGGCTCCCCAGATGAAATCAAATGTACACTCTGACTTATGCATATACCATTTTTAGTTAACGCACCAATAAAAATAATTGTGCAAGCCTAAATTTGGAAGGGTTCCCAGCGTTTATGACAAAACTTAATAAAGCCAGGCGCATTGAATGTAATATGGGAATTTTATTGAAATGAAATTAGTCCATCATGTAAGCTCCACATTTTCCTCAGATTTCTTGGACTTCATAGGCGTGGTCTCCTGGGGACCCTAATGGGGTCCTGCAAAAATTGAAGTACAGTATGCAGAGGCACCAAGTTCAGACTACAGCTCAGCAGCGGGCAGGATGGGGCACCCTGAGCCTCGGTGCAGCAAACCACACACACTTTCCCAAGCACGCCCCTCCGCCCTTCACCCCAGGGTCTCAGTGACAGACATATTGTTGTGGTTTTACGCAGAACATGGGACTCCCGGAGAGAGGGGGGTGGGGGTTCATTTGTAATTCTAGCAACCATGATATGTGCCAGAGACCTATTATGTAATTTCCCAGGGGAGCCAACATGGCAGCCGCCACGGCCTGCATCCATAACGCTTGGTCACTTGACCATCTTTAGGGAGGGAAGCCCGGGACCTGCGGGATACTTTGCAGAAGCTTGGAGGAGGAGGCAATATTTGTGCCTTTGAGACTTACGGTTGAGGGGATGGTGTGGGGATGAGGAGATGGGGAGGAGAGAATTCAAGTTCCGATATGAGTTATATTTCATTTACCAGAGCTGGCAAACTCTCATGGGCCCCGAAACACTTCCTGGGGTACCTGTTAAAAAAAAAAGCAAAAACGTAGGCCCCCGCCTCAAGAGATCAAGAGATTCGTTACCCAGAGATGCACCTGGGGATCTGCATTTTATTTTATTTTTTTTTTTAAGATTTTATTTATTTATTTGACAGAGAGAGATCACAAGTAGACAGAGAGGCAGGCAGAGAGAGAGAGAGAGGGAAGCAGGCTTCTTGCTGAGCAGAGAGCCCGATGTGGGACTCGATCCCAGGACCCTGAGATCATGACCTGAGCCGAAGGCAGCGGCTTAACCCACTGAGCCACCCAGGCGCCCGGGATCTGCATTTTAAATAATAACGCTGAGGAAGTCGGCCCAGGTGGTCCAAGGATCTCGATGTGAAAACTATTACTATCAGGGTGGTTGTCAACAATAACAAAAAAACTCAAGATGTTTACTTGTTATAGACAGAATATTTGTGTTCCTGCACCCCCAAATTCATGTGTGGAACCCTGACCCTCCAGTGGGACAGTTTTTATGTGGCGGAGCCGAGAGTGGAGTTCCGGAGAGCCCCAGGAGGGCTCCTCTAGCCCTTCCGCCCTGTGAGGACGCAGTGAGAAGGTGGTCGTCGATAAGATAGAAGTCAGGCTCTCAGCAGACACTGAATCCGCCAGTGCCTTGCTCTTGGACTTCCCAACCTCCAAAACTATGAGAAATAAATGTGTTCTATCGAATCTACTGCCTCTAGTTTATAGCATCCCAAGCTAAGACAGTAGCTGTGAGCTGTTACTATGTGTCCAGGGAAAGGTCTGGGACATCTCCTCCATGGCGTTTGGACTGCCATCTAGTTAGGTGCCTAAGCCTAGTTTTTAAAAACTCAGGGGACAGATATTTCATAGCTTCCTTTTATAATCCGGTCAGTGCTTAATCATTGTTACTATTAAGATTTTTTTTTCCTTAGGCTTATAGAAATGCCTGCTTACTAAAATTCAAGCCCATTCCCCCTTGTTCCCTCCTCAGAAGGGATGGAGAGTAATTGGATGGTTTCTTTTCTTTTTCTTTTTCTTTTTTTTTTTAAGATTTATTTATTTATTTATTTGACAAACAGAGATCACAAGTAAGCAGAGAGGCAGGCAGAGAGAGAGAGGAGGAAGCAGGCTCCCCACTGAGTAGAGAGCCCGATGTGGGGCTCCATCCCAGGACCCTGAGATCATGACCTGAGCAGAAGGCAGAGGCTTAACCCACTGAGTCACCCAGGTGCCCTAGATGGTTTCTTAATAGTAATCTTTTACATTTTTAAAGGAGGGTAGCGTTATCTTCTCATTGATCCACAAGGCAGACAGATATGCTCATGGTCAGGGGCCAGTCTCCTTCCCTAAGTCTCCAACCAGCAGGTCCAAAGATTGCTGGACCTCAAACACATTGGGTTCCTCCTCAGATGGCCTCCATCTTGGAGGATTCTGGGGCTTTAAGGAACTGGTTTCAGACATTGATATCACCACTTCCACAGTTGACACAGAGAGAGTAGCCCTCTTCTTTGAGATTAAACCCAGTTCTTTCTGTTTCTGTTCACCTTCCCGAAGTTTTATCCCTCTAACAAACAGACTGTAAAATCTTGCCTGACTGGTGTGATCTATTTTTGCAGAAAATGAATTGAGAAACTGAAATGAAAATTAGGCAATGACTTTTTCTCTCTGTGACAGGGGTGGACAGCTCTGAGGTGGCCTCTGGGGGTTTGTGTCTTGTGTAATTCCCCCCTCTTTGAGTGTGGCCACGGCCTGTAACATGTGTCTAACCAGTAGACTATAGTGAAGGTGATGGGATGTCATTCATTTGGCTGTATAATATTATACAAGACTCTGCCTGGCAAGAAAACATGCCCCAGAGACTCTCCTTGATGGCTTGATGAAGAAAGAGGCCATGTTGGGAAACCCCATGGGCAGGAAACCATAGATGGCCTCTAGGAGCTGAGCACAGTCTCCAGCCAACAGCAGGCAGGAAACTAGGGCCCTCAGTCCTACAGTTGCAAGAAAATGAATTCTGTCAACAACCTCAATGAGTTTGGAAGTAGATTCTTCCTGGTGGAGGCTTCCTATGTGAATGCAGCGTGCCTGGTGACTTGACTGTGGTTTGTGGGACCCTCAGCACAGTAAGCTGTGTTCAGACCCCTGCCCCACATAAACTGTGAGGTACGAAGTATGCATTGTTTTAAGCTTCTAGACTTGTGGTAATTTATTACTCAGCAACAGCGAATGAATAGGATGACCCTTTTATTTGACTTACCTTGCTATGTGTAGAGGGAAATATACAATGCTCACTTGAAAAGGCCTCCAGAGGGCTGCCTGGGTGGCTCAGTGGGTTAAGCCTCTGCCTTTAGCTCGGGTTGTGATCTCAGGGTCCTGGGACCGAGTCCCACATTGGGCTCTCTGCTAGGCGGGGAGCCTGCTTCCTCCTCTCTCTCTCTCTACTTGTGATCTCTCTGTCAAATAAATAAAATCTTTAATTTAAAAAAAAGGCCTCCAGAGAAACATTTAGCCTGGGTGCCAGGCCCCAAGGGGACGTCATATTTATATACTCATAAATATTTCAAGTTTCGGTGGATCAGAACCGTGCTTGAAATCTCTTATGACTTTTACAAAAAAGCTATTTTCCCTTAAAAAATAGTAATAGCTATTATAACAACTAACATTTATTTAGCTTTTACGATATGCTAGTCGCACTTTAAAGTGCTTTGTGTGCTAATTCATTGAATTATCTTAACTATCCTGGCAGATAGGCAGTATTATTCATCCCATTTTACAGATGAGGAAGCTGAGGCTTACGGAGAAGTAAGACCAACAGCTCATTTTTAAGTGAATTTGGGGGGGGGGGAATGGAAAGGAAAAGAAAAAAAAAAAGAAAAGAAAAGAGAAAAGATAGGGGCAAAAGGCAAAACAGGCTTTTGGCCTTTTGATGTCTAATTATGTTACCATGTATCTTCATCTTTAGAATCATGTCTAGCTGTAATGAAAATTGGACATGGTGTGAGCCTCAGTACACTTCTGAGAAGGTCTGTGAGAATTCGTCACAGGGATATTTTACCTCATGATAACAAAGTCCTGAGTAGAACCAGTAAACCCTTGAGTAAACCTATAAAGGTAGAAATGGTGACAGCTCAAACTCTTGGACCAAAAAAGAGTCTCACAGGCCTATTAACTCTGGCAAGTGGGTTGCAATGCTGTCTACTAGTGACTTTTCCAGCCCACTCTCAGTTTTACTGATATTCTTTTGAAAACGTAGAAACAAAAGGCTGAGCTTGACATGGTCAGTGGAAGGGCGGTTCTGTGGTGTTCTGGGTCGTGCTGTTTTTAATCTACTCCGGAATGATATTAAATTACCTTTGGAAAAAGTAGCGCAACAGCCTCGCTGGTAGGCCTCCTATGATTTACTTTTTCTGCAGGCCTTAAATTTAATCAAGCATTCCCAAATTCTACTCGCAGCTTTTTTTTTTTTTTTTTAATTTTTATTTCTTTTGGCCTGCAGAACCCTATTCCAAGTCAGCGAACATGTTTTTAGTGAGTGCTAGGGGGTAATTACTAGTGTCTTCGCTTTACAGATTAAAAAAACTGAGACTCAGAAAAGCTGAGCCTCCCGTGGTTAACAGTTAGAAATAACAGATGACTGTCTTGCTCTGTACTCAGGACTCTGTTCACAGTACCAAGCTGAGTGTGGGGTGTCTTCCCCTCCCCGCCCCCGCAAAAAAAAATCCTTAATGGGAAATGATAATGTGATGGACCACATTTCCCCTCTTCCCCACATTCTGGAGCAGGCAGAAAAATAAAGTAAAAGTTATTTAAATTTGCCTGATCCTCTGCCCTAAAACAGTGTGTTTTTTCCAGCACACAGGAAAGGCTCCCACCTGCCCTGAAACGTGATCTCCATTATCATGCACTCTGCTGGAGACGGAGTTCTTTGGATCTGAAGGTTTCAGTTTCCTGAGGACTTTATCAGCAGATTAGGAGAGCTAGACCTTGGTGGAAAGCGGGAGTTCAGAGCCATCCAGTGGTTCTTTGAAAAACTCCCACATAAACTCTTCCCAGCTGCGGGTTGGAAAGGTGTGATTTGGGGTAGGGGGTGGGAGGAGGGGTTTGTAATGTGGCTTTCCTAGATGGGCAGGGCGGAGCCCTGCAGGGGAAGTGCCTACCCTAGAACATTTGTAACCAGACACCACACCATTTAGAGTAGTCACTGAACTTTTAGCCTCCTTTAACAAACATTTTTAACAGTTCCTAAATACAGGGGTGCCTGGGTGGCTCAGTCAGTTAAGCGTCTGCCTGTGGCTCAGGTCTTGATCTCAGGGTCCTGGGATGGAGCCCTGGGATGGCTCCCTGCTCAGTGAGGGTTCTACTTCTCCCTCTTCCTCCGCCTCTCCCCCCTTTCCCTGCTCATGCTCGCTCTCTCTCTCAAATAAATACATAAATAAATCTTTTTAAAAATAAAGTAAAAATTCCTAACTACAGAAATGCAAAAGCCCCTATACCTTCCCCTACTTTTGCTTTGCCTTTGGTCTAGTTTCAATATGTATCCCATGCCCTGAGCAGACCCCTGAGGGGAGGGCCCCTACAAACTGAGTCTTCTGTGTCTGGACTTCAAGGTGAGGAAACGTCCCTCTTAGAACTGGGAGACCCCAGATGACCTCTCCAAGAGCCCCATGGCTGGTGAGAAAAGAGTAGAAATGGACTTGTAAAGTATTTGGGAGGCTAGAGGAAAGAAGAAAGGAAACGAATATTCAATATGAATTTCTCACACTTGAAGAGAATAAATAACCCAGCTTGACCTTGCTGACTCATCCCTCAGCTGGCAGCTCTCACCAAGCTGTCTGAAACCGTGTCCACTCTCTTCCTCTCCTTCATTCGTTTGCTCAACGACATTCACAGAGGCCCTCCGGTGTGCCAAGCATGATTCCAGGAGTGGGGATTCAACAGTCAACTGAGTTCCTTTCCTCAGAGCAGAAATGGCTCAATGGAGGAGTTGGACACATGACTAAGTGATTGTAATCTGGAATAATAGATGATGTGGGACCACGTAGAAGGACAGCTTAAGTGCATATATTAGGTATTTGTTGCTTCATAACAACTAACCCCAAATTTGGCAGCTTAAAACAACAAGCATTTGTTATTTGTACGGATTGTGAGAGTCAAGAATCAGGGAGTAGCTTCACTGGGTAGGTCTAGCTCAAAGTCAGTCATGAGGGTGCTGTGGCCATCTTGCCTCAGATCTGGCATCGAGAGAGATCGAGAGAGAAACGGAAGCTGCAATGTTTTTATAACCTGGCTTGGAAGTGACTCACAATTTTCTGCTATGTTTTGTGTTTTTTTTTTTTAATTAAAATTTTATTTTTATTTATTTGACAGAGAGTGAGCACAAACTGGGAGAATGGCAGAGGGAGTGGGAGAAGCAGACTCCCTGCTGAGCAGGGCATCCCACAAGATGCTCAATCCCAAGACCCTGGGATCATGACCTGAGCCAAAGGCCGATGCTTAACGGACTGAGCCATGCAGGCACCTCTCTTCTGCTATGTTCTATTGGTTACAGAACCATCCCTGACACAGTGTAGGAGGGAACAATGTGAGGGCATAAACACCAGCAAGGGAGTTTTGGGGGGCCATTGTGGGCGCTGCTATCACACCCAGTCAGGAGGATTAGGGAAGGCCCCCAACAGAAACCAAAACCACAGGAGGAGTAGAATTTGAACCCCAGAATCCTTTCGTAGTTCAAAAGATACATTACTGAAAGTCTTTCCAATTCGCTAACAAGGGATCATTTCTCTCCTGCCATCATCTTTTCCTTCTCCGAATGCTTAAGATGGCCACAGGCCCCCATATTGGGCTCATCCAATCTAAGGCCCCATCACTTTCTGAGTCAAAAGGAAAGTGCAACACAGAGTATACTAAACTCTGGCCACCTGAACCCCAGCATTGGGAGCTTTATCTGAACTCTGCTAAGACCCTTGCAGTAGATCAATTGATAAATTGTATGGGTCATAGATATGGACATGTCATTATTAATGATGCAATGTTGAGAACAAAATAATGTCATTCCAAAGATCAGTATCCAGAACTACCAACCAAACTTGCTAATATCCAGTCATGTGCGTTCACTAAGACTTATTTTTGTCTTCCTTTAATACCGACTTAATGAGAAGTGACTGATGGTCAGGGATGTCTAGTAGAGTTCCCAGTGAATAGCATCTTAACATTTATGCTCATTGTTACAACATTGTCAGAATGGAAACAGACATCTACAACAATCACAGTTCATTACTTCTTACTTATCACTAACCGACACTATTAAAGCGTCAGTTATAGGTCTGCTAAAGTTTGCTGACATCTGCAAGGTGTCAGCAAAAGACTAATCCCAGAGACTGGTTATCTTTAAAATTGATATTCCCCATATCAATAGAAATGAGGAAAAAAAACTAATGGAGTCTGAATTTTAAGTTCATCGTTTTTTGTGTGCGTCTGTGATTTGAGTCTGAATGCATGTGAGTCTAGCACTGTAGTCCTCAGAACACAGGAATGATGTCACAGTTTTTTTAGAGAGGGAGAGACAGAGGAGGGGGAAGCGAAGGAGGGAGTGGGAGAGAGAGAATCCCAAGCAGGCTCCATGTCCAGAGCACAGTTCAACGTGAGGCTTGATCTCACAACCCCGAGATAATGACTTGAGCTGAAACCAAGAGTCAGGCACTTAACTGACCGAGCCACCCAGGCGCTCTGGAATGAGTCACATTTAAGAGGGTGGAAACTGTTCTGTGTCAAAATGGTATGTAGTATATAAAGAGTATGGATGCTCCTAGGACAGTAAGGGCGGCGTCTACCTGAGGACTCAGGAATGAATACCCACCATCTCTGCTCATAACCTTGAACTTCTTTGTTCTCCCTGACTCTTGACTCTTGTCACCACAGTATCCAGGGCAACGCTGTGCTGGCTCAGAGAGCCAGTTGTTAAATGTTCAGGAAATCTGCAAGCCAAGTATTAAACATAGCCAGGATTAAAAATTAAATCATGTACACTTACGACTCAAGAAGTTATATTAAAACGAAAACACAATACTCAAAACCCATCACTTCCTAATGACTCGGCTAAATTTTATCGTTACCGATGTTCTGGAGGCTCTTGATCCACAGTGAGAGCATTTGCACCACGGGTATCAGCAAACACTACAGATCAGGGATTCCCCTGCCGCGAGAAACAGGTGTTAGCCATTTGCCAGCAAGTCCCAGGAACATCTTTCTTTACTCCCAGGTTTTGTGATAGTAGTTGAGCCAGACTGATTGGGTTTTTACCTGAGTTTTCCCATTTAACCAGGTCTGTGATTGGGGCTCGTTAATTTCTTTGGCCTTAGTTTCATTGCCTGTAAATGGAGATAATATGGCGTCTACTTCAGAGGGTTATATGAGGACTAAAAGAGCTGATATTTGTAAAGCATTTTGGAACATTGCCTGAAAACTGTTAAGCACTATGTGTTTTTTAAATAAAATCCAAAGGGCTGCTATTCCCTTCTTCGCTTCTCTCTTGTTTGTTTCCATCTCTCAAAATCTGTTCTATTCTTCTCCTACAATAATAAAACATTTGATTTTTGCTGTACACATGACCGTGCAAAATAAAGATTAGATTTCTCAGCCTCTCATGCATAAATTCTGATCGAGACACTATAAACAGACGTATTAGTGGTAGTTTCCAGGAATTTATCTTCAGTGACAGTTGGCACATTTTTTTCACTGCTTTTATCTTTTATTCCTTCTTCCATTCTGGTGGCTGAAGCTTGGAGGTGATGGCTGGAATGCAAGTCAACATATTGGACCATGAGGAAGAAAGTCATACTCTAGAGATGACAGAAATTTGAACAAAGAAACATGAAATAAGTCAGTCAGAGTTGATGGCAAGAAAAATATTTTAAAAATAGCTGAAACATGTTCATGGTTTAAAAGAAGAATGAAGTTTCAGAGGTCTTTAGAACTCAACTTTGACTGAATGATCTTTTAGATCCAGATCCATGAAACCCAGCTAAAATGGCTCGTGTTCTTGGATTTCTGGACAATTCCAGCTCCCTTACTGCCCTGTGCTTCCTTATAGTAAGCCTTCATTACCTGAGCTAATGTAGTCAGCATTCTATTCCTTGTAAGCAAGCATGAAACTAACTAAACCTTATGGTTCGTAATACAGCCATAAAGGTGTAATTTACCTGCCTGCAGCTTTATTTTGCTCATGAACATTTTCCTGCACAGACAAACTTACATCACAGGAACTGAGGACATTCTGTGTCCTCATGTGGACCCTGGGCCTCAAGTTGCATCCTTGAGTATCACCTGTCCCTTTCCCATCTCGAGAAAGACCCTGAGCTTCCATTCCACACTCTCTGGGTTGTTATATATTATTCATAATTGATGTTGCCCTGGGGAAAAAAATCAAGTAGAGGGAATTTGCTTCTCTTCTACCACGTTTTATTGCTCATTCCCACTTGAGCTCAGCCCCTGAGTTGAGCAAGATCAGGTACCTGTTACCTGCTCCTCAGAGCTGCTCCAACTCAGTAATACCACAGACTTCCCCTCCCTGTCTCATCACAATTCACTGAAAATGTATAATATTTTCCTCACAACATTGTTCAATAGCTGGTCCATTAATCAGAGACAACAGTTTGACTTGCATCGAGATATTATCTGACTTTATGATGGAACCCATCAGTGACTCCTAGAGATGTTTTAAACTCATCCCTCCAGTTAAAACAAAAAGAAATTTAATATTTGTAGAATACTTAGGTGTCAGGCATTGTGCTATGGACACTCTTTTATTTAACTTTTTACAACTAATGTATCAATCAAAGTTTTTAGTTGCCGACAGGAAAAACTAATTCTGGGTGACAAACAGTAAAGAGAAGTAATTGAAAGGCTGTTTCAGAAGCTCACAGGGTTGCTAGGAGGGGCACAGAACCAGGCTTGGAAAATGGGCAGGAATAAAGATAAGACAGTACCAGTATATCCATTGTCAAAGTGTGTTATCTCTGTCCGTGAAACACTATTTGTGTTAACAGATGAACCATGAAATCTCAATGCCTTAAATGATATGAGTTTCTCACTCAAAGTTCAATTGGTATTTGAAGACCAGGGGGAGAGGCTTTGTTCCAGTCACTAAGGAAGTCAGCCTGATGAGAGCTTTAACATTTTCAGCACATGACTTCCAAGAACACCTTGAGCCTCAACATTCTATCCGTAGAGGGGAGAAGGGAGGGAATGGAGACCCATGTGTGAAGCAACATACATCACTTCTTTACTCATTCTATTGGTCAGAACTCAGTCATGTGACCACACTTAACTGCCAGAGAGGTTGAAAAATAATAGTCCAGCTGAGGCCAGTCAGAAAGAGGAATAGCTAGCTATTCTAGTCTCTGTCCCAGCCTATCCTCTTGTCACCAAATATCTATGCCATGCTTCCTCCCACACGGAGAATACAGTCGCCCTCCCCCTCCCCCATCACACACACCCAGGAAGGATAAACCAAAGTACTGTCCAATCACTGAGTAGATCAGTGATTAAATCCAATCACTGGATTTAAGCCCAGGTTCCTAGGGATGCTCAGTCTTCTCCAGCAGGTCCAGACCCATGACTCATCGTGGTCCAGCTACCTAAAACTAGAAAGACAAGATTCCTACTGTCTTCTGCCCAACACATCTAATATACAGTAGTGGAACAAGGACAGAATAATCATGGTAACTCCACTCCTGTGGAAAAGAGAAGAGTTATAGCAATCACTGAGTCCGTAAAGATTTTAAACTCTCGTGGGCAGGCTTTGCGAAAAACCTTGCCCTGAGAGTGAGAAAAGTTTAGAGAAGAGACCCTAGATCTGTTTTCTGGGAGAAATTATCTTCTTCATTGTTCTTCATGTTCTTCCTAATTCTACCATCCAGAAGTTTCTTCTTTGTCCTTTTCCTCCTTGACCAGTTTGCTAGGGACAGAGGAAAATATGTCCTCCTTGGAGTTTGCATAGCTTTCAAAACCCATATATTTCTGATTAACTTGGGAGCCCAGAATGTATTTTGTTACTCAAAGGCTTGTTTTAGTCCAGAATTACGGTTTCTTTGGCAGTATAATTTCCTCAAAAACCTCGTAGACTTCTCACCCATTTTGCTTTCCATCAGCCTCCCATGCTAGTAACCATACCCAAAGTCCTTTCCTTGTCAGGATCCTCAAGCCTGATTTCTGTTTTGGCCTCCTGGTCCCCGAGATGTTCTCTATCTACAGCCTATGGCCATAGAGCCTAGCTAGGAATACCTCTCCCTTGACTTGGTCTGACCGGCAGGGCTGAAACTTATACAATCTGATTTGTTACTGTTTCATTTTTGGATGCAGTCGATTTTTCCAAGTGTTCAACACCTCTAGTTTCTGACATTCCAGTTGTATTTTTGTCTGAAAACCAGCCAGTTCTTTCTTGAATTCATCCACCTTTTTGTAAATTGCTACTAACATTTTGCTTTCCGACCCTTTTCTCTAGAGCTAAAGAGTCTGCATACACTTGACCTGTCTTCTGAGTTATAGCAGGGGGCAGTTTTATCAAAGATTTTGCCAGCGCGTAACCTAGACCTTCATCTGTCCAGCCTCTAAGCCAGTTTCCTTGCCACCCACATGTATCTTAGGTTTTTGTCATGGCCACATTCCATTTCTGGTACAAATGAGTACATCAGTTAGGGAAATTTAGCTGCTATAAAGGTTAAACCTTGAAATCTCAGTACCATAATTCAATAAAAGTTTATTTCTCATTCACTAAAATCTAATCATTGAGGAGGCTGTGCATCTTACAGCCATTCAGGGACCCAGGCTGATGAAGGTTGTGCTATTGCCAACATGTGACGCCAAGTTATTGTGAGCATCACTGGATGGAAGTGGAAGGATCACGGAGGATGCAGTAGGAGGGCTTTCTGGGTCTAACTTGGATGTGTCAAATACACTTTTGACTGCAATTTATGAGCCAGAACTTAGTAACAAGGTCACACCTGATTTAAAAGGGAGACTCTGCCATATACACTATGGAGTATTATGCCTCCATCAGAAAGGATGAATACCCAACTTTTGTATCAACATGGACGGGACTGGAAGAGATTATGCTGAGTGAAATAAGTCAAGCAGAGAGAGTCAATTATCATATGGTTTCACTTATTTGTGGAGCATAAGAAATAACATGGAGGATATAGGGAGATGGACAGGAGAAGGGAGTTGAGGGAAATTGGAAGGGGAGATGAACCATGAGAGACTATGGACTCTGAAAAACAATCTGAGGGTTTTGAAGGGGCGGGGGGGTGGGAGGTTGGGGGACCCAGGTGGTGGGTATTATGAAGGGCATGTATTGCATGGAGCACTGGGTATGGTGCATAAACAATGAATTCTGTTACGCTGAAAAGAAATAAATTTAAAAAAGAAAGAAAAGAAAAGTGGGGGGGGATGTTTTTAACATATAAAAAAATTAAAAGTAAAAGGGAGACTCTGTAGACATGAAAGATATAGTCCGGCTGTTTGCCCAAGAGTAAGAGAAAGTAAGGGAAAATGGGTGAAAAACTGTAGAGTCTCTTCCAGAAACTAAAACCACAGCCAAAATCATGGTAGGCAATAGACGAGTGAGCTACTGCCACATAAAGGCTAGACATTGAATCTTGTACCACCAATGCCTCCAGCATGGAAACAGGGTGCTGACGTAACATTGCTCCCTGTGAAAGGACGGTGTTGCTGCTGCTGTCACCCTGTCTGTAGCTTGAATGGGTTCTCCATAGTTTTAGCTTCTCTAAGTCACTAGCTCCACATCAAAGCCCAGGGCGGAAGTACCAGTTTAGTTGAGCTCAGATCATGCGACTACTACCCCCTTATTGCAAATAAGACTGGGAGGACAGATTCTGCATTTTTAGCTCATAGAGTGAGCAACAGACTCTGTCCCCATTATAACTCCTAAGATGAGAAATTCTCCAAATAAAGATGGGGAATCAAACTAAATCAAAGGAATTGATTTCATGATGGAAATTTTGGCCAACATGGCAAGCTGGTAGCAGAGAGTATTTTGAGCAAGTGGGAAGTGACCTACTTTATTCTGTCTATGTCTATGCATGTGGTCTTGGTTCTTATCCACCCAGAATTTTGAGGTTTTGCCCTCATCTCGACCTGTCTTGTGCACCACAGTAACTCCAGGGCCTAGAATAGTGCCTGGAACTTAGTAGTCACTCAGTCAATATTTACTGAATGAAAGAATCCTTGACCCAGGAAGTGTGTTTATTGATGCTTCTGTTCGTGGCTCCTCTGATGACTAGTAGGGGCTGGTAAGACTTAAAAGCAACAAATGGAATAGAACTTCAGTATCAGCTAGACCAAGCACAGACATATCCCCTGCCTGAGTGCTGGCTGTGGGAGCCCTTGCCTAGTTATGTGATAGAGTCACATGACAGAAAGGAAAGTAAAAACCGGAGGTGGGAGGAAAGACCAGGAAACACTGCCAGATTATTTTTAAGATTTTTTTTAACCTCATTTTTCATAAAGGACATGCCGATATTTCAATCCGGAAATGCAAAAAAAAAAAAAAGAATGCAAAGAGGTTTATGGCTTTAATCTAATATATTCGGAATATTCTCTTTGAGGTGTTTCTTTCTTCTTAGGAGGATAGTGGACTTGAGTATGTGTTCTGGGAATCTGTGTTTGTCTCTTTCGGGCATAGAATTTCTTTCTGGGGTTGTGAATTCTGACATCCCTTTGGCAGAAAAAGATCCGCATTTATAGACATTTTAGGTGGTGCTGAGATCATATGACATTTAAAAAGACATCCGGCTAATATGGGGCAAAGACATTTAATTTTCCTCTCTGACAAGACCATCTCCTTTCATCCCATATTATTTCAGTACAAAAAACTATGACATTCATTCCTTGCTTGCACTTTTTTTGGCCCTGATGCAGACAAGGTTAAAAAGTTCTGTTCTGAACCCGATCTTCAGGAAGAAAGAAAGAAGGGAACGATCCAATATAACTTATATTCAGAATTAAGATCCTAAAAATTATAAGAATGTCAGCCTCCATAAGCACCAGAGAAATTTCAAGGAAAGGGGTGTCCCATCTCTTCAAGAACACCCTAAAACAGGGCTATGAAGCATCGCCACCTGACCCTGACTGACGGGTGGCTTGCGTTGCCTGCTGAGGCTGAAATGCACAAGGCTCCCATCCCTTAAAGAGACAAGACTGTATTCTGAACAAGGTTCATCGTGGCCCGGATCCCTTCTGCAGTGTTTCATGGCTATGGAGCCTTAGATTCCAGACGGTCATGCTTGAACAGGGGCTGGGACAAAGATGCGAGAGCAAGACAAAAGAAATGTTTTGCTCAAGCCATTCAGAAGTGGAGAGTCCCTGTGTGTGGGCCTAAAACAGGTTCCATATTTCAAACGTTTCTTGATGTTGCCAATGGCCTTTAGGTAAGTTCTGAAAGTTGTTGTGTTTTTTTTTTTTTTCCAAGTTTACAACTTTTTGTTGTAGGATGAAAGAAGAAAAAAATGCTGGAAAAAAGAATTAAAAAAATTATTTTAATTTCTGAGCACGTTGGAGTTAATAGTTTTGGCATCTCGTGTTTTATTTCAAGGCTAATATACCACGCCATCTGCCAAGTGATGGTGTCTTTATTAGGTTACCATGGTATATAAAAAGCAAAATGCTCTGCAAAGTTTTTGAACAAGACCATTTTTATTTCCTCCTTCAATTTTTTTTCCAAAATGTAAATTAACATGTTTTCAACAAAACTGTTGAGATTAGAGTTATAAATATTGAGATGATACTACCCAATAATTTAAGTCCTTTATTTCCTCTTAAGATCTTAATTTTTTAAATCTGAGAATGATCCTAAGGTTTCAAGGATTTAAAAAGTCCTCTATATGAATGTAGAGAAATTATGAAATTCGCAGCTTTCCTAACCATGGAACAAATACTCAGAATTATCTCCTCGGAATTTTTTTCCTTAAAAAAGGGGCCTTTGCTTCAACTATATTTAAGAGAAGTGAAACTATCTTGTTCTTTTTTTGCATAAGCTGGGAACAAAGTACAGAAGCTGGAAGAAGGTAAAAGGAGAAAATTGGATCTGTACACTTTTTGACATGAGACAGTAACTTTCACCTTAAATCTAATGATTTATATGCACTATTTTGCCTCTCCCTCTGAAAATGCAGTTTGAGGTGGCAATCTGATTGAGCTCTGTTCTAAGTTGGGTAGTTTTTGTTAGAGTCTTTAAAGACAGTGTATGATCAGCACGCTTCTTAAACGTTCAGCAGTCAAAGTTTCAGGCTTTCTCCTCCTTCTGTCTCTGGGGAAAGTTTTCCAGGCTTCATTTCTTCCATATGCTTTACAAAAAAAAAAAAAAAAAAAATTAAGTTGTTTATGTCCAGAGACACGCACACATACGCCAGAAGGCACACACACGTATGTGACAGCAGTCATACACACTTTTGACATACTTTGGAATTCACATAAGCAAAGAGTGGGGGTGTGTGTGGAGATTTCTAGCCCATCAGTCTCACTTTGATCATTAAAATGAAGCATGTGAAGGATTGTTCTGGAGAAGAATTTCTATAGACCGTGGCCTAATTTGCAATTGCACACACTAGGACTGCACCTCCCAGAAGAGATTGGATTAAGATGATAGGGAAGTGGGCATAGGTGGGAGATACAAAGTACTCAGCATCACCACTCATTTCCAATTAAAACTAGCGTTTCCAGTGAAACACAAGAGTACTGAGCTCCAGATCCACTATCAAGAAACTGCCTTCCTAAAAGCAGCCTGGGGAAAATAAGAGTAATCCGCATAAGCCAACGAATATTTGTTGAGTGACTATTATGTAGTAGGCAGTGAGCTAGGTGCTGAGAAGATGACTAAGATAGAACTTGTCCTAGGCATCTTGAAGCTTCAAGCCAATGAGAGCTGGCCTTCCCCATTGATGGATAACGCTGTGCTCAGAAACACCAAGACTCTAGTGGTTAGAAGCAAGACCTCATCAGGACAGAATCTCACAACCCTGCTGTCCGTACAGTGAGACAGAGTCCATCCGAGAAACGGTGGGAGCGGAAGAGGGAATGACAGAAGCCGGATTTGGGCGGTTGACCTGATGAACACCGGAGCAGCTGCTACCTCCAGCAGGTACTGCTGAAAGCCACTGAGGTTGTCAGGGTGTGGACCCATCGTTGGCTTTTTAAAGTAACTGATTCCCCAGTGAGCTGTTTGATGAAGATTTGGCATTGTCTTGTCCTATCTACTGAGCATCTAGTTGACCACCGCTCTTTGGAACTTGGTGATTCAAACCAGAAACCCGCTTATGTAATACCCTGTCCCCTCTCGGAGTGATTAGAAAAACACTTCTGGTTATGAGAGTGAAATACGAAAGAGGTGAAAAACTGAGGCTACTGGGCTGGAGGCGTGGTGGCTGCTTGGCCACTTTGCAGGTGGCTCACCAGCAAGGCTTCGCCAAACCATCGCCTCCTCCCTAGGCCAGTGATGCAATATCACCCCACCAGAACGTGTTGTTCTCCAAGACCCTTGTTTCAATGGGCACATCCTATTAACAAGGCCAGCAGATGTCAGTCCTGATCCACTTTTTCTCAGTAATGAACCAGAGAGGAAGAGCAGATCTGATTTCCCAATCACTGCCTTCTCTTTGCTGGCTTTTCTTCTTCCTGAGATGGAGGCCCCCTGCTTGGTTTGCTTTGTTAATATTTGCATTATTCAATAGTTATTATGTGATAAGCATGTTGTTTGCTTTAGGTTTTGGTTGGTTTGTTTTCTGGTGCTTTTATTCTTAGCTGGTGGCTTAACTTGAGTTACAGCTGTGGTCTGTATGTTACTCAGGGTGGGTAGCATGTATATTTTACGGATTCTTACCTGACGCTTCAATAATCCAAAGTTGGGCCAGAAAATAAATAAATAAAACAAACTGAAACCACCACAACAGAAAATCCAAGGGGAAAATCATATGGCTTTTATCCTGCAAAACCATCCCCCTGGTGTCAGCCTTTAGACTGATCTCTTTTAGAATGAAACAACTTTGGTTGGCAAATAATATGGCAAACATTTCTGAATGCACACTTTTAAGCTTTCTGATTAAGAAATTATAGTATCCCTGCACATTTATCAAGCAAGAATCTTGTCCTCGAGTGAAAAATATTTTATGTATAAAGACTGAGTATTTATCACGAGTGCAAAATGGAATCATTTAAAGTAAACAGAATCTAGAGCTACTCTTTTAATGTATTCTGTTATTTGTGTTATACTATTTATTGTGAAAGCAGGCTTTAAATTTACTATGGAAGTTTTAGACTTCGGGACTGGCTAGTGATGAAAAATGTGTGTTTTTGCCTTTGATCTAGTACTTGTTTGTTATCGTTGATTAGCTGTTGCTCACATCAAGGTGAAATTAAGATGATTTTGACATTCTGTGAAAGAATATGGACATTGTGAGTTGGCCCGGCACAGCGCACGTTTGGACAATACTCTGTTGCTGAAATTAAATGTTAAGTTTTTATTTACCCAGTTGCTTAATTCAAAAAAAAAAAAAAAAAGAGAACTTTCTTGATTTGTTAAAAATAACAATAAAACCTAAAATATATATGCAACTTTTAAATAATTCCCACTGAATAATAGTGTAGTATTTTATTTCTTTTCAAAATAATGACTGTAACAACTAGAGGCATAACATTGCCTTTTTTCACTTGAACATAA
This sequence comes from Lutra lutra, assembly GCF_902655055.1. Classification (NCBI taxonomy): domain Eukaryota; kingdom Metazoa; phylum Chordata; class Mammalia; order Carnivora; family Mustelidae; genus Lutra; species Lutra lutra. The sequence goes on along the minus strand of NC_062290.1, from coordinate 41,291,104 downwards.
CTTCTGAATTTAAGGAATTTAAAAATCTAATCCAAGTAAAGTTATTTTAATAATCGTCTGGGTCAGGGAGATAAAATCATTATTTCTAATTCTTGGAATATGAAAGATGAAAAACCAAAGTCTAAGTATCTGTAATTTTGTATTTCACGCTATTTTAATTGCTTAAAAGATCTTTTCCTATTTTTAATTAAAAACGAGACTCAATGTTAATGAAAAATACACACATAGAAAACAAAAGCATGCATGTCAAATATCTTCTCAACCTGTACGTAGGATTTTTGCGTTAGTGTTAACCGCAAATTTAAGAGCAAAGCAGAGGTAATTTCTAAAAATTTGTCGCCTTAGCCTATAAAAGCACATGCTACTTCTCTGTTCAGCTGTCTAGATCGGCGATGTTCAACGGAAATATGTAATGTGAGCCGTAAACACAAGCCACCCGTGTAATTTTAAATTTTCTAAGAGCCACGTTTTAAAAAGGATCAAGAAACAGGTGAAATTGATTTTCCAAAATATCTTTTCAACATATAATCAGTATTGATATTGAAATTGTATCTATTTAAATCGTACAAGAGATCTTTTACTTCCTTTTTGTTTGTGTTCTAAATCTTCCAAATCCTGTGCGTATTTTCCACCTACGGCACATCTCAGTCTTCACCAGCCACGTTCGAGGGCTCAGTGGCCACATGTGGCGAGAGGCTATTGTTTTGGACAATACAGGTCCCGATGATCAAATCCCTACCCTCCCAATGCATGGGCCAAATGACTTTTTAGAATATTACTGTTGCTCTGACACCAATCTAAAAGATTTCTGTGTCAGAGCTCAAGTATCAGAGGAGCAGAGTCCTGGTATGCGCAGGAACTCTTTGTTCTTTTTCTATTTTGCTTTGCTCCATAAAGATGCCCCAGTCACCATCTACCAACTTTTAAAACTGAAATGTTAAGGGTCGATTATTAGATCTTCCAGGATTGGTGCAGCTGAAGATACAGAATTTATCCTTAAATTCAAGTGATGGTTCTGGGTTGGAGAGCAGCTAAGTCATTTTGCTGCGATCAGTACAAGCAGGAGAGGTGTAGGGCTTTATCTCTTGACAGTATCCCTTAGAAGGGAGCTTTGAGATTTAACTTAACACAGTTTTCTAGGGACCAGGTGTGGGATCCTCTGCTTGTTCATGCCTATGGAGTTGAGTTGCTGAGATAGTCACTCTGGAGAAAGTGACCCGAAACAAACATTCTAAAGTGGCCCCAACTGGGAGAGGCAGAGCCTACAGGAATCTTGTCAGAGATGCGCTCGAGAGATGGAAAGAATCCTCGTGTCTGCCGACTTGGGAGTAGTCTGGTGCGGGATCCCGAAACGTAACCCTGTGATTCCTAAGAGGATGCCAACTCTGTGCCTGGGATATTCTGGGAGAGTGTGAGTTTCACATCGTTCGGGCAGTTTTTCTTTCAAATGCCCTTCTTAGGCCACATGTCTCGATTGGAGGTTCAGGAAATGTGGCCACTCGGGCGAAGTTCCCTCAGGTGGCAGGGCTGGCTTCCCAGGCATTCCGAGCTGGCCTGGGGTGATTTGGAAATGGTAAGGGAAAGAATAGAAGCGGCTTGGGGATAAATTGCTGCTATTTCAGGGAGAAGAAATAGCACAGATATTCTGAGGTTTATCCCCTTCCTGCAGGCTGTGAGTTTAGTCAAGAAGCAATTAAGCTGAAAAATGGAAAAGAATCGACAAAATGCAGAGAAATACCTTTCTTTGTCCTTTTCGTCTTCTACTATTATACCCCACTCCAAAGTCCTTATCAAAAATAAATAAAAAGCCATTGATCTTTGCCAGTTCCAAGAATGTAACCCGTCATGGTGTGGGAAATTGTTCCATTTGGTAAGCACGTTGCATGGAACCTGGAACACAGTGGGCACAAAATAAATGGAGGTCATTACTATAAACACATTGGTGATGAACCATCCGGGCAACACGAGAAAACCAGAAGAAAGACAGAATGGTGCCATCTCTTTAATACCTGTCATTTTTCCGTTTTATCTGTGCACTCTGAAAAGCAGTGCATGCCCATTATATCTTCTTTGTACCCTTCTGAATGGAATCTTATTTTCTTCCTTATTAACATACCTTAATTAATAGAGGTGCATTTGTATACCTACTGGAGGCAGAACACCTCAGTAGGATAAAGGTTTTGCATCATATTGCTGGCTGATTTGTTATTCCCCTATTAAGTTTAAAGAAAATATTTGTACCATGGTATAATCACGACTCCATATGGCCTTGAATGGGAATTTAATGGTTTTCTTAAATTGGTTCTGAGTCCCTTCTTAGTCTTGGGTCACATGAAGACTTGAGAAGGATTTCTTAAATCTTGGGGGAAAAATTTTTTTTAATCCCCTACCCATTTTTCAATTCATAAAGACATGTATCACATTGGATATTTTTAAATTTCTTGGAATCGGGAACTATGGGTTTTCTCCAAAATTAGCACTTACTTATTTTCTTTACTCCTACCCGAATTTCCGTAGCCATCACTGAACATTTGCAAGCAGTTTAAGGGGAACTTATCTAATGGCAGGAATACACAGTTATCATAGCGTATTTACCGAAGCTGCTGTTGTTCGCCCTGATTTTTGTTTTTCTCAGAGATCGCATGAGAAACAACTGAGTACAATCCCGCAGAAATGGCACAGAGTCGGACATAGTAACAGCAGTCTCACTAAAGTTCAGTGTCGGTGGGAGTCGGATTTTTTGTTTGGTTTCTTTGTTTTTGCATTCCTACCCATTGCCCACTTAATATCCGTGGGTCTTTTATTTAAAGAGGAAGAAAGCGAGAGGGAGCCGGACGGAGAATTGGACGTACAAAGTTTATTATGAAGAGATGGTGTCCACCCATCTTCCCAGAAACAAGAGGAAGAGCTTTGTTAGGCTCTCGGGCTCTACCTAGTTTTTGGAAACAAAATTCTGTTTATTCCTTGTTAAAGTCATGGCATGCGGGCTGGAACAATGGCCTCCCCAAATCCATCTGCACCCCCACACTCTTGGGGGGCACTGCTCTTCTTTTTTCAATGCCATTAACAGCTCACCAGCCCACAGGACCCTCACATTCTGCTACGGAGAATGATACTTGGTCACAGTCAGGCTCCCTTGACAATGACATTTTCTCTGGGAGTTCTGCACAGCTGTGTCACTGTTAACTTTTAATGAACATCCTTCCTTCCTTTGAAAAGTTTCAGTGAAATGAAACGGATGTGCAATTTCTGCTTTCGTCTCCACTTTGTGTGGGAGAATATACAGTCATTCTGCCTGCAGAAGTTGTCTGAGACATGCCTAATGCGGGGCATTTTGAAGCTAATACAATCATTTCGCCCATAGTGACACACAAAGCAAGATTTATTTATTTATTTTTTTTCCTGAAAGCCCTGGCCCTAAAATATCTTATCACCTATAATATTGGCGAAAAGTAAGGAGACTCACTCCCAGGCGGAATTTGGGCCCCACCGTTCATTTCAGGGGATCGCTGACTCAATGCGGCGCTCCCGCGGGAGGCGGGCCTATGGGCTCCTAGGACAATCAGCGCACACAGGCACCGCAGTTTTATTTCAGAGCATTATTCTTCCTCGGTTTCCACAATAGCTGGGATCTGATAATTTAGCATCAAGCCTCTTTTCAACTATATGGAACTGTAATAAGGTGATTTAGCCAATGTGCCTGTCCATTGTCCCAAAGATTCTGTGATCTATTATGCGGTAATGTGTAAAAAGGAAAAAAAAGAAGAAGAAGAAGAAGAAGAGGGGGGAAAAAGAAAGAAGGAAAGAAAGAACGTTGGGGGAAAAACATAAACCAACTCATTATCGAAAGAGATGAAAAGCGGCTCCGAGAGAGCTCTTATTTATTGGCATTTTTTTATGAATCAATATAGGTATAGGAATCGACTGCAGAGCCTCTGGGTACATCCACATAATGAAAGCCCAATTAATATCCCAAAGCACAGCGCGCTACCGGCAACGGGGAGCTCCAAGGACAATCGCCGGCTTCCGCAGCCAACACTGACAGCTGCAGTGCCCCGATAGAAAACAGCTTCAAAGGCCCGCTCCCCTCCCCACCCCCACCCCAGCCTCGACTGAACACTCCCTTCATATCGCCCTCACCGAGGCAAGGCCTGCAGGAACAGATGGGATAGCAGAAACAACCCATGGCTATCTGTGATGTCACCAAATGAGGCATTTTGGGATGCTGTTTGGGTGGCAAAAATGTCAAAAGAATACGAGAGGGGGTAGGGGTGGGGGGGGGGGCGAATTTTCGGTGAAATGAGCGCGGGCGCGAGGCAGTCGCCTGGGAGGTTGGAGAAGGGGGCCCTGGGGTGGTGGAAAGAGGTCATACTAGGTCCAGATCTGGGCCGGCTTACATTTCAGGTTTATTTTTGTGTGGATTAAGGGAGCTTTACATTCGTTGGGCTCACAAGAAAAGCATGTGGCTCCAGGTCCTGTAGGCCTGTTTGCTCGGGATTTATCCAGGACGCCAAGCCCTTGCCAGCCTGTCAGAGATGGTTTTTGGACCCCTGAGATTGCTTTTGCCGCCGCGGCCCCCTCCCTTTCCCCCCCGCATCCAACTTCTCAATCACTGCTATCTCTTTTCAAACGGGATCCAAGCTTCCTTCCTTAAGATGCATCATCTCTTGATTTTGTATTCGTTTTTGTTCCTTTGCTGCCGCAAAATAGGGATCTCAGGTCCGACTAGACGGAGACACCGGGTTCTAAAATCGGACCACCCACGACTGCTGTCCGGGAATCCCGTTCTGAGTAGCCATGCGGGTTCTGAGTAGCCATGCGGGTAGCGTCTGGGTCGATGCCTGGACCTGGGCACGCCTCTCTCAGCCCGCGCTCTCAGCTCGCCTTGCTCTCTGGGGCACCCAGGGGACTGAGAAAGCCACCCAACGCCAGTCTAGTGAAAACAAAAAAGGAAATAGATCATCTAAGAGAAAGAGCGGATCCTGATAAAATTTTCATTTCTTGCACAGGTTGAGCGGGGCAGAAGAGGTTAGAAGGGGAAAATTCTCCTTTGCCATTCTCCTTTGACTATAAACACGGTAATAATAACCCACTTATGCTCTGGCGGCCCTTCAGGGGGTATGGAGAGTGTCCATTTGATCTTCCCAGTAAATCCAAGATCCTTTTAAGCAATGATTGCAGAGATACAATTGTATAGAGGAGGAAGCTGAGACAGGGTGGTCGGTGACTTGCCGATGGTCAGGCAGGTGTCTTTCTGAGCCTTCTAGATCCTCTGCAAGACATGGAAGTTGTTTGAAGAAATCCAGGAAAACAATTGGTGATTGTATTGACTTGTTTTTGCGCCCAAGCATTATTTCCTCTATGAATATGTCCCTCCAACTAGAGTGTCCTCGTGACACTCAGGATGGCACTTGTCATGTTGCATTTGTGCTTACTTATTTGTCTGGCTCCCTGTGCTGCATTGGGAGATCCTTGAGGTCGGCGACTTCCTTATGCATCCTTGAAGCTCCAGTACCTGGGATAACACCTGTTTGTCCTCTCGATCAGTAAATCCTATTGAAAGAGGATGGATGTTGGATGGACAGACCAATGGATGATAAAAGTCTTACTTTAGCTTTGTCATCACTTAGCAATCAACAGTTTGACCTCAACCCCCACCCCCATGGCTTGAAGAAACGGAACATGTTGGGTTTACCCATTTCAATACTTGCTAATTTGCCAAAAATACTCTCCCTAAGGTTAACAAGAAACAAAAAGAAGAGATGACTGATTCTTATAAATGAGGGGGAAGAATTCTAATGACATTAGGCACAAAAAAATGATAGGAGAAAGAAGGCAGTCATGGGAGGCTTTTTATTTTAATTTAATTTTATTATAGGTTTTTGGGAATCATTCCTGCAGACAACTCCGTATAGTCCTGTATGGAGTTCTCTACTAAGGGAGATGAATCCTCCCATTTGAGGGCTTCAGTTACCTTTTGGATGGTGTCCAAATTAGGATCACTTCCCTAAAGGTTTACTGGAGCCCTGGACGTACCCGACTTGGTGCTCAATGTGGAGAAGGTGACCAGGTTGAGCTGGACTTGGCCACAGCCCAGAGGGAGCTGACACACTAGGAGAGATTCTGAGAATGCCTGCAGATGCCTTCCATACAGCCCTGCGCCCCCGTGCCCAAAAGCAAGTCCAAATCAAGCCCTCCAAGGAGGTGGCTGTGACTTCTAACATAAGTTGGGAGCTGGGTCAAAGAGGCTTCATGGCCGAAGTAGAAGGAATGGATGTGTAAGTAGGAGCCAGAAATTGAGAGAAACAAATACCAGATGGTGAGATGGACCGTTTAGACTGTAGTCAGTGCTCTAGCGCGATAGAGATGCTCCAATATCCCGGAGGTGTATGCAGCACGTTTCTCATAAAACGACTGAAGTTGAATTTGTTGGATAAGGAGACAGGGTTGGAAGAAAGTTATTAAAGGAGCATTGCCCAGATCTCTCCATGTGCAGAAGAAGTTTTAATAATCCACAAGCGTTGTCCAATTCATTACTCAGAATTCTATCCTGACACACAGAATAATGGTGGAAAAATAAAAGTGATGGGATAGATTGACCTAGCAAGGACGACAACAACAGAAACCTCAGGATCATTGAACTTTACAAACGCACACACTGAAGATGGTGGGAGCTGGGAAATCCCTCTTTAATGCTCCTCAAGTAATGTGTGTATTCTGCTTCTGGACTAGAGTGGTAAGCAGTTCATGAATTAACTGCGATATTGCTCGCCAGTAATAA